>NC_134954.1:11625605-12265605 GCF_965638725.1 Aptenodytes patagonicus | reverse complement strand
ATGTTAATGCTCTGAAAGCAAAACCCCTTTGGGATGCAGGGACCCCTCTGCTTGTTGGGTGAGATACAAAGCTATGTCTGTGCTTGGCAGCTTCTTGGGTAGGTTCGTACTGGGAGAGCAGTTACTTCTGGCTCGTACAGACATTGGCTCTCACTTTGCAGCTTCCCCTGCAAACAGGCACAGGTTTTGTTGAGTAAGGTATGTTTTGCTTGCCTTTCTAAACAGTTGTTGTGCCATTAGCAGGCTTTGCTTGGGGGCAGCTGCAAAGGCAGAAATCAATCGCGTGTATCAATTTTAAGCCTGTGTAGCAGTGCAGAAATAAGGTACCAGAGTTGAAGGGAGCATCTTCAGCTTGAGCTGGGACCGGCAGCAGGGGTTGTGAGGAGGGCACAGCTGTGAGATCTGGTACTAACCACTCCCTTCGCTGTCTAGATCCCACTCCTTCCTCAATTCCAACTCGGCAGAGGCCGTGGCCATGGGCTTGCTGAAGCAGTTTGAGGGCATGCAGCTCCCGGCCGCCTCTGAATTGGAGTGGCTGGTCCCTGAGCACGACGCCCCGCAGAAGGTAGGGTTGTGGGTCCCCGGTCACCGATTGCATTTGATCTTCCCCGAACCCCTGGCTTCAGCCCACTGCCGAGGGGCTTTGCTAGTCCTGGTGATCCCTTTGTGGAGCTGGAGGAGGGGTTTTGTCCGGGCTCCAGAGATGGGTGCAGCCGAGCGGGGCTCTGCCACCGCAGCCTCCTACAGCAGAGTGCCCGGATCCCTGGGGACATCCCTTCTCCAGCCCCCATTCAGCTGGAGCAGCAGCTCAGTGCCTGGCAGTTTTCCAGAGGGCTGCAGTTGCAGGTGCATTGCCTTTGCGGTACCAGGCAGGGATCTGACCCTCTCGCCTACCTCTCCCAGCTCCTGCCCATCCCCGACTCTCTGCCCATCTCTCCTGATGATGGAGAACATGCCGACATCTACAAGCTGAGGATTCGGGTGCGCGGAAACCTGGAGTGGGCCCCACCACGACCACAGATCATCTTCAATGTTCACCCAGCCCCAACGTAAGGACTTGGCGCAGCCGAGGGCTCTCTGGGAACCTGCCCTTTCCAACCCTTTTCCATCAACATCAAGGTTGATTATCCTCTCCTTCCTGCTTGACCGCCAGGGCTTCCCTGCTCTGAGCCTGGTAAATCCACGGTGGTTACCACCGGCAGCTGGTGCTGTGAGATGGAGCCAGTGCCTGCGGTCGGTGCCTTTGTTGTGCACCAGGGCACAACAGGGCTTTTCCCCTTGGATTTGTTGTCCACACTTAAGTGGCAAAGCATGTGGCCATCTCTGCCATCCAGACCTGTGCCAGTGCCCATCCTCTGGTGCCAGGTGCCGTCAGGGCTGGACTCATGCATGTTGTCTTCTGTCTCTGGGCAGGAGGAAGGTGGCCGTGGCCAAGCAGAATTACCGGTGTGCGGGCTGTGGCATCCGGACTGATCCTGGTGAGTGGTGGGACCCTGACCCGTAGCTGGAGAGTGGGAAAGAACCTGTGAACAAGTGGGAAGACGCAGAGTGGGTGGGTGGTGGCACAGCTCAGCACAAGGTCACTGGGGAAATGGTACACTGCCTTTGCCAGCTCTGCCTGCACATTGGTGTGCACCAACCACAGAGGAGCCTCCTTCTCCAGAAGGTCATGGGGCTGGTGGAGGCAAAGAGCAGCCAGCCTGTCCTTTGGAGGGCATTTCAGATGTTGACTCTTCTAAGGCAAAGGCATCTATTGGGGTCCTAAAGCTCCCAGCAGGTTCTGCTGTGGGTACAGCTGCAGAGCTCTTTGACCAGCTGTGTTTCCTGAATGTGTAGGTAGATGTGGCTGCATGAGACTGGACTGTGGTCTCAAATGCTTTTGCAGTTGGCAGGGGTGCTTGCAGACCCCAGTATTGAGCACTCTGGGGCTGGAGGAGGTATGGGCAAGGCAGACTGCCTTGCTTGTTGGAAATGCTGAGCAACGTTGGGAGTCCAGTAAGTGGTTGGGCAGAGCCTGTGCCTCGGCTGACTTCCCTGTCTGCCTGGGTTTGGCCAGATTACATCAAGCGGCTGCGGTACTGTGAGTACCTGGGGAAGTATTTCTGCCAGTGCTGCCATGAGAATGCCCAGACGGTCATCCCCAGCCGCATCCTGCGCAAGTGGGACTTCAGCAAGTACTATGTGAGCAACTTCTCCAAAGATCTGCTGAGCAAGATCTGGAGTGACCCACTCTTCGATGTGCAGGATATCAATCCTGCCCTGTACCGGAAAGTGAAGTCTCTCAACCAAGTGTGGGTAAGACCCTTTCCACGCCTTCCTGAGTGGGGTTTGGGTGAGGTGGGTGGCTGCCAATTGTAAACCATATTCCAGGGAAGCTGGGGAGAAGCGGATATTTCAGTTTTTGAGGCTTAAAACCTCAGCACCGTGGGTTTCCGTTCACCTCTTGTTCTTTGTCCAGTAACGTAGGAATTTCAAAAGGAATTTCTGCCTGGTGTCCAGCTGGGCTTCGGTTTATCTCTTGGAGCATGTGATGATGGTTGTGCTCGCTTTGCCCTGTGTGGTGGAAACACTTCGGTAGCAGGGGAGCAGCGGCTGAGGAGCAGCGGTCATTTCATCAGTGCAGGAAACGGGGCAGGCCTGCTTGGCCAAGGACCATGCTCTGTTTACTGATTCTTGTGTCACCCCTTCCTCTCCAGCTGCTGCGGATCCAGCTTTTCCACATGAAGAACATGTTTAAGACGTGCCGGCTAGCTAAAGAGTGAGTCCCGGGCTGTGAGATGAAGCTGTTTTGCTGTCCTGGATCTGTCCCATGGCAATTTGCACTGGGCATCTGTGCAGCCAGTGCAATGGGCAACAGGGGGAGAGGGGAGTGGAGGGGGAGAGAAAGCAGAGGCAGTAGAGAGAGGGAGCTTAGTGGAGTTGCTTTGCTCTGAGCTCTGGTTTCTCTGTCCTTGCAGCCTCTTAGACTCCTTCGATGCAGTGCCTGGCCACTTGACGGAAGATTTGCACCTCTACTCGCTGAGCGACCTCAGCGCCACAAAGAAAGGGGACCTGGTGCCTCGCCTGACGGAGCTCCTGAAGGCAGGCAGCCTGCATGTTGAGAAGTGCATGGTAAGGCCTCCTCGCCTGCCTCCTGCACGGCTCTGCACCCTCGGGACCACCCTTGGGAGCAGGCTTTGCTGCAAAGATAACCGATGGGGAGGCATTTGACGTGCAGGGCAGCCACCAAATTAACTGATTCAATGCTGTCTGCTCCTGCCTGCTCCACAGAGCTCCTACCCAGCACGTATGGGATGTTTATTACCCCATTTTGGCGCTCCCACACCCCTGGCACATGTTGATTCTGCCTTGCTGTGCTCCATGCTGGGGAAGGACTGTCCCACATGGTTAGAGCAGGGCACTGTGTCCTGCTGTCCTGCTCTGCTCTACCTCCTGCCCTGCTTGCCAGGGAGATGAGGAGCATTTAGCTGCTTTTTCCTCACCTTTTCTCCTTCCAGCTGTGCCAAGCCAAAGGCTTCATCTGCGAGTTCTGCCAGAATGAGGGCGACATCATCTTCCCCTTTGAGCTCAACAAGTGCAGGACATGTGAAGGTGAGAGGCTGGAGAGAAATGGAGGGGGCAGACCCTGGGGTCACCAAGGTCTGCCTCCTGTTTGAGTGGCATTTGTGCTAGCGAGAGGTACAGAGCCAGAGCCAGCGCCAGCCAGACCAGAGTGCCTCTGTGTATGGCCTGTGTCTCTGCACCACATTATCACAGCAGCAGATCAACATTATAATGGTGTCTGGCCAGAGCTGCTGGCGTGGTGGAGCGTGTAGGTCCCTTCCTGACCACGCTGTGTTCTGCCTGCCCCTGTGGCAGTGGGCAGTTGGGTTGTGACTGCAGCAAGCGGGTGTCTGGGAGCCCTGGCTTCCCTTCTGCTGTGGTTACGGGACAGGCTGCAGCCTGCACGCAGCTCTCCTGCCCCTGCTTGGATGGCTGGAGCTGACCTTGTAAAGCAGAGGGAGCCTGAAGGCTTTGTCTCTGTGCCCTTCCTGCCTGCCAAGAAATCCCCAGGCCCCTTCAGGAGTCATCCTCGATAATGCCCAGTACTAATGGCCAAGCAAAGCTTGTCCCTGCAGCTTGGTTCCAACCACTGAACTGGCTTGAAATGGCTCCTGACAACATGTAAGTCTTGGTTTGGCAGGTGCAGTGCCAGAGAAAACTTGGGGCAGAGTCACTGTTTCCTTGGAGAATCAGGAAAGTTTGGGGAGGGACCTTGTGCAGAGCAGGAAACCTCCCACCTGTGCTCCCAAAGGCTTTGCAAGCCAGTTGCAGGGACCCTGCAGCGTGACTTCTTGCTGCTTCCAAAACAGTGCTGGACCCCCGCTTCTGGTCCTTGTTCTGCCTTGGCTTTGGTTTGAAATGTCCTCCTGGACAAGCCTGGAGCATCCCTCCCTGGGGTGTGGAGCATCAGGCAGTCTGTGTCAGCCTCTGCCAGCTCTCAGCCATGCTCTTCCCTGCAGAGTGCAAAGCCTGCTACCACAAATCCTGCTTCAAATCCACCCGCTGTCCCCGCTGTGAGCGGCTTCAAGCCCGGAGAGAGCTGCTGGCCAAGCAGAGCATGGAGTCCTACGTCTCGGACTATGAAGACGAGCTGGAGCAGCCAGAGGCAGTGGCAGCCACATGAGCATGTTGCAGCAGAGAAGCAGATCATGGGTTTATTTATGTGCGTGGCCTTCGTCACCAGAGACTGAGCCATGCGGACTGGAGATGAGGACTGTCAGGAGGCCTGGAGCGCTGTCTTGGAGGGATCTGTTTTCCCCCATGCCGTAGTGCTGGGCTGGGGAAGGGGCATCTTCCATTGTCCAGGTCTGCTCCAGGTACCGCTCGCACTCCCCAATGCCTTTGTTTGGGGAAAGGTGGCTGCTCCTGCCTGTCCTGCAGGCAGAACAGGGACCTTTTCGAAGCAGTTGTTCATGCTGGACCAGGCAGGGCTGTGCTGCCAGTCCCCGTGCCCTGCTCCCTGACAGGGTCCCTTGGGGGGTCAGCACTTTCTGCTCATCAGCTGTATACTAGGAAGCTCTGGCCACGTCTGCTCCTTGGAGTGGGGGAATCAGCTCTCCGAGTCCTCCGATCCCCTGTTCTGCTGCTGCTGCTGGGGGTTGTGTGCATGGAGGGAGGGTGGGGGTTTGGGGTTGGTTGTACGTTTAACAGCTCCCTTTCTCAATTCTGGCTTGGGACACTGCTGGAGAACAGTTGCTCTCACACCAGGATCAGAGCAGAGGAGGTGGCAGTGGTGAAAATGCCAGATTTCTGCCTTGCCTCTCCGCGCCATCTATGCTGAGCTGCTTTCCCTGCCCTCCACCCGCAGAGGGGCACTGCCCCCAGAGCAGCAGCATAAAGGGACCGGTGCTGCCGGGCTTTCAGCAGAGGCAGATCCCCGTGGCCAGAGAATGCAGTAAGTGAGGCTTCCAACCCCGCTTCCTCCTCATGCTGCCAGGCTGTCCTCCTGGGGGGACATGTCCTCCTCTGAGGGTGATGTGGGACCTCACTCTGGTGGCACCAGCACCTGCCTTCCGTGCAGCTGCCTTCTGCCCGAGACCTGTTGGGATGTGGGTGAAGGCTCAGCCCTCTGGCCGCATCCCCTGAGCCTCTGTCTCGGTTTGTTCTTTTAGGTTGGGTTTTTGTTTTTTAATCTGCTGGATTTGGTTTTATTTTTTTAATGTGATTGTTTGTATTTTTAACTGTGTGTTCCCCCCCCAAGGAGGTGCTGCTTGAAATGCCTCTTTAGGGGACATGCGATCTGCTTGGGACTCACCGGTATAAAACCTCCAGGGCTGTCCTGCTCCTGGTTCCTCACCCCTGGATGGGGCTGATGTTTGCCAGGTGTCCTCTCTCCCAGCAGGTCTCCTGCTCCCCTTGGGAGAGGGGTCCCTGAGCCAGGCAAAGCCTCGAGGCTTCCCGGCTGCAATGCAGTGGGGTGGCCAGGCAGCCTGCTTGCAATGGGGGGTGCACGGGGGAGAGGGGTTTGGCACTGGGGTGCTGCAAAGGGTTGGTCCCTCGCTGATGCAGAGCTGCCTGCCACAACCGATGGCTCCGCGGGGTCGGACCCGGTGGTACAAGGTGAGCTCTGCCCTCCTGGGGCTAGCGGTCAGTCGAGGAGGTGCCTCTGCATCACAGGGGTATGCTTTAGCCCATGGCATGGGTGAGTGTGCAGCACCACCTTAGCATGGGTGGGATGTGGGGTGGCAGTGGGGTGTTTGGAAGGAGGGTGTGGCCTGTGTATGTGTGAGAAGGGTGTTGAGGGACCGGGGAGCAATACACTGGCAGAAGGCATCTAGGGGCAATGGCTCTTGCAGCGCGTGCCCTGGCTTGGTCTGGCATGTGACCGCTCGTGGGCTGTCCCTGCACGGGTGGCAGGGTCGGAGCTGGGGGAGAGGCTGGGACCAGGAGAGGTGGCCACAGGTCTTGGTCAGGGAGGGTGGCTGCAAGCCTTGCTGCTGGGAGCTAGGCTGCTGCATGGCAGCATCTCTCCCCTGCTCTGTAGCGTCCTGACAAAGCCAGGTCTAGCCTGGGAAAGGGGATTCAGCTCCCCACTCGCTCCCCTAGGGTTTTTGCCTCCTCCCGTCTTGTTTCTGCTTGTTTTCCCCAGGGGAGCAGCTGCTCGCCCGCTCGCTCTCCATCTCTGCAAGCCCTGGGGCTGCCAGACGCTGGTCCGCCTTGGCCTTGCCTGTCCCCAACCCCAAGCCGAGCCCTCCCGCTACTGCCCGGAGCTGGCACCCCCTTCCCTGGAGCTGCCTCAGCAGCACACCTCCATCCACCCTGTTTTGTTTGAAGCACTTTAATGTCCTGGGACAGCAGCTGAGAGGCTGCCCGTGTCCCTTTCTAGAAGCACTGAGTACAGTTAGAGAAGAGGCAAGGGATTTTTGCTTATTTGTGGTTTCCACCCTCCACCATGGACTATGTCTGGAAGCAGTGGGACTCACAAACCTGGCAGAGGTCTCCAGGGCAGGATTGTGCCCAGCACTGACACTGCTGCCCAGCACTGACCGCTACGAGGAACACTGGAACTGGCCAAGGCAGTGAGCTCTTTTTAAGGGAGAGCGAGGGGCTGCCCTGGCCATCAACTGGAGCCCTCCCCATAGGACTGTTGCACAGCATAGCAATGAAAATGCCGTCCCTAATAAACTAAGTTAATAAGGGGCCTGGTTGTGTTGTGGCATCGTTTCAGGTGGGTTAACAGTGGGTGTCCCCCCCTCGGGGTCAGTGCTGCAGTACCTGTTGGCCCCTGGGGCAGGGAGGGAGTGGGATGCGCCAGCTGATGGCACGGGACAGTGGGGGGACAACTTGTGCAACTGGTGATGCATAGCCAGATGTCACTGGGACGGGGTTATTGTCACCACCCCTTGACTAATCCGTCTGGTTTGTGGCGTCCCCCTGCAAACTGCCCACTGGACTCGGGGCAGGAGGTACAAGTCACTGAGTAAGGGGCTCTCTGTAATGCCTGTCTCCTTCCTGAGCCTGCCTTTACTGCTGGCAGAGGGCCCCAGGGGCATCGCCTTGGCTGCCCCGTCCCTGCTTGCATCCCTGTCCCATGCAGCCCGGCTCTCCCCTTGCAGCAGTGTCATGCATCGCCCCATAAACACCATAGACACAGGAGATACAAACTGTAAACTTCAAAACAACTGTTGAAGCATGCGTGTGTAAGCTCTGCACAGCGTTGGCTCCGCATGGAGCGAAGCAGGGCTTCCCTGTGGGCAGCACGGCATGAGGAGCCAGTTTCTGGGGGCTTTTCCCCAGAAAAGCCCTGCTCAGCCTAAATCTAAGCTGTGGTTAGCAGCAGCAACAGTGACTTGGGTTTAGTCCTGAGCACAGTGGTTGTAGAAAAGGTTTCTGGCAGGCATGGGCACGCTGAGGATGGGCTCTCGCAGCCGCCAGCAAACTCATGGCAGCAGGAGGGCCCTGCATGGCCCCGTGGGGCTCTAGCAGGAGCTGGAGCAGGGGGTGATGGCAGAGAAAAGGGACCTGCAAAACCCTGGGGCTTGCTGTTGTTACAGTGAGCACTCCAACAGCACCCGGGGCGATCCCTGGCCGGGGTGTAAGGTGCGAGCTGGCACCTTGGCAAAGGCACATCCGCCCCCAGCATAGAGGGGCATGAGCAATCTCAAGGCGTGCTGTGCCCATCACTGGGAGAGCGTGTGGGGGGCGTAGCGACGCTCAAACTGGCCCACGTCGAACTTGCGCTTGCAGCCGGCGTAGTTCATGTAGCGGATCTTCCCGAAGATGGCCCGCTCTGCCCAGCCCTGGTCGTGTATGCCGCAGATGGACCAGAGGCAGCCTGCCGAGCATGGGGACAGAGCGTCAGCTCTCCCCCTTGCTCGGAGGCATCTGGAGAGCAGGTGGGATGTGGGTGCAAAGCAGGACAGGCTGGAGCATGGGCTGGGTTGTCTGCAGAGAGCCCTCCCCGTCCCACCGCAGCCTTGGCCATCAAAGACCCTCCACCCCGTGCCCCCATCCTGCAGCTTGCCTACGTATCCGTTGGGGTCCCTCCCATCCAGCTCGTAGCGGTCGTTGAGGTAGATGGCAAACTGCAGGGCTTCCTCGGGGGAGCGGGTCCACTCCAGGATCTTCTTGGCCCAGTACATCCGCAGGAAGCCATGCATCTTGCCCTCCTGGACCATTTGGAGCTGGGGGGACAGGAACAGCCGCAGGGGTCAGTCCGTGCCAGCTTGCCTCTGCCCCTTGGGAAAAGGCCTAGCATTTTGCAGAAGAGATGCAGGGCATTACCTGGGCAGCGTTCCAGAGTGGGTCATGCGTGGTCCCCTGCTCCAGCTCCTGCAGCTCGTAGAGAAAAGGCCTCTTGTCTTTGGCGTGGAGCTTCAGAGTGGTTTGTGCCCAGTTGTAGGCACCTGCGAGCAAGAGAGATGACAACCAACGTTGAGCAACCCACTCCTGCAGGGCCCCGAGGAAGGGATGGAGAATTGGGCTACTGAGGGCACCGTGCCCTGGAGGCACCAGCCTTGAAGAGGGCATCTGCCAGCTCCTGTCCTACCTCCAGAAGGTACCGAATGATGGCACATTGGTGCTCCCACAGCCCCTCCCCTAACAGAAATGGGATTGCCAAATTGGGATGACCAGTTGGGTACCAGCCCGGCCCCCAGCATTGCCCACCCAACCCGGGATGCTACCTTGCACGCTGTTGTAGTTCTCATTGTAGTAGCAAAAGTTTTCAGCCAGCTCCCGCCGCACCACGGCCTCCTCCACAAATGCGTCCACTGACTCCTTGTACTTGCCCCGGTGCTTCTGCACCTCCAGGATGGCTCGTTGGGTGGAAACCTGGCCTGGGGACGTGGGGAGGGAACAAGTCAGGCTACTGGTCCAAGCCATGGTGCTCAGTCCTGCTGCAGAGTGGGAAGCCTGGGATGCTCACCGAAGTGGAACCACGGGGACAGGTTGCTGAGCGCTGCCTTGTTGGGATCATTCCGGTGGGAACCAAAGGATTTCAGCCGCTCTGCGATGAAGGACTGCAGCACAGCCAGCCCTGCAGCCGTGCCGGGGGTCGCCCACTCCACCTCCTCCACGGTGCGGTCCACCTGCAAGCTGGAGTAACACGCCTCCCAAGCGATGGGCTGGGTGGCAACCAAGCAGCATGAGTGCATTTGCAGATGGTCTTCAGTCAGGGCTGCCCTGAGTGTTATGTCCCCTGGATGTCCCCAACCAGCAAGTCCCCAGCTCATGCCAGCCTTCTCCTCTTAACCAGCCCTGCATGGCAGGGATGTGGGAATTGAATGAATGAGGTGGGAACCTCCCTTCCCCAGGGCATCCCCATCTCCACACCGCCTGCGCATGACCTCAGGCAGGTCACTGTCCCCATCCCCTGCCATCCCCTCCCAGGATCACGAAGCAGCTGTGAAACTCTCTGGGACTGTCTGCGAGTGGGTGTAGAGGTGTCTCCTGCTGGTACCTCTGCCGGGCAGGAGGGGGGATATGGGTGGCGAATGATGGGGGGGAACTCGGTGAGGAACTCGGGGAGCTGAGCATGGATCTTGCCCCGGATGGTCCTGGCGCTGTACTCCTGCTTGGGGGAGGCGACCCAGCAGGGCACGATGTTGTGGGCATCAACCTGGGAAGCAAAGCCACGGAGGAGGGTGTGAGCAGGAGAAGCAAACGGTCCCGATGACATGACACACATGCTCCCTGCTCAGGTCACTCCAGGGCACCTCTGCAGGCATGAAACGCAGGAGACATTTCTCCCACATCTCACCAGCCAGAGTTTTCCCTTCCCAGAGCGCAGGCACCCACCTGTGCAAACGGCACATCCTCCGGCAACCGCTCCCTGACGTCCTCCACCCACTGCCGGGGGAGGTGGAGGGGGCAGAAATCTGTCACCAGCCCGCCCACGCCATGCTCCACCACAAACGTGGGCAGCACGTCCTTGGCATAGCCCAGCAGCAAGTGGAAGGGGATGTTCAGCTCTGCACACTCCTGCAGCGAGGGGGAAAGGGCTATAGGATGCCTCTGCAGACCCCATCCCACCACCATCCGCTGAAGGGATGGATCTGCCTCCCCCTTCCCCAGAAGCCCCGTCCCTGCCCTGTCCCACCCAGCGTGGACATCCCTGCAGCGGCCGTACCTCGGCCACCTCCTGCAGGCCCTTCAGCATGAAGCCGTAATGGCGGATGGTGGCATCCAGGAATTTGGGCACCAGGCAGAAGCAGACATGCAGAGGTAGCTCCTGTTTGAGGGCCAGGCGCTGGGCATAGAGGAAAGCCCAGTTATCTGGGGAGAAAGCACACAAGTCAGTGTCGGGGGGACGCCCTGCTGAGGGGATGGAGACGGCATTTTGCAAGAGGAATTCCCCCCAGTCCCCCCTGCAGAGGGGGGACCAGCTCCAGCGGCTACCGTGGGAAGTGACCAAGGCTTTTGCCATCCGTGGGAGCTCTGTTTCCCGGCCCCCTCCACCAGCTGGTTCGCACCTTGCACCCGCTGGTCCCGGGACATCCAGTAAAGGATGCACCGAGCATCATCCTTCAGGTCTGAGCCCTGTGAGACGAGGCGAACCCGCTTTTTGTTGTACTTAAACTCCCGCACGGATGGGGCCGCCCTCCGCCGGGCCTCCTGCACCGCCTCCTCTTCCTCCTTCCTCCGAGACACGCGTGGCAGCTCCGTGGCCTCGGCCTTTCGCTTCCCTTGCCCCCGCCTCATCCTTAGGACTGCGCGGGCCGGCGCCCGGAGCAGCGTGGTTGCGTGCGGCCGCTGCGAGGGGAAACGGGACCGTACTGAGTTCCCGGTGCCTTGCCCATCCCAGTCCCCGGTCCGCCCCCAGAGCCCGGGGGATGCTGGTACCCTGCCCATCCTTGTCCCTGGTCCGCTCCCGGGGACCGGGGATGCCGGGGACCGGGCATGCCGGTGCCCTGCCCATCCCGGTCCGCTCCCGGAGTCCGAGGGTCGGGGTCCGGGGTCCGGTCCCCGGTCCTTACCTGGCAGTCACGCGGCCCTCCGGGTGTTACACAAGCCGGGGGCGTGGTTAGGGGGTGTGGCGATGGGCGTGGCCTTCGGGGAAGGGGCGTGGCGCCAGCACCTGGTACCGCCCCCCCCGCACACCGGGGCCGGTGCTGCGCCGATGTCCCCGGCGCGCCCCGGGGACATCGGCGCAGCACCGGCCCCCGGGAGGGGGGGCAGTGCCCACCGGTGCCTCCCCTCCCTGCCCCCGGGAACGAGGAAGCAGCTCCGGCCACCTTCAGTCGTCATTCGGCAGCGTAGTTCCCCGCCGGCACCGTCCCCTCGCCCTGCGTCCCCGGGTGCAGGGACCTGTCCCAACGCGGGGAGCGAGGGTGCTGGCTCTGGACATGGCCGGGCAGAGAGGAGGGCTGCCCCTGCTGCTGCTGCTGCTGCTGCTGAGCCTTGCCGTGCCGGACCTCACTCTGGGTAAGGGCTGAGTGGGATGCAGTGCTATCCGTGGGGCGGGTGGTGAGCGGGGAGCATCGTTCCCCAGGGTGGTGGGTGGCCCCAGGGTGGCTTCAGCCACAGAGGTGAAACACTGTGTGTGCTGTTTGCTCTCTGACATCTCAGTCCCATCCCAGTGAGTAAACAGGGCTACGCTTTGCCACACAGGAGGGACAAGCTTGGCTTTATTTCTTTTGCCTCTCACATATGTCTCCATCCGGGCAGAGAAGACCTTGGTTCCAGCTGGACCCCCTTGCTGAACCTTGGTCCCCGCTGGGCTCATTGCCTTTGCCATGACCTGCCCAGCAGCACCAAACTGCCCTGCCTGGATGGCAGCATCACCACGATGTTGTGGGCCTGGAAAACTGCAAATGCTGTTCCGATGTTTGCACTTGACACAAAGCAAGAGCAGTGTTGAGTCGAGCACAGGGAATAAACCTGAGACTTGTACCTCCTGCAAGCCTCGAGCTACAGCTGTAGGTCCCCTCCTCCTGTGGCCCTCAACCCCCCCTGCAGAGCTTTCGTGGGTCACTGCACATCTCTAACCACTCGCCCCTGAGCTGCAAGCTGGGATTTGTTCCTCTATGGCCCCGCTCTGGGGGGGCTGGTTCCCCCGTTGCCTTTATTTACACCCGGCGCTATCAGTTCCTGACTATCAGCAGCAGAGAGGTTTGTGTAAACTTGCTGCTGCGGTTCCAGCTCATCTCATGGTCACCAGTTCCTGCACGGCTCTTCCCGTCGGACGGGTTTGTCTGACTTCCTCCAGGGATGGTGAAGGTGGTGGAACAGGTCTTAGGGCTGGTGCCTACGGGAGTTTCTGCCCCGAGACTGGCGATGCCCATGGCTTGTTCCTGCTTTGTCAGGCTGGGGGATTTACGTGGCCTGCCTTGCAGATGATCATGTTGCCATTCAGGGCATTCACGTGCTTGGTCCATGCAGGACGGTGAATCCCCACTCCTGACGATCCATGGCTGATGCGTAGCTCGGAGAGCTCATGGTGGTGGTGATGCTGCACCATCCCCGGCACAGCCATGGTCTCAGCCTTTCACCGCCAGCCCTTGCGCACCTCATTCTCCAATCTCTTTGCAGTGAGCACCACCAGAGATGTGATGGTCACCGTGTCCCCAACTCTCCCTACCTCCTCGACACCCACAGAGACCTTGGCACTGCTGTCCACCACCGACTCCACCACCGCAACCACCCTCCCTCCCTCCAGCCCTGAAACCTCCACCCCAGAGGTGCTGACCGATGCCTTCACAGCCAGTGCTGCAACGCCTCTGGGGAGCAGCCCAGCAACCTTCAGCATCACCACACCTCAGGAGAGGGGCAGCACAGCCCACAGCACTCCCGGGTTAACTGCCGGCACCACGGTGCAGCCTGATCCCACCCCAACAGGGCTGGGGCTCACCACCGGCACCCCAACAGAGCTAGGGCTCACCACCGGCACCCCAACTCCGACCCCCATGGCCGTGACCTCCAACTGCGCTGAGACGACCATGGTCACGTCTGTGGGAACCAGCATGGCTCTGGCTGTCAGCTCGTTTGGAGTCAAAACGAGCACGCTGCCTCCCCCCACCTCTACTCTTCTCCCCTCCACCTGGGTGGGCACCACGCTTGGCACCAGCACCCCCCAAGGGCCAGCCGTGACCACGCTGCTTGGCAGCACACCCCCAGGGACCGGCAGCGCCTCTTCTCCCACCGCACCAGCACTGACAGCCACTTCAGACAAGCCCTCAACAACCCCGTTGGACGCCACGGCCACCCCCGTTACCAGCACGGGGGTCCCCGGGAGCACCCCCGCCCCCAGCCAGCCGGCCGGGACCACGGCTGGGACCAGCCCTGGTACCTCCACCCCGGCAGCACCTGAGACCCCCAGTGCCGCCGCGGGTGAGTGCAGCCACGGGGCAGCCGGGGGACAGGGGCAGGGTGACAAATCCCCGCGGGATCTCCCGTCCTGCTCCCGCCAGGCTCCAGGCTGCTTCGCCCCAGCCCTGCCCCGGGCCTGGCCCCCCGCCCTAGCCCCGGGGCGGCAGCCCCGTCTCCAGGCCCTGCAGGCCGGCGGGTGCGTCCCACGCTGCTCCCCGCGCCCAGGCCGCGCTGGCCGCCCCGTCACGCAGCGGGGACCGGGGCGCTCCCTCACACCCCACGCTGCCGGGCGGGCACGGCGGCACCGGGCCCGGCCCTCGGCGTAGCGCGGCGCGGCGCTCCGGGCCTCACGCAGGGCGGGGCCGGGGGCGGGAAGGGGCGGGGAACGCGTGGAGGGGCGTGGCCTGTGGCAGGGACGTGTCTGCCGTGCGTTGCTGGGGGCGGGGCTTCGGGAGGGGGCGGGGCATCGCCGGGCTCGCGCTGGCGGTGGCGCTGCGCGTTCGTACCCCGGCGGTGTGGCTGTACCCCGGCGGTGTGGCTGTACCCCGGCTGTACCCCGGCGGTGTGGCTGTACCCCGGCGGTGTGGCTGTACCCCGGCTGCGCCACGGCTGTGCGGCTGTGCCCCCAGCAGCGCGCCTGCACCCCGGCAGTGAGACTGTACCCCAGGAGTGTTACCCCGGCAGTCCCCCCAGGCAGCCGTACCCTGGCACAGTGCCCCTTCCTGGGCACCTGTGTCCCAGCAGTGTGACTGTATCCCGGTGGCTCTCCCAGGAGCCTTTACTCTGGGGCTGCAGCTGTACCCTGGTGACACCCCCCTCCGTGCACCTGAACCTGGCAGGGAGACTGTACCCTGCCCCAGTGGCCCTGGCTGTGCATGTGCCCCCGGTGTCCCTGTACCCCAGTAGAGCGACTGTATCCTGACAGAGTACCTGTACCCTGGCTTAATGCCTACAGCGTGAGAGCACCCCAGCAGAGTGCCTGTATGCCAGTGATACCCTCAGTGTGCCTGTGCCCTGGCAGTGCCTTAGTGTACCTATATAGCAGCAGGGTGTCTGTGCCCTGGCAGTCCTCCAGCGTGCCTGTCCGCCTGCAGAGTGCCTGTACTCTGGCCCAGTGCCTGCAGGCGCCTCCGACTGGTCTTGTCCCTGACCCTGAGAAGAAGGAAGCAGCTCCGGCTGTCAGCAGTGCCCTTCAGCCATGACATGCTGTGACATGGGGAAGTGATGCCTGTACAGACAGCCCAGGAGACAAACCCTCAGCCTGGAGCACGCCCTTCCTGAGCACCGCCTGTTCTCTCGGCTGGTTCCTTGCGCTCAGACATAACGGGCTATTGTCTCCCGAGGGCGTTGGTGCTGGGAGACACCACCGAACATCACCCCTGTGGCGGAGCGCAGGGACGGTCCCAGGCAGCCCGGCTGCTTCCCTGGGCTTTTTTCCATTGTCACCGTCCCCTCAGCAGGCAGAGGACGGCACGGTCCCCCCGGCTACAGGGACCTGGACTGCTGCAGTGGTGGCCCTGCCGGCCTGCCCTGCCCGCTGCTCGTGGCTGCTCTGGGTCCAGCCGTGCAGCTGATGTCTGCTTGGCATCGCGCCTGTCCCTGGGAGTGCCCGTGTCAGGTGGAAACCCCCTCTTCGCTGCCAACACCTGGGGAGTAAAAGGACCCACCTGGATGCTCCTTCTCTGCTGGGCAAAGGAGACCTGGAAAGCCCGGTGCTGGGGCCGTGGGGAGTGCTCGGAGTAGTGCCTGCGGGGGGGCATCAGCTCCCATCCACCCGGACATGGCCGGGCAGAGAGGGGTGCTGCCCCTGCCCCTGCTGCTGCTGAGCCTTGCCAGCCTCGTCGTGCCACACCTCACGCTGGGTAAGGGCTGAGCGGGATGTGGTGCTCTCCATGGGGTGGGTCGCAAGCGGGGAGCATCGTTCCCTGGGGTGGTGGGGTGCTTCGCCCACAGCAGGCGCCTGTGGGGTGTGGGGAGCGAAATGCTGCGGGTGCTGTTTGCCGTTTGCTAAATGGGAAGCAGAGGTGGACTTACAGCTCCTCCTTTGTGTGAGGATGAGGCTCTTCAATGCAGACACCCACCCGGGCATGGGCTGGGATCAGACCTTTGCCCTTCTCCAAATTATTAATTGACCAGCTGCTGCCTGCAGCAGCTCAGGGAGGGAGCGGCTGCCGGGGGCTTTGGATGTTTCTGGTGGGGTTGGCTGAAAGCAGCTGGTGGCTCGTGGCTTGGTTCCCCATCCCCATGTGGGCAGAGCCCCAGACTCACTGCATTTGTGCTGGGATCACCGGGGAATCCAGCCTGGCATCTCAAAGCCGCCACCTCACACGCATCCCTTGACAGAGGCCCGGGCAGGCAGGCTGTCTTGTGCATCCTTTTTGGAGAGGGTTACAGATACCAGGGCTTCCCTGGGGACAGCAGGCTGCTCCAGCATGGGGTCCATGCTGGCAGAGAGGACGGCCCTCCTGCATCCTTCAACCCCCCCTGCAGAGCTTTCGTGGGTCACTGCACGTCTCTAACCACTCGCCCCTGAGCTGCAAGCTGGGATTTGTTCCTCTATGGCCCCGCTCTGGGGGGGCTGGTTTCCCCGTTGCCTTTATTTACACCCGGCGCTATCAGTTCCTGACTATCAGCAGCAGAGAGGTTTGTGTAAACTTGCTGCTGCGGTTCCAGCTCATCTCATGGTCACCAGTTCCTGCACGGCTCTTCCCGTCGGACGGGTTTGTCTGACTTCCTCCAGGGATGGTGAAGGTGGTGGAACAGGTCTTAGGGCTGGTGCCTACGGGAGTTTCTGCCCCGAGACTGGCGATGCCCATGGCTTGTTCCTGCTTTGTCAGGCTGGGGGATTTACGTGGCCTGCCTTGCTGATGCCCATTCAGGGGATCCATGTGCTTGATCCATGCAGGACAGTGAATCCCCACTCCCAATGCTCTGTGGCTGATGCGTAGCTCTGGGTCCCTTGGGGAGCTCATGGTGGTGGTGATGCTGCACCATCCCCGGCACAGCCATGGTCTCAGCCTTTCATCGCCAGCCCTTGCGCACCTCATTCTCCAACCTCTTTGCAGGGAACACTGTCACAGATGTGACAGTCACCGTGTCCACGACTCTCCCTACCTCCCCAATACCTATGGAGACCTCGGCACTGCTGCCCACCACTGACTCCACCACTGCAGCCAACCTCCATCCCTCCAGCCCTGAAACGGGAGCCTCCACCCCAGAGAGGTCCAGCACATCCCCAGGGACCAGCGGCACCTCACCTCCCACTGCGCCTCCTCCCACCACACCAGCACCAACAGCCACTTCGGATGAGCCCTTGACAACCCTGGCAGCCACCACAGCCACCCCTGTTATCAGCACGGAGGTGCCCAGGAGCACCCCCACTCCCAGCCAGCCAGCTGGGACCACGTCCAGGACCACCCCTGGCATCTCCACTCCGACCATGGGGCCAACCCCAGGCACCCTGACAGTATCTGTGACCCCCATTGCAGCCACGGGTGGGTGCAGCCATGGGGCGCCTGGAAGGCAGGGGCATGGTCGGGGTGACAAATCCCCACGGGGATGCTGGGCACATACATGGGTGGCTTCATGTAGGTGGCTTCATTTAGGCTCAGTCTGTCCCCAGCTGTAGGAGCATCCTGCGCCTCTCTGCAGACAGTGCTAACATAACATTGCTTTGCCCAGACATGGAGTCCTCTTCCCCCGACACCGACTCAACCCAGACCCCAGAGATTACCCTCAGCACCCCTGCAGACCTGCCAACCACGCTGCCCGTCTGCCCCAACACCACGTCCAACACCAGTAAGTGCAGTGCCCCATGGGCATCACCACGCCCCCAGCACCGGTGGCTTTGGGCTTCCAGGGGCCAGTGCAGGGGGTCCTGGAGCCCCACTGCTTTTGCCATGCTCTCAGTACGGGAACATTGATGCTCTGTGGGACGTGTGGTTTGCTGTACAGGTGGAGGGTTGTTCTCCTGACAGTGTAGGGTGTCCATGACATGATTAACCTGGGAGGAGGTCCCGTGTCTGTGCCAGTGATCCTGGGGAGAGACCCCTTTGGTGCAGCCCAAGGTTCAAGGGCAATAACTAGAGCCACATTTTTTGTCCCTAGGTGCATCTCACCTCTTTCTGTCGCTGCGCCTAACTGTCCCGCTGGACCTGGGGAACACCATGGTGCAGGAGCTGGTGTTGTCCAAGGTGAGGTGTGCTGGGAGGGGGTGCCACTTTGCATCTGCCAGCCACGGTCCAGCCAGCCGGGGAGGGGGTCAGACAGCCAGTGAGAGGGGAACAGCTGGGTCTCGCATTGAATGTCACCTGGAGCCCTTTCAGATGAAGGGGAGACCCTCCTTTGGCTGCCATGGCCCAGGATCAGGCCCCTCCTAGGTGAGGAGCGGGGGTAGGAGACCCCCTCTGGCACGGTTTGACGGCTGTCCTCTCCCCCCAGCTCCGTGGGGACCTGCAGATGGCATTCCCGTGCGCTGGCCTGGCGGTGGAGTGGCGAGGGAAGAGGAGGACCTGACGGCTGCTCCTTGCCCAGCTGGCACCCACGTGGACTGGCAAGCCTTCTGCTCCCAGCTCCTTACTCCACGACGGAGCAGCCCTTTGGGGTAACCTGTACAGCTCCCCTTGAACCTGGGACCCCCCCATCCTTCACTGCACACCCCCAGAGGACCCCCAGTGCCCCCCGTGGGCTGGGGTGCCCCTGCCCCTTCCCGCAGCCTGTCTGTAGAGCCTGAGCCCTCCCAATACCCTGCACCAGACCTGGCTCCCATGGTGGGACCCCCCAGTACTGCTGGGGGGCTGGGAGGAGGGGACCCTGCAGGGGCTGGACTTTTACAGCTGGGGCTGAGCTGGCTTAGCCACAAAAGCCACCCTGGGGACCGGTGGATGAGAGAAAGGAGACCTGGAGCCCCCGGTACCACTGTGCCCAGGGCACTCGGGGGCTCAGTGCTAGTGACTTCTGAGGTTTGCAACCTGGAGAGGCTGCGGTGCCCGAGGTCTTCAAGAGATGCTCCATGGCTGCTTCACATCCAGAGTGGGCCAAGATGGAGCCTGGGGTGGCTCTGGGAAGGAGGCAGGAGAGGAAACCTCCCCCCTCTCCCACCCGAGCCCCATCCTGGGGCCAGTGGTACACCATCTCTCCCTGGCTCGCCTGTGGTAGCACTGACAGAGAAGCACACCCATGCCAACGAAGGCCGGGCAGTAAAGGGAAATCCCACGTTTTCCGTGGCAAAGATGACTTCTTTTTTTCCAAGTTGCCTTTCCCAGTTTTCAGCTTCACCATCTAGCAGAGGTACCGGCGAGGAAAACCAGCTGAGTCCCAAAAGCTCTGCGGCAGAGAGACGGGCTCAGGGCTGTCACCTCCTGGCTGGGGCTGCTGCAGATGTTCCCGAGGATGGCTCTGCATCCCAACAGGCTGGGGGTCCCTGCTTTGGTGCTCTCTGTCCCATGACAACCCATGGCTGCTGGGGCAGCTGTGCGCACCGTGGGGCTGTGGAAATCCCGTGGGCTGTGCTCCTTCCCTGTTTTTTTCCAGTCCCAAGCTAAGGAGACAGCCGCAGCGTCTGTCCCCCTGCAGCAAAGTCATTTATTAACTGATTAATTAGCCAGATAAAATCCAACCGAAGCAATTATTAGCCTAAGCAAGTCACCTCGCCTGGAGATTGAAAACTGAAATAATGAGCAAAATAGCTGTGTTGCTTGTCAGGGGTTATTTTTGGCTGATCCCTGCTCCTCGCTGGCAGCCTGCGCCGCCCTGGCATGGGGAGGGCTGGGAAGGGGTGTATGGGGCTGCGGGGTGCCAAACCAGGGGATGGCTCCTGGGATCACCGGGTTGTCACCCATCTCGGTAGAAGCCAGCAGCCGGACAGGATGGGGGAAGGCACCCTGGGATCACCCGGCTGCCTGCCAGCTCGCAGGGGCTGAGAGAGGCTGGGCTGGGGCTGGAGGCTGAGCCCAGGCAGCTTGTCAGGATGCTCCCATTTGGAATGCCCTTTGCATCCCAGGCTTGCCCCTTTGCTCTCTAGGATGCTGCCTGGCTTTTGGGGGCTTGTTGGAGCTGTCAGCACCAAGAGAGGTCACTTTGCGCCCGGGCAGGGAGCTGGGGAGCAGGGCAAAGCCTGCCGGAAGGGGTCCCCGCACTGGACGCCTGGTGGGGTGCTGGGAAAGAAATCCTCATGCTCTGCCTACGCTGTGGAGCTGGGCCAAGAGTCCTCCCACGCCGCATCCCACCGGGCTGCTTTCTCCGGCTGTTGAATCCATAACTTCAGACCCCGGGACATGGCTGGGGGCCAAGGCTGGGGTAATGGAGCCAAACTGCGTCACAAAAGGAGGAAAAGGTCCTGAAGTGCTGGGATGAAAAGGTGACCGGGGCACTCGCTGTCCCCCGCCAGCACAACTGCCTTCCACCATTATCATGGTCAGGGGGTGGCGGGGAGAGGAGATGCTCCGGTCTCACTAAGCCCCTCTGCCCCCCAGCCTGGGAGGGAGAAGAGGGGCATGGTGGGGGGACATGGCTCCCATGGGGATGGTGGGCACTGTCCGGGCACTGGGGACGTGGAGCTCTGACAAGCTCCTGACACTGCCCATGCTCTCCATGCCTGCCATCCTTGAGGATGCTGGCCGCCACCTTCACCCCACGGCTGCTTGCCTGCCATGGACCCCTGACTAGAGGGGCCTTGGGAGGTCGGATCTGCGTCCTGCTGCTTTCCCAGCCCGTAAATCATTTCTCAGCCTGTTCGCTGTAACCCACTCCCATCTATCAGCACTGTCCAAAGGAGCAGACCCTGTGCCCAGCAGGACTGTCACCTTCAGAGGGCCCAGCAGCATCATGGGGCATGTGTCTCAAGTCCCTTGTGACTCAGTTGTCCCTTCCAGTGTCCCCTTTCACCCCCGCCGGTGGCTATAGCCCAGCTCCTGCTGTCTGGCAGGAGGGTGTTGCAACACGCCCAGCTTGCCAAATCATCCAGAACCTGTGGGGTTGATGGATAACCTGGTTCCCCACCACCACCACTCCTGATCCCTCTCCAAATGCCCTTGCCAGGAGGCCAGAGCGGTGCTGGTAGGAGATGCTGGGATCTCCGCAGGGCTGGAACAACCAGCCCATTAATTCCTGGAAGGCTGATAAGGCACTGTGCTGGGCCATGCTGTGTTGTGCTGGGCCATGCAGTGCTGTGCTGGATGGTGCAGAGCCCCTGGGCATCGACACCTGGCTGCGGGCTCCTGAGTGGCTCCGGTGCCCATACGATGCTTTGGTCCTTGATAACTGCGGATGACGATTATCCTTGCAGGAGCCGGCAGCTTGCCAGGACCTTGGTGTCAGGCATAGCAGAAGGATCAATGAAAGGGTAAGAACAGGGCACCATCCTCAATGGTGACTGATGGTGGCTGCAGGCTTTCCTGGGTGGGTGTGCCAATGCCAGAGCAGAGGGATGAGCTCGGTTTGTCACCCCCATGACTCTGCTAGAGGAACAGCAGGAAGACGGGGCTTTTTGGGGACAGCATGGGCAGGAGGCGCAGGCACGAAGGTCTCCGAACGATGCTGGTCCCAGTGCAACATGGGAAGGAGCTTGTAGGCAGGCTGAGGGTGTGGTGGGCTGGAAGCGCCTTGCTTCAGCCAAGTTATTTTCCCCTATGCTAAGCAGCACGTTTGCAATGATCCCTGTGGTTCCCACCACGTTTTGCACCTCAAACACCAGCTGGAGCAACTCTCTCCAGCGTCAGCACATATTCCCCATCGGGGTGGCTTTCCCAAGCAATACAGCATCGTCAGCACAGGCAGAAACGACTCTCCCACGTCGGGTTTGCATCCCTCTAATCCTCCATTGGCCCAGGTGTGGCAGTCGCTCGGGTGGTCACTGGCTGGGCAGTCACCCCATGATCTGCAGTGCTGGTTGCACAGGCCCCCGACGCACCATCCTCCCCCCGGCTTTGCCCCCGCGCTGGCATTTTTGGTGGGCGGGCATTTGTTCCGGGCGAGCAGTGCTCTCTCCTGATTTACCGTCTGTGCCCTGTTCCTGCTGCCGGGGGTAATGCGTGGGTTTACAGAATGGGGTTTCATCAGCCGTGACTTGGCCTCCCCTGGCATTTCCCCCGTCAACGCTGCCCGGCTGGTGGGTCAGAGTGTTGCTTGGCGTGCCCTGCTGCTGCCACCTCCCCGATGCAGGCCGGCTCTGGCGGGACACTGTGTACTGCCTAACACCCCTAATAACACTTTGCAGGAGTTGCCTGGGGGCATTTCTGGTTAAGAAGCGTTTAATTGATTACAAAACCATGTAGTGGTGGGGGTTTGCATAATGCTGTTCATGGGGGAGCTGGCAGCAGTTTTCAAGAGGGGGGGAATGGGAATTGCTGCTCCAGGGGAAGGGGGGAAGGGGAGACATAGGGGTGAAGTGACCCAGGGGATCAGGGTGAAGTGACCCAGGGGATCCCTGTAGCAGGGAAGGGGGTTGGGGCTGCGCCTTTTCCTGCTCCAGCCTCTGGGCATGCTGGTCCCACCTTGCAGAGCAGCTTCCCTGGCCCATTCACCCCCTCCCAGCACCCCAGCACTGCTGTGCCCGTACTGAGGTGCAGGTTTAAAACCCCGCTGGGGCATGCTGGGGCTCTGGATGGGGATCTCTGGGGATCCCCAGTGCTCCCAGTTGCAGCTTGAGCGCTGGGGGGCTTGGCTGACACCCCAGGGCCTGCCCCCAGCCATACCTCTCCCTGCTTTATAACCTGCCTCTGCTCCTGGGGAAGCCTTGAGCCAAGTGGGGACTTGTGTCCTGCCTTG
This sequence comes from Aptenodytes patagonicus, assembly GCF_965638725.1. Lineage (NCBI taxonomy): Eukaryota > Metazoa > Chordata > Aves > Sphenisciformes > Spheniscidae > Aptenodytes > Aptenodytes patagonicus. The sequence goes on along the minus strand of NC_134954.1, from coordinate 12,243,048 downwards.
CCCCGGGCTGAGATACTGCTCAGCTGCTGATTTTCATGCCCACGGTGTCCTCACAGGCATGGTGGCTCCAGCTGGCATTGCCCCGTCACCACCACCCGCTGCGCCGTGGCCCCCTACCCTGCACAGGGAGCAGGTCCTGTGGGGTCCGTGGGGTGGCTGCCATGCTACTGTCGGCAGTGCCACGCACTGCTCCAGGCTCAGATTCGCCAGCTGGTGCTGGTGGCCCAGGGAGCTGCACCGGGCTGTGCCCAGGTCCCTGGGGGGTCTGGATCCCTGCAGGGTGGCCTTTCGGTAACCCCCAACCCATGCCCCAGCTGAACAGGGCATCCAGCCCTTGGGAAGGGGAGGGCTCGGCAGGAAGGGAGTGATGACAGGGACATTGGAGGGAAAGCACCGGGGGCGGGAGAGGACGGCAGCTGCAACCTGCCTCCTTCTGCCATCCCTATAAATAGGAGGGAGCAGGAGCAGGATTGCACCTGTGAGACTCCAGCTCTGCAGGAGAGGCAGGCAGGGAGGGACGGACGGACGGACGGACGGACGGAGCTGCGCCTCGCCGCTGTTGCCTCCCTTTGAGCTTCCCAGTGCTCTGCCTGCGTGGAGGCCCGAGGCATGGGGACCAGAGGATGGATGCTTTCCACCTTCGTGGGATGCTGTGTATGGATTCTGCATGGTACGTCCTATATTTTTCTGCTAGCCCACGTGCTACCCGAGCCCTTGCAGGGCACAGCAAGTACGCTTGTGAGATGCTTTTCCCTCCTGGCTGCACTGGAAACTCCTCTTATGACCAGTCCTTGCAATGCATTGCAGCCAAAGAGCTAGAAAATTGTTTTATGGGGCAGGCACCACCCTGAGGGGCTGGTTGCAGGTGTGGGCCCGTGGGAGAGGTGAGAGCCCAGCCCGGGAGCCTGCATGCAGCCGCATACCCCTCCAGCAAGGGAGCCAAGGGAAGCCAGCCGGCAGAGCGGGTCTCCAGGGATGCTCCCATCCCTCCCACGTCCCGGGGAAGAGCAAATGCTGGTGCTCCAGGCTGGGGCCCCTCTTCCACAAGCTTCCCATGAATGGGTGGCGTGGGGTAGATGGTGTTTCCTGCTCCACATGGAAGAATGAAGATAAAACATGGGTTTACTGGCATGGAGTGTGCCAAACTAACCTGGGGGGACTTGATTGATGTGCTTTGTTTTCCCTGAGATGGGGAGGGAAGTGGCGGAGCTCTTCTGGCTGAGGGGGGCTGGTGCAAAGAGCTTATTTCAGCCAGGGAAGATGGCGAGGAAGCAGCCTGCTGGGAGGGGGAACGGGGGGCTGGAGGAGGATGGACCCCTCGAGGACTGGTCTGGCATAGGAGATAATGTTCATTAATGACTCTGGCACAAGCTATCCACAAGCTACCAAGCTGAGCCGGTGGTGAGGTTGGAGGCACCTCTGCTGCAGGGGGATCTGGCTGCCTGGCAGGGGGAACCTGATGAACCGGAGCACCAGGATGGGGAACAGGCTTGGGCTGTCGGGCTGCGGTGAAACCCTGCTGGGTCTCAGCCTCGGGGTGCCCTTCATCTCCCCTAATTGCAGCCGCCTAAAGCCAAGCGTCAGCAGATCCGCCCGGCTCCTTCTGGAGCCAATGGTGGCAGCTTGGTCTCCCCAGAGCCCACATTCCTGTCCTAAAACTAAGCCTGGGTGAAATGTCACCCATGGGTGCCAGAGGGTGCTGGGAGAAATGCCTGGGATGTGGGGTGTTGTCTCCTTCTCCTTTCAGTGAAGCTCCTGGATGTGGGGCAGGATTTTGGCAGCAGGAGGAGGAAGCTGTAAGCAGGGCTTGGTCCTGGGAGCTCATGAATATTCCATCCACGGTCAGGGAACCCCTGGTGCCTGTGCCCAGCTGGGGGCAAGCGGGACAGGGGCAGGAGCAAGCAGGCTCCTACCGCGGGAGAGATTTAATGAACCTTCTTTAACTGCAGCAGGCCAGAAGCCATTTGCAGTCAGGGAATGTTTCACTAAGCCCTGGCTGTCCTATCTGCCAAAGTGTATTTAAATGTCCCTCAGACACCTGAAAGGTGAAAAAACCGCAAGAACCACCCAGGCTCTGCAGAAACGGCTGCGCTCAGGGCTGTCCCTGCAGTGAGGCAAAGAGGGCTGAGGGCTGTCTTCAGGTGGCAGAGCCCTACAGACACCCCTGGGGCTATGAACTAGACTTACTGGGCTGCAGCTCTTCCCAGTGGCCAGGCGGTACCATCCCCAGTGTAACTGGGCTGGGTTACAGTGGCTGCCTTTGCCTCTGTGCTTGGACCAGCATCTCTCCCTGACCTGTGATGAGTTGTGTCCTGTCTCAGCCAGCAGCTGCTGATGCTGGGGATGCAAAAGGTGCTGTGCAGTGCTGTGCCTAAGGCAGCCCAGGCTGCGCTCCTCGGCTCTTAAATCAGAGCCTTGTAAGGCTGTGGGATGAGGCAGTAGGGTTTAAGAAGGGGCGGGAGCATCCTGATTCTCAGCTGAAGGGGATGCATGGCTGAGCCTGGCAGGCTGCTGGCTCCAGCACCCGGCGTAATGCTCTGCTTTGTGCTTCTCTGCAGGGCTCGGGGCTGCTGCTGCCATCCCTGTCACTACTGAAGGGCCGTTTACTGCTGGGACAGCTTCTCCCATCGTGGCGGAGAGCGAGGGGCCTCGTGCCCTGGTGATGGGCTCTGTGGAGACGAGCACCGCAGCAGCCGATGCTGAGATAGCTGAGAGCACCCTCGCGGGGAGCCCGGCAAGCCTGTCCTTCTCTCCTGGGGCTGAGCTGTATGCTTTGATGACAGTGGCGAGCGAATACAGCTCTACAGTACCAACTTTGATGAACGTGACCAAGCCTTTTAATGCATCTCAGGATAATGAGAGGGGTTCGGCTGCTCCCGCTGCAGCCACAACTGCTGCCACCATCTCCGCACAGCACCCAGCTGTTACCCCAGAAGCAGAGTTTGATGTAACAGGGGCGGCTCCCGACGTGCCCTTGGGGACCAGTCCTCTCTTTGCAGATGTGAAGGAGGATGTCCTCGCGGCCGTGACCAGAGAAGGAGCAGAAGACCTAGACCCCACCACTGGTGTCATGTCCCTCCCCACCACCCCTCCACCGGCAGCCGCCTGGGGGACACAGTCAACTGCTGGCAGCCCTGTGGGTGCCAGTGTCACTGCACTGCCGAACCAAGGGCTGACCACAGCCACGGGAACAGTTGAGGAAGGCGTAACCCTGCCTGTCGATATCCAAAGCAAAGCCAGTGCCAACTCCTCAAGCCTCAGCCCCAGCACCGGGGGACTGCTCACAACCCAGCAGGATGGTGTGGTGAGTGGGGCACTGGGCATCACCCCAGAGCCAGTGGGAGAAACGTCCCTGGCTGCCGAGGAAAGTTCCTTGGCTTCGGTGCCCGGAGACATGGGAGATGCAGTAAATGGTGCATTCAGCACGGCTGGTTTGTCCCTCCTGCCTCTGGAGAGCACAACAGTGTCAGGAACAGTGGGAAACTCAGTGCAGCCCTCCCTCCTCCCTGGCCAGGCTGCACTGAGCCTGGCTGCTTCACTGGCACCAGCCGGCGGTGGGGATGAGGATGAGCAGGGAGCTCCCGGCATGTCATCAGACACTCCTGGTTCAGCCCTGTTGCTTGCAGCCAGTGAGGCACCTGCAGTGACAGGGGACACGGACACCTTGCTGCTGGCCCCAAGGGTTCCCACTGATGCACAGAGTGACACGAATCCCCTGGCCACTGCACTGCCCGCAGGGGACGTGGGGGCTGTGGGTCTGGCTGAGCCGTCCCTGCAGCCTACCCGATGGCAGAGTCCCACCGGAGAACAGCCACTGCTGCTTGTTACTGCCCTGCCGTCCCCCATGGACATCCCCGGTGCTCCTGGGGCTCCTTACCTACCCCTGGGTGTTGCTTACCCACCTCTGGGGGCTGGCACCCTGCCTGCAGCTGACAATGGGGCAGAGACACCAGTGAGCCCTGACCTCAATGCTGCCCCAGGAGCACCCATGTCTCCATCCCTTGGAGGGTCGCAGCCATGGGGGATAGCAGCTGGTGCTCCCCAGGGAACTGATGGACCCAGCACTGGATTGAATTCAGCTTCGGATGCCCCCAGCTCAGCATCTTTTGCACCTGATGGACTGTCATGGCCTGCTGCTGGGTTCCCAGCTCAGGGGGCCGAGGGTGCAGGGGAGACGGCACAGGCAGGAGGTCCAGGGGATGGCAGTCCCTATGCAGATACCAAGAGTGACATGAGTCCTTCAGCCTTCAGTGCTCAGCAGGACCCTGCTAACACCGGAGAGCTGCCAGCTGGAGGAACAGGGGCTTTGGTGAATGCTGAACTGTCCCCTCCGTCAGCTCTTGGGAACGAAGCAGGAGGAGCCTCAGTACTGGGACAAGTGTCCCTGGCTGGTTCCGCACCTTCCAGCAGTGCTGGGCTGGAGCCCAACCTCTCAGGGGCTGAAGGACCAGGGGACATGCCCGCAGAATCCCCCAGCGCTCCTGGGGCTGCTTACCCACCCCTGGGGGCTGCAGCCGGCCCCATGTCTGGGGCAGAGACATCAGCGAGCCCCGACCTTGGTGCTGCCCAGGGAGCACCTGTGCCTCCATCCCTTGGGGGGTCACAGCCATGGGGGACGGCAGCTGGTGCTCCCCAAGGAGCAGGTCTCCCTGGAGCCAATGGACCAGGCACTGGCTTGAACTCAGTAGGGGATGCTCCCAGCTCAGCAGCTTATGGACCAGCGGGACCCCCATCACCTGCCCTTGGGGACCAGCTTGGCACAAACTTGGAGCTGCCAGGTGAAGAGGGGCTTGGAGCTAGCGTGGCAGAGCATGTGCTGGAAGGAGCAGGCAGCGAGACTGGGTTTGAACCATCCTTGAGCTCCGCTGGAGGCAGAGGGACAGCAGCTGGGATGGATCAACTGCCCGGTGCAGGTTCCTCGCCTGGTCCTGCCTCTCCCAGTGATCTGGTTGCAGCATCCTCCATTTTGGGGGGTGATGGAGCAGGACCCATCCCATCCGCAGCCCCTGGCCCTGACAGCCTGTCTCCAGCCTCTTTGGACATTGAAACTGGCCCAGAGCTCACTCCGGTGCAGGGGGCTGAGAGTGCAGGGGATGCGGCACAGGCAGGAAACCCAGAGAGCAAAACACCCTACGTGGAGATGAGTCCTTCAGCCATCAGCACTCAGCAGGACCCTGCTAACACTGGAGAGCTGCCAGCTGGAGGAACAGGGGCTTTGGTGAATGCTGAACTGTCCCCTCCATCAGCTCTTGGGAACAGAGCAGGAGCAGGAGGAGCCTCAGTACTGGGACAAGTGTCCCTGGCTGGTTCCGCACCTTCCAGCAGTGCTGGGCTGGAGCCCAACCTCTCAGGGGCTGAAGGACCAGGGGACATGCCCGCAGAATCCCCCAGCGCTCCTGGGGCTGCTTACGCACCCCTGGGGGCTGCGGCCAGCCCCATGTCTGGGGCAGAGACATCAGCGAGCCCCGACCTTGGTGCTGCCCAGGGAGCACCCGTGCCTCCATCCCTTGGGGGGTCGCAGCCATGGGGGACGGCAGCTGGTGCTCCCCAAGGAGCAGGTCTCCCTGGAGCCAATGGACCAGGCACTGGCTTGAACTCAGTAGGGGATGCTCCCAGCTCAGCAGCTTATGGACCAGCGGGACCCCCATCACCTGCCCTTGGGGACCAGCTTGGAACAAACCTGGGGCTGCCGGCAGTGGAGGGGCATGGATCCGGCATGGCAGAGCAGGCACTGGGAGGAGCAGGCAGCAGGGCTGGGTTTGAGCCATCCCTGAGCTCCGCTGCAGGCAGCGGGATGGATGCTGGGATGGATCAACTGCCTGGTGCAGGGTCCCCATCTGGTCCTGCCTCTCCCAGTGGTGTGGTTGCAGCATCCTCTGTTTCGGACCCAGCCAGCCTGAGTGCCCTCGGAGGAGCAAGCGGTGTTCCTGGAGCTCTGCAGCCTTCCCTGGGTGCTGGGCCAGGTGTCCCTCCTGCTGCAGGAGAAGGGGCAGGTGAAGCGGCTGGTGACAGGGGGTCCCCAGGGCAGTCCCAGGCCCCTGCTGGAGGGGGACCAGCTGGAGCCCCTGATGGAGAAATGGGATCCGTGCTGCACTCTGCATCTTCCTCCCCATCTACAGAGGGGTCTTCATCACCTGGGACAGTTGATGAGGCTGCCAACGGAGCAAGCCTTCCTGGAGCTGGTGGAGCCGGCGGTGACTTGAGCACAGGCTTGGAGGCTGCTGGCCCTGAGGAACGCCCTGTGTCTGCCCTCGGTGTCCAGAGTGGTGCCAATCTTGGACTTTCTGATGCAAAACTGAGCCAAGCCAATGTGGTGGAGCTGCCTGGAGGAGCCTCGGCAAATGGGGGACCTTCCCCTGGTGCCAGCCTGGGAGACACCGCAGGAACCATCATACAGATTGCGTCGGGAGTGCTGGCCCCGTCTGCCCTCACCTCCCACCAGGAGACGCAGCCCCTGGTCCCAGTGGCTCCAGATGGCAGTGGCGTCTCCGACGGCACGGCTGCCTCGCTGGCTGCTTCGCTGCTTCTTCCCGGGCACGGGCTGAGCTCGGGGCTGGCACCCAACGGGGACCCCCACTCTGTCCCTGGCACCCAGAGCAGCAGCAGACCCCTGGTGCCAGGGGCACTGGGTGGGCTGGCAGGAGATGCTGGAGGCGGTCAGACATGGTCTCTTGAAGACGAGGTGTCCTCAGGAATGCTGGCACCTTCGGGAGAAGCATCCTCCCATGCCCCTGCATCCCCCAACCCTGCCCTGGCGCTGCCTTCTGCTCCACAGAGAGAAAACGCTGCAGAGGGGGTGTCCACTGGCCCTGGGCTTTCCACTCCGCTTTCGGCACGTGAGTCGATAGCGGGGTCCTCTGCAGCGGGAAGGGGAGAGCTGGGGGCGGATGCGTTGGGGGGGCCTGCCCTGCTCCTGCCTCCCCACCAGCCGGGAAGCTCTGGGGTCCCCTCCAGGGATGCCAACAGCCCCGTTCCGGGGGAAGCGAGTGCAGTGCTCCCTGGAGCGATGGCAGCGCGAGGGGACATGGCTCAGCTCCTTCCTGGTGTAACTGGAGCTGGGGCAGCCATGGAGACCCCTGCTCGCTCCCCTCCAGGGGGGAGCCCAGGGCTCCCTGGCCTTCTTCCCACTGATATCGCTGCTGGCAGCCCCGGAACAAAGGTCCCGGGGCCAGGACCTGCCGATGGCTTGTCACCCGCTGCCCTGCAGCCATTCTTGGGCAGCAAGGTGACCACCAGCCTGGCAAACGGAGCCCCTGCTGCCAGTGGGTCAAGTCTCCCCGCAGCCTTCCCAGGCCAGGGGGGAGCCCGGGGCGGGGTCCCAGCCACCGTGCACCCAGCCGTGTCCTGCAGCCCGTCCGCCGCCAGCCCAGCCCCGCCAGCCCCCCTCCCCAAGGGCAGGGAGGCGCTCCCCAGGCCAGGAGCAGCCACTGTCACCTCCCACGCTTCGTCCCCCCAGTTTCCAGCTCCACCAGGAGGGCCAGCAGCCGCCCTGACCCCGCTGCCCGGCCCCACAGGTACGTGATGCTCACAGGGCAGCCCAGGCGGGAGGAGCACATCTGGCCCCCTGACGGACCGTCCTGGGGGACATTTGGTGCCCAGAGACCGAGGGGGCTATCTGGGGCCAGGACCCCTGAGGAAGACACACCATGAGTAGCTCCTGCACATGAGCTTGCATTTTTGGCAGGCTGAGCCTGCCTTCAAGTATGGTCCCATCAGCTGGAAAAGCCATCCCCTCCAAATGCTTTGTTTTATTTAACAGACATAAATAGGGAGCTGGAGGCTGTAAACATCTCTAGAAAGAGCTGTGGGTGTTTAATTCCCTGCTGTCCCCCTACCACAGTCCTGTACAATGTTTTTCCCCTCCTAACGGCAGTCCTTCAGTGTCATGCCCCAACGGGGCTGGAGCAGGAGGGGACAGTGACCACAAAGGCCATCACAGCATGTTTAGGGCAGCTGTGTACATGCAAGGCAGCGAAAGGGGTGGGAGCAAGCTCCTGCAAGGAAAGGTGACATGCAGGGTGTCCCAGGTGGCTATTTGCAGTGTCCCCCCATCCTCCTGCTGCCCAGGCTGTGTCCCTTTGGAAGCAAAATCATTTCAGCCCTTTGAGTTTTTGGCACAGACCAAAGGCTTTGCTGTAAGCATGTTTTGGTTTTTTTTTTGTTTTCTTTTCCAGTTGCAGCTGTGCCCCTCTATGGGTACGGAGCGAGGGAAAATGATCGTGAGTACGTGGAAAGGAGAGTGGATTTTAATTCTCCGCTTTTCAAGCCTGAGACCGGATTCCCATTTGGGAAAACCCTGCGTGACTCTCTCTACGTGAGTCTACCTTGGCTTGACTTGCTGTTGGGCAAGTGGCCGTCCCCCCAAAACTTGGGGGAGGCACCAGGGGCCAGGTGCCTGGGGTGGGAGCCTTGTAGGGGCAAATCAATTGGGATACTGCTGGAGTCTGTTTGCAGCAGGAGGTGACTTTGTGGCCATTTCGGTGGTGGCGGGTGGTGGCCTTCCTTGGGTGTTGCTCAAAGTGGGCTTGGAAATGGGAGGGCTGCCACGCATGTGTCAGGGGTCCCGCTGGTCCTGACCTCACCTGATGGAGGGATCCCTCTGCTCAGTTTACAGACAATGGTCAAATCATTTTCCCAGCCTCGGACAACAGCATCTTCACCTACCCCAACCCTCCTCCCAGTGGCTTCAACGGCCACGAGGAGGTTCCCATGATCGCCGTGTTTTGGGACAACGCCGACTTCTCCAGAGGCGTTGGCACCACCTTCTACCAGGTGAGTGAAGCCACCCGGGTGCATGGTTGCATGAAAGACCTTTTGATGATAAACTCATCACCTGTTCTGTGGATGGCTCTGGAGATGTGTAATTGATAGAGCCCATGAGCAGCATTTCCATTTTCTGGGCCAAATCTAAGAGCTGGTGGTCCTGTGCGTGTCACCTCTTGAGCCGTCCAAATCTCATCCAGACCCTTAGTTGCACTGCTCCATGCATGACCCCAATCTAGACCTGTCTTTACCCTACTGGGAGCTAATGCAGACGTGGGTATACCCAACCCGCAGGAGTTCCCCACCCTCAACACGGCCAAGCCTCCGTTCGTCCGCGATGTGGAAGCAAAGGTTCGGCGGTACCTGAGGTCCTCCTACTCCGCAGCTTGGACCCTGAAGATCACCTGGGAGAAGGCACCTGCCTATGCAGCACGGACTGACTCCCGGAGGGTAAGGGGCTGATGGAGGGTAAGGGCTTGTTGAGTTGTCAAAAAAAACCCCAAGACCCATGGGCGTTCACCTTGTCTGTGCCTGAAAACAAGAACCAGATTTGTGAAAAAGGTCAGTCTTGAAGAATTTTGCCAAAAAGAACTGGGCTGTGCCCATGTTTTGGTGGTTTTCAGGTTTTTTTGGGGGGACATCTTTAGTTGAACTCTCTCTGCTCTGTAAAATCTTTCTGTTTAATGTGGTGGGATTTTATTGTACACCAGAAACACTGTTCTTCAGGAGCATAAAATTGGGTGAATTTGAGGCTTTTTATGGAACAGCATCAAAATAAAACCATCACCTTTTCCACACAAAATGTGAACCAGCCCAGGCTGTGTTTGCCTTGCACATCAGGACCTTAGCCCCGCCGTTCCCCAGCAAGCACTGACCCACACCCCTAATTTTAAACCCAACAGCTTTGCTCGCTTTCTTACCTGTCTGCAACGCTTCTCCCCAGACGATCACATACCAGGCCATCCTGACCACCGACGGCTTCAGGTCCTATGTCCTGATGCTGTACCAGGAGGGAGGCATGCAATGGGATTACACCAGACTCGCTGCCACCAACGTGCTCATTGGCTACACCAGGTACAGCAGGCTCAGCACCCTGCCCCTGCCCCCTCCGAGCACTGGGCTGCGTCCCACCCTTGGCTCCGGCTGGTTTAATCCTTCCCCCCATGTCCCATGAAGTGCCCTGCAAGGATGAGGGCAGCCCAGATGGGGTCTGCACACCCATATAGCCTAACATATGGGGGTCTCACAACCAAATCTGCCCCATTAGTGGCCGGATCATGCTGCAGCACGCTGACTTGTCGGGCTGTGCTTGTTGTAAGATCCACGCATCCCTCTGTGGTCCCGGGCATGCAGCATCCTGGTGGTTTGGGTGGAAGGAGTGGGGAATAGGGGATGTTTGCTGAACTTTGCACCAGTTGAGTGAAGGGATTTCCGCCGCTTGGCTGGAGCAGTCGCTTCCTGTCTCCTCGCATTACATCTCGCCCCGTGCACACCATCTCCAGGGTTTGCTCATTAGCTGCTTGCTGCAGCTGGGTAAGGAAAAGGTAGCCGGAATGGGAAGTGCGGGCGGCACAGGCGTGTGTGTGTGTGCTTGCCTGTGCATGACCGCTTGTGGGTTTCCGCTCTGTATCACCCTGCAAGATGCTGGAAACCATGGAAGCTGCTTGCAGGAGTCTTGAGATGTCTGTGGGTTCAGCTCATGATGCAGCAGGAGTGCTTGCAGCACCCAGAACTAACCGCACCCTGTAGAGAGGAGGCAGTGGGCTGGGGGAGCTGGTACCTTTGCCCTCCTGTCACCGGAGCTGTGATTTGGGTGCTGTGGGGTCCTGCCAGCTCAGGATCAGGGTGGCTGAAGGGCAGGCTGGGCCTGGGGCTGGGGCTGGGATAATCCCACCCAGGAAGAGCAGCCCCTGATTTTTCTCCTTTCCTCTGCACGCAGCGGGGATGGCTTTTACCGCAATGATGACCTGACTCAGAGACCTCCAGCCGCTAAATATCGTCCTGACCAGTTCAGGGGCTACAACACAGGTAGTGCCACACAGCCGGGGCAGGTTCACACAGACCCTCGGGGGGTTGGGGAAGGGCTGCGCGGGGAGGGGGATGTTCCCAGGGGATGAAATCCACCCTGCCACAGTGGCAAGGCTCTCGCTGAGTTCACCGAGGCCAGGCTTTTTCCCCAAACACATAAAATGCTTCCCCTGGGTACCAGCTATGCCCTGAGGCTGAAACGTCCTTGATGTGTCTATGGACCCTTTTTGTTGCAATGGCTCTGTCCCAAGGCTTTCTTCTTTGGCAACAGCCTCTCCCCCTGTTTCCCTGCCTTTGGGCGGCTGTTAAGCATGGGGTCCCATGGCTGGCGGTCAACACGGGCTTAGCTTCCAGCACCAGCATCACTCGGCTCTCGCCTCAAGCCGAAACTGCCCCTGCGGTCCCCTTGGCCAGAGGTGGCAACTCATGGTTTCTCTCCCCACTCAGACCTCCGCGGGCTGTGGATTTACAAGCTGGAGAGCCGTGTGGGCGTCAACTACCGGCTGAAGTGCCTGGCGTGGACAGGGCGGCAGCAGGAGCCGTGGGCGTGGAGCCAGGGCCTGCCCGCCTGCCCCTGCTCCCTGCAGCAAGGGCAGCAGGACCCCCGCTTCAAGAGCAGCCGGGGAGGCAAGTGGACACGCCGCTTCCCCACCCTCCTCGTCCCCCAGCTGTCCCTCCCCATTTCCCCTGCAAGGGTGGCTGGGGTCCCTCCTGACCGGGCAGGCAGGGGACCACAAGGAAAATGAGGCGGGGGCTGCCCTTCCCTGCAGAGACAGGGAAAATGGGGAGGAATGAGGGCTGACCTGTCCCTGTCTTGTTAGACTGGACGGAGCTGTCTAAGCTGCACGGGGACAGCGGGGATGGACCCTCCCCAGCACCAGGGTCTCACCTTGGGGGACCACTTGGATGGTCTCCATCAGTCTCTCCAAATGGCCTGTAGCACCATGGGTGATGTGGTGGGAGTGATGGATAACGAGGAGCCAACCCCGGCCCTGCTCGTCGCCCTGGAGCAGGGATGCTGGCTGGGAAGAGCTGTACCAGGGCAGGGATGCTGGCAGGGGGGAGCTGTGCTGAGGCTTATTGCTGCCCCATTGCAGGCTGGTGGGCTGCCCGTGTCTCCATGCTGCACTCCGCCTCCCCCAACCAGCACGGTGCCGGCGTCCGCTGCCTGTACGACAGCCAGAGCCAGCTCATCGAGGGGCGGCAGGAGAGGTATTGGAGGTCCTCCAGGCAGGCATCCCCCTACCGCGGTAAGCACAGCCAGCCCTGGCATCCCCCAGCTGAGGCTGGCATCGCTGTAGCCCTGTAAATCATTTTAATCTCCATGTTAACTTATTTCCTGACATGCTGTTGCCCTTGGTGGGACTGTGGACCGGCCAAAAGCCGAGGCGAGCGCCCTGCCTGCCCAGAGCCAGCCCATATCCCTCTCCTCTCCCCTTCAGCCCCTTACTCTAATTTTTGTCTCCAGACCAGGAGCTGAAGTTGTACGATTGGTGCTGTAACCAGGCGGGCAGTGCCCGCCTCTGCACCCGCTACAGTGAGAAGAGACCAAAGATCGGCTGTGATGGATACCAGTCACCCGGCACAGGTGGGTTTGCAGCCCGTGTGTGCCAGGGCAATGCTGTCTTGGTGCCCAGGGCTGGGAGGGGAACATCCCAGCCACCCTGTGGTTAATGCAGCAAGAGCTCCGGGCAGACAAGAGATGGGTTTTGGGGTGCCCACGTGCAGGTTGTGCTGTGCCCTGGGTTGGGGGGGGGACGACACACACTTCCCTTAGCACATAACCACTGGCGTAATCTGGGTGTGACAGCACCAGGAGGGGAGGAGGACCGCAGCTAACATGGTGATTGGTGTGAGTTGATCTGGGGCTTTCTTGCAACCCCCACCAGGTTCCTCGGAGGAGGCAGAGAGCGACTCAGAGGAGCAGAGAGGTGAGCAGGCTCGGGGGTCTCCTCTCTACCGGCTGCTTCCCGCTGCCCCCCATCCCCGCCACGTGGAAACTCCCCTGGGGCTCCTGGCTCACCAGAGGCCCCTGGGGAGGAGGTGGCCGGGCAATCCTCATTTCTTCTTTGCAGATGGAGAGGACAAGTAACTGAGGGGTTGCACGTCTGCAACACGGTCCAGGCCACGGCTGATCCTCCAAGTCCTTTTCTCCTGCTCATCCCCTGTGTCCCCCTGCGTCCCCCTGCTCTCTCCATCACCCATCACCCCTGCCCGCAGTACAGGGCGGCTCACTCAGCTGGTGCCTGTGGTTGCCTTCACTGGCACAAGTTCATTTTTCTAACCCAGACTTGTCCCGAGAAGTTGGCTGCTTTAGTCGCCCTTCCCCAGCTGCAGCTGAGCGGGTGCCCGCAGGCACCTCCTTGCTGGCGGGGAGGTGGGCAGGTATCCCCCACCGCATACGCCACCCCCTGTCCTCCCTGCATCGCGCTGTGCCTCCCACGCTGCGGGGTGAGGTTGGCCCCCTGGCACCCGGGGAAAGGGTTTTTGCGCCTTGTGTGGGTTGACTGTGGCCGAGCCCCCGAGTGCCGTGGTGTGCCAGGCTCACCCCGTGGGCCGTTCCTGTCTTGTCCCACTTCTGTCCCCCAGCCATCCCTCCCCGGGTGGTCCCCAGGCCCTATGCCCGGAAGGGGCGATTCTCCGGATCAAGCCTGAGTCTGCTTGATGCCTCTGCTGGGTGTGCGAGGGCAAAATGCAATCCCACGATCAGAAATGTCAGAAGAACAATAATTTTTTGTGTACGTAAGAGAGCATCTGCCTTTCTTAAAAAAAATAATAAATCCTTGTCAAATTTTGTTTGGTCAATAAAGCCTCTGAGGGGTCTGAGCATCACTGATCCTGCAGCAGCCACGTCCTCTGCTGAACCGGGTTGGGAGGTGGCGGGGGGGGCAGGCTGGGGACAGCGGTGTTGCAGGATGCTGCTGCCCTCCGAGCTGGCGCTGGGGATATGAGTGTCTGGGCTGGGGCTGAGGTGGGCTCTGGGGCAGCGGGGCTGGACCTGGGCTCCGCCGGGGTCTGACACACCCTCCTTGGGTGCAGCATCTTTCCTCAGCAGAGGCGAAGAGCCGCGGGGCGTTTGCGGGGACAGCAGCCCAACCTGTGTGATCTGAGCCACTGTGAGCAGTGCCTGAGGAAAGCAGTGAGGGACACTTGCAGCTTTGCAGGGGGAATAAAGGGATGGAGCAACAAAAAAAGCTACATCCATCTTCTCTTTGGCCCTGTGGGTGGGACCAGCAGAAAGCAGGGACTCGAGAGCTTGGTGACAGGGAAGCAGGGCTGGTGCATGGACACCGCAGGGTGCAGGCAACTTACTCAGCTTGTCATCATTTTTGCTTTATTCTATTTTGTTCCTAATGGGTTATAATCACTGTATTGCCCCACCTGAGTCTGCTATCAGCGGCTCTGCTGGGTCCAGTTACATTGCACCAGTGCAGACCCGGTGCAGACACGCTCAGGGACTATCCCGGTTGCCTCTGCAGGTCCTCAGGGGAAGGTGAAATCCTCTCACTTTGGCCACCCAACAAAACCACATTTTTCATTCAAAAAAAGCACCTCCTCCAGAGTGGATCCTCCCACAAAGACCAGACCCCAAAAGGCAGCTGCCTGTCATCTGCCTCCACATGGGTGCCATTGCCGGAGACCCCGACAGTGGGCGGCGGGGCCAGTAGCAGTGGCTGGCTCCTCCGCGAGCCCGGAGGCGCCAGGGCAGGACCACTGGCAGGCTAGGGCTGCTGGGGACGCTGGCTCGGAGGCCTGACGTGGGGTCTCTGGATCCTTATCTGTAAAGGAGGGACAGGCCACGCCGTGCTGTCAGCGCTGCACAGGCTCTGCTCTTTGCGACGAGCTCAGACAGCGGCGCAGACCCCAACGCAAGCCAAAGCATCCGTGATGCTTCGGGACGAGGCATGGCTCCCAAGCATGTTTGAGGCACGGGGCCAGGACATCAGTCCCCAGCCCACGGTCCCCAACCCTGACCACCCACGGGGACAATAACACCCAGGCAGACCTGGACTGAGGGGTCGATGGCCTGGAGCTGCGGTTCCCAATGCCTTTCTGGGGAGTGGGAATGGGCAGACTCTGCCCGCTCTCCTGCCATCATCAGAGCTGGAGCAGGGAAGATGAGCAGACCTTGAAGACGATCAGAGTGAAGCAGAGCTGGGGTCAGGGGGTTTTGCAGGGATGTACTCACAGGAGAAGGGCTGTGGCCTCCAGAAGGTCTCCTTGGTCCTAGGAGGGGGGGAGCAGAAAGGGGACGACATGTCGGGGGGGCCGGGAGAGCCCCTGCCCGGTCCTCGCGCCTGGGTTGGATGCAAGTGGGGAGCAGTGACTGAGTGTGGGGGCAAGATGAGGCTATGAGAGGAAAAAAAGCCCCAGTTGCTGTCCACACGCAATTTCTTGCCTTTCCACAAGTGCAAATGAACAGAGGAGCTTCCCAGAGAGCCCCGGCTCCAGGGCTGGCAGGGAGCCGGCCACAGGGGCAGGACACAGCTCCGACCGGTGCGGGGGGCTCGGGGCACTGAGCTTCCCCTGAGCGTGGATGCCACACTGGGACCAAGGGCTGGGGAGGAGGGAGGGAGATGCTGGCGCTTCCACCCTAGCCTTGCACCTCATCATCCATCTGCTAACTCCCTGCTCTGCAGGACAGCAAGGTCCAATCCTGCAACAGCCTTTTTCTTGCTCCATATCAACTTTCCAGAGAAATGTGAACTGCAGTGGAAATCATTTGGATGGTATTCAAATTAAAATTAAATAGAAAGCCTGTCTGTAACCGAACACTGGGTGAGATGAGGAAGAAATGCAAATATTCCCTGACATGGAGGAAAAGGGAAAGTAATGTTCAATCCACTGACGTTATTGCACCCCTGAGCAGCAGATGACTGGGGAACGGGCTAGAAGATGCTAAAATACCACCCGGCTCAGCTCCCCCTGCCTGGGCCAGATGGGTCCCGCTAGTGGCGGACCTTCCAGAGATGGATTTTTCACCAGTTTTTCGGGCTGGTAAAGCTCTTCCTAACACGCAACCTCCATTCCCTGCCACATTCGCAGCACCCACCCCTGCGCAGGTCCAGCCCATGGCTCACCCCTGGTGGCGGTGCCGGCGGCAGAGGCGCAAGGCCAGGCAGGCGGTGGTGAGCAGGAGGCAGAGCAGGGCCAGGGCTCCCACCAAGATGCCTAGGAAGGCGGCGAGGCTGACAGCCAGTTGCTCGCACTGGGCGCCGGCGGGGGAGAAGATGGAGAAGGGGAGGCAGCTGCAGATGGGGAGGAAGGAGCAGTGATGCCATGGGGAGATGCAGCCGTGCCTGGTGGCCTTGTCCGTCCCCAGCACCGCTGCTACCTGCACGTGGGCCCCTCAGGCAGGTGCTGGCACCGGCCACCATGCTGGCAGTAGCCCATCTTGCAAGGGGAGATGCAGACGAAGCCGACGGTCCCCGCGTAGTGGAGCCGGTAGCCTTTGTAGCCGTACAGACCGCAGGGGAAATAGTGCCTCAGCTCAGCCACTGTCACTGGGGAGGCACAGCACAGGTTCGGCCACGTGGCAGCATCACCCCTTGATGCTTCCCCAGGTCTCCCTGAGCTGGATCCGCGCCTGGGGTGGGGACTGCCGCCCACCCACCTCCCCCGTGGGTGTTACCCAAACCCCAGGGCATGCAGGGTGATGGGGACAATGGGGACAGCGGGGTGCTCCTCTCGAGCTCCCTGGCTCGGCGCTGGGAGCAACTCACGCTTCACCAGGTCGGTGATGTTGTCCCGGTGCAGGCGCTGGAAGAGGAGGCGCCCGCCCGCCTCCCGCCGCCCCCGCCGCCCGTTGAAGGCGCCAGTGATGGCCCCTGGCAGCTCCTCGTTCAGGAACCGGATGACGGTGCCGCGACTGTCGTAGGCAAACTCAGACACCACCGCGAAGGTGAAGCCATCGCTGTCTGTCCTGCAGGGAAAGGACAGGGCTGCTGGCAGAGCTGCTGCTGCACCACAGAGTGACTGAGCCTCACCGTGCCTCAGTTTCCCCATTTCGGGGGTGGTAAAGAAGGGATGAGGCAGGAGATGGAAGGTGCTGTGGGGCTTGTGTCTCCAAGGGTTTATCAGCATCAGGGCTGGAAAAACAGACTCTGGGATGGGAGACAATGCCCTTTGTGTCCCAAACCCTGTGGCCCCATGCCCAGCCCTGCCATGCTGGCTCCCTGGGGTGGGCAAGGGGCCACGCCACAGCACACTCACGTCTGGGTGATGTTGGTGTTGCTCTGGAAAGCCTTTACCTCGAGGGAGCCCAGGATGGCCGAGACCTGTGGTGGGGGGAGCAGGAGGGCGTTAGGGGAGGGCAGGACAGCACCAGCGCGGGGAGAGGCTGAAGGGCAACGCAGGCATGGTGGCTAAGCCCCAAGGGTTGCTCTGGCCTTTCGTTCACGCACTGGGGACCTGGCACATAGCCACGGCCACAGCCAGCACCACGTGGCTGGCGCTGCCTCCCTCCAGCCCTGCGGATCCGCTGGATCCCTGGGGATCCCGCAGGAGGGGGGTGCACGGAGGCATGGGCACCCCAAGCTGCCATGCTGCCTGGCGTGCCAGTGCATCCCCCTCCCCAAGCCCATCCCCTCCAGCGACATACGGTGCCATTGATTTCCCCGGCCGTGGCGTTTCGCAGCGTCCTGACCTGCAGACGGATGCTTCTCCGGGGGAGATCTGCCAGGGGGAAGCCACAGCAGTGGCTCTGGCATCCCAGGACTGGGGTGAGCGGGGTTGGGGTTCACCTCCCACTGGGCACAGGCACTCACCTGTGCTTGGCAGCGGCTGAAAATCCCCCCCTGCCACCAGGCAGCGCTGGTCGGTGAAAGCCGGGGGGCAGGTGCAGGAGGGGGTGCAGGTGATGGGGTGCAGGTGGCAGCGTCCCCCGTTGCTGCAGTAGCCTTCGGGGCAGGAGCGGGAGCCACAGGCTAAGCCACAGCCTGGCCCCTCGCCTGTGGGACAGGGAGCCCAGGTCAGATGGAGGCACAAGCCTGGCTGTAGGGGCAGAGCCCCAGCACACTGATCCATCCTCAGTCTCTCTGTAATGCCTCTCTTCCAAGTTTTTGGGTTTTTTTTATGCATTAGGACTTTTAGTATAAATTCAGATCCTCAAGGAAAAGCCCTGCATCCCCTCCTCCCAGCTGGAACCTTTTGCCCTTGTGAAATCCCAGCCTGCTGCATTAGAACAGGAGCAAAAACCATCACCTCAACCCCACCACAGTCATCTGAAAACAGGATTTGGTTTTAGCCCCCAACCCTCTGCATCTGCATTTGAACTTTGATGGGATGAGACTTTTTTTTTCTCAAAGAGAAAAATTGCACAGGAGAAGTTTCCCTTCCCGGTGAATTAGTGAGATCTGCAGCCTGGGAGCACAAGGGGCAGCTGGACTCTGGTCCCTTCTGTTAAGGACAGCAAGGGCTTGGGTACAGAGCTCAGCCAGCTCCCTCTCCTCTCCTCTCCTCTCCTCTCCTCTCCTCTCCTCTCCTCTCCTCTCCTCTCCTCTCCTCTCCTCTCCTCTCCTCTCCTCTCCTCTCCTCTCCTCTCCTCTCCGGCCAGTTTGGGTCCCACGGGAACCCTCTTCCACTGAGGCCCAGGGGGTGATAGGAATGAGGACCACGCCTGCCAGGGTGCCTGTACTCACCCTCCTCGCCGGCCGGGCAGGAGCAGGTGTAGCTTCCCACCGTGTTAGTGCAGGTGGTGTTCTCTGGGCACGCCGTCCCCTGCGCGCACTCGTCGATATCTGCCAAGGCAATGCAGCATGGCACCAGGAGAAATACCTCGGCCGGGGTCCTGCGGGTGCCCCGGGTTCCCAGTGGCCATGGCAAGCCCTCGTCACCTGAGCAGTGCCGCCCGTCGCCGGTCAGGCCAGCCGGGCAGGGGCCGCAGCCGGCGTGCGAGTCGCAGCTCACGCCGGGGAAGCATCCCTGGGCGCAGGGGTCCGGAGGGTCCTGGCAGAAGGGACCCGAGTAGCCGCCCTCGCACCTGCAGGCTGCCAGCTGGGAAGGGGATGGTGACACTGGCTTAGGGGACACGAGGAGGATGGGTGGACAGAGAAGACAGCTGGCATGGCTGGCATGGGGACAGGCATGGTGTGGCACCGGAGGAGCTTTCCGGCACACTACCTGCAGGGAGGACCCCCCGAGGGTGACAGTGTCGTTGTAGTCACACTCCTGGCTCCTGCTGCAGCTGCAAAGGGTGAAGCGGAGCTGGAGGAGGGCAGAGAGGTTGTTGGACCCGACAGCCTCCAGGTTGATGGTGAGCGGGGCCATCTCGCGGGGCTCCCACGTCAGGGTGCCACTCTCTGCCGGGGGGAGAGGTGGGAGTTAGAGGAGGTGGCAGAGGAAAGGGGCTGGGTGGCTGGTGTCCCCCCATCCTGTCCCAGCTGTCCCATCTCTCATTCCTTACCCGATATGTTGAGCTCTGGCGAGAGGTGGGGGACAAAGCGTGCACCCACCCCCACGGCACGGTACTGCCTCCTGACCTTTTCTGTCCTGAAGGCTGTGAGCAATGCATCACCGGTGATGACCGGAGGGAAGGCGTCTGAGGAGAGAGCAGCCCAGCACACAGCTGGTTGTTTGCTACGTGGCCTTGGCACTCCTTGGCTCTGAGTCCCTCCTGGTGAGGATGGGAACCCAGGCAGATGCTTCCATGACCACCCGCCGACAAGGTCCTCGTGTTGCACAGCATGGAGGGATCTCCCAGGCTTGGAGACCAGCCAGCCAGGCAATGCAACTCCGAGACCTTGGTGGCAACTATCCTGCTGGTGGCATCTCCCAGGCTCGGAGACCAGCCAGCCAGGCAATGCAACTCCGAGATCTTGGTGACTTCTCTCCTGCCTCACATGGAGCAGGAGAGCCCAGGGAGGGAGCAGGGCACTGCCCAGTTACCCAAGCCGTGTCCTCTCGGAGGTGAGGATCTGCTCCACTTACTGAGTACTGTCTTCTTCCGCTGGAAGTCGGCTGTGAGGCTCTGGGTGGCCAGGCCCAGGGCCATGTCCCCTGTGCTCAGCAAATCATAGATGCACTCCTTGCTGCCGCGGCACTGCGAGGCTGCCAGCTGGTACTGGCTTTCATTCTCCTGCCGCAGCCGAGACAAGAAGATGGGTGTGAAGTTCATTACCGGTGAGTCCAGAGGCTGAGCAAACAGGCTGTGCTCTCCAACAGCCCCTGCAAGAGAGCACACCATGGGTACAGCCTTGGGTTTTTAAGGTTTGTTGTATTTTAGGGCTCATTTCCACAGAGCAGTGAGGAGACCAAAGGGCTTCCCTGGCATCACTTTTGCTCAGGCAAGTGTCTAAATGTCTCCAGCCAAAGCAAGGCCAAAAGGTGCAGGAATGGGGGGGATCATCAAGGTGGATCCCGAGCCTGGACTTACAGGTCATCCCATAGCTGTAGATCTCCTCCTCGCTGCTGTTCATAGGGATGCTGGTACCGTTCAGCATCTGGAAGTCGTTTGCAGGGTCATGGTCCCACACACCTGGTGGAGCATTACCAGAGGACTGGAGTCCCCCATGCCAGGGTTGACCTCCTGTCTGGTGCTGGCTGGTGTTTAGTTTAGACCCAGGGATCCCTGCCCTCACAAGCATGTTCCCCCAGCATTTTCCAGCCTGCTTTAGGGTGGGAAAGGGACTTTGCACCCCAGTGCAGCAGTGCCAGAAGTCCTCACCTAGGAGGCCCTTGGTGCTGTTGCGGTACCGATCGGGCAGGCTGCAGACCACGCTGAGGATCCCGGAGACGGCCGAGATGGAGACAGCGATGGCCCCATCAAAGACGGCCGTGACAGAGGAGGCATTGACCAGCAGGACACCGGGGCTGTAGTATACCTCGGCACCCATGTCTGCAAGAGAAGGAGAGCACAGAGGGAGAGTCCACACAAGGCTGGGGTGTGAGACGATGCCACTGAATTTGGGGAGGGGAGTGCTCCCCATCCACCCTGGCCAAGTCAGAGACAGGGTGCAGGTGGGAGATGTTTGATGGAGCTCAGGATGGCTGCCCTTGCGCTGGGCAGGGCTGGTCCCTGTGGGATGGGGACACCCTTTGTCTCCCCCAGATATATTTAACATTTAACAGCACATCCTGCTCACCTTGGGAAAATGAAAACTGAATGGTTTCATTGTTCAGGAGGATTTTGATGTCACCCTGGCTCCCCAAGGTCCACTGAACCTGCAAATCACGGCAGATGTCCCAGTCAGTCCCTCTGCTCATCTCTTCCTGCCATCCCCCCATGCTGGGGACACTCGAGCTAAACCCTGTCCTCCTCCAGCCCCAGCAGAGAGGCTCAGCCCTGGGGGCCGTGTTGGTGTGCATTTCACCACAGCAAACACATGATAAAGCAGCTTTGATGGTTGCCCAGAAGAGGACAGCAAGCCGCCCCCTGTCACTGCTGGCATGGGGCACGCACAGGCCACCACTGCTGCTTGGCTGACCGTGGCAGTGTGGAGAGCTGTGCCGGTGGGCTCCAGGCTCTGAGCCCCCTCCTCACACTGCTCAACGGCTGCTTCTGGTGACACCAGGAGATTTTGCTTACTGAAACGGGTGTGGGGAGCAATCTGCAAAGCAAAGAAGAGTACGTGCTTGTGCTAATGTGTCCAGAGGAGACCAGTGGTCAGGGTGAAGGGTGTGCAATGAAGAGGGTGGAGCAGACCGTGTTCCTGAAGAGCTCCAGTCCCTTGCTGGCCAGCTTGCAAGAGGTGTTAGAGCTGTGTCTCTTTAGTCTTAGTCCAACCCATTGCTTATAGCACTTTGTTGGGGTTGTGGGAGGTGGCAGGAAGAGGAGAGGGGATGCTCCTCGGGTCCTGGCCACTTGTAGGTGACGCAGAGGCGATGCCCAACCTGCCAGAGGGGTCTCCCCCGTTAGAAACTCAAACTGATACCCAGGTCGCTCCTACTCACTGTTGTGGTGGTGGCAGAGATGTACTGGGCAGCGAAGGCCACGAAGTTGGTGGCCTGGGCCGTGCCGGTCCGGGCCGTGCGTCCATGCAGTACGAAGCTGGTCTGGGCATCGCTGGCTAGCAGCAGGACAAAGTCCCCGAGCCCATTGAAGGTGTAGGTGAGTCCATCCAGGGTGGTGATGTGGGGGTCCCCGAAGGCGCCAGCTGGGATCCAAAGGAGATGGAGCCGTTTTGGGGGGAGGAAGAAAAGCAAATGCTGGTGTCATTGCATGGAGGAGAGCAGCCCCCAGTGCTGCGCTGGTCTCAGCAGTCCCCACCGGGATGCTGCAAAGTGTGGTTAATGCACGGGGTCCACGTACGGCCGTACCACCCACTCAGTACCCTGGCACAGAGGAGGTAGAGCCCTGGGGACTCACCGGGGGTGGGCGGCACATATCCCTCGCAGCCGACCCTTGGTCTCTTCTCAGCAAACCTGGCACAGAACAGGGGCTTCCCCACGTGCCGGCAGCACCAGTCGAATGCCTCCAGTTCCCCATCTGCGGAGGAAGGCAGCCGGGTGCTGGGGGTTGTCAGGGTCCCTGCTTTGCCTGCAGAGCACTTGGTGCTCAGGGTGTATTAGGGCGAGCGAGTGCCGATGCCCTCTTACCAGCAGCGTGGCGGATGGGGAGGCTCCATGCTCTCTCCTGCCAGCCTTCGAGCAAGCTCCCATCTTGGTACAGACACCGCACCCCGGCTCCAGCCGGGCTGGGGGATGCAGTGCGCAGCATCTTCACGGAGGTGTCTGCCGGGCCTGAAACGGTGTGGGGGGATCACGGCTGCCCCCAGAGCAGGAGGGGATCCCCTGCCATCCCCCCACCCCGCGGCTGGCCCTGCGGGGATGCACTTGGCACCTCTGCTCTGGCGGTAGCGGGGATCCAGCTCTGCCTGGGGCTGGGAGCAGGGGCATGGCGGCAGCTGGCTGTTCCAGGCGGCCGGCGCTGGCTCTGCGTCCAGCCATGCCAGGCACCGCAGCCTGTAGTTCACCCGGGAGCGACTGTCCAGTCTGTATATCCACAGCCCACGCACATCTGGGGGAGCAACCGGAGAACAGCACAGCTCAGCCAGGGTCTCGCCTTGTGCTGAGGGGGATCCCGTGGGAAAACTGTCCCCAGCCATTGACCTCACACGAGGTCTCCAGGCTCCCTCTAGAGCCGATGTGGCCGTGGCAAACCACAGCAGGACACGGGACACCTGTGCTCTGATCTCGGTGGCCAGCTCTTGCCCAGTGGCTTCACTGATCTATTGCCTTGCAGGGACACATGCTGGGGACATGCTCCCGGCACGGAGCACACAGCTCCCTCCATCCCCACCCACCCCTAGGGCTCCCCTGGTGACATACCGGTGCTGGCGCCGCTGTGCTGGTCAGGTCGGTACTTGACAGCTGGTGGCTTTTGAGTCAGCTCATTATTTTGGGCATAGCCATCGCCGCTGTGTGGAGAGAGGAGGTTTGGGGTCACCCTCCCAACACAACCCTCCTCCGCTCCCCATAGAGCAGCTGGGGTGGGAACTGCTGCGGTTTGCAGGAGAGAGGGTTTAAACGGGACAGGGTTACTCTGGGGGTGGGAGCTGGGCTATCCTGGGGATATCTCCGATGGTCCCAACATAGTGCTGGGAGAAATCCCTGCTGTCCCAAAACGCAGCCACACAGGTGCACAGCACCTGGAGAAGCCGATCAGCACGTTGCCTGCAGCCAGCTTGGCGTAGTCCCACCGCATCCCGCCATCCTGGTAGAGCAGCAGGGCGAAGGAACGGTTCCCATCGGTGGTGAGGACCGCCTGGTAGGTGCTCGTCTGGAGAAACCCAAGGCACCCCCTTAGCACCCCAAAGCCTCCCCTGCTCTCCCCACAGCGCAGACTGGGGCAGTGAGACCTGAAACGCCCGCATCAAGCTGTGGGAGACCAGCAGCTCAGCCCTGCCCCGGCCATCGCTGGTGACAGTCCCCTCCATCACCTGGGTCTCCCACTGCTCACCCGAGTGTCATCCTGCTGGGACGGGTACGCCGGAGCCTTTTCCCACGTCACCTTCAAGGTCCATTTGGCTACGTAGGGGGTTTTCAGGTATTTTTCAATCTTTGCTTCCATGTCATGGACAAGGGGGTCTTGGGTAGAGCTGAGGGTGGAGTACTCCTGCAGGTTGGCAAGAGAGAGGGTTAAATGGGCGAGCTGGGAGCTGGGCTCTCCCAGGAGAACATCTTTGGTGGCCCCGACCTGGTACCAGGTGGTGCCAACACCCTGGGAGAAATCTGCGTCGTCCCAAAAGGCAGCCACCATCGGCAAACCCTCTTGGCCGCTGAAGCCCCGGGGAGGTGGGTTGGGGTTGGAGGGGATGTAGTTGTCCGTGGGTGGGAAAATGATCTGTCCGTTATCTGTAAACTAACCAAAATAACTCGTTATTTGCTGACATTCCAGGCAGCTCCTGGAATGGCTTTTAGCCTCCATGGGTGAGCGGAGACCAGCCATTTTAAATTGCAAAAAAATTAACATTCGGATGAAATTTGGTTTCTGCTCCATTTCCGTGGGATTTTTTCTACCAAAGAGGCTGCACATCCCTTATGTGCTTGGCGACGGGGGGACTCACGTAGAGAGCATCCCTCAGCGACTTTCCGAAGGGGAACCCAATCTCTGGCTTGAACAGAGGGGAGTTAAAGTCCACTGTCCTCTGGACGCACTCTCGGTCCCCTCCCTCCGTGCCGAAGGGGTAGAGTGAGGCTGCCGGCACTGACACGAGCAGGAGATTAATCGAAAAGGTGAGAAACCATTAATATCTGCTCCATCCTTCTTGTGGCCCATGCAAACTCGCCTGCCTGCTGCCAGGATGCTGCTGTGCCTGTGCTCCCCCCAGCCGGACCAGCGCTCTGACAACTTGTAACCCAATTTTTAACCCAGTTTTTAATTTAGAATAGGATGCTTTCAGATGTCCTATTTCACCTTTCCCCGTGAATTTGGCAGCCCAACATGCAATGCAGACGAGTCACCCCGAGCTGTACATTCAGCCATCGCAGTGCTTGGTTGGCTGACAACCCCTTCCTGCTCTTTGCTTTGGGAAGAAGAAAATCTACTTACTGATAAGCCCGCGGGTGGGTCGGGGCTCAGGGGCAGGATTTCTGTGGCCAGCAGTGGTGTGGGCAGATGTGCTTGGTGCTGTGACCGGTTCCCTCTGTGTCCCAAAGGCAGGAGCTGGGGTGGTGGCAGGGCTGGTGGTGGCTGGTGGTCTGCCCGGTGCCACGGTGCCTGGGGCTGGGAGACCTCCCGTCTCCTTGGCTGGGCTCACTGGGGCTGTGGGTGCAACAGCCATGGTGCTCCCTGCAGTGATGGCCGTGGTGCTGCCTGTAGTGATGGCTGTGGTGCTGCCTGCAGTGATGGCCGTGGTGCTGCCTGCAGTGATGGCCGCGATGCTGCCTGTAGTGATGGTTGTGGTGCTGCCTGTAGTGATGGCTGTGGTGCTGCCTGCAGTGACGGCTGTTTTCTCCCCCCAGGCAGGTGCCCCTAGAGTTGTCTGCAAGCTGGGAGGTGATGTGCTCACTGCCTGACCTATGGCACGGTTGTTGATGGCCGTGGGAGAAGTGGAGCCTGTTGCCGGCTCGGGGTAGGTCTGTCTGGCTGCCGGCTCCCCGGTTGCACCAACACCAAACAGGGACGAAGGGGCTGTTGCTGGGTCCTCCGCTGGGCTGTGCAGGCTGGAGGGGGGTGAACCAGGCACCGCGATGGCAGGGCTGGGACCGAGGACGCCCCAGGTCCTGGCAGCTGTCTCCACTGAGGGGGTACGCGCTGCTGGGGATAGGACAGGTTGCCCGCCTCCGCCTGCCTCATTGTGTGTTACAGCGAGGGACAGGGCACGGCTGGTGCTGGTGGCCTTCGCTGTGGTAGATGGCACGGCTGCGGTGGCCCCGGTCACCACGAGGGTCTCCCTGCCGCCTGAGGTGGCTGGCAGGATGGTGTTGCTGAGGAACAGGCTGGTGGCTGGTGTTGTGGCCAGGCTTGTGTCTGCAGTGTTGGAGACAGGCACATGGGTGCTGTTGGTGCCGGCTGGGGGTGCTGCATCCTCAGCGCTGCTCTCAGGAGGGGTGGTGTCCGCCCAGGCAGTGGTACCCCCAGCACCTGACTGGGACGCAGCTGTAGTTTCCCATGCGTGTGTGTGACCAACAGCCAGCAAGGAGACCCCAGCTGTGGGCTTGTCCTCAGCCACTGGGCTGAGAGCCCTCGAGGCTGGCTTGTGGGTGCTATCAGTGGCCTCAGGAGATCGCCTCAGGGTGACATGGGGGCTGTGTGGAGTGGAGGCACTACTGGGGACAGCAGAGGGGGATGCTGTGACCCTGTCAAGACTGGCATCACCTGCTCCCGCTGGTGGACCAGTGACAGTGATGCTGGGGGTGACAGAGGGTGCCACCACCACCAGATGGATATTCCTGGGGACGGGAGGGGACACACTGACATCTGGCTCAGCAGTGCTGCGAGCAAGGCCAGGGGAAGGTGCTATAACTGGCTCCAGAGATGTGGGTGACACCGTGCCCATGATGGCCACTGCTGTAGGGCTTTTGCTGTCCAGGGCAGAGTGTGCCGACGGGGTGGCATCACCAGTGCTTGGCTCAGCCACCCCAGCCATAGGAGTGGGCAACCCCAGGGGCAGCCCGGCAGCCCTGTTCCCTATGGTGGGAGAAGCCGTGTCCACATCCAAGTCCATGCCCAAGTCCGTGGTGGGCTCAGCAGTGCGATAGCTGTGGTCCGATGCAGCCATGCTTGGCCAAGCAGCAACGTTGGCTGTGGCGGGGGGTGACGCTGACGGGGCTGTCCCCAGGGTGGTGTTACCGCTGTGAGGGGTACCTGTCACAGCACCCGCCCTTGTGTTTTCAACAGGGGTTGAGCCTGGAGCTGCCTGCGTGGTGCTGCCATCTCCTGCCGGCTGGGACCTGCCCCCACCTCCCTTCACGGCTGCCTTTTCGGGTGGCGGCGGTGTCACAGGCTGCGGTGTCTTGCCAGTGGCGGCGTTGGGGAGGGGGCTGGCTGTGGCCAGTGCTGTGCTGGGGTTAGCCACGGCTGGAGGGGCTGAGCGACCGCCCCTGGGAGCCACGAGACGCAGATCCACTGGGGGCCTGGTTTCGGGAGCATTGGTCCCTTGGGCAGGCGGCTCTGGTGATGGCCTGGCAGTGACGATCGCGTGGCTGGGAGTTGGCCCTGCTGCACTGGCACCTGGGTTCTCCTCTGTGCCTACCTCCAGGGATGCCGTCCCCACCGCTTGCCCCGCAGCGCTGCCATTGTGGTGGAGGTCACCTGAAGCACCCATTGCTGGCGGTGGGGTGGCAGGGGACAGTGGGGACATGCCTGCTGCCGTCTCTTGGGGGATGCTGGATGGGGACACCCCTAGAGCCATCCCTGTAGTGGCACTGCCTTCCAGGAGAGGTGGGGTGCCTGCTTGCGACGCCACGGGGACACTGGCTGCTCTGGGTACCCCCGGGGTGCCTGGCACAGCTGTGCCTGTACCTGGTGCAGCGCTGGGTGACCACGTCTCTGCCCCTGGAGCTGCCCCATGTCGGAGCCCAGTCCAGAGCGGTGGGGCTGGTGCAGGTCCAAGGGTGACACCAGTTCCCGGGGGTGCTGAGCCCGCAATGGGACCAGGCTGGCTGTGGCTGGGAGATGCATCAGACACAGCCGGGGTGGCTCCAGTGTCCCACAGCATTGTGGTGGCATTGCCACTGGCCAGCGATGCTGTTCCCATCCCTGCTTCACTAATTGGAGTGTTGCTAACGAGGGAGGATGGATGGGCAGCTGGCCCAGTCCTGATGCCATACACACCGAGGGAAGATGTTGGTGCAGCAGCAGCTCGAGGGGCCCCATCTGGCTTTGCTCCACCACCACGCGTGAGGGACAAGGATGTGGCCACGCTGGGGCTGGCTGGAGGGGATCCACCTGCAGCCACCTCTGCTGTGGTGGCCCCAGGGCCTGCTGAGGGAGTCTGGGGGAGCAGAGACCCCATCGAGTGTGCAAAGGGCCCCAGAGAGGGACCACCAGGGCCATCGGGAGCTGCACTGGGGGACAGCCTCATGCTGAGCCCCACTGAGCTGGCCTTGGTCTCCGGGGAAGCGGTGCCTGCTGTGGTTCTGGCGCTGAGCTCACTCCTGATGGACACCAGCTCAGCGCCGGTACTTCCCAGAGCTGGGAACGACAGAGTGGGGACGTGCTCTGCAGCGGTGACATCCATCGCCATAGCTGGTGTGCCCGGAGCTAGTGCGGTGGCCTGGGGGTGGGTGACAGCGTTGGCTCCAGGCAGCCCATCTCCAGCAGTGTCGGGGGCCGTGCTGCGGCTGGGGTGAAGTGTCTCTCCTGTGCCCAGCACAGCACCAGCGGGGAGCTGGGGTGAAAGGTCTGGAGGCGTCTGAGCAGGGGGCGCAGGGGGGTCCTGCGAGCCGTTGTGGTCGGCGTTGGATAAGGCACGTGTCCCTGGCTCCGTAGCCTCGCCGATGCCAATGGTGGCAGAAGAAAAGGTAACCTTTGCTGAGGATGTGCTTGGGGGATCTGCAGATGGTGGGGCCACCATCCTGGCTCCCTCTGTGGCTGCGGGGTGGGGGACCCCGGGGAGGCCAGCGGCAGGGCTGGCTGAGGCTGCTGCCAGCTTCACAGGGCTGCCTGTATCCTGAGAGATGCTGGCTGCTGTGGCTGGAGGTGAGGTGGCCTCATCCAGCCCTGGCGTGACCTCCTGGGATGGGAGCATGGTGGTTGCATGTGGCTCAACAGAGCTCTTGATGATGTTGGGGGGTGACATCCCTGTGCTGTGCTTGTCCTGGGGGAGCAATGGCACTGTGGTCCACGCTGTCCCCGGTTTCCCCTCTGCAGTGACAGCATCACCCAGGTGCACCAGCTCATTGGCATCAGTGAATTTGCCAGTGACTGAGGAAGATGCTTTTGTCCCTAGCACTGGTTGAGCAGTCGGGACACGTGCCACTGGAGGGAACAGACCTCCGCCTGGTGCTGGGGGGGCACTTCTCAGTGCACCAGCGGCACCCATGGGTGGCTCGGCTGCAGTGCCCTCTTGCATGGGGACAGTTGTTCCCAGGACTGGCTCTCCAGGGATGCTGTCCAGAGCCACTCTGGACACTTCCACAGCCTGCTTAGGAGCGGTGCTGCTGTTTGACGGTGGTTTGCTTGTCCCCATTACAGCGGGGACACCTGGAGCTGGGGATGATGTGGCTGTGGCTGGCCCAGCACCGCCACTGCCCATGGCAAGACCCACCGTGTGCCCCGTTGGTGCAAGGGACAGAAGCTGCCCATGCCGAGCGGTGCTGGGAGCTGGAGGGACGCTGGTTGGGTGACTAGCAGCACCTGGAGACGAGACCCCAGCCGCTGCCCCTGCCTGGGGGCTGACTCGCGTTGCCGGACCACCGGGGAGAGCTGCCGTGCTGGGAGGCCCCCCCTGCTCACCACCAGTCCTGGCTGGGACCAGCACTCTTGCCGTCACCTGCGGCACCAGGCTGCCTGCAGGGCGAGACAAGGCGGCCCCAGCTGGATCAACCCCACCGCGGCCCCAGCAGGCAGGAACCTGCCCACGGCCAGCTGCCTGCCGGCCTTACCTGAGCTGTGGCTACCCACAGAGGTGGTCCTGCTGGCGAGGGAGGGGTGCTCCGGCTGGGCGGCTGTGGTGGTGGGGGGCACCTGGCATGTGCCCAGGTGCGGAGGCAGCTCGGCACTGGTGCTGTCGGCCGCGGGGGAGACGCTTTCCAGCTCTGCCGGGGCCGGCGCGGGGGCAAGGATTTGTTCCGCCGTCTCCCCGGCTTGTGCTGGCAGCAGAGCAGGTTGGTGAGGGCAGGACAGGGGGAAAAAAAAACCAGCCCACGGTCCCCATCACCCCCATCCCTCCTCCCTGCTGCAGGAGGAAGGTGCCCCCAAGCCACACGTTGCCCTCAGGGCTCGTCCCCATCCCAGCACAGGCGGCCGGACCAATGCCAAGAGCAAGACAGGGCACCTTCCCCGTGGGCGAGAATCCCCATTTAACCTACAACCCCCCCCCTTCCCCTGCCACGGTCGGGGGACCGTGCTGAGGCTGTGGCACCAGCGGGCAGAGACAGGGGCAAACCCCAGCTGGGCACTCGGGTTCAAACTTGCAGCGTTTGAGCAGCCGGAGAGTCATTCACAGCCCATCACCCATCACCCAGACGGCATTAGCCACCCAGTCAGACCAGCAGCTGTGCGGGTGACCCCGGCACTTACCTGGCAGCACCCAGAGCCCCCACAGAACCCAGCTCCAGAGCAGCCACTGGCCCCAGCACGCCATGGCACTTTCTTGGCGGCAGGGACAGAGCTGCGGCTCTCCCTGTCCCAAGGGAGCGACGCAACGGGGGTGGCTCCGTCAGTGAGCACTCCCCTGGGCGGGGGGGGCACGACGAGGGCACCACGTGCCCTGCCTGGGGCACTGACGGCTCCGCATCCTCGCAGCCCACCATGGAGGTGGCCACATCCCAGTCCTGGGGACCCGCTAATGCTGGGGGACACCCATTTTGCCACAGGAGGTTTTAAGGCCCTTCCCAGGGTGACCCCATGGTTAACACCCCAAGGTTGGGGTCCCCAACCCCTGGGGAGCACCCGATGAGCTGCAAAGTCACCTGGGCCAAAGGCCCTGGGATGGCAAGTGGGGACAGGGGTCCCCAGCATCTCTGGGAGGGGTGGGTCAGCCCTGGGGCCCTGCACCCCCATCCACCCCACCCGTTTGCTGCCGGGTCCCTGCCACGCTTGGCCGAGCAGCTGATAACCCCTGGCAGGGGTGGGCTCACCGCCAAGGAGGAAGAAGGAAGGAGCAGCCTCCCACTGCTGCCTCAGGGTCCCGCGCGCTAACCCTGCCTTGTCCCCCCTCCCAGCACCGCTGCCAGGGACCTGCATGCCGGGGTTATCTGTGCCATCGCGGCAAACACCCACGCAAGCCCGGCCGGGGGGGCTGTTCCCACATGGGCGCCGGGGCTGGGCCTCGCCCTGGGTTGCAGGTCACCTTCCAGCAGGGACAGCAGCCAGGCGCACCCAGCCGTGCAAAGGGACCCAGTGGGGCCACTGCAACAAACACACGTTTGCTTCTTCATGGGTCCCAGCCCAGCTCCGGGATCATTTCAGGGGGGGAAATAAGTTGGTGGAGGTGTTGTGCCTTCCTTGCTTCATTGACAGCCATCCCACCTGGCTGCCATGCCATGGTAGCTGTACCTTAGATGGGGAAACTGAGGCACGGAGAGCCCAAAGCACCTATGCATGACCATGCCCATAGCAGCACTGGCAAACCTCCCTGTCCCCACGCTCAGGGGACTGGACATGAGCAGAGCTGTGGGTGCATATGGCATATAGGTGATGTGGCTAGGTACCATCTGCCACAGGGAGGGACCCATGGCCATGCCAGGGCAGCCCTTCCTGCCAGGTGACTCACTGTGCATGGTGGGGTCTCTCCACTGAAGCCACTAGCTCTGGAGCAGAGGGCATCCTGGGGACTAGGTACCACAAATGCCCATGGACCCGGTGGATTTGGGCACCAAGATCCTCCTCCACCTGCACGGAGACCCTTTCCTGGTGCCGCTGCAAGGTGGCACCTCAGGGAACTCAGGTGGCACCAAGGGGCTCTGACACCCACTTGGGGAGGCGGTTAGCACTGCCACCTGGCCTGGGACCCCATGGGGCCAGCCCCCCCACCGGCACCTGGCTCTGGCTGCGCGGTGGCATCCGGTTGCACAATGCCCCTCGCGTGGGTGGGGGCACGATGCAGGTCCCGCCACTCCCTGCCTGGGCATGAGTCAGGCGGTGGCCGGGAGCCGAACTGCTGCAGGGTACTGGGACAAGGGGGGGGCCCTGCTGCGGAGGGCTCCCCTGCACAGGGCCATCATCGTGGACAAGCACTGCCCGCTCGGAGGGGGCAAAACCATGCCCAGTCTTCAAGCTTTGGTCCTGGGGGTGGGACAGCATGTGGCAAACTCCAGCAGCCCCAGATGGTGAGACCTTTGCACCCCAAAACAGCCTGGGAGCCATCACCAGGGGGGTTTTATGGGGGCCCGTGTCATACAGCTCCCTGGGGACCCTCAGCACCTGCTGGGCACCACAGCACACGTGCATCCCCTCCCAGGCACCCTGCACCTGGGCTTCATCCCTGCGGCAGGTCCCGTGGGTCACAGTCCCGGCTGCCTGCAGAGAGGAACTGGCACCCATGGAGACATGGTCGGTCCCTGTGCGTTGGCAGGAATGAACCTGGGAGATGGCCACAGGCACCCTCCTCCTCTCCATAGAATATTTTTTATATATATATATATATAATTATATATATTAAAATTACATTTCTCTTTACAAAAACAATTCAACAAGGGGCCAGAGGACGGAGCCCATCGCTGAAGCCTGGGCACAGGCACCCTGGCAAGCCTGGGGTGCTGGGCAGGCTCCCCTTTGGGGTGTCCCCATCCCCCAAGTGGGGGCTCAGTCCAGAGTCCAGCAGCAGGTTGTGTGGGTGGGATGGGCACCAGGGGGGTGGCCCTGCGGCGAGATGCCTGCTCCGGATCCGACGCAGCTCGCCCCGTCCCCGCTGTCACCGCCTGTAAGGAGAGGAGAGGACATGAGCTCAGGAGGGGTGACGGTGCCAGCTGGCCAAGAGCAGCATGGCATGGAGACCTCCCCCCCCCCCGCCTCCAAAAAAACCCAAACACATCCATGCCCCTACTTCTGGCGGGCAGTGCTGTAGGGATCGAGGAGGTGGGAGCTGGCCTGGGCCAGGTTCCAGTCGAACATCTCCAGCACCCGGTGGCACTCGACGCGGGACTTCAGTCCCAGGCAGAAGAGCTGCTCCACCTGCAAGGGGACAGGGCACGGTGAGGCAGGTGATGGGGTGCCACCACTCTCGCGGGAGCCGGGGTAGGGGGACGGGGGCATGCGGTACCTTCAGGTACTGGATGGCCCGTTGGACGCTCCAGCCGTGGTTCTGTAGGGCCGCCTGGCACTCCTCGGTGGTCACGCCATGCACCGTGTCCTGCACCTGGGGGAGGCTCATAGTCAGCGCCTGCCACCACCCCCAGGCAGCGAGGAGCCCGTGGCTGGAGCAGGGGGACACTGGGGCTGCCCCCACCCCAGCTCTGCCCCCGGGGAGTACCATCAGCCCGGAGCTGAGACCATCTCCAGGATCTCCAGCCCCTCCTGGGCTTGGGCACAGACACCATGGACTCAGCCCAGAGAGCCCAAGGGGACTGCAGTGACAGCCACCTTCCTCCCCCTCCCTAGGGTCGTGGGTAGGGCTAATTTGGGTTAAAAGGGCTTGCGATCCCCATTTTGGAGCTGCAATGACACTTCTGCCCCACAGCATGTCTGGGGACACCTCATAGCCACCCCTTGAGGGCTGAACATGGGGAAACCGAGGCATGGGGTGGGGATGGCTCTTGCCCAAGCGAGCCCATGGCCACCGCATCCCTTCTTGCCCAGAGATGCCAGGGATGCCACTTACCAGTCGGATCTTGTCAGCGGGGCGGTAGCCATCCGTGCCATCGTAGACGATCTTCTGGAGGCTGCAGGAGGCTTTCACCAGGCACTTGGGCCCGGGGTTGCTGTTGTTGGAGGAGAAGTTGGCCTTGCAGTCTGGCGGCGGCTGCTGCACCATGGGACGGACGGTAGCTGTGGTGACCAGGCGGGATGTTGGCACCTCCTCGGGGCTTTTGGCCTCCTTAAAAAACTTCTCATACTTGTCCAGGTAGGCAGGGCGCTCGGGCAGCAGGTAGTAGTGGGTGCTGCTAACCTTCTGCCCGTCCTTCACGATGGGCAGGATGCAGGGTCCCTTGGAGCAGTCCTTGCCCTGCGCCTGGATGACCTTGGGGGTGGCATACTTGGGGTCGAGGGCAAAGCTCTGCGTGGTGGGCATGGGCTTCCCTGGCGAGGTGGAGAGGCAGGAGCAGAGGGCAGCGCGTTGCTGGGGGGAGCCCACCTGCAGGGCCATGGGGCTGGGTGTCCGGGAGGTGGGCTGTGACAGCGGGTCCCGGGGGGGAATCTGGGGCGGCCGGTCTTCCTCGCCCCCTGAAGCTGGGGAAAGCTCCCCCGACCAGCGCCCGGGCTCGTTGCGGCGTAGGGGCCTGGGCGGGATGGGGACACGGGGGGGAATTTGGGGCTTGTCATCAGCGGGGGCGGCTGGTCCCAGGGGGACGTTAAGCCTCTTCATGCACTCCTGCTGCAGCTCCTCAAAGAGCTCGGTGGTCTGCGTCAGGCTGGGCTGCTTGGTCTCCTTGGGGGGCAGGAAGAGGTTGTCCTCCAGCGCCGGTCCCCGCTCACCCTCATCCACGAAGCCGTAGTTGGTCTTGCCCCGCCGGCTCGGGGGGCTGGTGATGGAGCAGACCTCAAAGTCATCCTCGTCCTGTGCCACGTCATCATAGGCGGGTGGTGGGGGCAAGGGGCGGGCATCCCAGTCCACCACTGGTGTGGGGTGGAGGGGCCGGGGTAGAGCCCGCGTAGGGCTCTGCGGTGGGGTCTTGTCCAGCAAGGAGAAGGCCTCCATGGCCAGCTTGGCCAACGACGGGGCTGTTAGCTCCCCCACCGGCGAGGGGCTACCTTGGGGCACCTCCTCCCCGAAATCGATGAGGGTCACCTCACTGCCCACCAGCCCCTCGCTTGCTGGCTGGCTGGGTTGCCGCTCGCCCACCTTGGTGCCCGGTACCCGTGCTGACGGCTTGACGGGTCGCAGACCCTTCCCTGTGCCTGGCTTCTTCAGGCAGAGCTTCCGGAGACCCCCCGGCAGACCCTCCTCCTCCTCACTGACTAGGTCGTAGCAGGGCTCTAGGAGGGAACAGAGTGGGATGGTGAGGGTCCCAGCACCCATCCCTGGAGTGCAAGGGGGGGCACCTGCATCTCCAAGCCCTCAAATTGCCCCATAGCTTCAGCCACCTTTGCTCCCCCCTTGGGCACACTGATGCACACCAGGAGAGGGGGCACCCTACCCCCTGCCCCAGGCTGGCCACCCTGCTCCGCATCTGTGTCCCCACCGCAGATGCCATCACCCATAGGTGCACGACAGAACCCGGGGGGTGCGGGGGATAGAGCGGGTGAAAGGAGCTAAGAGAGAAAAGAAGGGAGACAAGAAGGAGGGAGAGCATCACTCGAAAAAGCCTGACTTACTGGTGAGCAGGACGGTAGGCTGAGGTGGGCGTGGAGGCGGCTGCCCTGCAGGAGAAGAGAGAGCCCGAGAGGATGGGAGGTGCGAGGTGAGCACGCGGAGCAAGTGGCAGCCGGGGTGCTCGTTAGCGGGGTGCATGCTTCGTTGTGTCCCCCATCACCGGTGGGGCACAGGGAGGATGCCAGTGGGAAGCCCCACCAAGGGAAAATTGCAGGTTTAGGGCGGCTGCGGCTCACGCACGGCATCTGAGCTCCCTCCTCGTGGCAGCTCTGCTGAGATCCCCCATACCAGGGAGCCCAGCCACAGGAGGCTGGGAGGGGACAAGGGACCCGGACGAAGGACAGCGGGGCAGAGTCCAGCCGGGCAGAGTCACCAGCTGCCCACACTGCTGGTAGTGGCACATGGCCAGGTGACAACATGCCCCGTCACCCCAGCTCCCCCCGGGTCTGCAAAAAGCAAGTGGCAGCAGAGAGACGGAAAGGGGCCAGCCCATCACCCTGGCAGCAGGGCATGGGGACAGGGGCTTTGTGCAGCCAACGGGCAGGGGGGAGGGGAAAAGCTGCTCACTTTTAGCCCTGCCTGGAAGCTGGGTGGGTCTGGCAGTGCTCGGGTCCACACCTAAAATGTCAGGAGGGTCCATGGGATTTCCCAGGTACAGCCTGTGGGGAGAGAGGAGAGTGTTGAGGGGTCAGTGGGGGCTGCGTGGGACCCCTCGCTACCACACCATGTCCCTCAGGACACCCCACAGCCCCTCCACCACACACCGTGCCCTGGCGAGTACCACCCCCGCAAGCATTGGGGCACCCCACCCCAGAGGCTTTCAGTGCTATGGCACAGAGCCTGGTGCTGTCCTGGTGTCACCCACCCCTCTCCGGCTCCACGTGCATGATGTGCCGTACCCAGGGGATTGCAAACAGGGCGCCGTGCCCAGTGTACTCATGCGGGGTGTGGTGCCCAGGACACCCCCCAGCACCGGGGTGTCACGGCGTGATGCTGTGCCCAGGGCACGATGCCCTGGTACAGCATGCTAGTGGGGTGCCGGGAGGCCCGGGCGAGCCGTCGCAAGCCAGGCATAGTGAGGCAGGGAGCCGGCGGGAGCCGGCGCAGCCCGAAGGCCTGGGCGTGTGCCGAGCTCGGTGCGTTCTCGGCGGCCCGGGCGGCACATACCCAGTGCCCGTGCCCACGCAGCGGGGCGCGGGGAGGCCTGCCGGGGCACGAGCTGGGTCCGCGTGCACGGCGCCTCAGTTCAGCACTCCGAAGGCCGCCGGCACGGCACGGGGCACTGGGGGGTGGGGAGTCAGGCTGGGACCGAGGGCACTGGCAGAGCTGTCCTGGGGCTGGGATGCCAAACAGCAGTGGGGATCATGATCCCAGGGGATGGGCTGCGCCGAGGCCAGCGCAGGAATTTTCAAAGCTTTCCAGGCTTTGAAATCCTATCCTGTCCCCCCCCAGAGCCCTCCCATGTCCCCCCAGCTCAGCGCTGGCAGAGACCCCCTGTGCCCACTGCCCCGAGCCAAGGCGCCCCTGCCCACTGCCCCCAGGGCCCCCAGCACCCATGCTGGACACGGCCAGTCCCACCTGGCAGGGGGGCATGGGGCACCCTGAGGCACAGGCACCTGACCCCCCCCTCCCCATCACAGACCAACTGGGGTCTCTCCTGATGGAGCAAAGGGGGAAAAAAAAAGCATTTTGGTGTATTTTTTTCATATTTTGCTTTTTAAGAGGATTCATACCATTAAAAGCATGGGGCCAGGCTGCATGCCCACCATGGCTTCCCTCCATGCAGGCGCTGAAAGGCACGGGTTTAGCAGCCCTGGGACACCCCAAAAGCGTTGTGGTAAGGCGGCCACCTCTGGGGTGGTGCTTACTGATGTCCCCCCGCCCTGGGACAGCCACAAGGGGCTGTGGGGCTGGGAGAAGGTGCTCACCCCCAGGACAGCCCCCCACAAGCACAGCAGCCCCCCACGTCCCTGACCCCATTAGTCGGAAGATGCAAGGGAGTTAGTCCAGCTGCGGGGACCCTACCCAAAGCCACTGTCCCCAGTACAGCGGGGGGGAAGAGATGCTTCAAGGCGGGGGCTGGCCAAGTCACGGCTCGCTCCCGTGCCCAGCGGGCAGCAGGGAAGGCAGGGAGCAAGGGATGCAGATAAGACAGAAAGTTTCTTACTCATCAATTTTATCGGGAAACCCCCAGCAGTGCTGCGGGTTGGTGTCTCCATGGCCTGTGTGGATGAAGCTGTTTTTAAGCGGCTGGCTGATGTCGTGGGCCGACAGCCCCGCCACCGAGGTCACCGTGTTTCGGGGGAACTGGCCCACTTTTAGGGTCCGCTTATTCTGACCCCGCCACCAGTAATTCTCAGCCCTAAGGAATAAAAAGGACCTCGTTACTGACGAGGGGATGGGAGGGGGACACGCGGCTGCCCCGGTGACAGGGGAGGAGGCGATGTGACTCGCCCAAGGCCATGCAGGCAGGCGGTGGCACAACTGGGAGGGGAACCCAGGCGCCCAGGATCCCATCACTATGCCGGCAGCACACTCTGCCTCCCACCCTGCATGGCCCCTGCACCAGGAGGTGCTGGGGATGTGGGCGGCGGGGAACAAAGCTCCCCATTTGTACCTGAAAATATGTGCCCCTTCCTCCTCCTCCCAGCTGCCCCAAATTATGCAGGAGCCTTGGGGTGATGCCTGCACTGAGCTACTCACCGCTGGTCCCCCTGTGCCCCACGCAGTCGGGGACGGCACAAGGGACGTACACAGTGTCTGCTGATGAACCCTCAAATATCTCAGTCCCGCAGGGGAAACTGGGGGGGGGAGGGCACGGTGGGAGACAGGGGACTGGGGGGGTCTCTCTTGCTCCCTTCCTATGTTACCGGTGAGCCCCGTGCAGGCTGGCGTGGACAGGGGGAGATGGGCAGGCAGGTTGGGGGACTCAAGCTGCAAAACCTCCCGTGGCCATGTGAGTAGGGCGGCCACGGTGCCGGTCCCTCAGAGCCCAGCGTGCCCCAGGAGCTGGCCAGGAGCCACCTGCCTGCCCCAAGATGCAGCCACCTCCAGGGTGGGACAGGGCAGTCACCCAGCCCAGGGGGAGCGGGGGGGGGGGGGGGGGGGATAGGGACAGGTAGGATGCAGGGAAGGGCACCCCAAGCGGTGCCCCCCCCGCCCAGCCTGTGCCAAATCAACGGGGCGGGCTCAGACCCTGAACCACCCCCCCTCCCCTGCTCCCACCAGGTCCCCCTCCTTCCTGCCCGCCGGGGCCCCCCGCTCCCCGCGGGCAGGGCGCGCACCGGGCAGGGGGCGGCGGGTGCTGTGCGGTGCCAGCCCGGCGAGGCTGGCACGGGCCCCACGGTTTCCTGGAGTCACCTGTGAGTCACCCCCGGCCACCAGCTCAGCCCTTTTCCTGTTTACCTTCCCCGCTCGCCGCCAGCCAGCCGCCTTACTCAGCGCCGGGACCCCTCGGCGAGGCCGCGGCAGAGCCCAGCCGGTACCGGGCACCCTCCCTCACCCGCGGCCGGGCCGGGGGGGGGGACGGTTCCCGTCCCCGGGAAGTCCCCTCTGCTCGCCCTCCCTGCGCCCTGACACCGCCGCATCCCGCCGGAGGGATGCTGCGGCCGGGCCGGGCCGGCCCCTCCGCTCCCCGCCTCGTCCCACCGGATCCGGGCTCGGACCCCCGGCACAAACCCGCTCCGGCTCTGCCCTGGCTTCACCCCGAAAGCCCCCTCCCGCGGCCGGCTGGGTCCCGGGGGGCTTTCAGGTAGGTCCCTGCCCCTGCCCACACACACGTACGCACGCCCGGCGCCCGCCGAACGACAGGCAGGGGCTTGAAAAGGGGTGGGGGCTGTTTACGGTGCTCCGGGCGACCTCGGCGGGGCCGGATGCGGCCCCCGGGAGGAGCTCCCCCCCGCCCGCCCTCCCCTCCCTGCCCGGGCATCCCCTCCGGCAGCGCGGTGGGGGGCAGCCGCCCCGGGGGAAACTGAGGCACGGAGAGGGAACTCCCCTCCGGGCCCTTCGGGGAGCACCGGCAGCTGCTGGGGCTCCTGCCACCCCCCGTCTGCAGAGCCCACCCCGCCTGCCCAGACCCAGCACCCCCAAAACGTGCCCACCGGGGGCCACCGAGGACCGGCGTCCGCCGGGAAAGCGGAGACAGGGGAGACTGCGCCCCGGCTCCACCACGCTCCCGGCCCTCCCCGACCCATCGGCACCCCCCCCGCAGTGCGGCCACGTCCCCCCGTCCCGCTCCCGCCAACCTCCCGCCGTGGTTCACCTGGGGCCGGCGGCGGGGCGGGGGGCGCGGGAGCGGGACCCCCAGCCCGGCCGTGATGCGGCGGCGGGGACGATGTAGGCGCACTGGCGCGGCCGCGCCGCCCTCCGCCGCTCCTTCCCTCCCTCCCTCCTTCCCTCCCTCCGCCGACGCCGCTTCCCTTCCCTTCCCTTCCCTTCCCCTCCCCTCCCCTCCCCTCCCTGCAATTAAACCGCCAGACCCTGGGCAAGAGTCATCCCTGGCGGCGGCGGCCGGGGAGAAAGCCGGTCCCTGCAGACACACAAATCCGGCCTGATTCACCTCCGGGCCGTGACTAACCGCCGGGAGCCGGCCCCGGGAGGGGGAGAGGGAAAGGGGGAAGGACAGAGCCTTCCTCCTCATCCCCCCGGGGCTGGGGGGGGGGGGCCGGCCTCCCGTGTGCCAGTGGTGCAGAGGGACACTGAGCTCCTCTGGGGGGTCCCCAGTGTCCCTGAGCTGGAGGGGGACGGGCACGTCCTGGGATGGGGATGCAGGGACCAAAGGTCCCCCCAGCCTGCAGGTCCCCGGGGCCGCAGATGGGGGTGGCCGTGCCCCGGGGTGGCCGGCAGGGACCGAGGAGCAAAGCCCATGGCACAGGGGTTGCCAGGTCATGCCACCGTGGTACTGAGTCCACAGTGCCTCTCCCAGCCCGGTGGCAGCGGTCCCCGGGTGCCGATGGCATGTCCCTACCGCTATCAGCAGGGAGCGGCCCCGGGGCGCACGGTTTCTCGGGGCAAGGCCGGGCAAACCCACAAGCACAGTGGGGTGAGTCAGCGGGGACAGACGGTGTGGGCAGTGCAGGCAGGGCTGCACTGCCGCAGAGCACGGCTGTGCCCCCACACTGGGGTGGCCCCGCAGTGCTGTGCCGCCCAGGGAACTGCACACCTCTTGGGGGAGCAGGGGCAGCTCTGCCCGCCTGTAGGGTATGTGGCCAGGTGTGCCGGGGGGCCCACATCCCCATCCCTGCTCCCCACAGCTCTGCCAGTGCCCATGGCCCCCCCATTCTTGGGGTCCCCTGCCCCCACGCAGGCTGGCAGCCCTGATACTGGCAGCTGGTCCGTGCCCCCCCTTGCAATACCTGCCCTCGATGACCGTGATGATGTCATTCATCTGGATGTGCAGCTTGTCAGGCTCCTCAAAGTCCTGCAGCGCCCTCATGTCAGTGGGCTGGGCCTGGGAGGAGAGGGGGGGTGAGGACAGGGGATGCAGCCCCCCCCCCATCATGTCCATCCCCCCTAGCTTCAGGGCCAGGCCCAGCCCCACAGAGGGCAGAGCAGCCCCAAAAATGGGCAGGAGACAGCACGACCACTCCCAGCCACTCCCCAGCTGCAACATCCCTGGGGTGGGCAAGGGCACCAGCAGCACCTGGATACTCCACAAGGGCAAGGTGGCACCCAGGGGTCCTCCTGCTGTGACCATGTCACTGCCCACCACCTCCCAGCCTGCAGAGCTGCCTGGCCCAAGCCCTCCAACATCACCTCCTGCCTTGGCAATAGCCTTAATTCTGCCCATGCTCAGGCAGAGCTGATGGACCCCTGTTCCCCCCTCCCCACGCGCTCGCCCACCTCCACCAAGAAGTCCCGCAGGGCCACGAAGGTGGGTCGATCCTCAGGCTTGTGTGCCCAGCACTGCAGCATGACGTTGTAGACGTCCTGGGGACAGTCCTCAGGCCGTGGCAGCCGCTCGCCCTCCTTGTCTATCTTGTGCAGGATCTGCGGGGCAGGTGGTACCATCAGGGATTTCCAGGTCCCTCCCGGTGCTGCCGGCAGCGAGGGGGGGGGGGGGCGGGTCCCTGCCGTGCACCCACCTGGCTGCCATTGAGGCCAATCCAGGGCTCCTGCCCATAGGTGAACATCTCCCAGAGGGTCACCCCAAACATCCAGGTGTCGCTGGCATGGGAGAAGGTGCGCGTCTTCAGGCTCTCGGGAGCACACCTGCACGGG
The DNA here is from genome assembly GCF_965638725.1 of Aptenodytes patagonicus. Lineage (NCBI taxonomy): Eukaryota > Metazoa > Chordata > Aves > Sphenisciformes > Spheniscidae > Aptenodytes > Aptenodytes patagonicus. Next base: position 12,202,018 of record NC_134954.1, on the reverse strand, counting down.
GAAGGATGTGAGCATCAGGAGGTCGTGGGTGCTGCAACCCCAGGTCCCCCCCTCCCTGGGGCTCACCAGGCAAAGGGGACCTTGCGATGCTCCTGCATCACGTAGTGGTCGTCATTTTTGGGCAGGGCCCGCATCAGCCCAAAGTCCCCGATCTTGACCAGCTCGTTGGAGGCCAGCAGGATGTTGCGGGCAGCCAGGTCACGGTGGATGAAGCGCTTAGACTCCAGGTAGGCCATGCCCTTGGCCACCTGGATGGCATACTGGCAGAGGGTGGAGATGAGGAAATGGCCCTGGTTCTTCCGCAGGCGGTCCAGGAGGGAGCCCAGCGGGGCCAGCTCTGTCACCTGGGCCATGGGGAGGGGACAGCAGGTCGGTCAGGCCAGGGGCACCCTGGTTGGGCTGGTTTCCATCTTTCTCGTGCCCCCCTGGGGATGCCAGCGGAGGACTCGGGGTACAGACCCAGCCTGGCTTTGCTTGCCCCATCATGCAGCCCACCCATGGGGCGGCATCGGGGTCAGCCCCGTCCCCCCGCACTCACCATCTTCATGGGGTGGGAGAGCACCACACCGTAAAGGCGGATGAGGTTCCTGTGGTCCAGGGAGTGCATGGCGTTCACTTCCCGAATGAAGTCGTCCAGTGCCTCCGGCTGGCTCAGCACGTCAGTCTTGAGGCACTTCACTGCCACATTCAGCTACGGCCAAAGTGAGGGTGAGCCCCAAAGTGTCTTCCCCCCCAGGGTGGTCCCGTGCCCAGCTCCCGCCCTGTGACCCCCTTACCGTCTTGCCGGCAGGCGTGCACCACTCGCCGCGACGCACAACGCCGAAGGAGCCGTCGCCCAGCTTCTCGAAGAGAGAGAGGTCCCGCTCCCGCACGAGGCAGGTGAGGGAGTGCTGGCCCCCGGCTTCAGGGGGCGGTGGCGTGGGGGGCTTGCGGAAGGTGCTCTGGGGCTGGGGTGGCAGCTCCGACTCAGGGCGCTTCCCGCTGAACACCTGCGGGACATGGAGGCAGGTGAGACACGGGTGCGGAGATACCCCAGGTCCTTGGGTCTGCAAGTGAGCAGTGCCGGGAGGACCCGCTGCCCGGGCTGTACGCTCTGGAACCTAATGATGACCCCTAACTGGTGATTACCCAGGGCAGGCTGGCTGCAGGAGCAGGCTCTGCTCCTCCAGCTGCCTGCATGCTGAGCTGCCATTCGTGTGGAGGGAAGGGATTGTGCCTCTCAGAGCAGCCCCGCAGCAGCTCCCCAGCAAACCAGGCCGGTAGCCGGAGGGCCCTGGGCACTCCTTGGCCAAACTGCGGCCACACGATATGCCTGGGCGTGAAGCCAAGAGAAACCTCCAGCTTGGGCCGAGTGTGGTGACACATCCCCGCAGTGACATGGGCCTTGCAATACGTGCTGCTGCCACTGCCAGCCCAGAGGGGATGTGGAAGGGCTTGGCTCTCCCTGCCTCTCCCCCAGCTGGGACCGATGATGTGTCCCACGGGACGGGGTCCATCCCAGCCTCAGCAGCCAGGAACTGTGTGGGGTGCGCAGGGGCTGGGCCTGGCATGTGGCCGGGGTGGGAGGTGGCATTTCTGTGCCCGGTGTGAGGCTGAGTAGCCTTCTATTAAAAGCCCGTCCCATCCCCATCCCGGCCCAGATGAGTCACACAGGGGAGAGGCCACAACCCAGCGCTCAGCTGGCAAGCACCTTGCTCTTTTAGGGGTGCAAGGTGCCGGGGGGGGTGCCAGGGTGGCAGCAGCACCAGCTTTGGACAGGATTGCATCAGGGGCATATGTGAGCATCCCAAGGTCCCCTGCCCCGGTGCGCCCCCAGCCTGCAGGCACAAGGCTGTGCCCCCTTGCCGCAAGGCAGCGGGGCGGGCAGCGCTGCTGCCCACAGAGCTGGCTGGGGCGAGATGCACAGGCTCTGTGACTCGTTAGCTGCAAACAAGTTTCCTGGCAAAGAGGCAAATAACGTGAAGGGAATGAATTTCCCAAGCGCAGGGGCGGCAGGGCCGTCCTTCGCCGGGAAGTGACCCAGGAGCCCACGCGGGACCAGGGCGCACGCTGGCAGGATCATGCCGCAGGCAGGGCATGCGTGGCAGGGGCTTCTGCCCATCTCCCTGCCAGCCCCCAGGGACCGGCAGCGTGGGGAGAGGTCCTGCCTGCCTCAGTTTCCCTGCACATCTGCCCCTCTCCCATCCCTACCTTGCTCATCCAGGATTTCCGCTTGCACATGGCTTTCCTCCGCTTCACTGCCTCCCACAGCCGCCGCTGGCCTGCAGGACACAGGGACCGTCACCGACCCAGCACGGGGTGGAGGTCCCTTCCAGCCCCATGGACCGCAAGCTCTTCTGGGCTCCCCAAAAGATGCTGTGCAGCCAGCCAGGGGTACAGAGGGAGATTTGGGGAGGATGTACGCACCGGGGCGTCCCATGCCAATCTTCTCCAGATCCTCATTTTTGACGTACTCGAAGTGGGAGAGGCGGGTGACATTGAGTTCGTCCCGGATGCGCAGGAAGTACTGCTGCAACTGCAGCTCGGTGAGCAGCTCCAGCAGCCAGTCCGTGCCCTCCTCCGCCTGCATGCTACAGCTCAGCCTCTGCCAGGACACCGCGCTGGGTTAGGGGGGGACCCTGCCCCGCTCCCCTCTGCCCCATCCCCCCTGGGAGAGTCACCCGGATGGGCTGAGAGCCGAGGCTGGGGTGCTGTCTGGGTAGGGTGCGAGGGATGCTAGCAGGGTTCATCTCCTGAGCCCAACTCCAGCTCTCCAGGGGGGTTGGGAGAGGCACCCCATCAGCAGGACCCGCAGGGATGGGCAGGGACCCCTGCTCTGCCCCATTGTGCCCATAGAAACACCAGCCTGTACCCTCCACTCCAGCACAGGCTGTCCCCAGGCAGCGGTGCCAGGGACGCAGGAGGGGGCAGAGCCTCAGAGCATGGGATGGACTTGCCCAGCAGCAGCCCCCAGCCAAGGGGCACCCCACAGCCTGGCACTGCGCCTGCACTGGGGGCACCCCATGCTGTACCTGTGTACTGTGCCTGCCAGGCTCCCTTTGCCTGGCTGGAAGGCCTGACCGGGGAGGTGATAGCTGTTCCCAGCAGGGACAGCCACCTCGGCACTGCCTCTCGGCCCCCCGGCATCCCCACACAGCCAGCTGGGCTGGGGCACAGACCCACAGCAGGTCTCCTCTGCCACAGGTGGTGGCACCTTGCCGGGCAGCCACAGGGAGGGGGCAGACAGGGACATCAGGGCCTCTGGGGGGTCCTGGTGCCCCAGGGCTGAGGCACAGGGCACCCCAGCGCTGCTGGCATCACCCGCCTAGCTGTGCCAGGGCATGGGGAGGGAAGGGATGGGGCCACGTCTCACCCATGGCTCCCCATGCCCCCCCTAAACATGTCCCCCACCGCTCCCCATCCCTGCCCGCTGTCCCAGCTCTCCCCCCGCTTTCATTGCCACCTTTCTAGGAAGGGACACGGCTCTGCCTCCCGCTGCTGAGAGCCAGAGGGGAGGTGGGACCCCCTGTCCCAGCCCCACAGCGGGGCAGTCCCCTCCATCCTCTCCACCCCCCAGGAGACAACGTGGCCTCTGGCGTCTTCGCCCCCTGCGCTCGGGTCTCTCGGCCGCGTCACAACAATTACAGCCCTCGGCACTAGGCTAAAAATACGGCGGGTGCGGCAAGCAGCTGGGCACGGGTGTGCATGGGGGCACGCGGGGGCATGCGGGGCAAAAGCAGCCGCCAGCCTTTGGTGCGCACCCGTGGCTGGCCGGGGACGGCTGGTCCCCTGCCCGCAGGCAATGGGGACAAAGCCGGGTGACGGCCAGCGTAGGGTCTGTCCGAGGCGGGGGTCAGCACTTACTCGGTAAAGGCGGAAGCGGGTAAGGAAGGGGAAGGATCGGTGCAAAGCCTGGAAGCGTCGCATCCTGCCTGGCTGCCCGCCGCCAGCCCCTGGCACCGCCGGTGTCCTTTCCCCGGCGCCGGCGTCCCACGGCAGAGCCTGCTCAGTGCAGCCAGGGCACCCACAGCCCCGTCATCTGGGCTACAGAGACGCCCCCTGGGCTTGGCCGCCCCATATATACCCCCGGAGTGGGCAGGGGGGGTCAGGGCGTCCGTCGGCCCAATGCAAGCTGTGGCTCTCCCCCTCCTTCCGTCCGGCTCTCAATCCTCCAGCTGGCCCTCCCCTTCCCCAACGCAACGGGGCCGGGGTGGGGGGGTGGCGGCAGGCAGGGCTGAGGGTCACTGCCCTGGCTGAAGCCGCTTCCTGGGGACCCCCGGCCAGCAGTAGGGTTCGGTCCCGGCTGGCTGCCCGCGCGGCGCTCCCCGGGAGGGGTTATTTTCGGCCGGGGCTGGGACGCACGCCCAGGGGGCCGGGCTCCCATCAATGTGCCGCTTTCTCCCTTGTTCAGCAGGCGCCCGTGCCGGCAGCTGGGAGCCCGGACCCCCGCTCCCATTTCCATGGAAACTCGCCCTGGCCTTGGGAAACGCTCCCGGGCCTCAGTTTCCCCCCCAGGAAGCGGGGAGGGAGGGAGGGAGAGGAGACATCCGGCTCTCCGCTCCCCAACCGAGGCCACAGGCACGACGCCAGGGCAATGGGCACTGCGGGGGGAGCATCTGGCTCGGCAAATGCACCCGCTGCCCAGCTGCCAGCCCCTGTGGGGCTCTGCTGTGGGGTGCCACCAGCACCCTGGGGCTTGCTCCCCTTCCCTGGCGGGGCTGGCACCCAACCCCAGCACTGTCGTCCGCCCGCGGGCTCCCCAGGGAGAACAGCTGGCCACGCCGGCAGCCGCGGCGTGAGAGAGGAAAGCGCCACGGCAACCTCTTGCTGCGGCCCCCACCTGCATGGCCCCCCCAAACCGCAGCCATCGCTGTGCTGGGGGGCAGCCGGGAGGGGGTTAAGCGTATCCCCAGGCACAGAGGAGCCTCTGCTGCGGCTTCCAGCACCGGGATCCCAGCTGGCACCTGGCGGCACAGGCGCCTTGCACAACAAGCCCATTGACTGGGGACTCCCGGGCACGGTGCCCTCGGCACCAACCTCTGCCACGCGCCAGCTCCCCCCTCCCTGGCCCAGGGGACACTGGGGACGCGGGGGGTTCCTTGCCCTGCAACAGTGCATCACCCTCATCAGCCGGTACTGGCACCCACCGGGGCTGGTGCGCTGCCTCCTGCACCCCAGCCCACCTCCTGCACCCCCAAACCCTGGGTGAGGCTGCCCAGTTCAGCGCCCACACTAGGAGTACTGGTCTCCAAAAGAGAGCGGGGGGACCCAGCCTTGCCCACTGTGCCAGGGGATGCTCTGTGCCTCAGTTTCCCTTACTGCGATCGACCCACGGGTGCAGGGGGTAACACCGCAACCTCAGCTCTGAGACGGGCAAGCAGAGTCCTGCCAGCAAACCCCCAGCCTGGGGAGGGTCACAGATGCCCGTCCAGCCCCCATGACCCAGCAGGCGGCAAACACCCCCGGCGCAGGTGCCGCTTGGTGCCCCCATGCCATGCACACACGCCATGCCGTGCACACCCACCCCTGAAGCCCTGGGGATGCAACCTATGTGCACCCAGGCTCGTGCACGGGTGGTGACGACTCTCACGTGCACCCTGGGACCACACAGGCGCAACCCCCGGCACCCCGCACGCCTCTCGCCACCTGCACAACCGCAGCCGCCCCCCACACACACGTCACGTCCGTGCACCCCCCCGCCCCCAGCTACAGCCCTGCCCGGCCACACGTGCGCAAACACACCGGCGCTGCACAGCCGGCGGCAGCACACCGGCCCGCTCCCCCGCCTCCGCCTGACGCACACCTGGAGCTGCCTGCACCCCTGCGTGCCCATGGGTGCCCGCCCCTGGCGTGGCAGGCTCCTTGCCTCCACCCACCGGCGGGGCACAGGCGACATCCGCACTCGCCCGGCATCACGCATGGCCATACATACCCACCTGAGCTGGCACACGGGTGGACAAACCCCCCCCAATTACTTCTACCCGCAACGACACCCCAACACCTCCCCTACACCCCAAGACAGCTGCACCCTCCACATGCAACTATGTGCTCTCTAGACCCCCCCACAACACCCCCACGCACAGCCCGACACCCCCACAGCAACACCCTATATGCGGAGGGCAGCCCATAGGGCCACCGGCTGGACGCCATGCTGCCACTGGGTGACACCATCCTGCGCCGGGCACCATGCTCCACCCCCGAGCTGTGCTGGGCCCAGCTGAGCCATGCTGCTGCACACCATTCCCCCGTGCCTCAGTTTCCCCAGCAAGAAGCAGCAGGCAGCCCCACTCCTGTGGGTCGGGACAGGAGCGCAGCCGTGCAGGGGGGGTGCTGTCCCCATGCCACCCCAGATGCCACAGGGTACCACAAGTGCCGGAGAGGTGAGATGCCATGCAGGGACCCCCCCAGCCCCATGCCAGCTGCCAACCCGTGCCCCACAGCCGGACCCTGCCCCTCTTGGGGACACCCAGCCCAGCCGGGTGCCCCCCACTGCTCCCTCCCGCAGGCTCCCCCCGCACTGACCCGCCGGCATGGCATGCCTGGGGTGACGTCCTGCCAGTGGGACGGCGCGGGGCGCCCGCTGCCCGGCCGCAGGGCCCGCTGCCCGGTGCTGTCCGAGAAGCTGTGGGGCAGGGGGCCAAGCATCTCCTCCTCCTCCTCGGCGCTGCTCAGGCGCTGGTAGTCGCATCTCTCGCCCATGGCCGGCGTGGCGGTGGCAGCTGCAGCGGCTAGCGGGGGGCTCTGCGGAGACGCCCGCGCCTGCCTGGGGGTGGCAAGGGCTGGAGCCGGGCTCGGGATCACATGGCAGAAAGTTGCTGCAGTTCCGGAAAACAGCGAGAGGGTGAAGGTGACCGCAACGGTGATGGAGGGGAGGGGGGGATGGATGGAGGGATGCAGAGGAGACAGGGAAAGAGAAGGGGGGGGCCGCCCCTCAGGCGCCCATCCTCACCCCAATCCCAGCCTGTCTCTGCTGTCTTCTTCCTGGCTCGGCAGCCCAACTGCCTGCCTGCTGTCCCCACTCCAGCACCCGAGTAGAGAGGCGGTGGCATCGCTGCCAACCTCAGCACCGTGCTCGCAGCCTCCTTCTCTCCCCACCCCGGCACTGTGCAGCCCGCCAGCGGTGATGCGGTGCAGGCAGCCGGGCAGAGGAGGATGATGAGGGGGGAGCATCATCCAGCAGCCAGGGCTCTGTGGTAAGCGGCGTGGGTGAGGGGGCACTGTACCCCCCTCCTGGGCACCTGCGGAGGGGTGAGGGGGCTCTGGGGCTGGCAGCATCCCGAGCATCCCTCCCGCTTCCCCGCACCAGCAGAGGGGGATGGGATGCGCTTGGGAAGATGGCTGCTCCGCAGCAACCCGGCAGCATTGGCGCAAGCACGGCAGGGTTGGGATAGCAGCCAGGCCCCAGCAGGCGCTGCCAGGATGGCGGCTGGGGGGGCATGCCAGGAGGTCTCCTCCCAGGATCAATCCTCTTTCCCCACCCCCTCGCAGGGAGCTGGGGGTCTCCTAGACCTCTGCCAGGCGCTGCACCAGGCACAGCCCCCAGCAGGGGCAGGTAGCACTGGGAAGCCACTCCCCAAGATGGGGAACCCCCCACCAGCACATTGGGACTGGCCTGTACCCCAACACTGCCTGGCCGCAGCCCCTCTCCGAGCCCCCCTGGGCCAGAGCTGCAAGCCTGCAAGGAGGCTGAAACCAGGGGGGGCCCTGCAGCCCCCCCCCTCCCCCCAGCCCCCTGGGACCTGCCTGTCCTTTAGGGCATGGCACAGCCCCAGGGACCAATTTGCTCCTCATGCCAATGCCACGGGGCACAACGCCCCATCCCAACCCCCAGAAGCGCCCCCCATGATCTCCCCACTGCTTGCCCCACACCTGCCCGCCCCCCCCATCCCGAGACCCTGTCACCGTGCCAGGGCAGGGGGCATGAGCCCACCCTGCCCCACCCAGAGAAACACCCCCAATCCTGGGGGGCACCCGCCCTGGCTCCGGGGGGGGGGGGGGGGGCAGGCAGGGGCAGCCCCTCAGCAGCTCCTCCTGCCATACCACGGAGGTGAGCTCAGCCACGGAGCCGAGGCGGCCGAGCCCGCGGCGTGGGAGCAGCTAGCCACCCCCGCACGCGGCCCGCCAGCATCACCGCGCTGGCACGCCACGGGCCGGTGACTGATGCACGTGCTATGCCACCTTCCCTCCAACCCCGGCTGCCCCGAAACCCTCGCCAGCCTGCCCAGCAAGAGTGATGCTGCGGGGTCCCCAAGCCGAGAGGGGACAACCCCTGTCCCCACAGCCCCGGGCATGGATTCGGGTTACCCCCCCACGCGTCGGGTCCTCCTAGCCTGCCCAGGTTCAGCTGAAACCCAAACAATGAGGTCCTCTGCAAGGGGACGGATGGCATCATGCCATGCCGCCCCTGACCCACCTGCCTGCAATTCCCACCCCAGGGGGCGTCCCACCACAATGACAGCCGCTGGATAGGGCGCGCTGTCCCCTGCCCCCCAGGGTGGTGACAGTCACACTGACCACAGGGTGCCCCTCCCCTCCGCGGGGACACTGGACCTCCCCAGCCCTCTGGGACACCACGCTTGGCCCCGCATCCCTTCCAGCATCCCTGGGGACCGGGGCCACAGCATCCCCCGTGCCCTGTGCCCACCACCCTGCACAGAGGACCCCAGGAAGCGGCAGGTCCTCAAAACAAGCTCCCAGAGGGGGATGGGGTCCCCCACTCACCTCCAGCACATCACCCCGCTTGCTGTCACAGCTTGCCTGCCACCTTCCTGGTGGCCGTGTCACCTGGAAGTGATCTCACCAGCTGTGGCGGCAGCAGGGCAGCCGCAGCGGCACCCTGGGCTGGCTCGCTCAGCCCTGTCAGGGCCCCGGGGGCGGCTTCAAATTGCAGTGACACACTCCCCGGCCCAGCCGCTGTGGCGCAGGCGTGCGGGCACGCACATACCCACATGTACAAACGCACACTGCTCCCACCAGAGATGGGGCTGCCGGCCACATCCTGCCTGCCCCGGGATGCTGCTGCCACCCGGCTCCCCGGGAACCATCTCCAGCCCCTTGCTGGATTGCACCACCCCACGTCCCCTCCGTGAGACCCCGTACCGGTGGGTGTTTTGCCTCCCTCGGTGCTGGCACCTGATGCTGCTTGCTCGGCCAGCTCGGGCCAGCAGGAGGTCTCGGGGGGCCGGCACGGAGGGCTGGTGACCCCCGCGGTGGGGGTGGCCGGGGAGGCCGGGGTGCCAGGTTCCCCCTCGTTGCCGTCTCCGGGCTCCCAGAGCCTGGCCCCATGGCCTGATCCTGCCCCCTGGCATAGAGCGTCCCCCACTCTGAGCCCCTGCCTGCAGCAGCGGCTGCCCGGGGAGGAGAGACGCAGCTGGGTAGGGGGCCCCCCCACCCCAACAGAGCCCAGCGCAACCCCAATCCCCTCCCTAAGCCTCTTTCCTCCGCTAAATCCCCTCCGCAGGTCGAGCCAGGGCGGGCTGAGCCCATCTTGTGCCTCCCGACTCCCCCGCGCGAGCAGGGGACAGGCAGGAATTGTGGACCCCGTGGCTGATCCCCACCTCGATCCTGACCTCTCCCACCAAGGCAGGGACACAGCATGGTGTTTTGGCGGACAAGCAGGCAAAGCAACACCCCACCCTGGCGCCCACAGCACCCTGCCCACGCTGCCTGCCCTTGGCTCCGTGCCCACGGGCAGTGCCAGGGAGGGGAAGAGGGCAGTGGGCTGCCACAGTGGGGACGCTACCACCCTGCCCCAGTGCAAGGCTAGTTTGCGCCCGCCGGCCCCCGTGCTTGTCTTACCTGGGCCGTGGTGGCGGCGCTGCGGGGGTGCCTCGGCAGCGACAGCCCCAGTGTCGCAGTGAGCCGGGCGGTGTGCGAGGGGGCACGGCGTCACAGCTCAGCCATGGGGCTGGCAGGGCTGTGGTGACGCCGGCCGCAGGATCCCCCTGGGGCAAAGCGGGAGGGAGAGGTCAGGATGGGCCCCCCCGGCCCAGCACCCCCTGCCTACCCACCCCAGGTCCTCCAGACCCCCCAGGAGCACCCAGGGCCACCCCGCACCCTACCCAGGCAGCTGAAAGAGCCTTTGTGAAGCTGTCCCCACGCACCCCAGGGCATGGGTGGGCTTTGCCCCCAGTCCTGCTGGAGAAAGGGGGGGCACTGGCATGAGCCCCAGGTCCAACCAGACCCTCTCCCCTGGGGGTGCCACTGCCGGTAGCCCCATTCCCACTTTGCTGCAGGACATGGCCTTGGGGTGGGCTGCAGCTGGCATGAAATGAGTTTGCCAGGTCTCAGGCCGGACGGGCACAAAGCCACGTCCATGCTACGGCATTTCCCCTCCGCACTGGGTGCCGGGAGCAGGGGAGGTGGGACCCCCAGAGCTGGGGGCAGGGGGGGGCTAAACCCCCCGCTTCCCCAGCACCAGAGCAGAGCAGCACCCTGGCTAGACCATCCAGGATCTGCTGGTCATTAGTGCTAATTGACAGCAGCCTAATTAGCCAGACTGCAGCATGGGCAATGCCCCGCCTTGCCCCCTGCTCAGCAGAGGGCTGGAGCAAGACTTTCTCCTTAAAGCCTTCCTGTCCCAGCCGGGGGCTACATGTGGGGCAGAGCCCCCTCTTGCCCCCCAAAACCCAAACGTGTGGGTGATGCCCCCTGGGATGCTTTGCCCCAGCCAGCTGCCATCCCTCGTAGGCATGACTGGAGTCAAAATCCTGGTGCTCCAGGGGCAGGATGGAGCCTCAAGCTTCCTCTCAGGAGAAACTGAGGCACGGAGGTCCACAGGGTGGCTGGGACAGGGCTTGGCTACAAGCCTGCAGCCGTTCCCAGGCCCATGGGGGCTGCTCCTCTGCCCGTGGAGGCCCCCCACACCCCGGGGGGAGGCTGAGTCACAGTGGGCACAGAAGGCTGGTAACTGCCAGAGGAGGAGGGAGGCATCGCCAGCTCCCCCCAGCCATACCCACAATATGCACCCCCCCCCCCCCCCCCCCCGGGTAGGTCTGGCCCACGCCCTGCACTAACGAATACTGGGCTAATGAGGCCCGGGTAGCTGCAGGGGTTGGTAACAGGTTGCACAGCCTGCATGGTCCCCACCCCGCACCCCGGCACAGCAGGATGGGGGTGCAGAGGCTGCTTTGGGCCCTGGTCCCTGTGGGCAGCAGTGGGCTCAGGGCTGGCAGCGGGACCAGAGCTGCAGCCAAGGGTGGGCCCACAGCACCCGGTGTCCATCTTGGACACTCTTCCTAAAGAAGAGGCCTGGCAGTGCAGACCTGCTCAGAGACACCCCTCCGGGCAGGGCGTGTTTTTAAGGAGTTTTGCAAAGCCTGGTGCTGAAAAACTTTGTCCAAGGGCTTTACCCTGAGCCAGCTCAGCAAAGGGCTGAGTAGAGTGGGGGGGATGCACAACGCCCAGAGCCCACAGCACCAACAAGGGGGGACCCACCCTGAGGGTGGCAAGGCGACACCGGAGCCCAGCAGCACTGGGGCACCCTGGGGAACGCTGCGCCAAGGCAGCCCCAGGGAGGCGAGTGCGTGGGGAAGCGCCAGTGCCAGGCTCTGCCCTGGCCTGCCCTGCCCAGACGGCCTAGCCCTGGCACGGCCTGCGGTTGGCGGCAGCTCCGTGGGCAGAGATACTACCTCTGCCCAGGCTCCTCTGGACGCCTGCAAACCCTCTCCCCAGCTGCAACTTGCAGAGCGGGTGAGGGGTCCAACCGTGCCAGGAGAAGCCAAGCAGGGTCCTCCCAGCGAGGTGGGATCCTCGCCTGGTCTGTCGGCACCACCTTACCAGATTTAACTTAAAGGTTTTATTAAAAAAGGCAAAATGAACAAAGACCAAAAATACCCTAAGAGTCCTCTGAGTGTTTAGAGAAAAACCTGGAACGATGTGGCCGGACACAGCTGTGGCGCTGCCTGCCGAGCCTGCGGGCAGAGGCTCCCCGCACCTCATCACTGCTCCGGGTTTCGGCAGCCGCATGACACCCCGAGGCGCGGGGCCGGCCCCGGAGGACAAGGATCCTCTGTTCAGCACCAGAGCTCCCACGAGCCCAGGGAAGAGGAAGAGCAGAGCAAAGCCGCCTTTTCTCCAGGAAAAAAAACCTTCCCCCGGCTTCCGCTGTGGTTCGGGAGGGTTCAAGGGCAGCAGGCGCCCACTTGCACCAGACCCCACTGCCCGCCCTGCCCTGGCAGGCAGGTACAGGGGGGTCGGGCACGCTGCTGGCTGGGGCTCAGTGGCCCCGCAGCACCCGGGCACGACAGCAGCACTGGCAGCCTGCAGTGCCGCAAGGCACGGTGCCAGCAGCGCCCGGCGAGGCGCAGCGGGCACATGCAGACACCGACCCGGGCGGTGCCAAACCCCGAACCCCCCCTGTCCCCTGCATTACCCCCCAGCAAGGGGTCGTGCCTCGCCCCTTACCTCTCCGCTCACCGCCGCTGCCACCGCATCCTGCGCCGGGGTCTGCAGTGTCACCGCAGGGAGAGGACGGGCACGGACGCGCTCCAGACAGCCGGCATGCCAGGTAGGATGTGCCTGCCCGCCTGCCGGGGCGGGGTGCGCCGATCGACGCCGGCGGCGGCCGGGTCCTGGGCGGGATCCCCCGCGGGGCGGCGGGCACCGGGTGCCGAATCCGGCTTCACACCCGGGCGGCCCTCCTGCGGCTCTGGCGGTGTGCTGGGGTCCGCGTGCCGGGGGTGCCGCCGGGGTGCTCCTGCTCCCCCGGGTAGAGCTCGCCCTCCTCCTGCACCCCGCCCCGGGCCTCCCCCTCCTCCTGCCGGCCCCGCCGCACCCACCAGCGGGCGCGGGCCGGGGGGCTCACCTCCCGCCGCCCGCCGCCCCGCTCCTGCTGCGCCCGCCGGCTCAGGCCCTGTTCCTGCCCGGCTTTGGGGCCGTGCTCCTGCACCCCCCGCACCGCGCCCCGCGCCCGCCGCGGGGGCTGCACCCCGGGGCTGCCCCCCGCTTCCCCCGCCGCCGCTTCCTCCGCGCCCCGCGCCCTCCGCCGCGCCCGGGCCGCCCCCTGCTCCTGGGGCCGCCGCGGCTCCGCGCCCGGCTTGGGGCTGCCGATGGCGGTGACCGGCCCGGGCCGCTCGCCCCACTCCTGCAGGCCCGCCCGCTCCCCCAGCGGCACCCAGTGCCACCGGCCCGGGCCCCCGCCGCCCCCCGGCTCCCCGCCGCCGGCGGCCACCAGCTCCTGGCCGCGGGGCAGCGCCCCCAGCCCCGCCTCCTGCACGCCCCGGGAGAAGCCCCCCTCCTCCTGCACCCCCGGGGCCACCCCGCCGCCCTCCGGCACCCCCGGGCTCAGCCCCCCACCCTCCGGCACCCCCGGGGCCCCGTTCGCCCCCTGCCCCCGGATGGTGCACGCGGTCCCGGACCCCGCCCCGGCCCCGCACGCTGGGGGAGTCCCCCCGGGGCCGCCCCGGCCCCCCCGAGCCGCGCTGCTGGAGCCCCGGCGCCGCCCCCCCCCCTACCCCGCCGCCGCCTCCTGCCGCCGGCGCGAGCTCCCGGGGCGGCGCGCGCCCGCCCGGCCCCCGGCCCCGCTCTTAAAGGCGCCGCGTCGCCGCTTTACGTAACGGCGGGGGGGACGGCGGGGGGGTGGGGACGGACGGACGGAGAGGGGACGGGCGGGCAGGCCGATGGGTGAGGAGTGGGGCGCGGGCACGGACAGACGGGCAGACAGGTGCATGCGCAAACAGACGCGGACAGACTCACCGCGGAACAGCGCCAGGCCCCGGGGCCGCTCCGCTGCAGGGACCGGGGGGAGACGGGACGCAGAGCACGGGCTGCCCTGCCCTGCACCCCAAATTCTTGCTCCCAGGTGCGTGGGGAGGGGCTGCACCCCCCTTCCCTGCTGCCCCGGCGGGGCTGGCTCTGCCTGGCTGCAGCGGAGCTGCACGCAGCCCCGGCTCTGCCTCTCGGGCGCTTTTCACAGCCACTGCAGGGAGTGGAGCCCTGCCAGGTTGGGGCAGGGAGGTGCGGGAAACAACATGCTTCCAACGAGTAAATCACCCCTGTTGGAAGAGGAGGGACCAGAGCTGTGCCGGGACAGCCCCCAAGGAGCGAGCAGGGCTCCTGGAGAAGCTGCCTCCCACCCCAAATGGTGCATCTTCACAGGATACGGTGTTTGTAAAGCAGGAGGCGAGACTGGCACCAGGGATGGGGGAAGACAGCAGAGAAAAGCTGAGCACATTTAAAATGCAAAGCCCCAAACCAGTGCAGTCTCACCTGAGCAGGCCGCTGGGGCTGGGGATGCAGCTCCCGCTCTGCCAGAGCTCTCTGGGGCTCTAAGCAGTAACCACGTACCCATCCACACATACCCATCCACACATTGACCCCGTGAAGCTCCAGGGTGGTGATGAGGGGCAGGGACGAGACAGGGAACAGCTCTGGCTTCCTGGGACACAGACACTGCCACCCACAGACGTGCCCAGCCACCAGCAGCCGGTGGGAAGTCTGACATTTCATCCTCCTCCTGACATCCACCCCAACACCACAGGCTCTTTAGGGTCAACGCAGTGACCGAGAGGCAGCAAGCAGTACACGGCCATGAAAGGAGAGGGGTGGCTGGGGGGACTTGCTATACGTTGCTCCTCCACCTCCTTGCCAGAGCCCTCATCCCAGTTGCCTGCAGTGAGGTAGGACCCAGAGCCAAGCAGCATGGTGAAGTTTGGACTTGCCACTGTTTGGCCACAGTGCCATTGATGTGCAATAGCACATCAACAAGGTGGCACTGGAGCTGCCAGTTACCAGCCCTGATGGGGTGGGAGAGCAGCCTCCCTCCGCCCGTGGCCACAACAGCATTGTGGCTTTGCAAGAACCCACGAGAGAAGTTGAGTGTTCAAGCTTTAAAACTTTATTCAAGCAGACAGCAGGTAACGCAGACAGCAGGTAACCCAGAAACAGAGTTTAGCACCCCACACCAGTCAGATGCCAGCACCGAGCAAGGCATCCCGACATCCCAGTAGTCACGGTTGTGCTGCCTAGCCAGGAGACAGGCTTTGTCTTTCTTTACTGGCTGTAAAGCGCATGATTAAGTTTGACATCAAGATGCATGCAAACACTACAGTGAGGACTCCCAGACAGCAGCTCTTAAATGCCATCCAGAGAAGTGTCACTAGGAAACAGTAACACAGGGCTGTACACATGCCTCAGAGACAGCAGGGTAGTTAAGGAGGAGCAAGGAGTTGCACAAGCCTGGGCATCAGGCTTCCAGAGAGACAGATGAAAATCCAACCCTCCAAGTTGGTGAGCACTGAGCTCAGTAACTAGGCTGGGGGCTTGTCCTTGCCCGTTCCTTGTGGAGGCCCAGGTCTCTGCTCCAGCTGAACAATGTTCTTCCCCTCCAGGACTACTGCTGGGGCTCAGGTCACTTGCTCGGTTTAGGTTTAAATGCCAGATCAAGCTGTTTGCAGAGTAGAGGGCTGGCGCCAGCCAGCTGCTTTTTAGGAACAGTCAGCACAGTTCAGCAGGTGTCACGCAGCAGCGTTCAGCTTCAGGTCAGGGAGCAGAGGGGCACCACGAGAAAGGTGCCACTGATTTCCCCGCCTCCACACAACACCCAGGAGGCAAGACTGGGGTTTCCAGCGAGATCTGGGGAGCTAGCAGCTTCCCACGCACGCACACCAGCATCACCCCAGTGCCACAGCAGGCCAGCCTCTTAACTAGTACGCACACCCATCTAGAGCAGTGACCAGAGCCCTCCAGACAGCAGTCAGCCCCAAGCCCTACATTCACCTTTAATTCCCCAAGTCTTTGTAACTGGTTTGAAGGAAGTTTACTAAATCACAGAGCACACAGTCTAACTAGCCTAGCTTCCGCTACACATTCAAGCGCCAGTCCTGTGACTGGAGGCAGGAAGCCACTTCAAGACAGCACAGCTATTTGAAACAGTTCAGCCTACGGAGAAGGTAGAGTCTAGGGAAGTACATAACAGACCGAAGTTTGTATCTGCATCACCACAGGAGAGTGAAAAAATAGGACTGCAGGAAATTGATCCATGTTAGATACTAACCATCAAGCTTCGCAGATGACATTGCATGATAAGTATAGAACAATTATGGGAAACACTGTCCCCGATAATTACGTACACCCATAGTGCAACATATGGAGGTCACTGCCTCCGATATAACACTGTGGTAGGCAAAAACTACCTTGTTCTTTACACATTATGGAAGACACTGCCCCCGATAATGTCAGTTAGGTTTCATGATACATAAGGTACTGGAAGTTTGCAGGAAGCTGCCATTTCAAAAAAAAAAAAAAAAAATATCGGGCCAATGCCTAATCGGAGGTACAGGAAGTCAGTGTGTTGCCGCGGGTGGAGCTAGGGCTACACCGTGAGCCCCTCCGCCGGGCCGGGGCCAGGAAGGAAGCCGTGCTCCCCATGCGAGCACACGGCATCCAGAAGAGGGGCGAAGAGGGAGCCTGAAGCCCACAGAGGGGCACCACAGGGAAGCCAAATTTCTACTATTTGAGTTTCCACCCAGGTTTTCAGCATTTCAGGGATCATTTTGGAGCGCAACCCAGAGACTTGCTACCAGGTTTACGCCTTCAAGTTTCTTCAGAGGGGTGTTTTTGCCACAGAAAGCTTAATTGCTAGTTTTCAAAAACTTTTTTTGGAGGGGCCTGTTTAGATTATTTTAAATGCAAAGTTCCAGTATCATGTTTGATTGTAATAGCAGATGCTGCTTTATTCAAAAACGACAGTATAACTGTCATAATTATGGAAGGCACTGCTTCCGATAATTATCTTCTATAAAAAAACACACCATTTATAGTGAACGCTGTCACTGATAAATAAATAAACAAATAAATATCTCAGTGCCAAACTAGAGCCATCCTGCAAAATGGCATCAGTCAAACAGGGTTTGGCCAGCAAGAGACTCGATTTCACAAAAGGCCCCAGAGCAGCAAGGTCTGAAGTGCCAGTCTAGAGCCATTTCTCAATGCCGCAGGACTCGCTGAGGTGCCAGCTAAGGATATAAAGGGGGCATTAGATAATCTTTGGGTCATTTCCCTGCATATTAAGACCTGCCTCAGCAGAGGCAAGCCTCCAAGACATCATTGGGACCCTGCTGTTGAGTAAGGCAGGCCAGGCACTTCAGAACTTGCTGATAATCCAGCACTTGCGGGCTATTACTATGTTGTTTTACTTTTGAGCTACAGGTTGGTCTCTGCAGCTCCCTGCCAGAGAAGGGATCCTCATTACGAGCATTAAGAGGAATCCATTCCCTATTTTGTCACTAGGTTTAGGGGGCCAACAATTAAAACCCTAAATAGATGAGGTACCTCCCCACTCAAGGTACCAGTTCAGGAGTCACCTGAGCTGTTAGTTCTCAAGTACACTGGAGAACAAGCCCCACAAGCAGCTGTACATGACCAGTTTGGACTGTAGTCACATGGGAGCCTGGTCAGAGGAGATTTCATGGTAACCTTAGTACCTGCTTTAAAACTGCCTCCTGTGAATTTGTCAAGGTGAGATTTAAATTTTATGCTCGACTTTGGTCAAAAAAAATTTGTTGCCAGAAAATCTACAGAAAAATAATGCCATGTTAGGGAGTGGGTTTCCCTAATCCTGTACCTTAACCAGGCGCTTGCTGTGTCTAGAATTCGTTGTCTGTATCCCAGATATCACCCACTAAGGCATTGGCAGCCCCTTTAATGGTCCAGGTCGCTAGGGCCAGCTGCTCTTTCAGCATGTTCACATCCACGCTGTCCCTGCTGGTTGTCAGCAGCTGCAGGTTCTCCAGCAGACTCTGCAGGGTGTGGGAGCCTTTGCCAAAGAAGATGTGGCGAAAGGGAACAGCTTTTGGCGAGAGGTAGGGGGAGAGGAAGTCATACTCCACCTGGAGTAGAGGTGCAAATTTAGGGTTATACTCTCACCTCCCAAGTTTTTCTTTCCTGCCCCATCATGAGCTCCCAACCTCTGGTCCCCACCCAGCCCTTTCCCGCAGCAGCTCTGCAAGGGCCAGACCCTCTCATGATAGCAAGCGCAGAAGTCAGACATGTTGACACTAAGCAAGCAGAAGAGACACCGGTGTGCACAGTGCCCATGGCTCCTACGGAAGACGCCCATCCCAGCCAGCATTCTCTTCCTTCGTGAAGGAAGGAAAACCAGTTGCAGATACCCACCTTCATGATCCTGTCATTCAGGGCTCTGCGGACAATCTTGTTTTCCCTGTCACTGTTTGTGATGTCTCTTCTCAGTGCATCTGTAGCTCTCTGGAAGTCACCACGGGCAAAAAACAGCCATTTCAAGGTCAGCCCCAGCGCCTGTGAGGGAGGAGCTGTTAGCAAACCTGATTTTCTTCTTTTGCTGCTCTCTTACCAAGAGAAAGTGTTGGGTTTTTTTTTGCCAGTTTAACCAAGTAGCAGAGCAAGTTCCCGGCAGGCTCTCTGAGGTCACTGAGCTCAGCGAAGTCTCCCCACCCACAGTTTCTTACAGGCTTTCAGCAGAGGTGCAAATGAGATGCAAAGCTGTACCTGCTGTGAATGATAACCAGACAAGAAGCCATCCACATCCATTTCCGCAAGAGCTCCCCACAGCCAGATTAGCTAAATCTGTCTGCCACAGCTACTCTGCCTGCACTGCTCTATAAGGAACATCGATTCAGGTCACATCTTGCCATGCTCTCGTGCCCAAATGAGGAAGATGTCCACCCTGTTGTACCCAGTGGCAGCAGAGCCTTACTAGCACACAGCCCCATAAAAGTCTACAGGGATTCAGTGCACTCTAGAGCCTTTCTTACCCTCACATCCTGATCGTAGGGCAAAAACTTCTCCTGGAACGCTAGCAATTCTTCATCGTATCTCTCAAAGTCCAGGAAGAGCTCATGATCATGGGTCAGCCTGAGAGCTATTTGTCCAGCAACTTCTGCAGCAGCACGCATAAGAGCATACAACTTGTCATTCCTCTTCAGGTTCTCCACAGTGTCCTGAGTAGTGCCCAAGAAGGGATATTCCTCATCTTTCTGCAAGAAAGGCGGCATTGAAGTTAGGCAAGAGCGCTTCTCCAGCCAGGATTTTTCACCTCCTACTACAGTTTGCGGGCTACTTCCACCACATCCCATCTCCTTGTGCTGCTAAGTAGCGAGATGTGAGTGGCAAAACTTCAAAGCACAGGGGAAGGGAATGGAGCTCCTCCATCTCGTCCCTCACATTTTCCAACCATCAGCAGGATGCTCTGCTACTTTGTTAGACCCAAAGACATATAGACTTTCCCCCCCCCCTTAGAGCTCACTGCAAAAGCACAGGCGGGCAAACCCCAGCACCCAGTTTAGTATGTGCTGGCAGCACCCCCCAACCCTTCTTGGCAGGATAACTCAAGTTTTTTTGTGGAAAAAGTCTGTCACTAACAAAACCCAAGCATTCATAAGCAGAGGAAGCTGTTATCAGGAAGGCTCCCAGCTGCACACCTGCAGTAACAGAGCAGGCTGCTTGGCTCATGCCATTTTTGCCAGCCCCAAGCTGCAGCAGCAGACCTGAACAGTCTGAGTTAGTACTTGCTTTGGCCAACAGTACTGCTTCCCCAATGCGCTTTGCTTGCTGACCAGCAGGCTATAGTACAGTCTTTCAGTGAAGCAACAACAGCTTGACATCTTTTTAGTGCTTTTAGCTTCTGAATCATTGACATATGAGCCTCCAGAAGAGTGAGTGCCCCCTCTCCCAACAAAAAAATTAGTGTTCAGGACTCCGGAACAGAGACCATAGGCCAACCATGCCCCAGGAGCAGCCTTCACAGCAAGTACTACCACAGCCACCAGGTCCAGAGGCTGCATCTCCTCCCCCAGAAAGGCTTCTGCATGGACAAGGCTTGGGACAGCACCTTGTGCTCTGCCATCCTGGAGAGCAGATATCCTTACAGCACTTTCCATGGAATGAGTACATCAGGTGGGCAGACAATACTTACATTGCAGAAACCAAAGGAAACCACTGGGATTCCCGCGTAGGCCAGGAAAGGGAACGCTGCATTATCCAGACCAAGGGGAACACTGCAAAAGACAAGTATTGAGTAGTTACCAACTGGTTTGGACAACCCAGGAGAAAAGCCCGACTCAAAAGCCCTAGAGTTGAAGCTCTGAGCCAACTGGATTACCCTGTCTAGACAAGACTGGTTTTGGCAAGGAGTCCCAACCAAGTGCTGAGGGCTGCTTGTCCATTTCTGGCCACTGGTCTTTGTACAAGGCTGTTCTTGCCCTACAAAAAGGTGTCTGGGCTGCCCACAGGCAGCTTGGGGCAGCACTAAGTACAGCTAGTGTTGTACTGTTCACACTTGCCTGATCACATTGCAACAGGTACAGCCTGCCCCAGACAGCAGTATGACACTCCAGCACAAAGAGCAGAAGCCATTTAATTTGTTCCTTTATGGAGATTTGCTTTCCTAAATAGCAGGATGACAATACTTACACTGTTTTTACCCAGTCAGCGCCAACTCTGTCATACAGGCTTCTTGAATCCTTTGTTGGGTCCTTCACCTGCACAGAGATGACAGTCAGTCCACTTGTTCTGACCTCTGCTTCGGCTTCCAGGTCCATCCTGGAGCTTGCATTGCTGTGCAGATGCCACAGTCAGGTGTGCTCCCCTGACCTTTCTCCACACAGGCACAGTTCACGTGGGACAGGCATTCACCTCCCACTGAACTGTGGCATTTAGTGATTTTAGATTCCGCATGCGTGAACTGCAATTCCCAGAGCCCAGCTGACTTCAGACAGGGCCCTGCAGAGTATCTCAGCCCTTTCTCCTAAATGGGGCTTTCTCCTCAGAAGGTGCCAGCTGGGGAAAGTGACCCAGCGCAGCTCTGGCTGCTTTCAGCTCCTCTTTAAAGCCACAGTCACCTTGATTAGCCCAAGACCCTTCAACTCACCCCCTTGATAGCTTTCTCCAGCAACGTGTACAGCAATGGGCTAGCAGAAATCTTCATGTTGTTGAAGCCTGCAAAAAAGAAAGGGTGTTTGACATGCTGGCACAATTAACCACTACTGCTAGAGCTGCTCAGTCCTGTGACTGAGCAACAACTGATCTACAGCTTGTTGCCAAAGGATCTTCAACAGACACAGGACAGTCTATGGGACCTAGCAGAGCTGCTTCCTTCTGGCTCAGGCTGCAGCAACCTCCCAGCTTCAATGACAACAGGAGGATAAATGGAGTCATGCCAGTCTTCAGCCAAACACCCAGCATCAACCTCTGGCACAGCCCCCATTCCTGGAGGTTAAGGGATGTCTGTCAAGCTATTCTGGTCCCACTCAGTTTAAGAAACTTAGAGTAGCAGGTTACCTAGGACTGCAGCATCCAAGTTAATGTAAGTGAAGGCTTTGGCATGCAGTGTGGCAGAGTACCCCTAGAACAAAAGAAGTATTTTAAGGTGAGCAGTAGCAGTACAACACCAGGATGTTTAATCCACAGGAACAGGAAGTCACAACTGCGCAGTCATCACGCAGAAGTCTGTCAAAGAAACAGTACCTCCAGCCATTCAGTAGCACCCACAGCTCCATACTCTCCCGCACTCCAGCTAGCGAAGATGATGCTGCGCCTTGGTTTGTAGCCATCTGCAGAGAGAGAGAGAGAGAGAGAGAGAGACTGAGATGTCTGCCCTTCCCCCATGGAGATGTAGATTAGCACTGAGGGCCTGGGTTGATGAATCGCCTGCTCCTCAGAGAGAGCTGAAGCATTCTGGCTGCTGCAGACAAATGTGCACACTAGTGGCTGCATGGACACAGTACCCTGCCCCCCCATGCTGCAGAGCTGTGTAGGAAAACCGTGCTGTCTGCATTTCCCCCCTTTTTTGTTTAGCTGCCTGAGCCCAAAATTAACCCTGGAGACGAAAGCACTCATACTAAGTGCCACCATGCAGACCCCACTGCTCCAGCTGCTCAGCCACTTCAGTGTTTTCCCACCTTCAGGCCTGGCTGTCCAATAGACAGCTCAAGTTTGAGGTTTGCATTGTGTATTATCCAAGGACATTCTTGCATTCAAGCCATACCAGATACAAGCAGGCAGTCCCTTGAAAGCGAGTGCTCATTGCAGAGAACTTGTCTGTGTTGGACAAGTAATAGCTTCTCAGGAAGCTTTGTCAGATTCCCTACGCTTCCCAAAGGATTATTCTGCAACTGGCCTCTCCAATGTTAACACACACAGAGCTAAGCCTGCATGACCTCCCATCCCCATGCTTCTGTACACAAATATTTACCATATTTCACTATGTCCGAGATCACACGGGCAAGTTCCAACAACATGGCAGTTCCAACGCCAGCCTTGGCTGCTCCTGGGCCCCAGGAGTCTCTCTGGGCTCCAATCACAACATACCGATCTATAAAGGAGACATCAAGATCTGAGCTGCAAGCTTCAGGTTGCAAACACCATTTATCAGAAAAGCAGCTTTGAGCTTCTGTACTAGGAACAAAGTACGGAGTCTGACCCCTGAATCTGGCACACTGCTTGCTTTCATTTAGCCTTTCCCTGGCAGCGTGGTTCAGCTATTTCGTTGACCTTTAGGGAAGGGTCTTGGTTCTGCTGAGGAAGTAGCTGGCTGGCTGGGAGCAGCTGTCATGTTCTGATGATCACAGAACAGGAAGGGTTCCCCTCAAGACTGAGCCCCAAGGCAGTTGCTGTTACCTGGTTCTTCAAACCCCTTGATAGCACCAAAGATGTTCAGAATCTTCCTGTCCACCATAACGTTGTTCACGCTCAGTTTCACTGTCATCTTGCTTGTGCTGCTCAGCATCACCTTACATCCTATGACCCCACCTTTCCACTCTGGAAGGCATTGCTCTCCATCCATTTTGCTGAGGGGGAAAAAAAGAGAGATCCTTTGAACTCATTATCCAGTTCTGACCTCATTTAGTTATCCTGTGAAAAATGCAAGCCTGCAACTGCAGGTGCAGCCTGGTTCAGGGCCTGCTCACAAAAACCAAAACAGCTTGCAGTCCTGTACCACTAATTATACAGGGAGAGGTAGGATGCAGAGGCGAAGAAGAATCCAACACTAGATTAAGTTCAGTCTTTTAAGACATGAGACATGGACACAAGCGACATTTCTCCAGCCAGTTCCAGTAAGTGCTCCCTGCGATACACAGCAGAGACCAGCAGAGAGCTCCCTGGGCTCACACCACCTCAACACCATCCTCACCCCTGCAAAAGGGCCACAGCAGCCTAGCCTACAAGCCAGGAGAAACAGTTACCGGAACAGCTTGGTTACTGCTTGGCTAGAGATAGTCTGAACAGCAATGTGAGGTAGTCCAGAAGATTCCACTGGTGGGAACTGGGTGTGGTTGAAAGAAGGGAAGCCTGGAGTGAAAGGGTCTCCAGTTCCAAGGTGGGCCTGTGGAAAGCAAAAGGAGTCCTCAGGTCTCAGAGGAGACAACAGTTTTCATCTACACAAAGACATGAAGCACTGCTGAGCCAGAGTCCTGCAGAAGGACTGCTGCAGTCTGCAGTCCACAGTGAGAAAGGTTCATGAGAACAAATAGGGGAGCCAGTTGCATACTCACATGTCCAAAGGGGACAAGCGCATCTGTGTCCTTGTAATCGGAGGGGTCCAGGTACATCAGGGCACCGACTGCTCCTACCTCCTTGGCATTTGCAACCTGAAGCAAAGAGGAACATTAACTGCACATTTGCACTGCAAGTAAAGGGAGTTAAGGCACATACATGGAGTAATGGTGTGAAGGGTTGTGCTCCTCAATGCCCAACTCCACAACAGATTTTAACAGCTACCTGACAGTGATAGACACACAAGAAAACTGAATACTAGCAGCTCAGTCCTACTCCAGGCAGAGTGTCTAACACCCTTTGAACAGTTAGGACGCTCCATGGTTAGTGTCTCACCCTATGATTCCTTCAGCTCCTCAGAGCAGCTTAGAAGAAAGATGTTATTTAATTTTGATTATGCTCCATCTGTTTTCCCAAGATTAGGTTGGTCTCAAGACAAGATAAGCAGCTGCTGGAGGCTCATGTTCACATGGAAAATGGAGGCAGAGTGGCCTAGTCAGGTCCCTGTTTAATACACCTACAACCCAGCTGCCTCCGATATACCACCAGTACAAACACTCTTCCAAGGCTAGACACCAGTTTGAAAAGTGGGAAGGGGACT
Organism: Aptenodytes patagonicus; assembly: GCF_965638725.1. Classification (NCBI taxonomy): domain Eukaryota; kingdom Metazoa; phylum Chordata; class Aves; order Sphenisciformes; family Spheniscidae; genus Aptenodytes; species Aptenodytes patagonicus. The sequence continues at coordinate 12,177,969 of NC_134954.1, read as the reverse complement.
GGAGAACCAGTAATCATCCCTTGCAGAAGCACTTTTCAGCTCTGCCTGCGTCTGATGCATGCAGACAGGCAGAGTCTGACTGGAAAGAGTCCTATGCCCCAGCCTCCCCAGGAGCACCCATCTGAGGGGCAGCTCTGGGTCAGACCTAGGACAGGCTTGCATACAGAAGGACTTGGATCCTTTACACTGCTTGGCTATTTGGTTCTACTCGCTACAGAGGGAACATTACAGTAACAGGCAAGGCAGCTGACTGGGCATGCAGTGCCAGCACCTTCCAAGTGAACAGTCGGCAAGGGCCCAAGTGAGACACTGCAGTCAGGCTTTGAAAGTATCTGGCTGCAGCAGCAAGAAGTGCTCTAGAGGCAAGGCTGTTCTAGCAGCCCTATTGCTGCATCTAGCAATACCAGCCAGCTCTGCACCCTGTAGCCCCCAGGCTGCCTCCCAGCTCCATCATTCCAGATGCTTGGCTGTCCCAGCAAGACTGCCAGAGGCCAAGAAGAATGCCACCATGAATGGTAACCAGCTCTGTTCAGTCTTGGTGTCCAGACCTGCATGTGGAGGCTTAGTGCAAGCAAGCAAGACCAGACCTGCAGGGACAAGCCTACATACATAACTTCTAGAGACCTGAACCGAGGCACAGAAGTGTGTCTTGAAAGGAGGAAGCATCACTTCCTGCTGCCAAGTTTGGCCGGGCTTTGAGGCACAGGCTGCTTACCTTCTCAGCAAGGGTTATTTTTCCAGCTCTGAAGATGATTATAGTTCCATTCAGTGAAACATCCAGCTTCTGTATCTTCTGAAAATCAGCTTTCAGTCCATAGTTCACATAGACTGGTTTGCCCTGGAACAGAAACACTGGTTTTAAATGCAGCAGTCCTATGACAGTAAGATACTTGAGACAGCCTACAGAGTTACAGTAACAGTGACTCCCGTTAACAGTAAGGAGTTCAAGCTCAGCAATGTAAACTCTGATCACATGCAACATGCCTGTTGGAGCAGCACTTCTGTCAAGGTTCCTGTCTGGATCCCAGCAGAGAAATTTAAACAGTTAATTCTGCATCTTGCTGAAGTAATAGAACTATATGGGCCCACGCCTCACCCCACTCTCCCCACCACCACCCCCAGCTCTCTAAACTGGGGAGGGCTTTATATACTCCATATCTTGAAGGGACATATTTTGGACATTGCCACCTGGCAAGTGTGCAAGCACATTTCCAGGATCTTCCTGGAGTCACTTACAGCAACTGAGCCACTCTGGCTGTATGCCACATATGCATCGGGACTCTCCAGTATCTCTTCTTTACCATCTTCCAGAATAGACACTTTGTTGTTGCTGCTATTAAATGTAAAGACACAGTGTTACGTTCTTTCATACATAAACTCCATATTTAACTAGCTCCCATATTTCAGTCTGTGCCCTAGCAATTCTGATCGAGTCAATGCAGAGCCTTAAACAGGCAGACTTATCCCAGTACTTCCGTGCAAGAATCTCTGGAGTTGTTCAGAGACATTAACGAAGGCTAATTTCTAAAGACAAGTAGCAGAAAGAATCTCTGCTTCCAAGCCTCTTAGTCCCCTCCTAAGAGGAGCTAAGCAAATTCATTTCCCCCCCCCACCCCCGACACGAAGGGGCAAGTAAGACATGGGGGTATGAGCTGTCAGCCAACACAATGCCTGTTGATATCCTCCTGAGCCAGACCAGGAGCCACTGCCAGGTCTGCAACACTTGTCCGGGTGACAGGACAGAGTCGCCCATGCTAGCATTTTTAGACACAGGGAATCTGCCTTTCAGCTGAGTTTTTACTCATTTGTTTTCTCTCCACTTCCTAAGCATGCTTTGAGGAAACAGCTGTCCCAGGAAAAATCCAGAGAGCTGCTACCAGATCCTCTGGATTTAGAAAGACTGAGAAGAGACAGGAGCAGCTATTACTTGGCTACAGTGAGGCCTTCTTTGGAGAGGGGCAACTGGCTCACAATTTTAGCACTGCTTTCAGCAGAAATCACATTTGCTCAAGACTACAGATATCCATGCTGTAAGGAAGAGATCTGCATCTCTTCATTAACGTACCTGCCTTTGACCTGCAGCTTAATGTAGTGCTCATCGTTCCACACTTCATCCAAGAGGAAGCTGGTGAACTGGTCATGAATGTAGCCGGCAGTGCTCTCATCTCCACTCTGGCCAGCTTCGAAAGAGTACTGATTTGCTCTTTGCCTGTAGGTAACAGATGTATAGCTTAGGCTACAGCACCAGGTTGCACTGCAGTGCTCCAGCCTGCAAACCCAAGTTGGATGGGCCATTTAAGCCCATGTTTAACCACATGCCACCCTACAACATCTTTAAGGCCCTTGTTCTCCAAAGGAGCTTGAGTTCTGCCCACAGGCTGTGCCTCTCTCATAGCTGTAGCTAAGCTTTCTGGAACTGTTACCTCAAGCTGTCCTCAAGATGGCTGGCTGACAGCTTATTTGACAACAGGTCTCTGAGCTGAGGCCAGTAGAAGACAGGTGGTCCAGGAACCTCTTCTTCCTCAATTTCATCATCATCAGCTAAATAAGATGTGGTAGGAGTCATCTCACACTTGCCACTTCCATCCAGACACCTGCTAGCCTTCTGCATTCGTCCACGATAACTCAAGTAGCCAATCAGAAACCCTACAGACAGAACAGGCATTTCTTTGTGCTGCAGAAAGATGACTAAACCAGCCCCACACCATACAAGTGCATTCAAAGCAGCTTCAGGGTTAAGATGCATCTCTGCTCTCACACCATTTTTGACAAGCTGGCACACCTAAGGACAGACAGAAATACGCAGCCTGACATTTTGCCTGAGCTGGCATGTTTTAAGGTAGACTGTAAATCTGATCTTGTGCTTGGCAGAGTCCCTCCAGCACCACTTGGGAAGAAGAACGCTTACTTTAGGTCAGTGGCAGTGTTAAAACCCTTGAGAGACGAGCACCAGAGGCTTTACTGATACGTTGACCCACATGTCTAGAGAAGTGTTAAGAGTTAATCGAGGGAAAACCAGTACACTTGCCACATGGGCCAGTTTGCCCTTTAGCTAAGTCAGAGTTCCACCGTCAAACTTCACACTTCTTTGTGCCAATTCTGTACCGTAAGTCTGAGCTAGACATACTTAGAGTTAGTGACAAGAGGCTGCAGCCTGGATCCAGGCTCTGTAATTATCTCCTGAAACAATAGAGATTCAAATGTTAACAGCCTCAGATATGCTCAATACCAGAGTCCACTTCATGCAGTTGCCTCCCACCCTTCCTTACCAATCAAAAGGAGGAGGAGAGCTGCGATGATTAGGAAGCAGAGGTTCTTGCCACTCCTCTGTGGAGGAGGCATGCTGGCGTGCAGGTGCTCCGGTCTCCCAATTTCCCCTCCTTCCTCATCATCAGTAGACAGCTTCATCTCCACATGGCTGTTGTCTCCATCCGTTTGCCGGGCAATGCTGAAGCGCGTGTACAACATCGGCTCGCCACCAAACTGTGTTGAAAGACAGTCATGTGATGGAAGAGTTTGCTACACCAGCCTACAGTCCTTGCAGCCAGTTGCACCTATGCTCCAAACCAAATACAGCTTGTTCATCTCAAACTGCTCCTGCGCAGCCCAAGCATTCGGCTGTCAGTAAGTCAGGCTGGCTGCTTTGAACAGACAGTTAGACTCAGATCCACTCAGGGTTTCCAGAGTTTATTTAGCATCTGTTTGCCCTGCACAAGTTCAGAGCCACAGTGGTCAGTCTAGCTTGGAGTCTGTTACAAATATGACACAGCCAATGGCATCAGCATTTCCCACGTGACCCCACAGCAAAGGCTGACTGAAGCAGAAACTCCTGGTCTTAATCAGGAGTGCACTGATCTGACCTGAACATGTGCGACTCGCACAGAAGGGAACTTTGATCAGGACAGAGGAAAGGGAAGGCAACCCCTCCATGGTTGTGCCTTCGAGCCACATCCACTCTGACATAAATACTCTCATCCAGTATCTAGATAATCCTGTATTAAACTGCCCCAGGCTACTCTTGTTACACTACTGATGAGTATTATAAAGCAGCTAGGCTGAAGAGAGATGACCCATGGGAATCCTGCTACCTCAGCTAACGTGAAAGCTGAGGACACACCTCCTGCACCCACCAGCGAGTGGACCCATTCGACAGGTGTTTATCAGTGCCCAAGCAGAGCAGCTTCCAGTCTGGAGCCCACTTTTCTAAACAGCTGCAACACACAGTCCGACCGCCCACAGAACAGCAGCCCATGCACAAGGCAGTCGCTCAGATTAAAAGACAGTTAAACTCAATTCCAGGTGTAGCCAGGCGCTGAGCAGAACCACTCAGCTTCCATTAGAGCCGCTGAATGGGCCTGCAGCCACAGTTGCGTTGGGGACAGGCAGGAGACTGGCTAAAAGGCCAGAGGAATAGTTTTGGGAGCAGCAGTCCTGCAGTCCCTCTCCACTGTACTGGAGAAGCAGCTGGTGGCAAGTGCCCAAGCCCTGTTACAATCTCAGCAGCTCATCCACAGTTCTCAGCTCACTCTCAAACTACAAGTCAGTGGCTGGAGGTGAAGAGACCAGACATCATGGTTGGTCAAAACTAAACCAGTGTCATTTCAGACCTGCAGTTCCATTCTGGCCCACGCTACCCACAATGAAGTGGCTGGCTTCTCATATTCCGTAAAAGGGCAACACCGCAGTCTATCCTAGCAGTCTGCCTGCTCAGCTGCTTGATAGCTTGGCTTCCCTCACACTTTGCAGAGGACATGCCTCAATCCCACATATCCTCCGTGCTTGTTCAGAGACCAAACCCTCACATTTGCAGTCCTAGCCTATGGTCATTTCACAGTCCAGGCTCTCTAGGACCAGCGGGCTTGGCTGAGCAAGCCCAGAGCTACCTTCTCCTGCACATTTGTTTCAAAGCAAAGGTTGCATTCAAAGGCTGGACTTGTGGTTGAATTCCCACCCCCAAAGTAACATAATAGAACACATGTTGATTGTCCTGATAGGCATTTAATCAGCTTCCTCAGCAGCACTTCCTCCTGGAACATTGTTCAAGGCTCACCCCTCCTCCTTATCAGCTTCCTGAGAGACCCAAGACATCGTAGCAGTTAACGATAACCCCACCAGCAGTGAACCGCTTAAGCCACCTCCTTATCGTGGCCAGCTAGCTACAGTGATGTTTGGCTCACAACCCCCACAGTAGCATCTAACACTGCTTTGGATTTGTCATCTTCTCCGATACTGACACGGACGTTGTTGAACCTTTCTTCTGCAGCATCGTCAGCCCACCAAGAGACAAATGGCACAGGGGGACTGTGTCTTACCAAGTTAGAGATTGCCGCTCTGGCATGGTCCATCGCTTTCTGGAACAGTGCGCACCAACTTGACCAAAGCCCTAGAAGTTCAGAACACAAGTCAAGTCAGGCTGTTCCCCTGCCACTACATAAGACATCCAAGGCCAGTCACTGCCACTAGTGCAATGCTTGCCCATAGATTTTACGTGCATGCTTCTACGTAAGTCAGTGTTGGTGAACCTTCATCAGCCTTGATTGCAACCTAGAAGTTCATACTCCCACTGCAAATACAAGTTCTGATGAACAAACTGACTCTTTCTATTGAACTCCGGGGATGGGGGGTGTGTATAAATGAGGAATATGGTCTCAAACAGCTAATTTCAGCCAAGGGTCTTATTAATGGTAGGGCCACCTCCACTCAGGGAGTGCTGGCAAGAGGCGCTTGCTCAACTGTGAGAACAGACACCACATACCTAGGGTTCCTGGGGTCTGTCTCAATGACAGGACGGAGACAAGAGTCTGACTGGTAGCCAGAAGTGGCACAATGCTGTAAGGCAAAGCAGCACGAACTCCTACCCTGCTAAAACACTTCCAATTGCAAGGTCCCTTTTAGATGGCTATGTTCTTTACCACTTTATGAAGGAAATTTCAGTTTTGAACAGTCTCCCAGAATAGCCAAGAGCAACTCTCCAAAAGCATTTCAGTAACTTTTATAGTTTGGATTTCTCTAGACAGCAAACTTATCCGAAAGGCAAATTGTAACTGATTTACTTCAGCATTTCTTCCTGAAAAAATGCTTGAAAAAGCTTTGTAAGTTAGTGACTAGACAGCTTGGGTTGGGACAGACATTTAGGTTGGGAGCATGCAACTCAAGCAGCACTGCTAGGACATGGTTTTGAATTGGTTTTCAGGTGCACGTGGATTAGCTTTACACCTGGGAGCTCTGCAATATAAGCAGGTTTTATTTGGAGATCAAAGGTTAATAGTGGCCATCCACTCATTTCACCTTTTGTTTAGGGCAAGAGCATATGGAGATGAATCCCCGGCAGCTTTGAGAAGCCTTTTCCAAGTGACAATCTGAGGCCCAGGCTCCCACCTGGCAGGCAGGGCCCAACGGGGTGTGCGTATGGAGGGTCTCCTAAAAGCCTGACCAGCTAACCCAGGGGAAGAGTCAGGGAAGTGCAAAGGGCCTGCGGGCATCGCACCTGGCAGGGATGCTTCCCGGGATGCTCCCCAGCCACCCTGGAGCGCAGGGCCCCCCCGAGCCCACCACCCCGCAGCAGTCACCCCAAACCCCTCAGGGCCCAGAGCTCACGCTCCGGGCGCCTCACGGGGAAGGGACCTTCCCTCCTCCCGCCAAGCAGCCCGGGAGGCGGCCAATAACCCCCAATCCCTCAAAAATAAGGTAAAGAGGGATAAAATAATAATAATTTTAAAAAAGCATAGGAGTAGCCTCCCACGAGGGGCTGGGCGGCCCCGGTATCGCGGGCAGGGCCCGGCTGCGGGCCGCCAGATAAGCGGGCCGGGCGATACGCCGGCCGCCGAGGACGTCTCCCCTCCGCCCGGGCCGCAGGGCCGCCCCCGCAGCGGGGCCCTACACACCGTCAAGGTCAGGCGGCCATGGCAGCCTCCGCCACGACCACGTGCGTGCGCGCGCGCCCGCCCGCCCACCGGGGCCGCTGCGGCGGCTGCTGCTGCTGCTGCTTGCTGCAGCGCCGCCGGTGCGGCCCACGCGCTCCCCCGCCACCCCGCGCGCCCCGGCCGCGCCGCGCCGCCTCAGGGCGGCCGCCGCCCCTTCCCTCCCGCCCGCCCAACGGCGGGCGGGCGGGCAGGCGCGCGCGGCCCCGTTCGCGCGCCCCGCTGCTCACCCGCCGCCCCTCCGCTCACCGCGCCGGGGCCCAACTGCTGCACCGCCAGCCGCAGCGCCGTTCTACCTCCCCTCTCCGCGTCCCGCCCCCAAGGCTCGCAGCCAATCAGCGCGCCCGCCCCCAAGGCTCGCAGCCAATCAGCGCGCCCGCCAGTACGACAGGCGCGCGGCAGGGTTGCCTTTTCCCCCCTCGCGGCTCCCCCTCACTCTCCCCTCAGCGCCCCGAGGCCCTCCCCGCAGGTCGCCTCGGGCACCTCGGCCGCGGTTTACCCTCCCGGCCCTGGGCGAGCGTTTCTATGTGTACCCGCGCTTCCGCTGCGGGAGGGTGTCCTGTAGCCTGTGCGCGGTGCCTGCGGAGCCCAGCCGAAGGGCTTTGGCCTGGGGGTGCGATGGTGGGCCCTGCCTGGGGAGGGGGGGGGGGGCGGCTTTGGCGCCCTTTGGTCGCCGCAGCGGCGGGGGGAACCTCTTTCCGCCGGCTTTGCGTGTTGGCCGGCTGCTGCTGTCCTACCCGCTGCGGGAAAGGAATATAAGGAAGCCGCATTCGTTTTAAATTGCCTGCGGATGCCGTCGGGACGGCAGAGGAGCCGCTTGCAGAGCGGCGTGTGTTTTACTGGGTGGATGCGAGTTCCAGCTTCCCCCATGCAAAGGGCTGGAAGCGGGGCAGCCACCTGTCACGTAGGGAGGTGAGTTGAACACCTCTTCACGGGATGGGTATGATTTTACCACAGTATCTGGCAGCCAAAAGAAGGGGCAGGTCACAGATTCATCATTCCCACCCTCTCAGCATTTTGAGGGCAGCAAAAATATTTTCCTCCCTGGGTGGTGCAAACCAGATGCAGGGCTCACTGTCTTGGGAAGCGCACAACATCTTCAGGTCCCAGCAAGTCATGCGTGCTTAGAGCTGCCTTTTTAGATCTGAACAAGCAGAGGCACCCAGGGTGCCTTTCCTTCGTGTTGTGCTACCCGAGATTGCTATTTTATTTGCACGATGAGAAGTTTGGCAGGCCTGTATGAGAGCCAGCCCCAGTAGTGCATAAACACAAGAAGCACAGACAGCCCGTGTCAGGCCACAGGCTGCTTGTGGCCCACAGAGCAGTTTCTGTGGCCACCCAGGCTGTGCTGGCGAAAGCGTCCATTTGGTGAACACCACAGGATTGCTCCAGCTCTGAATTAACTGGTCCTCACCCAAGCCCTCTCCCTGGGGCAGGCAGAGTGACCCCACGCTGTGATGGGAGCTCCCCGGTGTGCAGAGCTCTGTCTCTAAAAGCCAGCAGGTGCAGAGCGGTGACATTCCCTGTTTTGTTTCTAAGGAACTGGAAGGAGAAGTAGAACATATCGGTGGTTTGATGAAACAAAGTTCTAGCACACATCATCTTTCAGTAGGGTTCATAAGGTGAAGCAACGGGTAACGAGGCAGCTCAGTGGGTTTAGAGTGAAAAGTGGTAAATAATATACTGGGGGGTATTTAGGGAACCTGTAAGCCACCCATGCCCTTGGCGAGTCTATCTCCAGTTGTCAATGTGATGCTGGGTTGAGGCTCGCAGCTTGGCCAGGCAACCAGCAGGGGCTGTGAAGGGAGCTCCCCCTGCCAGGGGCTCTCTCAGCCATGGCTTCCCGAGGGCTACCAGGGCTGTGATACTTGTTCTGCTTCCTTTCAGCTGATAGCTAATCTCATAAAGACCCCAGTTGCATGGACCCTTCAGAACATCTCATCCTCCTCGAGCACCTGCTGACATTTGCTGTCTCCAGAATTGCCCATGGTCATGAGTGGGCCCTGGCTGCGGCCGCAGCCTCCTCTGCCCTCTGTCTGGGCTCCAGCACGAGTGGAGGTCACCACTTCCAGCCTCGGTCCTTCAGCTCAGGGCATCCCTCAAAGGCATGCCGGAACTGGGGAACGCTTCAAGGTTTGGGTGTGTGCGTGTTCTACAATGCTGTGCTCATTTGTCCCTTGCTCATTAAAGACATAAATTGGTAGGCCTGGATTATTGCCTCAAATCCTCTCCCGGGAAGGAAGGACAGGAGCAGAAAGTTTGTAGTTTGGCAGAACACATGATTGCAAAGAGGATTAAGTTTTGTGAAAAGCAATACATTCCTGTGCTGATAAAGGGGGGATTAACTAGATCCGAAACTCGATGCGGCTGTCTGGAGACAAGCCTCCTCTGACGTGGCTCTCATCAAGACGTGCTGGTGGACCCGCCAGCTCTGTTTGCTGGAGAAGGTTTGAGCCAGGCTCCAGTGCCGAGGCTCTCCCTTCTCCAGCTCCATCCATCCAACACAGGGTGTGATGATGCCAGTCATGGGGGGGACACCGCCGCCACTTGGCATGTGGCTGCCCTGTGGGACGCGCTGCTGCAGGGTGCCTCGGCGGAAGCTGAAGGTGTAAGAGGGTTCCGAAAGAGATTAGATCAGTCCTGCAGGCTGCATCCTCCGATCGTTTCCCAATGCAACGGTCTGGATGCAGCCTGCTGCTCAGGACAGTATAACCTAGGGTAAACAGCCCCAGCCCTGCCCTGTTTGTTATGTTCCTCCTGGGCTCCCCCCTCCAAGCCTTCGCCTTCCGGCAGCGCCGGTACTGGTGCGTGCTGGCTGGGCCTACCGTGCCAGGCACAGGGCTGTGCTCACCGCTGGCCAGCGCCGCTGAGCAGAGCAGCGTTTCCGCACCGAGGTCCCGCCGGAGGAGGGACACCTGCAGCAGAGCTCAGACCCGGGAGGTTCCCAGGAGCGATGCTGAAATGCAAGCCAGGAAAGGGGCAGTCTGATTTATTTCTCTTCATGGCCTCTGTCCGCTGTGCCTCCGTTCCAGCTAGCAGAGGAGGTGCTGTGTGCCCCGCTGTGCCAGCCCTGACCTGCCCTGACAGATACTTGCTGCAGGTGTTTTCTGTTCCCTCTCACAGTATGTTTGACCATGTGCTGAGCGGTTCCCCATTTCTGCACCTGCCAGGAAAAAGAGACGAAAGCTGACATTCTAGAAACTCAGGTACTTTTGCACCGCAGCCAACTCGGATTTTTTGCACCGTAGCCAGCATTGGCAGTGAAATACCTTAGAATGACAGTTCTTCAAATGCAACGTGGTACCTGAGAGCAGTTGAGCGCCCTTTACCTTGCGTTGGGTGCAGGCGGGGAGTGCGAGGAGGCTGGCTACCGGCCGTCAGCGGCTGGTGCCAGGCGCGGTGCCTGTGCTGCAGGTGATGCTGAGCCCAGGTGCTCAGGCTGGACAGCTCGGCCAAAAATTTTTGCAAGGAGCAGAGATAGCCAAAGCTGGGAAATGGCCAAAGATGGGGATGGGAACATAGCATTGATGGGTGACTGCTGACTCCTCATCCCAGCAAGATGCATGGTCTCTGCGTGCATGATTTTAGCATGGTTCAGGCCCATAAAAATCAAGAGCCATCGCCATCCACCTGGAGATCTCTGTCTCGTTCCCAAAGTCGGGAGCATTTAAACTCTGGAGCTGGCCACAGCAGACTGTTGTTTGAGCCTTGCTGCGCCACGCCATAGGCATCTGCAGCTTGCACCAAGCTCCTGCTTGCTTCTGCCCGCTCTGCTCCCTGCCTGGCCCAGCTCCTGCCTGCAGTTTAGTGCAGGAGCCTCCGTGCTTGTCCTGACACCTCGCTTTAGACTAGCTTCCACCAGGGCGTTCCTCCTCATTGCAGCTTGGCCCTGGTATTTTAGGAGATGTTTGTGCCTGTTTCCTCTGAACTCCTGAGGAGCTTGTGAGTCCCCTGACTCGGTCTCAAATGACTCCGCGTTCCTTTGTGCAGTACCCCGTGATGTGACAGTGTCCATCCTGCAGAATTAGCGCTGAAACAGGAGACCAAAATGTAGGAAGGAAAATACGGTTTCACTTCAGTTTTGCAGCATGGCTGACCCTCGTGTGACCAGCTGTCCTACCCCCATTTTGGGAAGGCAGTTAAAAAGCAGAGAGAAAACAAGAGCCACAGAGATAAACAGGCTGGAAAGGATGCCCTGTGCTTTGTGAGCAGCTTATCAAAAACAACATTGGGAGATGACTTGAGCACTTTTTTGGCAAGAAATACTGGGACTAACATGGCTCTTCAATCTGGAAGGGATGGAAAAGCCAAGAACCAAGTGTTGGAGCATGGTGCCAAGTCGGAGGTGCTGCAGCCAAGTGCACGCTGCTGGGCTGAGGCCAAGGGTTGCAGGAGATGCGATGGCCCATGGGGTAGGAGGTAGTCAAAGGGCTCCTGTGGGCTGTGCGCTCTGTGAAATGGAGGCTGTGAGGCACCCCAGGCACCCCAGGGTGCGGGGCCAGGCAGACAACAGATACCTGGGGACAAAAGCAAGACTTTGATCTTCTGCCCTGCGCGTCAGCCGCTTCCTCTGCATCACAGCCACTCGGAGAAGTGGCAGTGCCAGCTCCTGTGTTCCTGGGAGCAGATTTGAGCGATGCTGTGCTCCCTGCTCAACTCGTGGGCTGTACTGGGGTGCAATCAGCTATTATAGGTCCCAGAAGGAAGCTGGTAAATCCAGGTTTTTGCAACCTCAGAATCATGCTGCAACCCTGCTCCATGTTGGGGCTGGCAGGCACAGCTCTTAGGAGAGCCTGCCCTCTCTGCTCCTGTCTCCCCCAGCCAGCAGTGCAATATCCAAAAATTTCACACCACCATGAGTATCCCCATCCTCCAGAAGACCTTGTGGTTTTGGCCTTTGCTGCTGCATTTCTCAATTGCCCTGACTGAAAGAGGGGTGAGGTAGTTGGATCTGACCCTCGCCGGGAAAGCCATCGTGCTGCCTTGGAAGAGGTCACCCCATCCTGCTCTCTCCTGGCAATCCAGGTGCACACGGCCATGCTCAGGAGATCTGGTTCTTTGGCCACAATTCTGGCACGAGCTGCTGTGCAGCCTGAGGAAGAAGGGGGAGCCCAGCAGGCACCAGCATCTGGAAGAATATCTGCTGCCTCTTCTCCTGTAGCAAAGAGGTGGAGGAGGCAAGGGGTGGGCCATGCGCAGCCAGGAAAAGGCACTTGAGAGAGTGGAAACGCAGCAGGTAATGCTGAGAGCTAGCTGCAGCTCCGACTTCCCTTCAGAATAACACCCGTCTTTGCATCCTTCCTGGGGAAGCACCTGGGTCTGGCCTGGCTCTCCGCATTGTCCGCAACTGGCCCGGTGCTCCCACCTGTCAGCCGGAGAGGAGCCAGAAAGCACCGAGCACCTGGGGGAGAGGCGTGGGGCCGAGGGCAGTGTGGTCCCTCGTTCCTATGAATGCGCAGACGTGGGGTATCCCATGGACCTCCTCCTCAGAGACCTCTGGAGGGTTTTTTTTGCCTCTCTGCAGTGAGGAGGCTCATCTCCCTGTCTCTCCCACCACACAAGGAGGGAAGTGGACATGGTGGTGCTCGTTACTGCTGCTCTGCTTGCCAGGGGCTGGCACGGAGGCCCAGCAGAGAGGCTCACGCTTGGACACTGCCCCAGTGGGGTTAAAACAGCCTGGCTCTTTTAACGGGGCTTCCTTGCTTGCAAAGACTGGGTTTCACTGGGATTTTAACCCCCAAAGTCCTGGGGACACCTCTGTGCTCCTTGCACTACCCGAGCCTGCCTACAGGGAGGAGGGCGGGCAGTTATCCCTGCTTTATCCCTGCCCAGAGGATGCAGGGAGATGAGGTGATTAGCAAAGAGCAAGGCTTTAGCGTTGCTTCCCGCTTGACAGTTACATCTTTTGGCAAGATGCTGGCCCTCCCCAGGTGTAGCCAAGGGGGAGAGCAGCAGCACGAGGACAAATCCTTGGTGTGCACAGGGCTGATACCGCTCCTGCCAACAGACAAAGTGCCCAGGCAGCCGGGGCTGGTGGAGATCTAGCAGGAGCTGTTGTTGACCTGGAGCCTTCAGTGGCGCGAGGTCAGCCCGGCAAAGCTCCCGCTATCTCGGCGGCTGCACCGCGGGACTGTGCTGCTTGTCGTTGCTCTGATAGCAACTCTGCCCGGTGAGCCTGGCTGCTTTTATCTGGCGGTCAGGGCGGCTGTCGCTGCGGCAGGGGGGCTGCGGGGCTGGGGGCCTCGGACGAGTGTACAAACAAGCTCAGGATGTGAGCACAATAGCCAAGGATGGGCCTTTGAAAAGCAGGAGGACGCAGCATGGCCACCCTGGGGCACATCAAAGGTCTGTCTCGCTCTACACCGCCAAAAAAGCCTGTGTGTTTGATGGCTACCCGTGGACCTGGCCCCGGCATCGCGTCGACACAAGGGGCAGAGTGTTTGAGTGGTGGGAAGCGGAAAGGAAAATGGTGGCAGCGGGGAGAGGACCCACACGGGAGCTGGGACACAGCCCTGAGGGTCTCTGCCTCCAGATCATGGGTTTCTCACGAATTCCTCGGTCCTGTTTTGTTCTGGCCCTCACCAATCTGTATCTGGAGCGCAGCACAGACCCTCTTTTTCCTCCTTCAGTGCACTTCCAGGCAGGCATTTCAGGTCATTTTTGCAAAGTGCTTTGTGTGCAATTTTGCAAGCACTTTTCTTGAATCAGCAATTGCCACAGCTGGGGGCTGTTGGGGTTTTTCCTTTCTGGGCTTGGTGGTTTCAATCCTAGAAAGCCAGGGATGCCATCCACAATTTGTGGTGTTTCGATTGAGAAGCCCATGTAGCCAGAAAGTGACTGTTACCCAATAGCCTTGGAAAGCCGAGCTCTGAGCGATGTCTGGATGGAGACATGAAAGGACATGAAGATATGATGAGAGGGGTCTGCTTTGTATGCTGGACGTGCGCCTGCCCTACGTGGTCCTGCAGTACCTGCTATACCTCTCTAGCAGGATCAGTCCTGCAAGAGTCCCTCTCTGCTCACTCCTGTGCTCCCAAAAGGGCCTGGGAAGGGGCTGGAAAACACGAGAAAGTTTTGCCTCTGATTTGCTCTGCAATGCGTGCACACGCTGCTGCCTTCGGATAAAGGACAGCCCGAGCCTGCTCGGTGGGAACCACCCTCCACGATAAGGGCACATGTTGACTCAGGAGATTAGACCTGTCCACTGCTTTCTGTTTTTATAAAGTACATTTATTGGCAAAAGAGCAGCCCGAAGGACAAAGAAAAAAAACAACATAAAGAAGCAGCCAGCACCCTGTGCGGCATTGCAGGCTCTGAAGCGAAAAAGTGTCCCCAAGAGGGCTGGATGATGGTTCTGCTCTTGGGAAATGGTTGAAACCTGCAGGCGCTGGCCCCAGGCACCCGGGAGCAGCAGGCTAAGCCAGTGCCTGCTCTGTGGGTTTTTGATTGCAGAGCTCTCCTGGCCTCCGTGGCTTTTCTGCTTTTGAAGCCATTGTCAGGGTAATTAAACACTCCCAGGCAGGTGCTGGAGCCTTTTGCAACCCGAGATTTGGCTTTGTCTTGTCCGCCTGCTGGAAATGCCTTGTTTTAGGGCGGATTAATCTCTCACAGCAATATCTGAAAGCAAAAAGGCGGCTTTAATTGGGGTGGGATTAGCGCAGCTGGGCTGAGCAGGGAGAGCGGGAGCTTTCTCCCTACCTGCTAATTGCCCCTTATCTGCACTGGCAGCGGCTGCGACACCTGCCCATGGCTGCCTGCGTGCCAGCTTTGTGCCACGGGGGCGCAGGCGATGCCATGTGCCTTGTAGGTTTATTTATGGAGCAGAGGGTGAGATGTGGTGCTCAAACCAGGGGAGTTCGGTCCGGCTCCGGCAGCCAGAGGGCTCGGGATGCTTTTGGCAGTCAGGTGCCTGGCATGGCCCTGGGCGGCTCATGCCTTTCCCTTGGGCTGTTGCGGGGTCCCGGGTGCTGAGCTGAAACCTGTGAGCTGCAGTTTGCAGCCAGCCCCTGCCCATGGGTGCAGGCAGGCAGCAGGCATGGTTGATTTAAACGTGAGCCCGGGGTGTCATTTTCCCCAGGGCATGTGAAGCAGGTCACCCGCCTGCCTCAAGGGCAAATCTCCCAGGAGGTGTGTGCCTGCAGAAGGACTATGACTCTCCCATCTCTTGGAAATGAGAGATAAGCAGCCCTGTGCCTCGGCCAAATTGCTGACCTTCCCATCCCTGCTGGTCTGCCCTGCAACAGCCTCCCGCCCCAGGCAGGCACCGTCCCCCCATGTCCCCTTGCAAGGGACAGAGTGCCAAAGGCAAATGTCCATGGTGGGCTATGCAGAGGCACAACCTCGTCCCCCCCCCCATTTCGGCAGGCGTCCTTTGGGATGCACACACGGCAGGGCCGGGCCCCTGCTCGGTGGGAAAAGCTGACTTTACCCTAGGGGAATAAAAAATGTCAGTTTGTATTTTTGTCTCAATGTGGCCTGAAAGTTGAAGTCTTTCCTGCAGCTAAAAAAACTCTCTGGTCAAGCCAATGGAAACAACCTCTCCTGCTCCCTTCCCCGCTTCCCCAGTGAAGAGCGGGCTGGTATTTGTTCTTACCTCCTGACTTTTAGTCATTCTTGGCCCGTAAAGGAATGGTCAGCAGGGACCGTTTCCAGCACCAGCCTCTTCTTTAGCTCTGCTTGGCTCAGTCTGTCCACAGGAACTGCCCCGGGGGCTGCTGAGCCCGCCGTGCTGGTGCAGGCACCCGCCCCAGCTCCCTCCTCAGCTGGGTGCAGTTGTGGGTTTGGTTGGGTGCAATTACTCCTCTCTGGAGAGAGCGCCTTTCTTTTGCCTGTGCATGTCCCAGTGGCTTTTACAGCTTCCTCCAGATGTGAATTTGGAGGTTTTATTTATTACCCAGTGATGCAAAAGGGGCGAAGGGGTGCATGGTGATGCGCACCTCTCTGGAGGAACTGGTGCTGCCCCAGCCCTCCCTCCCCTCCTCCTCCTTGCTGTTGGAGCCTGGGGGTGAAACACCTTGTCCCTTTGCTTTATCCCTCAGCAGGGACTTGCAGGAAGAAGTGAGACCCAGGAGAGAGGCTTGGCCAGGGCTGAGCATTGCTTTGCTGTTAGTGAGCAAGAACGGGTGATGCTGAGCCCCTGCCACCCTCTGCCTTGGCTCCCTGCACCCCGTAGGGTGCTGTAAGGTGCCGTGCTCGTAGGCGTGGATGCCAGCCAGGTGGACAAAAACACATGCACCCACACATCTATGTCTCAAGTGTGGGCACACACACACGTACGTCCACACGTACGCCCCTATCCGCATGCGCACCCGACACAGGCACCCACGTGTGTGCCCACACCTCTCCGGGCATGCCCACCCCCTCCCGCCTCTCTGCCTGCTTGCCTGCCAAAGCAAGAGGGAGCAGGCAGCGGGGCAGGAGCGCTTGCCCGGCACCCTGGTGTGGATCCGGCACCTGTGGAGGTGACAGGAGGGGAAGGGAGGTGTTTTTCTTGGTTCCCACTGAGCTGCACTCGGAATGCTTTCCATCTCCCACCTGCAATGGGAGGCAGCATCACTCAGGGACAGCCTTGACCTGCTGAAGAAGACCCACTGAGGGCTGAAGGCTTTCCCCCAGCGAGCGGGACTGCTCCCCGTGCCCGACCCACGGCCATTGCGGGTGTCCCCGTGGGGTGGCTGAGGCCAGCAGGTGGGTGCTGCAGAGCCGGGAGGGCTTGGGGCCATCAGGGGAGCAGCACCCCCCTTCCACAAACACGCCATGTCTCTGCTGGCTCTCTGGGAAAATATTTGTCAGTCTGAGGCAGGGCTTTTTAAAAGCCTCAGCATTTTCACCTGCGAGCTTCTTGTGGGAGACAGACGAGTATGAAAATAAAACTCCCAACCAAAGCAGACACCCGCAGCCCACACGGAGTGTGTTTTTACCTTGCCATTCTCAAAAAGCAAACATCAGCAGTGACGTGCAATATTTTAGGTGGCCGCGGCAGAAAAAAGCCCCTCTGTTTTTCAAACAAGGTGCCTTTTCATTCAGAGGTTGGCGGTGGCTCTGAGAAGCCGGCGGCGTTTCACCGAGACGCCCACTGGAAATGCAGACGTTGCCTTACAGCAGCAAAACGCTTCTTTGCATCCGAAGCCTCAGAGCGGGGAGGAAGTGGCGCCTGAGGGTGTTGACTGCGGTATTTCCGCAGGATCCCCCCGGCCAGGTTGGGGACCACCGGCCGTTTGTTTGTCCCCTTTGAAGGAGACAAAGCCCCCGCCACGCCGAGCCCCATGGCTTGGTTGCTTCCGCTCCGGCCGAGCGCGGCACCGTCAGACGTGGTTCTCACCTCTCCCAGGCTGCTGGGAGGAAAAGCAAACAGAAAGGAGGCCAGAAGGGCTGGGCAGAAGATGGGGGTGTTATCAGGTGCCCCATCTGCAAGGCTCTGTTCAAAAGGGAGGAGAAGGCAGCATCAAAGCTGCTCCAATGGCCTCGGTCCAGATGGGAGAAGGGTTTCATCCAGCTTCTGCCAGGGTTCTTCCTGCTCACGGTGGGCTCCCCTTCCTCCCACGCCAGGGACAAGCCCCACCATCCTCCTCCTCTCCTCTGGCTGGGAGACAGACCCTCGGGGTGACAGTAACGGGATGCTGGGCATTGCGAAGGGCAGCACCCTGCCTTGGGCATCCCCTTCGGTCACCTTTGGGGCCGGGGGGACCCTTGGGCAGGAGCAGCAGGGCCAGTCCCCCGGGAGCACTGGTTTGGAAGCGTGATTGAGCCTACGGCTCAGGTGATAAGCAAGCCCGTAAGGATGAGCTGTTCCACTCTTGAGGGCACACCCATCCCAGCTCACTGCAATTTATATACACTATATAAGATCCTATATAGTATACAAAGTCATATACATATTTATAGATGCATGTGTATACATTATGTATGGCTTCTCCATGAATATATATATATATATATATATGGTCAAACAGTCTCAGCAGTTTTGGGAAGAGGCATTTTGCTGACCTGAATTGCAGAGTTGGGCCGCTGAGGGCCTGCAAGCAGGTTCCCTGGGGGGTGACCCCTCTAGGTGCTCTGGGATGGACGCGGTGATGCCCCCGGTTGTGCCAACGTCCCACTTCTCTCCCCAGCCTAGCCCTGCGGCACGGGAGCCTGGTCAAGGTGGCAGCATCCGCGGTGGCACCCAGACCTGCCCGGGGAGGGGGCAGGAGGGTCCCTGGGGGTGTCACCAGGGCTGCGCGCAGGAGCCGGCCCCACGGCCATGGCCGGGCAGTGTTTCTGAGAGCCGGGCCCGTCGGGGAGTGAGGCACGGGGATTTTGCCCACGCACCCTCTGCATCACTTCTGCCTCCCGAGAGGGCGAGGGAGGGGGTGATGAAACATCTGGGGGCTGGCTTTTCCATGAAGTGGCGTGCTGCTCTCGTTAGCAAAAATCCCCAGCTCTCCCTTGCACTCCCACCCCGGGGTGGGGGACGGGTGATGCAGCCCTCGCTGGGGGTGACACCCTCAGCGTGCTGCACGCCTCCGGTCTCACCCCACCATCGGTGCCCCATGGCCACCCCACTGGTGTGTCCCATTGCCCGCGGCCGGGCAGGGGGCTCAGGGCTGCAGAGGGGGTTCACCCGGTGTGGTGTCTGGTGGGAATGATCCTTACCCCCTCGTGCTGGGAGAAGGGGGATTTTCCCTGCCCGGGGGGGAGGCTGAGGGCAACAGGACTCCTACCCCGCTGAGCCCCTCTGAGGCCGGCGTTTCTCCTGGTGACCTTGAGGCAGAGGCTGGAGGCAGCCAGCTGGCTCTGAGGGCAGCGTGTCCCCGTCTGAAATGCCAGCTCCGTCTATAAATAACACCTGGCATGAGTCTCTCCCTGGGCATCGGAGCGATGAGAGACTGAACCCTCTCTGCCCTTGTGCCGCAGGGCTCTTGCCCCGTTTTACAGGTGGGGAAACAGGCATGGTGGGGTCCTTGACCCTGCCTCACAGCCAGCCTGTGAGTTTGCAGGGCACTGGGAAGTGTTTTCCAGTGGCAGAGGGACTGCTCCCTGCCAGGAAGGGGAGGATTTGAGGGGGGCTATTGCTCTGCCAGGGGGTCCACACCTTGTGCCACCCCAGCTGTGCTCTTCGGGGAGCCAGGGAGCCTTCCCCTGCCCAGAGAAGGGGACGTGCAGGGGCCCGGTGTCTCACACCCCTGCAGTAGCCCCCCTGCCCTCCTCGCTCGCTGCTCCCTCCTGGCTGTATCTCCTAGGTGCAGCTCCCGCCCCACCAGCTGCCTCCTGGGGCAATCGGTGGGGAGCACACGGGCCTTATCTGTGGGCCAGCCGTGGGCAGGGCTCCCTGCCATCCCTATCAGCGGGGCAGCTCCAGACCTGAGGCCGAGGGAAGCCAGCCCCATCCCTGCCGCATTGGGGCCAGGGCTGGGGGCATTGCTACGGCCCCATGCTGACTGTTGCAGGGGGATGCTCGAGGTGCCCAGGACCTCTCTCCAGCCTGGTGGCGAGCGTGACGCTGCTGGATTTGCAGGGGTCCAGCCGAGGCCGTCGCACTGGGTGGTTGTGGGTTGTGTCGGAGCATGTGAAGGCGGATGGTGGCAGCAGCCTTGTGTGACCACCAGCAGGATCCAGCCCCCCCATCCACTTCCACCTCAGCAACAGTTTCCTTACCGGGGCGATGCTTGCGGCGCCGGGGGGGGCCAGACAGGGCCAGCACCCTGGGAAAAGCTTTCCTGTCCCTTTCACAAGTCTGGTTGACCTCCACGTTTTATTTGTTTCTTGAGTCACGCCCACCCTCCTGCTTCCAGCTGCTTGGCAGGGTGCTGCCGCAACACTGGAGGGATGGGGACGCCGCCTCTCCCCTAAACCCCTGGGGTGGGGGGTACCAGGGTCATCTGTGGGCATGCAGAGCATGGGCATCCCTACAATGAGGTGCACGTGGAGTGTGGTTTCCCCAGAGGTTGGTGCCAGGCATCCCCCCATGCCACAGGGTCCCATTCCTCTCGGGGTGCTGGTCCTGCCTGGCAGAGGGACTGGGCAGAGTGAGGGATGTCCCTCGGGAGAGGTAGCGTCCTGGCCGCTCTGTCCCGCTGAGCAGGGTCCGTCCCTCTGTGTTCTGGGACAGCAGTGACCATGGATCACCAAAAGCTTGGGGTGAAGATCTTTTATTGTCCGCTTGTCTGGCTGGACCACAGCCTGAGCTGGGTGTGAGGTTCTCACTCCTCAGAGTCCCCACTATCCACTGCGGCCCCAGGCTCTGGGTGGGAGAGGAGAGCGTGGGGAGGAATGCGTTTTGGCCTCCTACCAGCTCCTACCAGGGCTTTGAATGAGGATTTTCCTTCCCTGCCATGTTCTAGCCGTGGGGAAGCTGGTGATGGTTGGCTGGGAGCCTGCCGTGCCCGCCGGGGTCGGCCCCTCTGGCCATAACCACGGGGAATTAGAGATGGGTGGAAAACTGTCTAAAAACCATGCAAGTATTTGTGTTTCAAGCACTTTTCCAAGTATTGGGGAATGCTGACAAAGCAGCAGCGTGGGCAATGCAGGCATGCTGAGAGGGTCCACTTGGCTTTTTTTTGGGGGCAGGATTTCAATGGTCAAACAGTTTTGTTTAAAATAAAAAAGCTAACCGAGCAAATGGGGAGATTTGCCAGCGCTGCCACTAGCCCCTCTGCCAGCTCCTCAGGGCAAAACAGCCACCCTGATGTTGAGGGGGCCATGAGCCTTCAAACCACCCCTGCCCTGGGCCGGTGGGTACATGGCTCTCGTCTCGGTGCTCCTTCTCTGCTGAAGGGGTTTTTGGCAGGAAAGGGGCTCCCCATGCCCGGTGCTGCTCTGCCCTGGAGCATCCCGGAGGGCTGGGGCTGAGGTCGAGCCGGCGGGGCTTGCCCAGAGCCTTGCGTGGCCCCCTGTCCCGCCCATGCCAGGGGATGCTCACCTGCCGTTGGCTCCTGCCCATCCTGCCAGCTTTCGGCTGTGGAAGCAGCCTGTGTGGAGAAGGGTGACGGGGGGAGAAGGGTGGCTATGGACCCTGGTGGCCCCAGGACCGCCCATCCCAAGCGTGGACAGGGGCTGGAATAAGGGGAGAAGTTGGGGGGACCCTGGGCTACCCCATCCCGCTGCATTTCCCCTCTCCACACCCGTCTCCGCCAGTTCCTGGGGCAGGTCAGGGCAAGCAAGTCACAGGCACATCCCATCCTGCCGGTGCAGGGAGGGCTCAGGGCCGTGGGCTGCAGGGGTGAGAGCCCTCTGTGTCCCCGGGGGGCAGCTCTGGGGTGTGACACCCAGCCCCACAGCACGCCGTCCACAGCAGGACGGTGCGACGGACGTGTCCTGGCCCCACGCGGGGTGGGACGGGGTGGGCTTGGGCATGGTGATGGGACTGGGGGCTCGGTGCAAGTGGAGGTGGGTCAGTGCTGCCGGGTGTCACTGGTGCATCCGGCACCAAGAGGGGATGGAGAGGGGAGCGTGTGCAGCGATGGAGCCCCCCGTGCACGCGTGTGCATGTATGGTGGGACCAACTCATGCAGAGCATCGATACGTGGGGCTGCCCCCCTGCTCTGGGCTTGCGGTCCAGCCATGTCCTGCATCCCCCTCCCGGGCTGACGGGATGCTCCATGCCCTGCAGCCGTACCTGGCATCTCGGCGTGTGCTGTGCTCGGGGGATGCAGCGGACACAGGGCTCAATCAGGCTCAGGTAGACAGTGGCGAGGAGGGTCATCATGATGCTGCAGCAGTGAGTCAGGGACAAACAGACACAGGTGTGCCGGGCAAGGGGACCACCGCGTGCCCCTGTGCAGTGAGCACCCATGGGTGGTGCTGGCCCCGGGGCTATGTGCAGACAGGGGAATAGGCTCCTGCATGCGATAGCCTGGGCGGTGCAGCATGTGTGCGTGCGTGCCAGGGCAGGGCTCTGCCTCCCCGGGCTCAGGATACGTGCAGATCATCACTGTGATGATGGACCACAGGGGGAGGAGTACCAGGTAGATGAGGCAGGACAGCAGGACCGCCATGACATAGCCCACGGTGACCGTCATGAAGAAGCAGATGCAGCAGATGTCATAGGAGCTGATGTGTTTCTTCAGCCATAGGCAATGCTGGTGAAACTGGTGCGGCACAGGGGTGCTGGGCAGGGGGGGCCCCCCATAGGTCCCGTGCATCCCATGGGGCCAGGAGCACCCAGGGCTGTGGCTGCCTACTGCACAGTGCTGCATGCAGGGGCTGCATGTGCATGGGGGGGTGTGCTTGTGGAAAGCAGGGCTGAGCGTGTCTGTCTGTGCAAGGGGCGTGCAAAGGGTGTCTGAGTGCACCGGGCTGGGTGCGCAGCATGCAGGATGTATGGACAGTGGTATAGGGTGCAACACAGAGAGCTGTGTGTGCTGCGCACAACGTATAGGGCTAGGTGTAGGGGCTGCAGGGAGTAGGGCTTGGTGTGCAAGGTGTAATGTATAGGGATGGGTGTATATGGGGTGCAGCATGTAGAGTTGAGCATGCAAGCTACAGATAGGGTCTACGAGGTGCAGTGTGCCAGGTTAGGTGTGGGGGCACAGTATATAGGGCAGGATGGGGGGGTATACAGTGTGTAGGGACAGGGGTACAGGACTTGGTTAATGGGGCTGAGGGGTGGGGTGGGTAGGGCCGGGTGTGCACGGCACCTCGGACACGCGCAGAGCCCCCAGGCTCCTGGGGTACCCCGTGTCCCTCACCTCCATGGAGCGGTTGCAGCGGGGGCAGCGGAGGATGTGTGGCCAGCTGTGACGGTGGCACCCACATGGGCAGCGCTGTCTTGCTGTGCTGCAGAGTCCCTGCTTCAGCCTGTCCTCCAAGGCCACTGCTGCAGGAGACATGTGGGGAGACTGTGTCCCCCCAGCCCGAGGGCCAGCCCCTGGGGCCACCCGGCCATGGAGCAGCCCCTGCTCCCCTGTCACCCCACCTAGCTGGAGGAGCCTCAGGTTGACTACGCTGAGCAGGACCAAGCTGGTGAGAGCCAGGAGGAAGAGGACGGTGGTGGAGCTGGGGACCCGCAGCGCGACGTGCAGAACCAGCGAGCTGCACCTGCAAGCAGGGGTACGGGGAGGATGGGGCCGGGGTCAGGCCCTGGGGCTGCTGTGGGAGAGGCAGAGAGCGGGTAGAGACCCTTGGGGTGCTCAGCCCCAGGGGCTGCTGGAGCTGGGTGGTGGTGGGGAAGAGGACGCAGGTCCAGGCCGTTTGAGCTGATGCCTGGTTCTAATGTCTCGAGGACACTGGTGTGAAACAGCAGCTCTGCTGCCCCATGTCCCTGGGACGGGGCTCGGCCCGCGGCTATGGGGTGACTTACAGGAAGGAGACCAGCAAGGTCAGGTAGATCAGGGTGCTGAAACAAAGGGAGATGAGAAGCTCCGTGGTGGGTCAGGCAGCTGCAGGGCCCTGGCCTTGCAGG
Organism: Aptenodytes patagonicus; assembly: GCF_965638725.1. Lineage (NCBI taxonomy): Eukaryota > Metazoa > Chordata > Aves > Sphenisciformes > Spheniscidae > Aptenodytes > Aptenodytes patagonicus. The sequence goes on along the minus strand of NC_134954.1, from coordinate 12,154,668 downwards.
ATGGACAGCATCCCGCTCCCACAGCAGCCACAGTGAGAAACACATCCCCCCATTCCGTTCCCATGGCAACCACAGCATCCCCCTCCTCCCTCCCATCCCATTCCCACCGCAACTGCAGCATCCTGTTCCCATGGCAGGGTGCAGGGGACCCATTTGGGGTGCCAGTGCCACTCTGGCTTCAGCAGGAGCCCACTGCCAGAGGGGCAAAGGGTGGGGGCTCAAAGGTCCCTGGGGACCCAGTACAAACCAGCGCTCATTTTCCTTGGGGTGCTGGGAGGACACCAGGAGCTGTGGGCACCCCTGGGACCCATGAGGATGCTGGGATCCATCTAGGACAAGGATACGCTGCTCCCCATGCCTAACGCCCCAGCTCCCCACTCATTGTGCCCCCTCCAGCTGGCCATCCCCCTCCCCAGTCCTGGGCTCTGCTTCTGTCCCAAGAGGCCGGGGCGCTGAGCCGGGGTGCTGAGTGTTGGGCCAGCCCTGCCCTCTAGCGTCGTGGGAGCTGCTCTCAGCAGGGCTCAGCCCCCGGCTGCCGGGAGCTGAGCCGTTACAAACTCCTCATGTGGCCCGCAGAGCCGTGCAGGGTCTGGCAGGCTTCCCACGGCCCCGCAGCATCACCTCCCACCCAGCCACTGCTGCTGAGGGGACATGAGGATGAGTCCTGGACCCTGTATGGCACCACGGGGACACCTGGCACCACAAGCCCATCTCCAGGCTGCCCGAGGGGGTGCGTAGGCAGTGTCACCCCAGCACAGGTGCCCTGCTCCCCAAGCTTTGGGGACGCGCAGGCGTGCCGGCACGAATGATAACTGCCTCCCCCGGCACCCCGGGTCGATAACCGGACGGCCAAGGTGCTTGGTGGGGCCGGGACGGCGTGGGGGCACGCCAATGGGCGCCCGCAGAGGCGGGAAAGGGAGGGGAGTGCTGGAGGCTGCTGGTTAAACTGGAACGAGGCGTGGCGGCCTCCCCGCGGTCCCTGCCCTGGGGACTCTGACCCCACGGGCCGGCGAGGGGAGCCGAGGCAGGCGGTGCCGAGCAGCCCTGCAGCTGCTGGGACAGAGACGGGGAGGAGCAGAACAGGATGGACCCCACCATGGAGCTGGCAGAGGACCCCAGGTGGGTGCCAGGGACCCCTGTGCTGCTTTGCAGCCAGGCAAATCCAACTTTTTGGAGCAAAATTTTGGGTTATTCCCTCTGTAAAGGAAGGGAGGCGTTTGGGGGTGAGGCAAACCACCCTGGGGACCCTGCGGGGCTGGGTGACCCCACATCCCTGCCAGCCCTGTGCAGCACACCCCTTCTTCTCCGCAGGTTCCCCCGCCCGTTGGTGGAGATGCTGATCAGGAACTTCAGCGTGCCAGCAGCCTGCTTCTCCCTGCCGCCCACCTCCTGGCAGCTGCTGCAGCGTAGGTGGGGGGACTGGGTGGGGGGGACCCTCCTCTCGCCACCGGTGGGAGCAGGACGGGGGTGAAGGAGGTAGGGGGGCTGCGGCGGGTGCAGGCAGGGAGCAGCCCCAGGGAAGGGGGAGGCAGCGGGGTGCTGCCAGGGTCTCAGCCTCCCACCCCATAGCCCTGCCTGCAGGGACGGGGGCGGCCCAGGGAGGGCCAGTACCGGGGCAGATGACATGGGACACGGGAGAAGCGGGGCAGAAGCACCAGCTCTGGCATGGCCAGACATGCCGAGGATGTGGCAAGGGGCTTCCCAAACCTGTGGAGTGGTGGGTTGGGTGGCAGCTCCCTGCTGTGGTGGCCCCAAGGGGGACAGGACAGGACAGGCTTCTCACGCCTCCCTGGCAGAGCTGGACATGGCCCAACTTGCCATCATGGGCCTTGCCACCATCATGACGCTGCTGTCGGTTGCGATCTTCGTGGAAGAGGCTTTCTACCTCACCCGCAAGATCCGCTGCCCCATCAAGATGAAGACCCTCCGCTGGAGCAGCTCAGCCCCTACGGTAAGCTGAGGTGTGGGGGTGGTGGGGACATCACACCGGGGGGCCAAGGCCACCCAAGGGGTGCCAGCCCAGAGGAGGGGGGGAGCGGCAGTGTGCCAAGCTCGCATCTCCCCCAGGTTGTGTCTGTGGTCAGCTGCTTTGGGCTGTGGATCCCACGCTCCATGATGGTGGTGGAGATGGCTACCACGGCGTGAGTATCACCTACCCCGGAGCAGTGGCACCGGGGAGCCTGTAGAGCCTGACCTGCCTTCCTCCTCCTCCCCAGGTACTTTGCCATCTGCTTCTACCTCCTGATGCTGGTCATGGTGGAGGGCTTTGGGGGGAAGGAGGCGGTGCTGAGCACCCTGAAGGACGTGCCCATGGTGGTCAGCACTGGGCCCTGCTGCTGCTGCTGCCCCTGCCTGCCCCGAATCACCATGAGCAGGTGAGGGAGAGCCGGGGTAATCCCCTGCCCTTAGGGAGGGCTTTGACCCCCTGCTTCTGCTGGGGTGGAAGAGAAGTCCTTGGGCAGGGGCTTGGGGACCTCAGGGTGCTACCGGTCTCTCTCGCTGTGCCAGGAGAAAGCTTCAACTGCTGATGCTGGGGACTTTCCAGTACGCCTTCTGCAGGGTGGTCGCCGTCTTCCTGGGGCTGGTCCTGGCCGCCGAGGGGAACTACAACCCTGCTGACGTGAGTGCCAGGGCACAGGGATGGGCAGGGGGACGTCCTGGACAGGGAGCCTCCACCAGCCCTCCCCTTGCCCAGCAGCTTTGTCAGCCCAGGCGCGTTTTCTGTGTGTCCTCCCCCAGATCTCGGCAGAGAGCGTGGCCCTCTGGATCAACACTGTGGTTGGCGCCTCCACCCTTTTCGGGCTGTGGGCCCTGGGCATCCTCTTCCGGCAGGCCCGGCTGCACCTGACCGAGCAGAACATCAAGGCCAAGTTCTCCTGCTTCCAGGTTAGCCCCTGTCCTGCCTGGCTCCCCCCGAGGTGAGGGGCTCCTCTGGCATGAATGGGATGAGACAGCGTGGGGGGAGATGGCGGGGCAGGAGCTGCTGGCAGGCGAGAGCCAGGTCTGGCTGCGGGAGAGCGGGGAAGGCGAAGGGCAGGAGGCTGGCAGCGGTGCAGCCCCCACCACCTCGGGTGTTGGTGGTTGCAGGTCCTCCTCCTCCTGACGGCACTGCAGCCCGCCATCTTCAGCATCCTGGCCAACAATGGCAACATCGCCTGCTCACCGCCCTTCTCCTCCAAGGCCAGGTCACAGCGTAAGTCAGGAGACGAGGGAGCAGCGTTGCGTGCTCCCAGCCGAGCCCCTCCATCACACAGCAGGGTGTGGGGAATGGGCACGGTGGATGAAGGCAGCTTCGAATGACCCTTCTCTTCCAGAGATGAACATGCAGCTGTTGATCCCCCAAACCTTCATCTTGGCAGTGGTGACGCGGATGTATTACCGCAAGCAGGACGACAAGCCGGGCTACCAGCCCGTCAGCTTCACACCCGCAGGCACCGATGTCAAGGCATGAGCAGGAGGGAGCAACTGGGGTGCCAAGAGGCAGAGTGAGACGAGGGCTAGTTTGCCCTGTACAACCACCTCGTCCTCCTCCGGCCCTGGGGAGCCGCTGGCAGCAGAGGAGGCAGAGGGAGAAAGGGCATCCTGGCATGGGGTGAAAGGGTCTGAAACCTGAAAGCCACAAGCCAAAGGGATCCGTGAAGCCGCCTCCAGCCCAGGGGGCTCTTGTCTGGCACTGAATAAAGATAAATTTGTACCTGAGTCTTGCGTTGGTGACTGGGCTCAGATCATCTCCTGCCCAGACCGGGCAGGAGATGACTCCACACAGGGGGAAGAAGACAGAGCCCAGACCAGCACAGCCATGGCATGGCACGGGGTGCCCAACACCCAGCCATGACACTGACCTCTGGGTGCTGCTGGCTGGGGTCCAACAGCCAAGGCAATGCCAGGGCAGCGGCGTTTTCTCCCGAGACCTCTGGATGGGTCTGGCCTGTCCCTGGGGCACGTCCTCCGCAGCAGTGGCTGCTCCCGAGAGCACAGCAGGAGCATCCACACCTGCCAGCCTGGGGCCAGGCAAAGGAAGGAGCCTTGAAGCACCTTCATGACACAGGCAAGTAGTTAATGCTGCCTTAACCAGCCTTGCCCAGGCTCTGCTCCGCTAACAGTATCGGCTCTACACCTACAACAGAGGTGGGGATGGACGTCAGGAATGATGATGACTTGCAGAAACCACTGGGTAATCTTTTGACCCCCACTGAAGCATCTTCTCACTCAAACCACTGCTAAGACGGCAGGTGAAGAGACCATGATGGGAGCTGGCTGTGCTAGGATAGCAGAAGGAGTCTGGCACACACTGAGTAAAATGACTTTGCATTTATTTGGCTAAACATAAAAGCCAAAAACCCAACTCCAGAACAAGCCAGTAAGACACACGATGTGCACACAGGCCCATACAGAGAAGCCAGCACAGCAAACACTGACTGGGAAAGGCCAGCTTGAAGCAGCTGCTGCGGGGCCGGAGGTGACGGCAGGACTGGGTGATACAGCGTGACTGGAGATGGGCAGCAGATGCCAGATCATCAGCGTTAAGACCAGAGCCTGCTGCCGGGCACCACCGAAGCTTCTCCTGACCTGCACCCTGGTGCCCTCCCACCCTAATACCTCTGGCTAGCGCGACACGTTGGGGAAGCAGAGTCAGAAAGCCAAAGCTCCCAACTTTTATTTATTTAATTGATTCATTTTGGGGAAAAAGCAAGTTTTCTGTCCCATGAGGAGGGGGGAAAAGTGACTCGGAGCTTTTTGCAAGTGGCTGTGTTCAAAGTGAAACTGCTCAGCCAGAAGATGCACTGGTGATTCATGATGAGATTGCCAAATTTGACAGACTCCTGGCAACAGTACATGGCTATTACCAACATGGCTTTCTAGGCACCAGCAGAAGCACTGGGACCCAGCGATCTCATGGTTTTGCCAAGAAGCAACACCCAGACAAGCAGCAAAATATGGGACTCGTTCCCCCCCTGTCAGACAACCAGACCCAGCTCCTTACCTGTGGCAGGTAGAAAACCCACACCTTTACACCAGGGAGCCCTTGGCAGCGAGAAGCCCACCTTGAGGGCAGAGGGCAAGATGCAGCGTCAGTCCCACCAAAGTCACCGCTACTGCCAAGTGTGTTTGCTGCTCCAGCACCTGCCTCTGGCTACAAGAGCCAGACCGCACAATAAAATGCACAAAATGACGTCAGCGCAGGTGTGGGCCATAATTTTCTCAAGGGATTAAAGACCTTCTCCTACAGCTTAAGCAATATGCTGTTGAAGTGCCATGCTCTTCACGTCTTGCTTCTACCAGCATCCTTGGCACCTAGCTTTGCCCTGCTGCTGCTATTCTTTGCCATCAGAAAATCCTCTCCCAGGGGCTGGCTGCTGGTGCCAGCAGCCTCACACCCCAGATCTATAGAGGAACTGAGGTAGGGCTGTCTCGTAGGAGTTGATGCCTCTGGATTTAGCAGCATCAAACTCCACATGTTCTTCAATGCATGCTAGTTAAGTTTTATTCTTCCACTCTGCCTCTTACTTCATGCTTAGTTCAAGCACGTCTCTTCCAGATGCTTCTTTTGAAGAGTGTGGGATGGGTTAGGGGTATGCAGGACAGCCCTGAAGCAGCAGCACTGGGTATATCTGTGGGTAACAAGATGTTCCTGGAGAACTTGGCTCACACGTTTTGCCCAAAGACAAAGCTCTGTCCTATTCCTGATAGGACAGGGCAGTGCTGGAGATAAGGCTGGTCCAGCAATCCAGGAGGAAACAAAAAAACAAAGGGGGGGGAAAAAAAAAAAAAAAAAAAGACTAGTCTGGGATTTGAGTGTCCAATTTAATTTAAGTGCAAGGAGGAAGCAGGGATTATTGGTTACAACAAACAGCCCTGTTATTCCAAGCTACATGTAAAACCATGGTTGGCTTCTTACCAAGCACCCCAGGTTTTCCAGAGAGACCAAGAAACATGTTAAGGTCTCTGCAGAACAAACCACCATCCACAACACCATTGTTATCCAAATTTACAGAACACTGTTGCATAACTTGTGTTTAAAACAGTAGTAAGGCTCTAAAGCAGCCCGGCTTCGTGATCCGGCTTGGGAAAGCAACGCAACACCCATGGTGAGGAAGGGAAGGTGGGGAAGATGAGGGAAGAGAGAATGTGGGTGAAATAAAGTACGTGCTCTACCACTCATAAACCAGGGGATTAACAACTGGCTTGTACCAAGTGACCATTATTTGCTCCTTACAGCTTAAAATCCATAGCAGCCAGCCACGCTCCCAGAGCTGTGCACGTCCCCGCTGAGAGGCGTTCAAGTGGCAGATGAGGAATCCCCAAAATACCCTTTCCCATACCGGCTCTGGCCTCAACAGAAGCGGAGTCTCTGTCAAGCCCTTTGGCCAAGTGTGACAAAGGATCAGCAAGATAAAAGCTGGAAAGAAGCGGCAGCCTGCTCCTACCACAGGGCCACTGTGTCCCCTGGAAGCATCGCACCGTGCAGAGCCTGTGGCAGCACTTGACGATTCGCCTCCTTGCACCCGCTGCTCCCCGAGCCCCACGTCCCGCTCTGAAGACCTCCCTGCAGTATTGCTGATCAGGCCCGGAGCTGTCCTCTGCTCCCAGCATCGCAGGAGGACACGGGCAACTCAGCCCAGCAGCTCCACCCAGAGACAACAGATATCACAGGCAAATCCGAACAGAAAAGCAAGCGGAAGCTTCACAGCTACGCGACACCAAGTCCAGTCCCTCCAGCGCTGGCTGCCGGGACAGAATGCACAGACCTGCTCTGTGCACAGGCATGCAGCACGGGGAGGGCAACTGCCCGCGGGGAGCTGCAGGCCACAAAGCTCAGTGATTACTACAGACATGACAGCAGGCACGACTTGGACCATGGTTTCAAACGAGCAGATTACATGTTTAAAATCTTAAAAAGCTGCAGTGCTCTCTGATGCTCTTTCTGGCCTGCCTCAAGGAGTGGAGTAAGCGGGCACTGATTTGTGCATTTATTGCGCAAGCCAGGTAACTGTCACACGGGACCAGGACCCCTCACTGGGGTAAAACGTGCCCTTCATCAGTCCAGCTGCACACACCGACACAGACAGCAAACTGGCTGTACGAAATCATGTTTTGTCCTTATAGCAGCGACTTCATGGCACCAGTGTAAAGGACTGCTCCAGCCCTTAGAGCACAGGAACTGAAACACAGACAAACACGCACAGAGCACAGTGTTGAGGGGCCATTTGGACAGACAGCAAAACTTATTACACACCAGAGACTGGGACAAGGAACTTCTCAAAGGAGTACACACATTCATTTCCTACCTGGGCTCTCACACACCCAAGGAAACGCACAGACAGCAAGTGCCCCGAAGCAAAGATTCATTCTCTTCTCTCCAACAGCAACCGAGGGCTGAATTTTAGCTCAAGATTTAGCAGTCTTGTTAAGATTAGCTGGAAGGGCCTTTCCCCTGCAGCCCCCATACAATTTGGAGCTGTGAATGCTGCGCGCTTACGGGGTGTGCGACTCTATGGTGCTGCGAGTTCTTCCAGGGTGTAACTCCTGCCTGCTAAGCTGGTAGCCCCTACCCAGCACATCCTCACTGTGACACGCTGGGAAGCTCAGCTAAGAGGCGTGCAAGCACTACAGGGTCTGCTGGATAGATTCCTATCGGCTCCAGCGCAGCAGAGATGTCTCTATTTCCTAGAAGCCTCTTTACACCACCGCTTCCTGCGTGCTCTCAAGGTCACGCTGGTTGAGGAACCGAGGGGCCTTTCGTTTGGCAGCGGCACAGATACTGCCTGGGGGTGGGGGGAATAAGACAGAGGAGCTGAAGGAAAGGAGAGACAGATGGGTCTTCTCACTCTCCCTCTTGCCCGGAAGTTTAACAAGGGAAAAGAAACCAAAACAAAAGCCACGCTTGAGTGCTATTCTTTGCGCTTTAAAAGAGTATTTTCTTAAAATATAAAAACCATCTTCCCCCTGGAAACCACTAGAACGTAAACAATAAAAAGGGGATTTGGGGAGGAGAAGGGAGAGGAGGTTTGAATGTGCTTCCAGGCAGCAGCCCTTGCTAAGAGCAACGGGTGCCTCCAAGGCCCTGTGCTCACCGTCAGCCCTGTTCCTATGGCTCTCCTGCTCATTTAGAGTTCCCCAGTGGATCCGGACTTAGGATTTGGCGATTAGTGGTTCGCAGCAAATCCCGGTTGGTAGCTTAATCCTCTTCATCTTCACTGATGTCATAGGTGACTGCAGACTCGTTCCTGGAGCGGTTGACCGGTGAGGAAGGAGGAGTCTTGGTTGAAAAGGGCCAGCGGAAGGAGGGAGACGGAGAGCGGTCGTGCGTGGGGCTACTGCTGGGACTCTGCTTTGGGCTGATGGCCTGCAGCATCCGGCCCTTGCCCTCCTTCAGCATGTGTTTCTAGCGATGGAAGCAGGAAGACAGTTAGCATGGCTCAAACAGCGATGGAAATGGACGCTACTTACAGCTTGTGCAGCATTTTGAGTTGCTGTGTCCCTTCAATGCTTTGTGCAATATAAGAGCAGAAAAAGCCCAAGCATCGCTCTAGGCTTTGGAAACTGCACACAGTGTAATCATCACCCATTTCAAGCACTTGTAACACGAAGTGCCTGTGATATTTACCCAGCAGCACAGGAGAGCCTGGCAAAAACAAGTAGCTTCGGACTCATCCCAGGCCAGTGACAAAGTGACTGCCAATCTCTTGGCTGCTCAGTGGCCTGCAGGACACAAGCCAGAGTTTACAGGCGGGCTTGTGGGACATAGGGACTTTTCATGCTACAACGGTAACTGGCGTTATCCAGTTGGCAAGGGTGAGGGCTCCCTGTAAACAGGCTGCCCAAGCCTGGGACAACTTGTCTGGAGACCGGCAGCACACCGAGCACTGCAACAAACCGTAAACCTTTGCTCTGCAGAGCGTGGGGTCCAGAAGCCCTACAATGACTGCCAAGCTCTCCAAAATCCCCTTTCCCCTTTTCCCAGAGCAGCTCCTTACCAACGCGCCTTCTGGGCCAAACATCTCCAGGAAATTGCCGATGAACTCCCGGGACTTCTCCTCCCACTTCTGAATGAGGTCGATACTCTTCTCCTCCACTTTCTGGACAAATTCCTTCGACTTCTCCTCTACATCCTTCACCCTCTTTTTCACCTTATCCACGCGCTCCTGGAGGTGATATTTCTTCTCCTGTACAGTAAGCGGTGGATCAGAGTACAGCTCACCAGATCTGAGTGGCGACCACCTCTGCTCTGTGTTATTACACTGAACTGCTGCTTAAGACTCAGCATCTCCATTAGTCTTGTGACACTTCTCCTTCACTTCAGTGACACTTCTTCCCTAGACTAAATGGCAGACACAGTGGGGCTGTGAGATGCTTTGCGGCAGGCGCTGGCACAGTACACAGAGTGAGACTAAACCCAGAGATAAGCACTATCTAATAGGAGTGCATGGAAGAGGGAAATATTTATGCAATATACAGATTAGACTTGAGTGACCTGCTGTAGGTCTCTTTGCATATCACGATAGCACAAGTCTTTTTGCTGGGCATTTTTAAACAGAGGCAGAGTTACATGCCAAAGAGAGGCCAAGCAGCCGTTACCTCTCCTGTTTCATTTTTGTATTCGATTGTATTTAAAAAAACAGGCATAGTATCTGAGTGATAAAAAAAAACGTTTACTACTTTACTTCCAACATCAGAAGTGCCTTCTGCCATGTATTCTGCTTGTGGGCTAGAGCTGCTCAGCACAGATCAGAGTGTGTCCTTCTCTCCTGCCCAAGCACTGCTGCTCCTGCAGCTCCAGGAAGGGAATAGTACAGTGAGAACATCAGATTTTATCCTAACAAATGACTCTATCTTAAGAAGGTGGCTGGGGGAAGAGGAGAGATATGAGACACAGCAGCTGCTGCCAAGAACAACCCATACTTCATTCAATTCAAGAAAACATAAATTTCACCACATATCCTGTTCTCCAGCTCTTTCAATGGGTAAAACGTCACCAAGACATTTCTGACAATGCAGCAGTATTGGCAAAACCCCAGCTCCCCTGGTTGGGTCCCAGAGGCAGTTTCAGGGGCAGAAGTAGTCTAATTTCTACTCCAGGGACACTGTTTTGCTGCAATTGCTTAGCTCTGCAGACTGGCATTTTACTGGCATATGGCAGGACTGTGCTACCACTAGACAAGACTCTACGTCTCCACACTCTGTAAGATTCTGCTTCATGCAGCTTGTGGTGAGACACACTTCAACTCACGTTTATGAAGCTGACGTTGAGCTCTTTAGCTGTGTAGCCCCGCTGCAGGTTCCGTCTGGCATAAACATCATAGTCCCGCACTATCCGGGTGATGATATCTGATGTTGAGATCCCCTCAGTCCTCTGAGTTGGCGCAAACATGCCTAAAGTTGGGGAACAGGACCCAGGACAGCTGTAGCAAGACACATGGCAAAAAGCTGCTGCCACCTCTATTAGGAAACAATCTCTCCTGTCAAGAGCTCATTTCCTAACTGTCTTCACACCACCATGTCTTTGTCCTTAAATGTACAATACCAGGGTCCTCCTTTCTGGGACTATGAGGAAGACCTAAGTAAGACCAAAGCATGTCAAAACCATGTCAAAATACCATGTCTTCTAGCGAAAAGCTCTTCACTTTAGCTGGTTTAAAGACTATTGACTATAATCCACTGCACATAGGATAGTGGTGACAAGGACAGGACAAGGGGTCCTACAATTTAGCGGGTAGAAATATAACAAGCTCTGATGGCTGGGTTTGGACAGATCTAAATAAGCTGCACCCCACTGAGTTTTAGAGCAAACAGCTAGAGGAGCCACTTCGCTAAGTTCATGAGATTCTCCATTTGTGAGAATCTGTAAGCCAAACAGCAGTATTTTTTTTCAAAAGGTGGCTGTTAATTCAATCACAATAACTAGGTTGGAAGTAGGCATTAATGCTGGGCAATGCTTGGCCTGGGACATGGAACAGTCCTAGCCTTATGAAGTAGGGCCCAAAGCTGGGCTTCTTCCTGCCCTCAGAGCCCCCTGGGCAGACCTTGTTCCCAGAGGGCCACTGCCACTTCCCCAGGCATAATCCTGCCATACAGGGGCACAGGAGAAACTACAGCAGACCTTTGACAGGAAGCCCTGGAGAATCTGAGCCAGACCCACCTGCTTCTTTTATATGCTTATAAACATCATCGCTGCCAGCAGAAGAATAGGGGATGTCATCGTGTGCAACAAAGTCGATCTGAAAATTAAGAAAGCAATGCGAGTCAATGTTTTATCTTGAACGTGCAGGTCTCCTGCTTTCTGTCAAAGGATGGTAACTTTTTGCTCAACACCTCCACGCAGGGGTGTGACAGAGAACAGCAAGGCACTTTCCTCTCTTAAAAAGCCACACAGAGCAGTCTCAAGTTCTCACTGGCAATTGCATATCAATTGTAAGCACACACCAGAGAGGAAAGGCTGGGACTAAGGACACAGCTGTTTTAAGCTCCACAGAGAAATGGCTTGTTAATGGCGACAAGGGTAAACTAAGCAAACTCCCCTAGAGACTCCTTCACCTTCCAAAGCAGTTCAACAGATGCTAGAGACTCCCTTCACTTTATCTTACCAACTGACTAAAGACTCTCAAGACAGCTTGCCTGGTCTCCTGCTGCAGGGAAGCTGACGTAGATCTAAGCTGCTCCTGCTGTAAGCAGGGAGTTGGACCAGACGCCCTCCAGAAATCCCTTCCAACTCATGTTATACTCTCCCTACTGCGTTTCACACCAATCTGTAACCAGCATCAACTTCTCCTGCAACAGCGAGAACCCTCTCAGGCTTTTTCACCATGTCACAATCTCTACCTTATTTTAACATTACCTGCCAGCTCAGCAAATGCTTCTATTTTCCCAAGAAACCCACTCGATTCCCATAACCCAGTTCATTCTATATTTAAGGAGTTGCAACAGGAATGGGTTGCTCAGGCAGAGGTCACCCCCATGGACGAATTCTTGCTGTAAACAGCAAGCACAAACAGAGGCTAATCAAAATTCAGAATGGATCAGATGTCACAAATTACCCTGTGCTCTGCCAGGAACTCGGGGGTGAGCGTCCACGGCGCATTTCTCACCACTTCGTCCACATAGCGACAGTGCTGCACAGCGTCATACCGCTCATTTTCATTCATTACCGTGAAGCCCTTGAAGTTATGGGTTAGCTCATCACTGCAGACTGAAGAAACAGGCACAGAGAAGAGTGAGCCTGAGGTACTTACCCCAATGCTTTACAGCAAAAGGACCTTGCACACACCCCTGCTAAACCAGGCAACGGCAGCTGCTGATGGAGGTTGGCGCTGGCACTTTCAAACCCAGCTTTTCCAGCCACAAAGCACCAGGAACAGGGAGCGGCACAGGGCACTAAACTCCTCAGCAATTCTAGGCAGGATGTTTGGAGGATTTCTGCCCAAGCTGGGGACCTACACTCCAAGCCCTCAAGGTCTCTAGAGCCTACAATGCTTACCAAGAAAACCAGCCAATACAGAAGACAACTCTGCTGTATGAAATGGAACCCGGGGCTCTATCAGGCAGAAAACTGCTTATTAACATATTAACATATGAATGTCTCAGGCCTGGAAACTGAAGCCCATGAAAAAAAAAAAATTCCCTAAGCTCCTTATTTCATAAAAGGCCATACCACAGTCTAGTTCTTGGAAAATTGTATTAAAACAAGGGGTGTGTTAACAGCAAATCAAGTTAGCTTAATTATTATGTTCTATGAGAAAGTACGTGAACAACTCTTCATAATCTGCAATGTAAGACATTAAGAAGGAGGGAGTTTTATTTGGTTATCAGACTCAAAAGTAAACAAGGCATTACCAGTCTCACTGATATTGGACATATTTATGTTCTAGACAAACAGATGATAAAGAGCGGGTGAGACTGCTCCCAGCTTGGAGCTTATGTTCACTCGGGCTGTGGCCTCTTGTCTCAGTTCCTGGTGCAAGGGGAGCAGTTCATTGCCCTCCACCTCCTCACCAGTCTCCCAGAGGCAGAGAGCATGGTTGCACACCTTGCTACATGACTTCAGGTCAAACTACCTGAAGTTACTTTCCTGTTTGATGTACAACATTTATGCACATGGGGATGTCTTTCCACCTGCAAGATTTCTAAGCTCAGAGCGTTCTGTAGCTTGGAGCAACTATTTCAGCTCTCCTCCCTCCCTTCCCCTTCCAGACACTACTGTAGCACACACAAAAAATGCAGAAGTACCACTATAAAAATGCCCTCAGCAGCAAGTGAAACTGTGATAAGGAAACAAACCACACAAAGGCGTTATGGTCACTCTATTGCAGGATCAGAGTTTCATTTTGCTTCAGGAAGCTAATGGTAATTGAGAAAATTAGTTAAAGGTATTCTCAGCTTTGATACTTTAACATCATTATGCAGCCTGACCAGAGGTCACCTCCTGATAGACAACATGCGCAGCCTGACATGTCTCTAAGGTGGGTGAAGGTATGGGCACAGAGGCACTGCCTGGACAGAGGCCAGCATATTACAGCAGCCAGAAGAAAGGGTTTCTTTATTCCCATTATATTCTTGAAGGAGGCCTGGCTGAAACACCTCTGTTAGATCCCCTCAGGCAGCCAGCAGGCTATTCCTGGCATCATCTAAAGACTTTTGAACCTAACAGACAAAATGAGGAACTTTTATTTGGAGAAATGGGGCCTCACTGACTTCCACGTGGCCAGGCACCACACCCATGAAACCACCTTTATCTCCACGCTCCTAGTGGGACCTGTTTGGGATTAGCCACAAGCAATCCCCAGCGGAGAGCTGGAGCGGGGGAGCGACTTGCAGGGTGATACAGGTGACACAAAGCTCAACCAGCCACGGAGGGACTGTTGCTCATTCTTTAACTGTCTCATTCGAGGGGCAGATGCTCAACTGCCCCTAATATATTTTGATACTCAGATGTGCAACTCACCGGTATCTGTCAAAAAATAGAAGGGTCAAATTAGAACAGCCTGATCAAAAATCTTTTTCTTAAGCACTCATTTGGTACAGGATATCTTTCTGCAGACATATTAACTCTCAATATATTGCAATAAGACTCCAAGAATATTTGGGATAACTGGCTGCAGTTAGAGCCACTAAGGCCATAAAGACAAAAACCCTGCTATGCCATCTGTATGCACAACCACGGACGGACGTAAACTGTACTCCTACGACAGCCAAAGTCAACAAGGTCACTCCTTACCTCCGACAATGAGGTATGTGTTTGGGAAGAGGTTCTTCGCTTGCATCAAGGCCCGGGCATGTCCAGAGTGAAACAAATCAAATATTCCATCAGCATAAACTCTGACGGGGCGATCCACTGTGCCAAAGAGACAGAGAGACATTTGTGAAGATGCCTTCCTGGAGAAGCAGCTGCTGCTCATGCCCGCATTTGGGGACCTCCTGAAACTCATGGGGGCGTTGCAGAAAACTGGCAGAATGCAGAGCCATAGCCAGGAAAGATTTGTGCAGAGAAATGGCTGGCTTTCTGCCTTCCCACATGGAAACAAATGCAGCTGAGGACAGAGCTGAAATACAACCATGTTCAAAGACAGACTCAAAACTTACCAGATATCCACCAAAACAAGGTGAAGGGAGACCAAGGGGAAAGCAAACCCTGGACATTTCCCTCCTATGGAAATCCAAATGCAGCATTAACTTTTTGCACAGCAGTGAGCTACCAGAGGGAAACCGGCCAAAATGTTTCATAGGTGCCCGATTTCCCCCTGCTATCCAGGATGGCATCTCAAGACTTTTTCAGCAACCTCCTCTGCAGCCCACTGCCACAGCTACCAGTCTGGCTGAGGGACGAGACTGTTCTGATTCCACACCAGCATCATCGGCTCCCCCAGTCCCATGAAACGTATAGCTGTATCCAAAAACCCAGCTGGACTACTCAAAGAAAAACAGATACAATTCTGCTGAACCACTGGCACTATCAGCTAAATCCATAGATAAAGAAGGAGGAACAAAACTTTCCTCAAGCCACCTCTGCCAGGGGAAGTTGTAGCTCTTCTCTTTGAGGTCAGCGCAGAGGTAAAGTGACATAGTCTAGCACTGCCACGTAATAGCAGGTGGCTCCCTGACTTCTGGTCTCCTGGGACCACACAGGACTCTAGCTCTCTTGCTGCTGGTAACAGAAAGCCACGCATTCTTGGTACCTGACGCACTTCGGAATGGCCTGCTGCTCTCTGGCCCGATTCAGGCAGACAGGCTCAGAGGAGTGGTGTGAGCAGAGGCACACCAAAGCTGCAGCGAGGTAGGGGCAGAGCAAAGACCTAGCAGGAGAGCTGAAACCCCATGGGTCTGGGCAGGGCCCTGAAGGTACCTAGAGACAGAGCCTGGGAGGCAGCAAGAGGATGAGTTGATGCAGAGGTAGGGTTGTTAAATTCCAGCTAAGCAGAGGAGTCAGTTTGAAGACAGTCTCTTACAATCACTTTTCCGCAAATCCACCTCAGCCTGAAGATGCCAGGAGGCTCTGGAGAGCCAAGGATCTGGAGATCTGAGACTGCAAAAGCTTTCTGTATGCCAGAAGAGGGCTGGTCCTGGCAGACCTTAATTAAAGTGCAACCATGTTCTGGAAATTGGCTGGGATATCCTTCCCTTTTCCTCCATACCTGCAGCAGCTACAGTACCTGAGCACAGGCATAAACAGCAACAAGGAAGCATGCAGTGAATTTTAGTCTTAGCAGGCAGGAGAGCCATCCCTGTTGAAATCAGAGACCTTTGTGCAGGCTCTGGAGACTTTCAGCTGGGAAATTAATGTGGACTGTGAAAAGCATTGGACTTCCAGAACCTCCTGCAGGAAACCACTGCCAGGTCTCAATCTGAGCTGGCTCATCTCTCAGCAGCAGTCAGGTAGGTAGAAGTGCAGCATTTTTATTGTCTCGGTTTCCGTAACAGAGAGGCCAAGTAAGACAGCACTGTCTGCACACTCTGGCAAGAGAGTGCAGCCATCCTTCAGGAGTCAGTCCTGCCTCTGCCTCCCCTTTGGACTTACAAAGAGAACAGTGTTTTTCCCAGCCTGGTTTAGAGAATAAAAGGACATGTTCTTGTTGTGGGGCTGGCCTACTGTGTTTAATTTAACTTTAATTCAAATCCAGGCTACAATGGGACATTCTGGACAAAGATGCATGTTGGTTTTACTTGCCCATTTCAAGTTTCAGAAGGGATGACTTTTAAAGTGCTTAACTTTAAGCTGCCTCAGACAAAGTAGTAGAGAAAAATGTTCAACTCTGATACTACTCTATAGCTGTCAGTGGCACAGGAAGAGCTAAAACACAAATATCTATTTGCTTCAAATAGTCTTACTGGTGCAGGTATGGCTCCTCACATACAAAGGCTCCAATTTCAGTTGTAATGGCAGGCCCAATTTCACACGGGAACAGTTATCTAATCACCAAAGCATTAACTAGGTCATTCGCTGCAAACCCGGTCTGACGTACAAGGTGGGTTCGGTCTCAGAGGTATCAAAATCACACCTGTCCCTCCCCAACCCGACATTTATACAATTCTTCCAGTCTGTTTTTTACTTACAAGGGGTCCCTCTCATCGCTTCTTCATATGTTACTCTGATGTATGGCTTGCTGTAATCGATTTCCACTTCATCTGAAAACGGAGCCGGTTCCCTCAGTCCCTAAACCACCAGAGAAGGTTAGCTGTGAGAATGCAAAGGTGAGTGCACTACGTAGCGGCAGCACTGCCACTGCAGTGTCCTAGTCACTGAGTGACTCACTGTGTCTCTGCACGATTCAAACACATGTACGGAAAGACTAATTAGTGTTAAACCTCAAAACAGCCCTGCAGGGTGATTAGCCTGAATTTAGAGAGGAAGAGAGAGAGAGAAAAGTAGAGTTAAGAAGGTGGTAGTCATACTGGACCCAAGAAAACTGGAGGCTCAGATCTGCAGCTGGTAAAAACAGACTTTTGACAAACAGCGGTTCACAGCAGCACAAGACAAGCTTCATCAAACCCCACCGTCGCAGCTCCAGCTATGCCCACCCAGGCAAGACCATCACTTTGCTGTGCCTGAGTGCTTGTGCTGTAATGTACAAATTGTAACAGCTCCTCAATTTGAGCGTATGAACAAGCAGAAGAGCAATACCAACAGCAGCACAAATTCCCAGGGAACGGGTGTATTGTCAACCATTTCTGAGCTATACACAGTGAGAGACTGACCTCGATCTGTAGCAGAATATCTCCAACTGCTGAAGGAAAACCCCTCTAATCTGCTAGCTTGACCACAGCAGTATGTTTAATCAGCAGCTGAAGTCCAGGCACCATTTCTGGTCTCCTCTGAATGGAAACAAAACATCTGCCCTTCCCATAACAGAACAAACGGCTCAATTTCCTCCTAGCTGGAAGGTGTGGGGCAGCAATAGATGTCTCTTTCCTCAGCCAGAAGACTAGGAAACAAGCTTGGAGATCTTTACAATAATACCTTCAAGCTGCAAAAAGCTAATCAGTTTCCTCTCTGCCTTCCTGTCCCATTGCAGCATCGTGCCACAGTGCCCAGCACCACTGCAACCAGAAAGACCGCTGCTATTGCGGTTATTGCTACTGTCATTCCTTATTAGAGTGCTCAAAGTGAAGTGCACAGGAAAGCAACCAGTGACCACCACATTCAAGCAAACTGATACTGCTGAAAATCTCCTTTAACTTACTGAGGCTCTAGTACCCGCGTTTCACACACCACCTCCTCTACCAGGATCCTTACTGTTAGGTAAGGCCCGTGCGTCTCTCCTTTCATCACTGCCATTATATCTGGGACTTGTGAATAAAACCAGACTCTCTGCAGTTTGGTTGGCACATACCTGGTACGAAGCTAGGAATAAAAGCATTGAAAAACCTATCAAAGTTATCAGAGGATGATAGAGAAATGCCCTCAAAAGCTCCTGCCACAGTCTTGCCCTTCCTCTGCAGTGCCTACAAGGGTCAGGACTCAACCCGATGTGCACAATACAACAGAATTGTGTGTCAGCAGGCTTGTTACTACCATCTGCTGCTGAGCCCCGCTGCTTTAGGGGAACACTCTGCCAGCCAGCTGTTTAGTTGGGAGTGGTAAAAGCTTCAAGGCAATGTCACAGTTAGGCAACACTATTGCTCTTGCTACAATAAATAAACCTTTCACAAAAGGAAGAAAAGAGAAACCTTTCATCAGGAGGTCTGCGTTAGCCCTGTGGCTAAAAAACAGCCAGGAAGTTTAGAAAGTGGCTAGATTTTACTTGTCTTGTGCTGTTCATAGACAGATGCTTTATTTCTAACACAGGACAGACACCAACTTGAAGAGCAAGAGATTCTCATGGAATAACCTGTGCACTTCTCTTTCCTTACCGAAATATATGGGGTCTTTAAGAGGGACAGGGTGGGTTTTGACAACAGTCAAGGAATTAAGGCTCTGTGGGAAAAGTCATGCAATGTCTCAAGCCTCCATTCCCAATGCTTGTCTCCCCAATTCTCACTTCTGACACTGCTCTTACTTCATTACCATCTGTCAAATGCCCTGGGACAGGACTGAAGTACTCCTGAAGAGCAAAACATTGTTATCAAAGAGGAAAGCTGCAACACATCACCATATTTTGCCAAGGACTATGACCCCAGTATGACGTGGCAGGGATGGTAGCTGGCTTTTGACAGAGATAAGGAAAGAGCAACTAGAGCACATGTGATACACAGGACAGCTCCAGGAAGAGGGCAGAGAAGAGCTGTAAAAGCCCATCATCGCAATATTGTGGCAAGGACAAGTTAAAGTCAGCTCTTTACACTGGCATTAACTGGCATAGACCCCCTTTAGAAGAGACCCCACTGGCTTTAGCTTGTTAAAGCCATCCCGAGGTTGATCTAGGAGAAATCCTTTTGTTTTTTGTTTTTTTTTTTTTAATGAACATGCCTGAAATATCAGCAACATAAATGCAGTCTCCTGCCAGACCAAGAGAATCAAACAGTCATCTTCCCAGTGTTTCAGAGCACAGATTCAATAGATTGCTTCTGCAGGTGCTTACAGACTTCAGACCCTCCTAGAGTTCCCCTGACTTGAACAGGACTGCTTTCTGCGAGGTACATGAGTTGTTACATGCTTGTTTGGAGTATTTCTCCCTCCCGCTGGGTCACTTAAGAAAACCCACCTGTGAGAAATGAATGCTTATTTCTCCATGGATATCTATATGCATGCCTGTTGGGGTTCAGCTTAAGTGACTACAAACAAGCCTGACACACCACAAAAGCAGCTTAGCGACACTTGCCTCAGACCTAATTTAAGCCCATGTTGTAAGCATGTTATTAGTATGAACAAAGGAAGATTTTAAACTGGCTTTGCAAGAAGGATAGCTACTGTCATTTGCTTCTTCCCCCCCTGCTTTGTTTTCTGTGTCCACAGAAAAATCATCACATTTATCTTTCTGCTGTTACGGCTCAATGTCCTAATCTCGCAGGCACCTAAAGCTCCTATCTCTGCTTACTTACGAATGAGCGTCGGGACATTTTTTGAGGGATTCCGTCCAGCTCTGTCGCCCCATTAGGGCCAGATCCATCTTTTCTTCTTTTTCGGGAATTCATCCTGGAGGAGGACGGCGGCTCCATCTTGCCAAGCACGTCCAGTGAGAACTGGAACAAAATGAAGGAGAGGGGGGGAAAAGAAAGAAAAAAAAAAAGATATTTCTCAGCTCTTCCAAAGCAGAATCAGTCAACAGCAGGCACAGCGTACAGAAGGTCAGCGCAAAGACACAGCCACCTAACAAGGGGCTTAGCCAGTTGTATTTGGCATCAGCTGCCAAGGCTTGACAAACAGTGCCTGGTGGGAATACGGAATCATTTAATGCAACTCAGAGCTGTTCTGCAGAGAGAAGCATGCAGCAGTCAGCTGGCTGGAGAGAAACTCGCACAAGAGTTGCAATGCAAGTTATAAATCATTACTACAAGGCTAATTATCCTATTTTAGCATCTGAAAAGCAACCTAAGGATTAAGGCATGCCCAGTCCATATTCAGCCCTCCCCCAGCTCTCATTCTGATGAATGCAAACACTCTTCTAGCCTTCTGTGCGCCCCCCGCCTCCCCCAAGACAGCTGGTGGGTGTACTGCATCCCTGTACAATCCTGAAGAGAGGAAGGAGCAGGTTTAAGCAGAAGGACAAGGGTGAGGGAAGGGGTGCAACCCATGGTCATAACTTAAATAACTAGCTGGCTTGCTGTTTGCTTTGTTGTTTGTGTAAGACCAAGCTGCAGCTCGCCAGTGGGGACAGCTCACCTTGGGATGGCTGCCACCATGCTCCCCTCTCATCCCCTGTCCCCACTGCAGTGGTGACTCAGCCGATGGTGAAGCAGCTGCTGACACCACATTAGGGCACACTTACTTCTGGCACTTTACGTACCAGGTTGTAATTAGCGGTGGTTCAGCTGAACTGCTTCTGTGATGAATAGACAGACAGACAACCAGCGTAGGACAGAAATCGTGACAGCTATCTAGAAATAAGCTATCTGTGCTTTTGAGCTGGAGTCATTGTACCTTCCCAAAAGGGCCCTGGATTAGGAAGCCCAGCACTTCACAGAGCTGAAGCAAAGCTAGGGATTCATAGAAAGACATGGCAGCAAATATTCCCTTTTCGGCTGCTGCAGGAGTTAGAAACAGGTGTGTCCTGGTTTCCACGACAGGTGCTAGATTAAACCACGACAAGGTGCGAGATTTGCAAAGTTTATAACTAAAGAGCAGCATTACCTCTCTCGCTCACTTGAAGTGTGCAGCTCTCCAGTGCAGCAAATGGTACTTCTGACCTGCCATTCCTGAGAGCTGCATAACCCCTCCGCCCAGAAATGATGCTTATGTGTGTGCCTCAACACCCTAATAATAAGAGCCATGTGGAATTTAAAATGTCTCCCCACCCACATGCAGTGTGTGTGCTGGAACATGTTAGGTGGGGCAAGCGCGAGGTATGAGAAAGGGCAGATGTCCCTCTGAACACCACCCCTCTCCTAGGCAGAGAGTTTCTGCCGAGCGTTCCTACTCAGGACAAGCTGGGACTGTCCTCAGTAAGGGCTGCTGGGCAAAGCTCTGCTGTTTAGCAACCAAGAAGCGTGGGCTTGATTTGTGAATCTGTGAAGCAGATTTAGCGATCGGACTCACTCAAGCACAAATGACTCCAAGTTAAGGAATGTTCCAAAGTAAGGAGTCAAACACAGTTTAATAACACACAAACATACCGCTCTCCCCACCTAGCATCAACAAGATGATACCTTACGAACAGCATTAGGGCCAAACACAGCTGAACTGTTTTTGGGCTACACACGTGTAAGTATCCCAGACTGCTCTGCTAGACCTAACACAATGCACTAAGAACAGGAAAAGAGAATTTTAGGTGTGTGGGGAGCCAAAAAAAATACTGGGGAGAAGACAAAAGTGACCGTGAAGAGCAGCCACAACGACATTTCAGAACTGCTTGAGCCATCCGGCACTCACTCCGTAATGCCTGCAAGTCAAGTTTGTCGAGTTTTCCCCATTCCCGTAATTAATTTACTATTTCCTAAGAACAGACAAACATACGGAAGTGTGCAAAAGCAATCTCAGGCAAAAAGAGTTTGCAACCCTGAGCTCGAAGCCTTCAAACACTTAAGCAAATATTTTACTTTCAGGCAAGATCTGTGCTATAAATGCAGCAGCCTTCAGAGTACCTCTGTGAAAACACAGGGTATGACACAAGTAATTCTTAGGTTTTGCAAGGCGCCATCTTGCAAACACACTCTGTATCAGTTATTTACTTCACCACCATGGTCCTGTCAGAAACCATCCAGTTCACAAAAAGCAGCAGACCTCTGTCTCTGGTTCAAGTAACCCCAGTGTTCATGGAAACTGGGGGAAAACAGCAGCAGATTTTCTTGTTAGTTGGTCAAAATAATTTCACTGTTTCAAGTCACCTGTTGGTCTCTGACCACTCGCTTTCCTTCCCTTCGGAGACAATTAAAAGGTCTGTTAATATCCTGAATGCAGACATTCTGAACCACTGCCCAGCAAAATATTAAAAAGCGCTGGCAGAGGCTTTGGTGCTGAAGTACAGACATAGCATCCTCCACGCACAAACAGGTAAAGCTCTTCCCACGTTAGCTTGGCCCATCAGAGCAACCAGACTTCTCTGCACACAAGTACACTCTCTGCTGAGTTATCACCAGCGTCTTGCTGATGGGTGCAGAGCTCACGGCCAGCCAAAGAACTGCAGGTTACAGCACAGGGCAACACCGTGCTTTGTGCTGATGTACAGCAGCACTGTCCGAGCCCAGGAGAAATCTCCAACAGCTTCTTCCAACCCCTCCCACACCCAACCATCCGCTTTCCTCCACCCTAATTCACTTTTCCACTTCTCAGGGTATACGTAGTCAAATGATGGCAAACAATAGCTTAAGCGAATGGATTTGCTTTGCATTAAATAAGCAGCAGTGGTCAGACAGCACCAGCCACCCAGCAGCAGCTCTACCTGACATACCAAGGGAGAAACCTGCTTTGAGGACAGCACAGATATGCTCTATCTGCTCTGATGTTACAGGCTAGATGCTGCTGAAGGAGCCTCTCCAATGTCCGGAGAGCTGGGCTGCGCACCTCATGAGTGACGTAGCTGTGCCAATTACTCCAATTAACGCAGAAATTAAACAATAATTTTACCACTCTTCAAAGCTTTAAAACCTCTGTCCTGTGGCTAGTGTGTTTCTGGGAAGTCCTCCCACCACCAAACTTGTCTTCGTTAAAAACTGGGAACGCGTTGTTTTTAAAAACAAACCATACCTTACTGCGATAAAGCTACTAATCTTAGAATGTTTCATTTTGACCCAAATGACTAAAATAGCATCCCAAACAATTACTTACTAACAATGGGATCCAGCATCTGTAGCTGAGCTTAACACATGAGCACACAGTTTTGCTTCCCCAAATGCATAAAACACTGGCTGTTCTAAAATTAATTACATTTGCAGCAGATGGGGAAGGGGAAAGAGAAGATAAAGTCTCAAAGCTCATTCTGAAAAACTCCAAGATAAAAACCAGGCATAATCAGAAGAGCGAGCCCTGCTGTAAAATATTAACATTGTTCTATTTTGTTTAAGGCATCACCCTCCTGCATTACTGAGTCTGTGCTGAACATGAGAAACTGCTTGCTAGGAGCAAAGTTAAGAAGTGCCCCATTTGGGAAAGCCATGGGCAGATCACAGTCTCGGTGACACTTTACAAAACACTTGGGGCTTTGCTTCTGAAACTTACTTCTTTGGTGCACATCCTGTATCAAAGAAGCGCCTTGCATCACCTGCCAGCTAGCTCACCTCAAGAGAGAGAGTTGTACCGGCTCTGCGAGGAGCAGCTGACTGCCAAGGGGAGAAGAGTTGCTCTCTCTGTCAGGGAATCACTCCTCAGTCCCCAAGTGCAGATATTGAATGAAGGAGGGGAAGCAGTCGAAGGGAGAAATAGGAGTTTTCTTTAAACTGTGGCAATAACAGCCTTCAGAAATCATCCAACACTTTACTGAGAGTAATGCTACAAAGCTCAAGTCATTTCCCACTGAAACGCAGCCGCTTCTGGGAGGGAAGAAGGACAAGCATTGATTACCACAAAGAAAAAAAAAATACATAGGCAGGGAAGGAATTTAAAGCTTCTCCCTTAGTGTGAGTTAACTACACCATCATCCGAGCTGGAATTTAACCACAACACCAAAGTTAACACCTCTGGCAGATGGAGAAGGTCAAAATAGGCGCGGCAAATCTTCTTACTTAGCCAAAGCCTTATCTCACTGTCTGCATCTTCATGGACAGTGCCGATGCTTTGTTTAGCCTTGGTGGTGTCAGAGAACTGCCTGCCTCACACTACACCTGAGAAGCAGATGAGCTATTTCTGCACCCTAAGCACACTGATGGCATGAGGACCTGGCCCATCTGCATTCTTTGTGTTTTGATGTCCCCAGGAATTTCTTGAAGAATATTATCTGCAAATCTACATGCACTAGCAGGATTTCTTCTGCCACCTCTGCTGCTTTTCACTTGCAGATTTACACACCAAGGCAAAATAAATCCTGCTACTTACACTCATCCTGCTACTTAAACTCGAAGTCTGTGCAAAACAAGAGCTTACTGCAACAACTCAGTAAATGCTCCAGCCCAAAGCTGATGCATTTCCCACCAGGGATCTGAGTCAGCGCAAGACTGGCACACTGGAGCAGCGAGGCCCCTCCGAAACCCACAGCTCCCAGGCTCCCCGGGTGGCACTGCCTGCTCCCAGGCTCCCCTATCGTCCCTCTGAACTTAGAAGGCGTTGGCACAGTCAGATGTGACTATCATGTGCTGCTTTGACTACAAGATCATACCACTTTACAGGAACAAGCTATTTCTCTTCTGCTGACTCATCTGCAGGCAAATACTACTAAACTTTGCACTCTGCCAGCTGTCTGCAGAGAATTGCCTTGACACGTGGACAGCACCTAAGCGAGAGCCTCAGGGAAAAGGAAGAAGTCCTGTCACTTCAGATAATTCCCCTGCCAGGCTGTAAAATACCCAAACGACCCTGCATTCCTCAGTCATGGGGAGAAAAGAATCCTTTTCCCCCTGTTCTCCCGCACCTCCAACCCCCAGTTTACAATTAACCTTACTGCTGTGTACCCCTGTAGAGATCTGTTGTAGACAGAAAGACTCAGAAGAGGTTAATGACAGAAGACTCATCACAGTGAGAAACTGATGAAAGACTGTTTACAACTTGGGGGTTAACCTATACATAATTACTGGGAGAGATCAGGATCTCTCTTCAATCTGTGCTTAAAAAACTTGCCAATCTCCAAGGCAACTTCATTCCCAGCCCAGGCTTGCGAGGCCCAGATTCGCCCCAATCCCCAGACTGAGAGCATCTGCTTAAAAACTGAGTGCTAATGGCTGTGACCCAGCCTGCTCACCTCCAGAGAAGACTGCGACTCTCCCCAGCACAGCAGCTCTCCCCACAGTCAGCATCTGCTCTACCTAGACGGTCTAAGCCCTCAAGCCCCTTAGAAAGGTTACTGCAGGATCTGGCAGGCAGAGAGAGTCCTGTCTACACTCAAAACATAGGCTGCTTCAGCTACTCTGGCTGAGCAAAAGCAGCTATCCTGCAGCATATTAATAGCCACATGAACGTATAAAAGGGATTCCAGTTCAGGCAGTGCCATACACTGGTCCAGCAGCATCCAGACCCAGACCTTTGCAACGCTGGCTAAAAAAAACCCCAAGCCTTGCATCCCCTACTGCTACGGGCAGGCTGATAACATTTGCTCAAGCAGAGCCCGACCATGCAGAAGATCTGGTACCCGTGTCCTGCAATCGATGAAAAGATGCTGCCTTTCACCAACAAAGTCCTAAATGGCTCAAGGTAATTCTCTCTACAACCACCACAACTGACAACAGTGCAGTGTGATCACCTAAGCAGCGCTGCTATGAAATACATACAAAAAAAAGAGAAACTGCTGGCAAGACCTTCTCCATGAATTCACGACCCTTCTGGGTACACCATAAGCCCGAGGCACTGAGTGTCCTGGCATGCGACAAAGTCTCTGCTGCGGTTAGCGAAGCAGCAAGAGTAGGGTTTATGCAGAACATCAGAGAAGATTTGGAGCCTGCCCAGGGACAATAAAGAACAAGCACGGGTGGTCATTCTGTCCTGACTTTTCTGCTGAGTTGCATTGTGTTTTGCTTTTAGGGTTTAACAACAGAACCTTTTGAGACTTCAGGAGGCAACCTCCTTTAGCAGGTTTACACATCAATACCAAACCCTTGCTCCAACAATTATCGTTTGTGGGTCATTCTACAGCAATTTCAAGACAATTACAATCCAGATCTTGGACCAAGAAACTTCCAAGTCACGAATTTTAATGATTCTGTATATATAGCAAATTCCTTCAGGAAATAAAGCACAGGTATTTGTCATCTGAATTTCAAAAGCAAATACGGTGGCTGTCCTCAGGCCCAGGAGTCCTGCGGATGGAAAGCCACCAGTACCTGCTTCTGACTACACCAGTCTTCGCCAGCCGCAGGCTGGGGGACCTGGTGCTGCAATGGCACAGGGTGGGGACAGAAGAAGGAAGGCCACCTGCAGCGTCCTGCACCTCCCTCCACAGCGACCGAGGGCTACCAAGGAGCATCGCAGCTCTCAGAATTCCTGCAGACTTTAATTACAAAACCATTAATCAGTACAGCCAGGACTTTGGTGGACACAAAAAGCGGGTTAGAGAGGATGTGTGCCTGCACAGCAGCTAGGTCACACCTTCCTTCTCTGCAGTCAGGGCCACCTCCTCATTGTTCTGCTCCTCTCTCCCCTGCTCCTCTCTCCCCAGGCCTTGGCTGCATCCCCTAGGTTGGGGGATGTTCCCCAAAGCCCCCATGCTCCAAGCCCTGGGGGTGTATTCCAAAAGTTTCCCAAAGCATCTGCTGCTGTCTCCTCTCAGCCTGCCCCCACCGCAGCCGGTCCTGCCATCCCCCGAGCATTGTGCCCGAGCCCCAGCCTCTCCCCAAGCCCCCACAACGGGGAAGCAGCGCACCACGCCCCCTCCCCAGCAGACATTGTCCCCTTGCCCAAAGCCTTTTCTGACTCCTTTCCATGTCCCTACCAGCTAGCACCGCCCAGAGCCCCCCTGCCCCACAGTGAGCCCACCGCACCCAGGCGGGGCTGCCCCACGCCTGTGCCACGGCCACCCCGCTGGGAGAGAGGTCCCGGGGAGGGACCCCTGACTGACCCCGCAGCGGCAGCGTGAGGTGCCCCTCACGTGCCTCCAGCCAAAACCCACCCACCTGCCTCCAGCCCCTGTGACGGGCACCCCTCTGGTCCCACAGCGAGTGCCCTGTCCCCTGCACTCCCAGCGACAGACCCCGCAGCCATCCTAGGGCCACCCACGTCCCCCCAGTGACAGACCCCGCAGACCCCCAGGACCCACCATATGTCCCAGCGACAGACCCCACAGCCCCCCCCACGCTCCCCACGGACGCCCCCCTACCAGCGCGCCGCCGGCCGCACGCACCTCCGCAGCCCAGCCCGGCCCCGCCGCCGCTGCCGGAGCCGCTGCGGGAGCCGCTCCCGGCGCCGGCCCCGCCCCGCTCCCGCCAACGCCAACGGGGCGGCGGGCGGAGCCGCTGTGTGTCGGGCCGGGGCGGCAGGAAGGGACCGGCCGCGCCCCGGGAAACCGCGCCCAGAAGCTCCGTTCCGGCTCACAACGGCCCCCCCCCGCCCCCGGGGGGCTCGCCCCGTAGCGTCGAGGGCGCCCCGGGGCTCCGCGCTCGGACCGGGGGGCCAGCAGCGGGGGAATGGCCCAGCGGAGGTTTGCTGCTGCGGCCCACAACCCTGCCCTGCGGCCCTTCACGTGTCAAACGTAAATTCTGGGGACCGTGGAAGGGGGGAGCCAAGCACCCCTGGAGCAGACCTGGCTGCTCTGGGCCGCGGCAGCTTCGTCGCAGCCCTTCGCACTCGCTGCGCGGCCGGTCTCCTCCCGCTGGCGGCGGCGGTGCAGGAATACCGGCCTGTATTGCCCCTTGGTCGGCACAGAGGGAACAGGCATCACCACACCGCAACTCATCCCACCTTCCGACCGGCGCCCGAGACGCGCTCTGGTGGCACCCGATCTCTCGGGAACCAACCCGGTCCTCTAACTTTTGGGGAGATGAGAGACTTTAGCACTCCTTTTCTGACCTACAGCAGCCTTTTCTACTGCTCCTTTCTGAGGCTGGAGTCCTAACAAATTTGGGCTCCAAACATCCACCCTCATATCCCCTGACAGTTACAGAGGCAAAGATTGAGAAGGCACTGCAATATCTACTGAAGAGGGCGATGAGCAGTGATTCCTCACAGTGTCCACGGGTGCCAAATTGCACCAAACCAACGAGGAGTTACAGCAGGGAGGAGGTTCGGCAGTCAGCGGGGCGTGCAGGCCGCTGGCCTGACCTAATGTCCTAAATACCTTGTCTTCCTATCAGTTAATATCATCTCATGTGACACTTAGCTGGGATTTACAGCCCAAATCTTACGGGAGTCACAGGAACAAATCTGCATAACCAGAATATGAGGTTGGCTTTATGTGTTAATTTACGAAGAATCCTCAGAAAACGCTCATCTGAGAAGCACAGACAAGCAATCAAGGCTAGTGCATCTTGTAGAGTGGAGGAGAAGGACAAACGGTGGAAATGGCACGGGTCAACCCACAGGAGAGGAAATATTAAATACATAGATTTATTAGGTTATATTTCTTATAAATATTTCATTCATTTCAGAAAATTAACAAAAATAAAAGCAACAGAACCCTTTCAAGGTGAAAGTTGAGTTTGCCTTAGAAACAATGGCTATTGGCAATACACTTTTTTAGGACAAAACCGACACACTGGATAAAAACAAAGGGCGATTTAAATAAAGGACATAATAATACTGTGCTTAAAGCTATATCGATATCCACAAGGAAGAAGGAATGTTATAGTGTCTAGAACAGGTGTAGGACATGCTTTGTAGAGCTGTTATTTTGTTAGGTAATAAAGGAAGAACACGATGCTTTTGTGCACTTTAACAAAAAATACCCTAAAGCGTTCTCCCCCACCTCTGTCCTTCTGTGCAGTGTTTACCATCTTCAGTAGTAGAAGCAGCCAAACGCAGCTACCACACAAAACAGGCTGTCCTGGGGAAAACAGAGAAAGGCTCCATGTTAGTGAAGGCAAGCTCTTCGCTCGCCTAACTGAAAAGGCTAACCTAAGGGAACATTTAGACCAGAGCATAACCTTATATTGTAATATATTGCAATTTTCTGCCTTTCAGTTAGTTTCTTATTCACCTCACTTGTGGTGTAACTCAGGTCAGTGTGTCTGAACGCCAGAAGTGCCTCAGTTTACTCCATCCGCACACCCGCAGGTGTCTAGGTGTCAGTTTAAAATAAAAATAAAATAATAATGAAATAAAACCTTGACTTTTTCTCAGTCCTGGATTCCAGCCATACTCCATGACAGCAGTTCAGCAAAGCATATAAGAAAAGACTTTCTCTCTTGTGCTTCCTCTCCCCACCTGTACAATGGTGTGACTGTAACAGCTTTTGTACGGTACTGTATGACCTACTCAGGAAATAGATATAATATCCAACATAGTAAAACTTAAGTTTGTTTGGTGAATGAGGACGTAAATCATACTGTTTCAATAGAGTCTTGGTTCCTTCCTTCTAGTGGTTGTTTTTTTTCTGCTCCATATTTAAGGTCACTCTGCCTCTCATACAAAAGCAAGTAGCTTTACACTTTCCCATGGTAAAACAGCCGATACTTACGTTCATGAACACATCATGAGCGTAGCTGTCAGTGTCAGCATCCCAGAAACATCGCGCAGCCATACTAGACAAAGGAGACAGAGCAGAGCCGTTACCCAGAGTTCACGTGTAAGGACCTAAGTGATCACAGATACTTTCCTCAAAAGGCAAACTGAGCTTCCTTTAAAGATAAAGGAAATGGGAAGCATCCTCCTGAATCCTGAGCCTAGATCCCCACGGCTGAATTCCACCACATGCTGTAACCCCCTCTGTATGTGGATCAAGCTCCATCTTCAAACTCACCAGCTATCAACCCTGCCACCTCCACTGTGCAGCAGGGCTTGAAACCTCATTGCTACGGTGCTTAAGAATCTTTGACTTCTGGTCTATGCGTATCGGTGGCTAATTTAGCTTATTCTTGTCCTTCACCTCCTGCACCCTCATGCTACATACTCCCAACTTATTTATAGGGAGCTATCGTATTCCTTGGCAGACGTCGTGTTACTAGACCATGAGCTAAGCTCTTCAAGTCCTTTCGTATCTATACTTTCTGTTCCCCGAACATATTGCTGGCCTTTTTCTACACCTGCTTCAGTCCAAGCCTTACCCTGAAGACAAGCAACAGGATATTACAGACGAGACCTCGCTGCTGCCTTGTCTAATGTTGTTGACACTCCCCTTTCTCTGCTGCAAATGCCCAGCTCCCTGCCTGCCCCAGTCAGTCTCAGCTGACAGGATCCCTGTTTGTAGCACAGCGTGTTGTTCGTAGTCCCTACATGTATGACTTATTGTTATAAGATTGTTGAATTTCATCCTTTTTTAATAATACCTTAGCCCTCAGGGTTATTCTGCTTTTTTTTCAGTCCAATATTCCACTCTGCCTCTGGAATACCCTGGTTACCCAGTATTTTGCATTAAGGATGTTAGTGATCATGCTTCAGTCTTGCCTCCTGCCTATTGCAAACGAAAGAATTTCCCCAATTGCTCTGTCAGTCTGTTCCTGGGCTTCACGTTTCAAATCAGACCACCTCATTGAACCGTTCACCCTGGTACGGTGCTTCTGGAGCAGTCTGCCTGCAGACAGACATTCCTGAGAAAAGCCTGAGCAGCAGGTACAGATATTCCTTCCTGACCCCCAGAACACTGAGGCAGCAGATCTGATTACAGCTCTGCTGGCTTATCTTCTGCTGGAGTACCAGGCACAATAATAAAGATAAGCCCAGCAGATAAAGCACATAAACCTTGTAGGCTGTTCTCTTTTGTCTTCTCCCTACTCACTAGCAATGGAAAGCTACAGCCCACTACTGCAGCCAAGAGGAATTCTTTTGTCTCATTGCAGGCATCTGGAGCTAGACTGCAAGTGCTCAGCACCCACAGTCTAGGCTCGATTCCCATGACAGTATTGCATGGGGATTATAGAAATTTAAACTTCTGAAAAACGCCTACCTGGGGGGATTAAATGCAAATGAAGTACCTATAGAAATCTGGCTTTAGACAGAAGTGAGTTACCATGGCTCTTGTGCTCCAGCAGGGCCTCGAGAATGGATTGGGTGTGTGCTCTAGTTCATCATGAATACAACATAAAGTGCCTTTCTACAACACTCCTCACAAATGCTTTTCAGCATTTCAGCTTGCTAAGAACCACCATGCAGCCAGTTATCACCGGGTAATTCAATCAGCCACAATCCAAGCCCTCACTTGCCACTTAAAGAGAAAAGAAAGTGCTTTACACTTCTTCATCTGCAGAGAGATCTTTGTACCTAGGAAAGTTGGAAGCAGCTTCCAAAGAAAAAAAACCACCCAAACCCAACAAAAATGATAGAAATACAATTAGAAGATGCAAAACTTACTTCACTCCTTCTCCTCTCTGCTCTCCAATCACAACCTGCACCACCATTTTGTACCTGTCAAATCCCTCCTCTGGAAAGAAAGAAAAAAATAATAGCGAGAGCAACAACTTGTTTAAAATATGAGGCCAAAACAGGACCCAGAAAGCTAAAGATTTCTGGTTACAAAGCAAGTGTCCTCTACAAGTCCATGCAATTGGCAAAGTGGACGGAGTGCCTTGAGGCTTCATCTTCCTAGGTACAGAGTACCACGGTCTTATTGGAGTTAAAGGGTGAATAGGATATTTGGCATCCGTCAAAAGATGCATCTAAGGCAGAAGACACCCCTGAACAGCCACACTATATGTCAGCATTCTACTTTGACAACTTTCAAGAACTGAACATATGGAAA
This sequence comes from Aptenodytes patagonicus, assembly GCF_965638725.1. Taxonomy (NCBI): domain Eukaryota; kingdom Metazoa; phylum Chordata; class Aves; order Sphenisciformes; family Spheniscidae; genus Aptenodytes; species Aptenodytes patagonicus. The sequence goes on along the minus strand of NC_134954.1, from coordinate 12,123,175 downwards.
GAATGTAAATAAGGCTGCTGGTGGACAAAATCCAATTTGAAAAAAATTGGCTTATTTTGAAACTGTTCTAATGCAAAGGTATTGTAGAGATTCTTCTGCCACATAGATGTTTCCTTTGCTTCTGAGCTGGGATAAAAGGCAACATAAAAGCATATGCGGGTCTACGTTATGTGTCTGCAAAGATATGCAGTTGTTTTACAATAGTAAAGAAATACCTTTGGGGCACAGGCCAGACCCAATCAAGCCATGGCAACGTTCCAGAAGCCAAATCAGAACAAGCATGTTTAAAATAAAATATAGATCCTAATGCCTGTCTTCAACAAAGCAGTGTCCCCGGAAGACTCCGGTGCACTGTTTCCACTGGAGGATTGAACACAACATGCTGGGTCTGGTAACATCCACCATGTCAATGCTTATCAGAGATGCCAGCTGATACAATGGCCACACTGGGCCAGTCTCGCTTCAGGCTACTGCGAGTGTGTTTACAGATTACTGAAGCCAAGCCCTGTGCATATTAGCTCAGCATCAACACGTGCTGGGACTACAGCTGCTGCTGGTTTTAAAGCAGATGTGTAACTCTGGGAGAAGCATAAATCCGTGGTTCCTGCCGAGGGTGACGGTATGTCTGTGTCACCGTGTCAGGCCAGCCCAGCAGATGGAGCACCAGCATGTCCCCAGGAAGAAGGCAAAAAGAAAGCGGCCGTGCCAACACACATCTATGTACTTGTTCTAGCACTGAACGCAGGAAACACCTGCTAGAGCCTGAAGTTTAGTTCTTGAACTCAGAAATGTTGGAGGGCATCCTGCACAGCACCACCACCACGACCTTTTTCCATTGCTGTAAGGCTGTAGTCACACCCCTCCTTGGCTGACTGTGCTCCTAACTCTCTCCCCCTTTGCTGCTCCCACTGGGCCGCCTTCTGATCTCCCTGCTACTCCACTCTGACCCAACTCTGATCTAACTTGCAGCAGAAAAAAAGCAGAAATGGTTCTGTTTACTGAAGCAAGAAGCAATGAAGCATCACTTCTTCCTTCTCTCTAATGCAGCTTCTTTCCCCCTGCAGCCCCTCCAAGGCTGACATCCCACACCAGCCAGTCTATACGAAAACAAATCTTGTCTGCTTGAATTAGGTTTCTAGTTCCGCAGGCGAGGAACGTTATGTATATAGGCCACAATGTTTCGTAACGGCAGACTCAAGTCAGTCAACAGGGAAGAAATAGATTGCAATAAAAGAGGAAAGAAGGATTTTGTCAAAGGGAGAGGACACAGTAAGAAAAGAAACGACTTCCCCAGCAAACCTCCTTACCTTTTAGTCTGTCTTTTATTGTCTCTGATAAAGACTTTGTAAGCTGAGGCATTTCTTCTGGGATGTACTGTACATTGGCCAGCTTCTCCTTCAGTATCGCATGGATGCATTCTTTTACTGTGGACGATTTAAATCTATCAGGGCAAAAAAACAGCAACAGAAGGCCCAGGAAGTTCACACAACGTGTAGAAACATACATAACCCCACCTGGGAAAATGTAGCTTTCACATATTAAAGAAAAATGACAAATGAAAAACCATGGGGCCAAAAAGCCCAGCTAAGATGGAGATACTTAACCAGCCCTGCCAAAAGCCAAACACCCATAAACACTGGTGTGAAACCACCCCCATTGGAGGTTGCCCCTTCAGCGGCATCCCCCACCTGCGCTCCCCTCGCCTCCCCACCCACATCCCCCTACAACTCATGTCAAAGTTGGTCTGGGAGCCCAGTGACCCCATCCCGGGCAACCCTGAGGGCTCCCCCATTCCCAACAACCCCACCCAGCCCCCGTAGCCCCATGCCAGCCCCCCATGCCCAGGGACCCCCTCCCCGACAGTCCCACCGCAGCTCCCACATCCCCAGGGCCGGCCCCAGACCCAAAGCCCCCAGAATGCCCCCGCTCCTAGGGCACCCCCGCCCCCAGCATCCCCCCCCCCCCCCCGGAACTCCCAGGACCAGGACCAGGACCAGGACCACCACCCCCAGGCCCCCCCCGGCTCACCGGCGCTGGAGGCCGGGCCGCAGGCTGTACGTGTTCCCGGCCCCATCGTCCGGGCCCAGCTCGCCCATGGCCGCAGCCCCCCGCGGGCCGCCCCGGCGTTGGTTACCCCGGCAACCCCCGCCACTTCCGCCTCCTTCGCGTCACGGGGCGGCACCGTACGTCACGGCGCCGCGCCCCGCCTCCCGTCTTGCGCGGGGGGGCGCTTGCACGTGGCCGTGAGGGCACCCCCGCGGCGCGGGGGGTGCGGACCCACGGAGGGGGGGTGCGGCTCCGGGGGGGTGCGGACCCCCAGGGCCGGTGCGGGCCCGGGGGTGTGTGTGTGTGTGTGTGTATTTTTGACATTTGTCAAAAATTCTTTATTTTGACAATTTTTACAATTAAAACATTTATACAATAAAATAATTGGTAAATAAATGGTAAGTAATTGCAATAATAATTGTAATTGTAAATAAAGGGTTTGATGAGCCTGCTGCCTGGGGAGGTGAGGGGGGCAGGAGGCCTGACGGGGAAAGCAAGCGGCTCCTCAGCGGGAAGACGGCCTCACCTCGCTGGGTGCTTCCCCAGTGCCCTCCTCCCACCCAAAGTCGGCTGGCAGTCGTAGCCCGAGCCCCTTCCCGCTCCCTCGCCCAGGGCTCGGTGGGTTGGAGCGGCTGCGGACGTGGCTCCAGGTGCCAGCAGGGCAGAGGGGTCCCCGTGCCCAGAGACGTCTTTGCAAGCCCGTGGCCTCAGCTGGAGGGGGGCTGTGTTGGTGTCCCAGCCCCAGGTGCCGGCTCCGGCCCCAAGAACCTTGCTGGGAGCGCCCGGCTGCTGCAGGGGCAGCGGGTGCAGGCGGAGGAGAGCGCAGCATGAAATCATTTGCCATGACAAAGCCTATTCCCCCAATTCCTGCCCGTGTGTTGCTGCCAGACCCTGTGCTCCCTGCCTGCCTCTGGGCCATGCATCCCAACCACCAGCACGGAGATCCCAGCCTTGCTCCTTTCCTCCAGGAACTTCTCAAATCTTCCAGAAAGGCCTAAAATTGTCGCTCCCCAATATCCTCCCCCCGTCACACCCTTGTGCTCTTTTCCCTGTCCACAGCTGCTGTCTGTCCCAAGGAAGGCTGGCGAACGACAGCTTGCATATGACACAGCCCCCCTCCTGAGAAGCTGACATCCTGCTTCCTCCGCTGTTTATCTTGATGCAGCAATCTCCACGATCTCGTGCTTCTTACGTGCAGTGGGTGACACCGCCGAGAAACGTCCCCAGGCGCTTCGAATGGAAACAGCGTGAAGGCTGCCGGTGCAGAGTGTGCTGCTGCTGGGGACCAGGGGCTGGAGGAGGCCATCACGCGCGGCAGGGCTGGGGGGCGCCTGGGACTGGGGCTCTGGGGGCAGGCTGCTGCCTGGAGGTGCCCCTCGGGTGCCAGGAGGGTGTGAGGTTGCACCTGGAGGCAGGAGGTGCCCCTGTCGGAGTTTTGCTTGGGTTGCACGGAGGCATCCCAGCTGGCACCAGGTCCTGCCCCAACCTGGTCTGAGCGCGGGAGGGTTGCTGAGACCTCGAGCAGCAGCAGCAGCTCCTGATTTCCACGGGCTTTAGCAGCACCGCTCTCTAGAGATGATCCATTGGAGCCCTTAGTACCGCCGGGCTGGGCATCAGCTCTGCCCACCAGCAGGAACAGCACCCTGCTGCCATGGTGAAGGTGGTGGTGGCCCCGTGCCATACCCGTGTGGCACCTTCGCATCGCAGTTACCATTGCCCTGCCCAGGCCCTGCAGATTTCCGCTCGCTAAAGGAACAGTTTCGTGCCCCTGCTCCATCCCTCCGCTTACTCGCTGCTTACTCACGCCCCGGGGGCCGCTGCCTTTCCTCGCAGTCAGGTGTTGTTTCTCATGCAAATAGTTTGCAGGGGCCTTCCTAATTTCTGAGAAGCATCTGAAAGACCTCAATGCTCTCCTTGTTTATTTGCAAACACTTAATCATTTCCTTTTCTTGCCCCAGCCACCGTGGCCTCCTGCCTGGGTCAGACCCGCAGATGTGAATTCAGTTAAACCAACGGGGGAGGGATCTTTGGGAACCTGTGGGTTTCTCTTCCTCAGCATCTTTTTGTGGTAATTTGTGTTCCCCATTTCATTTGGGAAGCTTTGCTTTCCCTGGGCTTTGAGGACGTTCAGCTCTGGGCTTCAGCTGGCTACATCTGAGGTGTTTGATCATTGCTTTCTTGTACATCTTCCAAATTTTCAGTGCTCCTTAAATACCCCAGATGCTTTTAAGCCATTTTGGGACTGACCCTCGATCCTTTGAGGTGACTGCTCAGGGTGATAGCTGTGTGTCCTGACAGTGATGGCTGCAGGAGACCAGGGCTTTGTCCGGGTCCCAGCCGCTTCGGTAGGACCCTTGCTGACACATTGGGCCAGCTTCTTGTGGGGGGAAAAAAAGGACATTTGTGCTTCAGTGAAGTGGTGTGGCATGTGCTTGCTGAAGTTTTTGTCTCTTAGTTTTGAAATACAAACCATTTTCTCACTTATTCCTCTTTCTCCTTCCTTTTTAGCCCTTCTTTTGCTCTTTCAGTGGCCAAACAGAAGAGGACTGCCCCATGCAATTCGCCATATTCCAGCTCAGAGAAGGGGAATTTATTTTTTTAAGCATCAAAGGACCTTTTTCGGCCCCCCTCAGCTAACCCCAAGATGTACCATCCACCCCATTGGGCTGAAGGGGATTTACCAGCATGAGCCGCAGCATGGCTGGAGCCAGGCTGTTTTCTTTGGTGCTGGAGAAGCTGGTGCAAGAGCCAGCGGGAGCTGTGTTGGTCTGGCAGGGTGCAGGCAGGGTAAAGCCTGCCCAAAACCCAGGGGCTGCTGCGGGGCTGGGACCGGGCTCCTGTGCGATGCCAGCACCCGGGGCACGTGCTGGGCTGGGGCACAGCACTGCTGCTCGCCTTGCTTTCCCCTGCAGCGGATTCCTCGCAGCGAGATTGATCTTTTCTTATATTCTTTTCATCCTTTTTAATTTTTTTTTTTCAGCAAAAAGGGGAAAAAAACCCCTGTTCTCTCTCTTGTGGCGGAGCAAGCTTTCCATCAGCGTCCTGCCGGAGAGCTCCCGGCTCACCACACTCCCCCCCCCGGTTTCTGCTGTGCGCTCTGCAGCTCTGCGAGCTTCCCTCCGCTTCCTGGCCACACACGGCCTCATCCTGCACCCCAAGCAGCCTGGAAAGGATCCGGTGTTGGTGCCGGCCCCCAGCCTGCTGGGGAACAGAGCGGGAGCACTGGGACATGGGTTTCCGAAGGAACCTGAGCATCTGAAAACATTGCCGTACGGTCTGCGTCTAGCCACCGCAGCTTTCTAGTGGACGCGGCAGCCTCCCTGCCCTGGGCACCGACTTATGCCCCATTTCGAGCATGCGTTGGAAAGTTTGAGCAATTTGTGCTATGATTTTAATCAGAGCCCTCCGCTGCCGTGTGGGGCGGAGAAGATGAGCCATTTTTTCCTGCTGATCCCTGGCTTGGTGAGTCGCGATCTCAGCAGTGATACCCGTCACATCATCTGCCTCTAGAAACCAAAACATGTTGCAAGTACCAAACAAGCCTCCCCCCACCCAGCCTGGATGCCTGGTGTCACCATCTGGGGACACAAAGCCTCGAGGTGGAAAAGCCTCCTTGCTGTGAGCTTCCATATTTTCTGGAATTTGGTTTAGTTCAGTTTAGTTAGGGTTTTTTTTAATGAGAATGCAGGAAATTGCGAAGGAAGAGGCGATGTCCACCTCGGAGCCCACCAGCACCGTTGCACATGGTGGAGAGCGCTCCACTTGCCACCCTGCTAGGCCGTGGCCTCTGGCCAGGCGGCATGGAAAGTGACAAGGAGGGCACAGCCCCCCAGGCTTGCTCTGTGGCCCAAGCAGGGCCAGAAGTTCACGAGAAAGGAGTGATGCTGCAATGCCAGGAGGAGACTGGAAAAGACAGGACAGGCTGGATTGAGGCACTAACCCAGGGTGAGCCCTGCCTGCCCTGGCTCAGAACCCCCTCCTTGGCCACCCCGAATTAGGGGTGGCTCCCTCAGCCCCACTGCCGGGGCCGTGTCTGAAAGCGAGAGGTGAGCAAGCCCCAGCTCCACAGCTCATTTCTGAAAGCCCAGAAAATAATGAAATCATCATGAGAATTGCATCCTTCATCCTGATTATTAATTTTCCCCTGACGCTTTCCAAAATTGCGGGGCACTGAGGCTGTGTTCAAGAGAAGCGGAGGAGCTAGCCACGGTGTGTGTTCACCTGTGGTTATTTCCTATGCGAGTAGTAGTCATCGAGGCAATTGGGGAACATCGCTGGCAGAGAAATTAAAGAAGTCTGCTCCAAAGGTCACCCCAATAACAGCACCCTGCCCCCTGCTCTCTGCAAATCTGTCTGTGGAGAAACACACCTAAGGAGGCAAAACTTCTCCTTCTCCTCCTTCTCCTTCTCTTTCTCCTTCTCCTCCTTCTCCATCTCCTCCTTTTTCTTCTTTTCCTTTTTTCTCCTCCTTCTCCTCCTTCTCTTTCTCCATATCCTTCTCCATCTCCTCCTTTTCCTTCTTTTTGCTTCTCCTTCTTCTTCTCCATTCTCCTTCCCCTTCTCCTCCTTCTCCATCTCTTCCTTCTCCTTGTCCTTCTCCATCCTCTCCCATCCCTTCCCAAAGGGAGCAGCTTGCCAACAGGCACTCAGGGTACTGCATGGCTGCTCAGACCCTGCCCAGCTGCCCGGTGCCACGCTGCTCAGGAGCCTGAGACAGCTCTTTTACTCACGGGCCAGGCTTGGAGTCGAGGATGTGTCCCCGCCCGCTCCATCCCTGGGAGCTTTCCCCAAAAAGGGTGCAGGTTTAGCGGTGCCCGTCCCCACTACTTGGCAGCTGGGTGCCAGCATGGGATTGTGCCAGGAGCGCGCGGGGAGGGGAAAGGGGCCAGGCCCAGCTCAGCTGATCCCTGCATCGGCGGGGAGGAAGCTGGGGGCGGGAGGCAGCCCGGGTTTCCCTCTGGGGCTGAGATGGGCACGTTTCATTTCCACCCCAGCCCCTGCCGCGCAAGCCAGAGAGCAAGCCGCCACTGCGGGGAAGGAAGCACGGAGAGAGCTGGGGGCGGCACGGCACGGCGCGGCGCGGCACGGCACAGCACGGCGTGGCCCACCTGCCCGGGCAGGGGACCGACTTCCTCGCCATGGCTCCAGGTGCCTCGAAGATGATGTGGGGCAGCATGGAGGTGGCCCTGACCAGCCTCTGCGCCATCCTGCTCTGCTGCGGCCCCATGCTGGTCAGCTGCCGCCGGGGTAGGTACCAGAGTGCGGCGCGCTTGCCAGCACAGCCCGTGTCATTCGCAGCCAGTGGAAAATGTCTAAGGGCTGGGAGCTTTGTAGTTAAAAATAGCTCTGGCATCAAGAAGGCAAAAACCCCAAAGCTTTTGGGTCCGTGCCGTTGAAGCAAGGGAAATGGGGATGCTCAGGGTAGAAATGCGGTTAAAGGATAGAGAAGGGGACAGGTCCCCAGCCTGCGGTGCCGGCACTGGAGCCACATTGTGGGCACACTGGCCGTGGTTGGGGTTTGGTGTTGAGCCTCTGGGTTTGCCAGCGCCATGCGAGGTCTGGGGTTCTCTACTCTGGCTTTCACGGCTTCGGGCTGCAGCCTCGGGCTGCACCTCCTGGTTTGGGCTTGACCCTGAAGCAGCCAGCGTCCTGAATGCGATTTTGCTCAGGGTGAAATCTGGGGGAGAGGGAGAGGTGGAGGGGAAGGGGTGAGTCCAGGCAGAGTGAGGAAGAGCTGTGATGAAGCTGTGTCCCTGCTTCCTCACAGCCCAGCCCTTTCTTCGGTGGCTTCGGGTGTTTTCTGCCCCGAGGGTGGGCGCAGGGCTGGGCATCCCTTGGAGCAGATGTTACCTCTGGTGCTGGGAAGATGCAGGGAAACGTGTAAACCCAACCTCTGCTTTCAGAAGTCCTCTGAGCGCTTCATTCATTGCTGGCAGCAGCACTGGTTAGGAGGCAAAGCCCCGAGCCTGCCGAATATTTCCTGTTAAACACAAGAAACCCAGAACACTGTAAAAATTATATCTCTCGGTGCTGGCACTGCCACAGCCAGCGCTGCCCGCGGGAGCCAAGGCACTTCTCTCCCTCGCTCCCTCCTCCTGTTTGCTCATCCCTCATTTCTCAGCCCAGTTTTCCATCTAATCCTGTATCTAGTCAAGGAATTGTCCTGGTTCCTTTTCTGGTTGGTGATGCTGAGGTCATGGTCCTACGGCCTCAGGCCAGTGCTGGAGGGACGGGAGGGACTTTCTAACTCTGCCTGCAAGCCCTGCTATTGGTGGCAATTTGTGAAAAGGGAAGATAAATTTCTTAACGGCAGGGACTTTTTGAAGCATTGGCAGTTTGAATCGCTTGGTCAGATAACCTGTGTGAAAAATGCTTCTTCCTGCTTTTCATTGCTCTGAACAAAAGTTAATGCAGCAGCTGCCTCGTCCTGCTGGATGGGGCTGGCTGAGCTGGGACTTTGTGAGCCTGGCCCATGTTCGCGGCATCCCCGCTGCCTGGGGGGAATGAACCCACTGGGATCACGGGCAGGGAAATGTGGCGAAGCAGCAGGGCTGGTGCTAACGGCCAGGGGGGACTGCGGCCATGGCCGACTGCCCTCTGTGCTGGGAGCAGCCTGGCAAGCCCAGCCAGGACCCCCAGGGTGGGTGCCTGTACACGCGAGGAGGGGACAGGCAGCTGGAAACGAGTGGCATTGTAAGCTCCAGGTCACTCTACCCTGTCAGATGGTCTCAGGCTGGAGATGGCAAATACCGTGCCTTGGGCAGCCCTGCCCGCTCTGTGCTCCCAGCATGGAGCAGTGGGCAGAGCCAGAGCACTTCGGCAGGCAGCTGGGCACGCGATGGGCTGCACCGTGGGGTGCTGCCCCGGCCCAGGACTCGGTCCCTCTGCTCACTTTCAGAGGCAACATCAGCTGGAGGAACGATGACTCGGACATTAAAATACAGCATAGATTTAAAAGTAATACAACCCCCAAAGTCTGTTTTCCCCGGTACAGGTGTTCTGGGTTAATTTTAGGTAGCCCAGAGCACAATTTGCTCTGCTGAAACCACTTCACGGTACAGTTACTACCCCTGAGGATCTCCCTCTGGCCGGCAGGCACACACTCAGGAGGGGAGAGACATGGGCTGATGTACCTCCCCATGATATGGGGTGATGCTGCAGACTGGCCAAGCGTCAGGCTGCCTGCATTGCTGGCAAACCCCAGAGCCTGGCCACAGGTGAGCCGGTGCTGGCGATGGGATAGGGCTGGGCTCGCAAGTGCTCACTGGCAGGTTTTTGTAAATCCCCGTAGGGGCCTTCAGGAGCTGAGGGTGAAAAAGCTGAGGAATGCATGGAGCCTCTGAGTTTGGGACGTAGGAGCCCATCACCTCTCCATGGGATGGGGCACTAGCGGGCGCGACGGCAGGCTCTCACCCTCTTTGCATCCCTGGTTCCTGCATGGGGGGTACAGCTGTTTCTGAGGCCTGTGCCTGCTGTAACCATGTCTGTTCCTTGTTTCCTCTCTCCCAAACAGTGACCACCTTCCCAGCCATGTTAACTCTCCCTGCAGGTGGCTCAGCCACCTTCTTCTGCAACATCTCCAGGGAGAACGACTCCGGTGCAGAGTACAGCCTCAATTGGTACAAGGAGACCAACCATAGCCAAGCCCAAAAAATTGCTGAGATGAGCCGGAACAACCCCCTGACGAAGACGGAGAAGTACCTGCTCACCAACCACACTCCTGCCTTCAAGATTGAGATTCTGAACCTTCACCAGAATGACTCAGGCTCCTACTACTGTGGGCTGATTGCCTTCTTTGAACCCGATAAAGTGATGGAGAGCAACCGGTCCCACCTGGTGGTCACAGGTCAGCCTGGGGGCTGAGCTGTTGGGGGACAGGTCATCGGTGTCATCCTGTGGTGCTATGGCTCCCAGGCACACTGCAGCCCCAGGGCACAAGGCAGGTGGTACCCTGCTGAGGGAGGACCTGGTGCGGGTCAGGAGAGCACAGCTCTGCCCTTTCCCCTCTCCTTGGCATGCCTGGTCGATGCCCAGGGACACAGGCTGTCCTCCCCCATCTGCACTGCGGCTGGATCTGGTCCTGAGGCAGGAGGTCTCCATCCTGCTGGGGCTCCATCCCCAGCAATGCTGTGGGGAGGAGCGAGTCCTTACCCATGGATGGAGGCAGGATATCAGCGTAGGGAGCTGCTTTCACCCATGGATGGAGGCAGAAGACCAGCATAGGGAGCTGCCTGCACCCCTGAACAGCTCCTTTATTTGGGGACAGGGCTTGTGTTTGGGGTGACAACCAGGGCTCAGACCCCTTGAACAGCCGGTGTTGATGTAGATACTGTTCTTGCAAAACCATGCCCTGGGGGGGTCTTGTAGCCCCATGGTGTGGGAGACTGAGGTCTCGCAGGAAGATATGCTATGCACTTGCTTGGCAGCATGGAGGCTTTGGGGGGCTGAAGGTGGCCTTTTATAAAAAGGAAAAACACTGCAAAAGTTACTGTCTTTCACAACATCTCCTCCCAACATGAGCTGAAGCTGTGCTGGCCCCAGGACACGGAAGCGGCTGGGAGGCTTGGGGAAGCCGTGTCCTCCATGGGGCTCTTCTGGGCATGGGGTCGTGCCACAGGACTGCAGTGTCCTGGCCCCCTGCACCCCAGCTCTCAGTGGTGTGGGATCATCCTCACCACCTGCAATGGGAGGGAATGGGACATGGCCAAAACATCCCCTGTGTCAGCCCAAATTCAGGGCCCCTGGAGGGATGGTGGGGCTGTGGCAGCCTGCCTGGGACTGAGCCCTTTCTGGGGACAGCCCCTGTGTTCCCCTGTTGACTTTCCCAGGGACTATAGAGGCCATTTTACACTCCTGACCTGCTGTTTTGTTCCCCCCTTTTTGGATGGCTATTACAGCAGCCCCTGAGAAGACAAACACCACCGATGAGCCTGAGATGGAGGAAGGCAATCCCCTGGACCATGTCAAGGCCATGCTCCCGGGCATCCTGCTGCTGGCTGGGGCAGTTGTGCTGCTGATCTTTGGCTACCTCACTGTCATGTACAGGAGAGGAGGTATGATCCCTCGTGGGGGATTTACTGCGCCAAGGGGCTGGGGTCTGCCAGGGGACCTGACGGAGTGATGCTTATCCAACAAACCCAGCTTGAACCCAGGGGCAGCTGGATGTCTGTAGCTCCTTGGGGTACACAGGCAGGTTCAATGCGCTAAACTCAGCTGTGGCATGTCCCCATGGGACAGGTATCTCCATGCCTAGGAGAGAAGGGTGCTTTGGGCCATGCTCGCCCTTCGTAGAGCCCCCAGGCCATGTGCTGTGGCTCTGAAGCACTTGTTAGCATGATGTCTTAGTGCTGCATGTGAGTCCCTCCCATGCACCTTGCCCGGGCACCTTTGGGGCATCTTGTCGTCTCCTTGCTGCAGCACCGGGCATCGCCTCGGCCATGCTGTGGGCAGCTGGGGGGGGCTCTCCCAGAGGGGACCCCCGAGGAATTGCACCCCACTAATACCAATTAAACCCTAGACTGTGGGCTGGTATCTCACTTGTCCTTGTAATGCTCAGGGTGTTAGACCTTAAGTGTAGAAGGAGGAAGTGGTGCAATGGTTGTGGTGTCCAGCGCCCTCCTAGGACGTGGGGGCTGGGTCAGCCCCAGCCCCAGATGCTCACGCTGTCTTGACACACAAGCATCTTCTAAACAAACATGTTACTTTGCAGATGTGCAGAAACCACCAAGTGAAAACACGCCAGCGGTGAGTTTTCCATCTCTGATGCCCTGTTGTGCTGCAGGGGAGCATCGCAGCATCGCTGGGGTGCAGGGCCTCCCTTTATCAGCCCTTCACAGGCTTCTCGCTTCTCCTGCCTTCTCTGATGCTGCTTGATCTTTTCTGCACAGCTACAACTGCTTTTTTGCACCTGCAGCACAGTCCCATCACAATCAAAAAACTGCCTGAGATAGGATGAGACCTCTCTAGTCCAACCCTTGCTCAAAGCGGGGTTGTCTTTGACAGTGGATTGTGCGGCTGTAGAAAATGTTTCTTCCCCCCCCATATATTAAGCTAAAATTTCTCTTGCTAGTCCCTGTTTCCTCGCTTTCTTTTGCCGGGCACTGCCAGGAGGAGTCTGTCTCCATCTTCTCTCTAACCCCATTAGGTAGCTGAAGGCAGTGAGTAGGTCCCCCCTTGCTCTCCCCTCTCTGGGCTGAGCAAACTCAGCCCCGGGCTGTCCTCATGCACCCTGGTGCCAGCTCAGAGCCCAATGGAGAGGTGGGAAAAGGGCTCCTAGCATGACCCTGCCTTCAATGGCCAGGCAGGCGGGGAGCCCCACCTGCCTGCAGAGATTTGAGACCCACATGGCCTTGGCAGTGACCCCAAGGCTCACAGTCTGGTTTCTCTGGGCAAATGTTATCCCAGGGCTGTGCATCTTTCTGCTTTGTATCGCTCTCGCCCTCCTGGGATGCTTCAGAGCTGGTTTTGGCACTTGCTGTAAAAAGGGGGCTTGTGCTGGGGATGGCAGGTACCTCTGGATTATGAATCACCCCGATGGGGTTTCCTTGCAGAAGGAAGAAAAGCCCCCCGTGGTGTCCGTGCCCACCGTGGACTACGGTGTGCTGGAGTTTCAGTGGGAACAGTGCACCCAGGTGCCCCCCGACACCCAGCCGGTTGACCAGACCGAATACGCCACCATTGTCTTCCCAGAGGAGAAACCCGTTACACCGGAGCGGGGGAAGAAACACCAGGACGAGAGGACTCGGCAGCTGCAGTTGCAGCCCTGCTGAGGACCAGGGTCCCTCCTCGCCAGGGGTTGCGGGCAGGAACAGGCTGCCCCAGCCCCTCGATCCCACCACAGTTTGCAGATGGGAAAAATCCAACGAGCAAGGACTGGAGTGACAGAGGCACCGCTGCTGGAGTTGATATCGGACAGTCCTGGCCACGGTGGGATCATGGCCGCAGGGTGTGTACCACAGGATGAGGAAGGTCCCTGCAGGGCTCCATGTGCCGCCTCTTCGCTCAGGGCAGGGAGGATGGGCTGGGGCAGAGCAGCGATGCTCACGGTCTGTGCCAAAGGCGATTTACGTCATGCCTCAGTTTTCTACCTCCACCTGGGGCTCTCTGGAGTGGCCATGCTGCTTCCCTTGCTCAGGTTTGACCCAACCAGAAAAGCACAACTGTGGGAAGAAACGCCGGAGGCCAGAGCTGGAGTGGATCCTGGGAGATGCTGCTCACAGGAGCCTGGGGCTGAGGGCTTCTCCTTGCCCGGGGCAGAGACTGCCTTGTGTACCGCTATTTAAAGAAACCCCTGGGAAGCAGGTGGCTTAGTTTTTCCTTCTCTCTCTGGGCACTTTCCTCCTCTGCAAGAGGGGAAATCTACCCCCGCATCCCTCCCTCTGCAGGTGGGAGACAGATCTGGCCCTGGGGGGTGAATAAAGGGTTTCACGTCTGGGGAGTTTGTTGACTCGTGATGGCAAGCGCGTGGGCAGGCAAATAACGGCTCTTGGCAGCGCACAAGCGAGAGCCGGGAGGCGGCGGCGTCTGTTGTGGTTCCTGGGCCTCTCTGTACCATGCACAAGCCGCTCTTCCATGAAGCTGCTCTTAATAATTTAGAGAAGCCACCGCTCTTTTTCCTCTCGCCCCTGTCTGGGCTGGCCCCTGGGTGCAGCTGCAAACCAAGCCTCCCCTTACCAGGCTGGTTATGGGGTGCTCGCCCAGCTGGGGATGAGCATCCCTGCTGTGCCGGGGGCCTGGCTGCCATCAGCCAGGGCAAAGCTCACGGCATGGTGCTCGGTGCAGCTTTCTGGCTCCAAACGTCCATCTTCCCTCCTGAAAGCGATGCCGGGGCCGTGCCGCCTGCCAGAAACCAGAACGGAAAGAAGCAACAACTGCTCAAGAGGGCAGAAACCCCAGTAAGGACTGGCTTTGGAGGCACCAGAGACCTGCCAGGAGACCATGAAACCCAGCAGAAACAGAGAAGAGTCATTTGCATCTCACACTTCAGTGGCACCATCATCAGGTTTCTTTTTCCTCTACCCCCAGTAAAACCAGCGCAGCCTTGTGGGAGCCAGCCCGGGTGCTGGGGGAAGGGGTGAGGCATGCCAGGCATGGCAGTTTGTCCCCTGTGGGGGTTGGAAAGTCTCTGAGAAACCTCCAGAGGGGACCAGATGGGATGAACATCCATCTGGGATGGCTTTCACCCTTCCTCAGGGCAGGATGGTGGATGTGGTGGCCCTGCTTGCTCTCATGACATTCTTTCACGCCAGTGTGCAGCTCAGCCTGGTGGGACTGTTTGCAAGCAGCAGCCCTGCTCCTTGCCCCGGCACAGCACCATGCAACCCCAGCAGCTCCAGCAGAGACCTGCTGTGGCCGGCCAGGCTTGGCTCACCCGGAAAGCCGAAGCAGGAGGCAACCGCAGTAGCTGAGAAGCAGGAGCTCAGTCAGCAGTTTTGGTTTTGGCTTTCCCATCAGACGTGACACCGGCGAGAGGGTGGGCCGTGCTTCATATTTTCCGTCCTGCCTCTCGGGCAGTGAAGGTGCCGGGTCTTCAGCCTTTCCTGCAACCCCTGCTGCAGCCATGGCTCCTCCAGGAGCGGCTGGGGCTGCATCCCTTCCCCTCTTGGTGGATGGTGGTCTGCAGCTGCCCGGAGGCTCCCAAGCCAGCCGGTGGGGTCAGAGGTGTAGCAAAAGCATCTCCCGCTGCCATTTGGGATGGGAGAACACCCAGCCCGTGGCAGTGCCTGTGCCCCTCCGGCCCCCCAGCAGCCTGGCTGCAATCCTGCCCCTTGCAGGGAGCAAGGCTGGGGCCTGGGGATGTGTGGGGTGAGTGGTGGGGATGCTCCAGGCTGCCAGGCACCATCTCCTATCCCTGTTTGGAGGACAGAGAGCCCAGCACTGACAGAGACCCTGAGCACTGGCTGTGCTGGCCAGAGCAGGAACAGGGCTGGGATGAGCTCCGGGTGGGATGCAGGTTTCAAGCCCCCAGCTGAGTATCCTCGAACCAAGCAGTGCCCTGAGATGGGTGCCACACACCCCCCCCAGCATCCTGCTTGGGGATGGAGAGCTGAGCGCGTTCGTGTGCAGGAGCTGCTCTTGTCTTTCCGTGCAAGCCAGGACAGCAGCCACCCATGGTTTTGACTCTCCCTCCAGCATGGTGATAGTAGTTCAGTCTTCCTGGAGTCACTGTGCAGGATCTGGAGGAAGCTGTTTTACCTCCCGTCCTGAGAAGTCCCCAGTTCTGGCTTTCCCAGCTCCACCATTGCACATCCCTCCTTTCCCTACCCTTCACCCTGTATCACAGCCCTCCTGCTTTTGCCCACCACTGCACCCATACCATCTGGCTGCCTGCTATTTGCACCAACTGACAGGTTTATGCCCCTTTTCTCCGCTCCAGATTAAGCAGGGACCCAAGCAAACTCATTTCCACCTATGATGCTAAGGTTTGCCTCAGGTTTTCTTGGGGGGGCTGAGCCGACACCCTCAAGTCTTTATCACCTCAATATCTTTATCACCCTCAATATCTTTATCGATGATCTGGATGAGGGGATCAAGTGCACCCTCAGTAAGTTTGCAGACGACACCAAGTTGGGTGGGAGCGTTGATCTGCTCGAGGGTAGGAAGGCTCTGCAGAGGGACCTGGACAGGCTGGATCGATGGGCCGAGGCCAACTGTATGAGGTTCAACAAGGCCAAGTGCCAGGTCCTGCATTTCGGTCACAACAAGCCCATGCAGCGCTACAGGCTTGGGGAAGAGTGGCTGGAAAGCTGCCTGGCAGAAAAGGACCTGGGGGTGTTGGTCAACAGCCGGCTGAACATGAGCCGGCAGTGTGCCCAGGCGGCCAAGAAGGCCAATGGCATCCTGGGCTGTATCCGAAATAGTGTGGCCAGCAGGAGTAGGGAAGTGATCGTGCCCCTGTACTCGGCCCTGGTGAGGCCGCACCTTGAATATTGTGTTCAGTTTTGGGCCCCTCACTACAAGAAGGACGTCGAGGTGCTGGAGCGTGTCCAGAGAAGGGCAACGAGGCTGGTGAGGGGTCTGGAGAACAAGTCTGATGAGGAGCGGCTGAGGGAACTGGGACTGTTTAGCCTGGAGAAGAGGAGGCTGAGGGGAGACCTCATCGCTCTCTACAACTCCCTGAAAGGAGGTTGTAGCGAGGTGGGTGTTGGTCTCTTCTCCCAAGTAACAAGCGATAGGACGAGAGGAAATGGCCTCAAGTTGCGCCAGGGGAGGTTTAGATTGGACATGAGGAAAAATTTCTTTACTGAAAGAGTGGTTAAACATTGGAACAGGCTGCCCAGGGAAGTGGTTGAGTCCCCATCCCTGGAGGTATTTAAAAGATGAGTAGATGAGGCGCTCAGGGACATGGTTTAGTGGGCATGGTGGTGTTGGGTCGATGGTTGGACTCGATGATCTTAGAAGTCTTTTCCAACCTCAATGATTCTATGATTCTAAGTCCTTTGGCTTTCCCTGCCTGCACCAAGAAAAGGCTGGGCTGCGATGGGCCTGGTATGGTTTTGGGGTACATCCTCTCTGCCGCAGCTGCTTTGCTGGCTCTGGAGGGGCGTGGGTGGCAGGGTTTCAGTGGTCTTTGGTTTAGGCTGTGGGGAGGAGGTTTGCTGCAGAGTGGTTAGGCAGACCCTGCCACCTGGCTTTGGCTTTTGACCTCACTCCCTGCAGCAATCTCAGCCGCTGGAGCTAACACCTGTGCCACAGAACCACTGGCCACCGACAGAATAAGAGCAGGGCCCCAGTCTGGTCCTCAGCATCCCATTTTGGGAAAATTGAGGCTTACAGCAGTGCAAGCAGGAGAAGGCAGCGGCCCTATAAAATTAAATAGCACCTGGACCTGACTTTTCCTTGCTCTCAGGATGTGCCATCGCTGGGAATGACTCCTGAAAGGCCAGAGGGGACAGGGCGTAGGTTTGGGTCTGCCCACCTCATTCCTACCGGCATCATGACTGTGAGTGATAGAGGATGCTCCTGACAGCCCCTTCCCCTGTGCTTTGTGCTCACAAGTGCACAGCAGCCAAACTGGGGGGGATGCCAATTTTTTTTTCCTGTATCACCCCAGAGCAAGCATCCCCAGCCTGGCCATGCACCCTTTTGTGCAAGCACACACACAAATGCTCATGAACACGCAAATGTGGACACAGCTTCCCGTGCAAATCTATGTGCACACCCCCAGATTTACACAGCTACCGTATGCCAAATACATACACACACCCCTTACCTGTGAGGACATGCACACCCCTGCAGACACACAGCCCCCCAGCCAGCCCCAGCCACCCGTGTGCCGCAGCTCCTCCCATGCCAGGACCTGGGTGCAGCCGAGGGGGTGGCTGCAGGTGCCAAAGCTGCTGTGTTTCCTGCACATTCTGGTCTGGCAGTTAGAGCAACTGCTTCTGACCGCGGACACCCAGTGCTCCCCCAAGGAGTGGCTGCCACCAGCAACGGTGCCAAAATGCTTCGTCAGCTCCCTTCCACATGCCAGCTGGGACCTCAGGAGACCAGAGCTCATCCCCAGTCCCACGCTGGGGTCTTGCTGATGGGGAATGGCCAGACCCTGCCAGGAGACCTCAGAGAGCTGGGGCTGATCCCTGCCTGTATCTGCAGGAAGCTGGATCTGTGACTTCAGCATGCCTGAGCTATACCTAAGTAAGCAAAACCCCCTCTACAGATGTTTGAGAGCCAGCCTCGCTCCTTATATACCCCAGCCTTGATTAAAGATGACTGGGAACAACATGTGAGCAAGCATCCCTTAAAGAAACCCAAGCCCAAAAACCAGGTCTTGAGAAAACTGGGCAGGCAGATGAATCATAGAATCATAGAATCATTAAGGTTGGAAAAGACCTCTAAGATCATCGAGTCCAACCATCAACCCAACACCACCATGCCCACTAAACCATGTCCCTAAGCGAAGGGGACATCCTCAGTGAAGATGGAGAGGAAGTCCTCTCCTGCTGCTTGCAGCAGCATCTTCAAGGAGAGCCGTGCCATGGAGCAGCAAAGCACCATTCATGCGAAATGGGACATTGCAGATGCTGGGGGGAGAAGGGGTGGTCAGGTTTTGTGGCAGTAAGGTCACTTACAAATGAGGACCGTCCTGGTCACTGGGACGTCTCAGAACTGTGTTTTGTTTTTGGAGAGGTTGGACTGGAGGTGCTGCAGCGGGATGTGTGGGCTATTTGGCCCCTGGGTTAATGGGATGATCTTGGAGTGGGCCTGGTCCGTCAGGCACTGTGGTCTGGGAGCATTGCCATGGCCTTGTCTCGCTGGGAAAGCAGCTGTCAGTCCTGGAGGGGACAGGCTGGGGTGAGCTGGTGGGCACCATGGGCGGTTGATGGGAGGGGTGGGCTGCTGGGCAGGTTGCCTGGACCCCTAACCATGGCCAACTTGCACAGCCCTGATGTGTCTTGAGGGGTCCAGGCCCACAGCATGTCCTCCGTCCCATCCCACCAAGAGCCTTGCCCTGCCCATTGCCAAGCCTGCTGTAGGCTTGCAGAACATCTGTGTTTCCTCCCACCGCCCTCGTTTTGCTTTCTCTAGTTTTGCTTTGAGTCAGCTCCAAGGTTTCTCCTTCTCTCTCTTCCTCCCTTTGGCGGGATGTGCTGCTTGAGGAGGATGCCGGCAGGCTGGATGCTGGCATGCAGGGGCTCAGAGGGCAAGCGAGGTAGCCTGCGCCCCCCAGCCAGGCAGGAGCCCTGGGCCTGCCCACTCCACCGCCCCCAAGACCAAACCCACTGCCCATGGCACCAGTGCAGAGCCTTGTCAGAGGGGGCCGAGCTCTCCTTACACCTGCAGGGACCATCATGAGGCCCGCTAGATGAACAAGGAGCCTAAACCCATTTGGGGTGGTACCTGCCTGCATCTTCACAGCCACCTCCTCCCTTCAGTCTTTCCCCATTGCTCAGCATCCCTCTCTATCCCAGAAGTCCAGGGGATGATGGGGCAATGTGCCCTCTCTACAGTCGAGCTTGGGCATATCCCCATTTCCAGAGGATCCCCTTTGCCTCAAATCCACCCTGGGACACGTGGACCCCTCTACTCCAAGGGCTTGACTATGAAGACAGTCCAGCCTGAAAGGGATCCTACAGCTTGTCCCTAGGGGTGGTGGGTTTCACTGTGATGGGGTGACAAATGGTCACTGTCAACAGTGGCAAGGTTGGAGGGTGACAGGGGCGCAGAGAGCGGGCATGGAGCCGTGTCCCAGGAGGATATGGATGCCCAATTCACCATCTGCTTCAAGGAAGGGGAAAAAAGAGGATCCAGGAAATTCTAGATGAGTCAGCCTGCCTCTGTACCCAGAAAACCACTGGAACAAATTAGTAAGGCCACCAAGTGGTAAATACTGAGAGGGCAGGGCTGGAGCTGAGAACACAGATTTAGCAGGAACACGTGTCAAACCAACCTCATTTTCTCTTCATTAGGGTGACGGGCTGGGTACCGCAGGGAAAGCAGGAGCGATGCTATCTTTGTGCTGCCTTATGTGACATTCCCATAAGCAAATTAGGGAAATGGGAAATTCTGCCACTGTAGGTGGATGGCTACCCAAGAAGCTATATCCCATCAGCAATTATCAATAGCTCGTGACGGCAGACACATTAAGAAGGGGTTTTCTGGAGAAGCATGGCTCAAATGAAGGCAATATGCTCTTGAGGGAGGCTGTAGGGGCTGTCTGGGAGGAGGGTTAGAAATCAAATTCACCCTGATGACCTGGAGAAAAGAGTAAAAATGCCCTGAAAGAACGACTGATGGAAAAGAATTGGGCGTGTTTAGTGCAAGAAAAGATGATGGAAGTCTTCAGAGCAGGAAAAAAGCCCTGGTATGAAGCAAGCAGTGAAAGACAGAGATGTGTTTAGGGTTATGCCCTGTTGCTCAGATGGCAGTCCATCTGTCTTGCAAGCCTTGCCGTGCCCACAGACACAGCAACCCCGCTGCTGAGGGGATGTCCTGCTCTGCGGTCATGCCTGGGGACCGTGGTTGAATGTCCCTTTCTGCCCTTCCCGGGGACTGCTGGCAGGATGGAGCCATCTGGGTATGGGATGACCCCAAAGGGAAGGGATGGATGTCCCAGCAGGGATAGGATGCACGTGGGCCAAGCAGGACAGTGTGGGCACTTTGTCCCTGGACTGGAGGGGTAGGGGATGGGGGCGCTGACACAGCAAGAGCTGGAGAGGAGGATAAGGAGCCTCGGAAAACCTTCCTCCTCTCACCTGGGCAGCTCACCCGGGGGTGGGAACTGAAGTAAAAAATGATTTCAGGCTGTGCGAAAGTGGCAGGGAAATTACCGCCCGGGCTGTGCCTTGTGTTTGCCTCCTTCACGCATCCCGTTGAGGAGCCACGACCAGCACACTGGGATGGAGAGGATTGGCAGGGTCTGTCCGTGGCAGGGTCTCTCCAGCCCAGCGGGGTCGTGCCGGGGCTGGGACAGGGCTCGTCCCTGGTGCCTGCCGAGGCCGGGCTGCGGGGGGACCTGCAGGAGCAGCTTTTGTTTCCAAGCGGGTGCCGGTAAGCAGCAAGGTGCTCGGGCAGTGCTGGGAGGTGTGTGTGAAGTGGAACAGGACGTCAAAGCAGTTTCGGCTCCGTGGGTGGTTCTGGGAAAGTCCCTTTAGTAAAAGCAAGTCAAAGGCTTTAATAGAGGGACCAGTGCCGGGCTCCTTCTCAGAGATGACTCCGAGGGCTTGGCGCATCGTGAGTTGTGATTTGAGTTGTGTTGCCATGACGTAATGGGGGGCTGGTTTCCATCACAGCCGTGTTTTGGAGGCAGGGGCCCGTCCCCGTGCCAGGGGTGCCACTGGACCCCCATTGAGCCGTGTGCCTCAGGGGCAGCATTTTGCCTCCCGGGGTGGGCAGCATGGGGAGCAGTGTCTGCCCTGGTGGGGAACATCCCTCCGCTCCGTGGCAGCAGCCTCGGGGAGGAAGGGCTGGGCTGAAACCACAGATCCCCCAGATGAAGCGATCGGTTTGTTTGGGTGAATATGAGAGTGCTGGGAGAGAGGGCTGCCTCCCCGGGGTCTCCTCCTCCTCAAAATATCTCAAGGTGTTTAACACAGGTGCGGCTGCCCTGGAAGTAAAGGGGAGATGTCAAAACCTTTAGGTTTTTCCTGCATTCAACCACCCCTGGGTAATCTCAGCCCCTAACACAGAGGGGTCCAAGGGGATGGGCAGATGCCGCGGGGCAGGTGGTGCCATCCCGGTCACCCTGCTGCTGCTGGCTCCCCACACCACGCTGTGGCACGGCGATGCCAGGCACTGCACGGTGCCAGCTTTCTGCACTAGGAGATTTGCTGCCCTGGAGACCCCTCTGTGGCGGAGTGCATGAAGGGGTCTTCTATAATGAACCTATAGAAATGGGGGCCCCATGCTCTGGGAAAGGAATAGGAGGGGGGCCAGGGAGATCTGCTGCTCCCTCTTTTCCTCCCCACGCACCAGACCTGAGCCAGGGATGTCCTCCGGTCCTCATCTGTGAGCATTGGAAATGCTGGTGGGACAACACTTCCTTCACCGTCCTTGGTGCTGCCCCAGCCCAAGCAGGACCCCATGTCCCCATGGCAGAGCTCTTGGGAAGGGGGTGACTCAGGTCCTATCCACAGGTTAGGGCTTTGCTAGCTCTCCATAAGGATCCTGAAGACCTTGGCTTGGCTCCTCTGCTTCCAGGAAACCTCCTTTCCTTCCTTCTAGTCCTGCTCCAGATCGTAGCATCAAGGCATAATTAAGGGTGGAAGGACGTCAAAGCAGGGAAGAACCTCGAAGCTGAAGATGGGCTCTGCCCCAGGACCTGGTGCTGGAGGGCTGTTGGTACAAATGACTCGCTGGCTTTTCCCTTCCAGCAGCAAAGATCAGAGGCTCCCTGCCAACCTGTGGTTACTGGGACTTACCTACATTGCCTGCCTCCCTTTTGAGATCTGGAGGATGAGCCTGATGTGCTGGTGCCTCTTAAGACCTCACAGCCGCTGTCACCTACTGCTAGCAGCCACCGTGCCCCTCTTGCGAGGCCACAGGTGCCATCACCTACATCCTCAGCAATCCCACTGCCCCAGCTGGCTCCAGGGCAGAGCCAGCCACTGGCACTGCTCCCTGGGGCAACCCGGGCTTTTGGGGTGTCAAGCCAGAAGAGCTGCCATGGGGACACTTCATTTGAAACCAATGTGAAGTATTTTAAGCCTGATTCCTAGATCCTTCTGCCCTTTTTTAAAACAGAGGTCTGTCCTACTGCAGGCTTTAATATCCTACAGTCCTTGCGTTAAACCCTCCCTGCTTCTGGGAGCCTGAGTGCTGCTCCGGGCACTCAACACGAGGAGCTGCCATAATTTTCCATGCTGGCTTCATCCTCAGCAGCCACCCAGCACATTTCCTCCAAGGCAGGGCGTTTTGGGGCATTTTGTGCCCTCTCTGTGTGCAGGATGGTCTCCTCTGAAAGCTTCACGCTAAACGAGATGGCTTTATTTCCATGGCAAGCTGAGTTTGCTTTATCAAGCTGCAGATCTTCCTCTAACTCAAGACCAGTTATCATTTGACATCTTATCTAACCTGTCCTGCATTGCTCCCCATGGGATGTCCTGGGGGACCTGCGCACCTGGAGAGGGGTGAGCTGGGGGGCAGAGGGCTGCAGGCAGCCTCAGCCCTGCTGTTTATACCTTCGCTGGGTGCTCTCAGCTCAGAGCACACCTCACCTTTTGGTTTTACGTGTGGTGCCATCCTCCCCAACTTTCCACCCTGCGGTTTCATGTCAGGCCTTTTTCTGCCTGAGTTGGCTGAAAGTTGTTAAAAACAGCCCGTGCTTGGTGGCAGCTATTGAGAGAGATAAGGTTACCTGGGGCTTTATCAGCTGCTGAGTCCTGTGTTTTCAGTGGGTTTCGCTTCCATTATTCCTACGCTGGGCACAATCTCTGCCGGTTCGCCCCCACTGCTGTGACAGTGATGGGCACAGGCAGCCTGGCAGGGGGTTGCTTTTCCAACCTCTCAGCCTACGGACAGAGCAGCATCACGAGAGCATGGCTTCAGCAGGGTTGGGGGTTCATGTGTGGGGCTTAGGGAAACCCGCCTTGTCCTTGCTTTGGGGGACATTTCACCCAGCCAGGACCTGGTGCAGCGCCAGCAGAGCCTGTTGACACAGGGATCGGAATGGGGTGGGGCTGCTAACACGGGAGCAAAGGTTCCCCTCTCCAAGCACAAAGACATTGTGCGAAGAGGAAGAGTTTGGGGAAGAGAAAGTTGCACACATTTATCAGCACCCAGAAGCCGCAAGCTTAACCCTGGTCACTGCCTCTTCCCCAGCTCCAGGTGGGACCATGGGGACCTGGCAGGACATTTTTGCAGCGAAGATTGCAGATATGCACTTAACAGAGTCATGGATGCTTCAGGAGGACGATAGCCTGCAGGTGCATGTCCTCAAGCCTGGCTGGAAGGAATTTGTGCAGCGCCGTGTGTTTGGGAGGTAGGGGGCTGCTGGCTTGGTCCCTGTCAGAGCGGGACCAGGAACGATGGGCTGCAATGCGGACCTTTCACTTTCTCAAAGTTTGCTTGTAGGAAACAGCTTTTGACATGAAAGGGGCAGTTTGGAGGCGTGTAAGGCTGGGAGGGGTTTTCCCATTTTCTTCCAAGCTTGGTGGGTTATTGCCAAACTGGAAAAAAATCATGGTAATTGGAGGGGAGGGGAGTGTGGCAGCTCCATGGGGCCAAAGGGCAGCTGGTATTTGGCCAGAGTTTCTCCATGTTGGTGTCAAGATACAAAGAGCTCCTCCAGCGAGCAGGGGTACTTATACCACACTAGAGCCAAATCTTCTGGGTTTGCACCCAGAGGATGAGGAGAGGGAGAGCCGCTGTCTGCTGGGACATGGGGCGATACCTCAGCAGTCCCTGCATCTGCACCAGGCTTTGGGGTCCTGGAGCAGAGAGAGGCTGTGGCTCTGCATTGCTGATGAGAGGCCCCATCCCAAAAATTTCCACCCCGGGCAGGACCCTGGGCATCGACCAGACACCCTGCCCGGGTGGCAGCAAATGGAGACCTTGGCTGCCAGCCCCCATGCAGATTATGCAAAACGAAGAGCTGCGGGTTACACACCTTTTGACTCCTCAAGATATCTCCTCACCTGCTCTGCAGCCTCCACCCACACCTTCCTTCTGTTTTTCTTCTTTTTTTTTACTTCCCCGGCCCTGGGCTTGATGTTGGCTTTCCCCTGAGCTGTGATGAGCCAGCATGGGTGAGAGGCTGGAGCCTCAAATAGACCTGGGGCCTGATGCTTCCCACCCCAAGGACCCCTGCTTCTGGCAGTGGGGCTGGGATGGGCTAGGAAAGGGGACGAGGGTGGTCCCAGAAGGCAGCCTGGCTCCTAAATTCTTTAGTGCTGGCGCCAGCCCTGAGCTCACATCTGTGTTGAACTCCCCAGACTGGCATCATGCTGTTAGGGGGCAGACAGTTCGGTGTAAAGCTTGCATGAATGAAGTTAATCCATCAGCCCTGGCTGCCCTGGTCTGTACTGACTGCACGGGAAGCTGCCAGGTCAGCACAGGGAGCCCGGGATGAGCTGGTCTCCTCTGTGCTCTGGCAGGTTTCAGTGCTCCCGGTGCTTTCATGAATGGTCCTCAGCCAAAGTGCATATCCTGTTCCACATGTGCCGGAGCCGGGGCCGGGGCATGGTGTGGATGCGAGTCTTTCGCCAGGCATGCAGGCGGTGCCCCGAGCCCCGGCTGGAGGAGCCCAAATTCAGCCAGGACACCATGAAGAGGCTTCTGCACAACCTAGTGCTAAAGATCCTCAAGTACTTCTACCACCTGCCCATCCAGCCCTCTGACCTCCTGGAAGTCGTGGTGGATGCGCGGGTGGGGGGGCCGCACGACAGCGCCCGCTGTGAGGGCTGCCAGCTCGGCGTTTGCAGCGAGTCGAGGCTGGCCCCGGCGCTGGATGCTTGGGAGCCCTTGACGGATGCAGACAAGGCCAGGACCCATCGCACCCTGAAACGCCAGGGCATGAGGCCCTGTGCAACCCCAACCCACCACCCCTCACCCTTCGATAGCAACTTCTGCTGGAAACGCTGCTGCTGCATCGGCAGCTCTTTTCTCTGTGTTTTGGCAGTGCTCCTCTTTGTCCTGCTTTATTTCACCAGGAAGTAGTGGGAGCTGGGGCTCGCAAAGAGGAATAGGAGTGATGGCTGGGGGGGCTGATGGAGCGCCTGGAAAATTGGGTGCCCGAGGTCAGCCCTCGCTCGTGGCATGGCGAGGCTTCCCCGGCTCGTGGTAGGATGGAGACACATCAGGGATGCCTCAGCCAGGCACCTTGTCCCACAGCCTCAGTGAGCCTGGTGGGTCTGATGTTTTCTTATGGGACATATTCTGCGTGAGGACGACCCTCAGCTGCCCCATGCAAAGGATGAGTGTACTTGCAAGAATAAAACAAGCCCTTTCTCCTCAGCCCAAGGATTTGTGCTTTTTAATTTCTCCAAAGCCTTTTCTAGGTACGTGTGAGCAGCTTGGAGGGAAGATGGGTTATCCGCCTTTATCCACCAGCTGGGCCTAGCTTCCAGGGAGA
Organism: Aptenodytes patagonicus; assembly: GCF_965638725.1. Lineage (NCBI taxonomy): Eukaryota > Metazoa > Chordata > Aves > Sphenisciformes > Spheniscidae > Aptenodytes > Aptenodytes patagonicus. Next base: position 12,097,620 of record NC_134954.1, on the reverse strand, counting down.
CACATCACAATGCTCTCTTGCCTTTGGCCTTGGTGGAACTGGGCACCCAAAGCAGCTGAGGGGCACCTAGAACTGGAGTTTTGCAGCAAAGTCATGGGGAGCCAGTGCCCGTGGAGGCTGGCACTGCCTCCTATGAGCTGTGTACAGCAGCATCTGCCCTGGCCCCATGCACCAGTGGATGTCCCTTGTGTCACCAGGGGCCCAGAGATTGCTTCGTCCTCCAGAAACATCTGGGTGCTGAGCTTTTGCAAGGGGACTCTTTATCCGGGAGTGTAATGATAGGACCAGGGGTAACGGTTTTAAACTAAAAGAGGGTAGATTTAGTCCTTCCCCAGTACCCAGAGGGCAAGGTGGATTTTGGGAGCCTCTGGCTTCACCTTACAGGAGGTCGGGGACTGGGCCTGATTCCCTACCGGAGCGTCACCAGAAAGGGAGGGGGATGCAGCATGGTGGGTGTTGCACCCAAATTCAGGTGTGTGGCTGTAATAAGTAAGCCTGGGGGGAAGCCAGAGAGCGCCCAAATGGCCCGTGCCATGGGTATCCACTCACTCCCCATCCCTTCCAGCATCCCACCACCCTGGACACACGTGCCCATGGGGCAAGCGGGCGGCATTGGGTGCTTCTGTCTCACTGCTGCAGCACGGATGTGGGGTGACGGTGTGGCCAGCCCCATAGCTCTGTGCTCCTCTCCCTCTGGCAGCCTCCATCCTACCGCTCGGGCTCTCCTCTCAGCTTCTGTGCTGTGCTCCCGCTCAGGGTGCTCCTGCTGTGAGCATTTGTGGAGCTCAGCCCAGGCTGTCATCCTCTTCCATGTCCACCTGGACCAGTCTGGGGCAGGGGGCCGGGCGAGGATGGGGACCTTCAGGCAGCAGTGCCACCAGTGCTGGGTGTGGGCAGAGCCAGTTTTCAGCCAGGAGAGTGCTCGGCGGATCCTGTTGGATTTGGTCACCAGTATCCGGCAGAAGTGCTACGGCAAGGACGTTGTTCACCCCTGCTTGCAGGAGGCTGTGGCTGGGGGGGCACAGCGTGCCCCACGAGAGTGAGCACTGCGAGGTCTGTCACCTGGGGGTGCATCAGGGAATGCACAGGGGACACCAGGAACGCTGTGGGAAATCCAGCTCCACGGGGCTGCAGGAGAAGCAGGAGAAGCCCAGAGACGTGGCCATCCCCTGGAGAAGCGGGGTGCCAGTGATGAGAGTGCAGTCACCAGCCCACCGCCAAGCCCTGGATGGGTTTAGAAGCAACTCAGGAGACATCACCCCCTGTTGTGCCTGTGACATCCCCCTCGTACTTTCCATTTTTATTACATACCTCTCACAGAGAGGCTGGCCGGGGCCGCCTGGTTGGTAAATGACTTTTATTAACTCCATCAACTTCCCGGCTTGCTCTGCTTTAGTTGCACCAGGCACCTGACTGCGCTGGGATGACGGCTGCTGGGGTGGGGGTTTCTAACACCCCCCCGAACTGAGCTGCGTCACTCACTCTTTGCCATGTTCTCTGGGGTTCATACACTGCCTGGGTGGTCGAGGAGCAGAAACACAGACACTGGGGGATCTGCTGCTCACTGGGAGTAGTCAGAGCTGAAGTGAACAAACCCCAAACTACTCTGGGTACTGAAACTGTTTTTCAGGCCGTCTGGCAAATGAGTCCAATGAGGGCCAGACCTGCAGAGCCACTGAGGCAGCTGCATCCATCCCCTCCTGACTTTGCAAATGATTTGATGCTGAAGATGGACATGGTAGAAAAGATTTCATGACTGATTTAATGGAAGAAAGATGGGCTGAAGGAAAGGTGTTAACCAAACTCAGTGTTACCGGCGCAGCTTGCACAGCATCAAGCCCTGGCTATGAAGCTTCCCAGGTGCTCTCCTCCCTGCTGTGTCCTGCAGGGCCTTTTACGCTACTCACTGTGGGTTTGCTTTTTTTGCTGGTGTAACATTCTCCCGTATTTTCATACATGCGACCTGCAGGCTATTGGTTAAAAAAACCCAAAATAACAAGAAAATCCTGTGTGATCCAGGGGCCATGTAGATTTTGTTTCTTAAGTGCTCTGTCCTGCTCATCCCACCAACTGTCCCCCTTCCTCAGCACCTTCCCTGCTCCACAGCCCTGGCCATGGAGCCAGCAGATGGAGCTGCGAGATCTCTGGCACTGCACTGGGAAGCACTGGGACCAGTGACCCGCCAGCGCTGGGACGGGCCAGCCCTCCCCAGATGGGGGAAGCCCTCCCCCCATCCCTGTGCCCAGCTGTCTCCTTGTAGTGTGGTCCCCCCCAAACCGTATCCTACATGGATATGGTCCTGGTCTGTGGATAAGCTGGTCTCTTGCTGTGATTTTCCAGTCTTGGAGCACTGGAGTTGCCCATGCGATGAAAGGCGCGGGGCCTCAAACCCCTCCTGGCCCCCAACTCTGCCTGGGGGGCATTGGTGCCACAGCAGCAGGGCTGGGGTCCAGCGTGGTGCCACCAGCAGGGACTTCCCCAGGAAGGAGAGCCAGCATGACCTGTCCCCCTTGGAGTGAATATCAGTAATGTCCCGAGCGTTTTTGGCAGGGGAACAGTGGCTGAGGGAGTGCTTGGGACCCAAAGGGTCTTGTATCTGAATGGATCTTTCTGGAGGAGGTCTTTCCTTGCGTGAGGTGGCTGGGGCTGAGTGGCTCTGCTGAGGAGGAGGAGGCTGATCCTGCAGCCTGGACCAACTCCCTTCCCTCCTGTGCAGCTTTCCCCTCACTGGGAGCAGCCCGCCCTCTCCCCGCTGGCGTTATGTCATGAAGCAGGGACATGGCCAAGTTTCTTGCTGCCATTGCCCGTAGCTCTCTTTCCATGCTGAGGTTTTCCTAGCCCCAGTCATCATGTCTGGCTGTCTGCAGCCTCCCCAGCCACCCAGCTGCTGAGGGGGAACTCCCTTGCCTCCGCCTGGGAAGCCAACTCTGGTGGAGACCACATCTCTGCAGGGGTCCTTATTTTCTTGCTTGGGTCTCTCTGCTCTTTTATAAGGGCAGAGCCATCCCTCGCCCCCTGCAATGCCCTCTGCACACACCCTGTGCTCCCCCACCCATGGCCTTGCATGCATATGCTGCTTTTTCCCTGGTCTCCTCCCCGCCGCTGCCTGCCTCCTTGTGCCGTGTGTGCATGTCCCCTCCACCATGCAGCCCCTTCATCCCCTCCCCATTATTCAGAGATACCCATGCATACAGGGGCTTCTCAGCCATGGCCTCATTTTTGGGCTCCTGCCAGGATACCCCTCTCCGATGTGCAGTTGTGCTGATCTCCCACTTGTTTCTTAGCAAACTGCCCTCAAAGTGCTGCTTTTTGTGGGTCTTGGCACTTTTGGAGCCCAGAGCAAGCCCCTACAGCTCAGCTCAGCCCCTGGGGATGGTGAGCAGTGGCCAGCCCCCCCAGCTGGCAGGGGGACAGCGAGCCCATCCTGGGGAAGGCAGCTGAGGGATGAAGGATGCGCTCTCTCCTTGTGGGTCCCAGGCAGGTCCTGGCTGTCCCCCCTGGTCCGTCTGAGGTTGGGAACTGCTGCAGCCAACTCTCAGCTCATGCCTGACACTCACATGCAGCCAGGGACGGGCAAACCTCACCCAGGGACATTTAGCTGGCCTTTCACCGCAGCCAGACTGATAAATTGCTGTCTCCGCGCCTGTCTCCCTGGAGAGAAGCTCTCACCACTCTGGCAGGTCGCGAGGTGCCAGCAAATGCAAACCCTGTTGTTGTTGCTCTCGCTTTTCTCCTCTGCTGCCTGTTCCCAGCTCTCCCTGCAGCCAGCCGCAGTGGCTGTGGGGCACGAGGGGTTGGCACTCAGCAGCACAGTGGCTTGGTGAGCAGGGGGTGAGGGCTGGGTTGCGTCAGGGGTTTCCCGGCAGAGCAGCGACAGGAGGCAGAGGAGAGTCTGTATTTATGACTGATCTATTATAGGGCAGCAATATTTTTTAACTTGCCCCAGAGCTGTCTAGGCTCAGATCCTACAGCTGATGGTTTAATGCTCAGGGGATCATGCCTTGATTTTGCTTTTTCTCTCTCCTCCCCTTCACCCCTCTGATGTCTCTGGACATGTTAGCAGACCCGTGAGTGAGCGAGCGAGCCAGACCTACTGCCCTCCTCCCCGCTGCCAACCCAGAGGAGCCTGGTGCTGTTATTTCAGTTCTGTGCTGTAGGAAAATAGGGATCAATAACCCAGCTCTCAGCCCTGGATCCAGGCACATGGTAGGAAACAGTGGCCATGATTTTAAGCTCTCTCCAAAGGCTGGATTTTCACAGCCTGTGATGTGGAGAAGAGATGCCCGGCAGAGCTGTGTCCCTGCCTCAGCTCCCACCTGTGCTTGCTGCAGAGCCTCTGCTGTGAAGACGCGCTCTCTCAGTCCAACAGCTAGCAGGGACAGGCTGATTTTTCACCCTTTTTAAAGCAAAAGTCACATACCTGTTATTTTTTCCGCGTGTCAATTGAACCCAGATTTAATTGCTATTCTCAGCATACAGGTTGCTGCACTTTCCTCCTGCCACCGCCCTCATCTTCAGTAATGTGCTAAGGCTATAAATAATTGAAGGGCAGGGTCTCATCTGTTGCCGTTTTTTGCAATTTGTATTCACGGCTGGTCGGGGTCTGTCTCAGCCCATGAAACTGCGTGGGCCATGGCTGAGCAGCCGTCGGGGTGAGGGACAGTGTGAGAATCCCCCTGGGAGTGCAGGCGTGCGTGGCAGAGCCTAGCAACCAGCCTTGACCATGTCCCTCTTGGAATAAAAGCCTCAGGGCACCAACTCAGTACATATCAAAGTTTTATTTTGTCCTCAGGAGGAAGATTACACAGAACCATCCTTACATGACATTGGATATTTTACAGAATGTAGTATCAAAAAAGAAATATATATATATATAAAAAAAAATACCTTGCAGTTACATGACATAGCCAAGGGTACAGTTCTTAGCATCTGCAAGTTCGACCTTCCTGCTCCTCTACATGCCCTACAAATGGCTTTTTGGATGATAGCAAAATGGCAGAGTGGCTTATTCACTGATGACTCCTTCCTTGCATGGCAAAACCAAAGGAGGAGGAGGAGGAGGACAGGCCCAAAGGAGGCTACAGGCATGCAGAGAGGACAGCAGGCAATTTTTGCATGATGCTTACAGCTATAGGAGGGTTTTGCTGGCAAGTGAAGGAGATGATGTCCCCGCTGAAGGAAGGTAAGCTCACCTGACCTTGTTCCTTGGTGGGGCTTACTTGTCTGCGTGGGCCATGGAGGGAGGCGGGGAGATACGAATACTTCTGGTGTGTTAGGTGAGTTGGGGTCAGTCTAGAATGACTTGGACACCTGCAATAGGCCAGAAGAGCCATGAACAAACACTGAACACCGTCAGTAACCTGTAAATCAGCCAAATCAATGGCCTTAAAAGCAGTTTAAAAGTGACTAGGTTCTTGCAAGAATGAATGCACTATCATGCAGGACTACCCAGGCCCCTAAAGAAGACGTGAAACCCCAAGGAAGGGCATTTTATCTGAAATGATTCTGCTGAAAATAAGTATTGCTTAGGTACAGCAGATGTGATGCTGTCTCGTGTGTTGGAAAACTTTCCTTGGGAGGCCTGCTGTGGCTGGAAACCATTCCAAGAGCTAGTCTGGGGGGAGGACTGGAGAGGGCTTGAGGTGATGGAGTGTCAAAGTTTTGGTGGCTGGAGGTGAGGGTGACACTGAGTCCAAACCCCGCTCCCTGTCCTTTTGTCCTCTGTGGGGCATCCATCCCACATGGTGGGGTAAGGGTAGCCCATTTGGGTTGGTGCCGTCTAGGCAGCCATTAGCTTTCCAGACATGGCTGAAGTTCAGGGCTAGTGTGGATGCATCCTCACATCTGTGGGGCCAGGTGGACATCACCTGAGATGCCATCAGGCAGGGACATTTGTTTACAAATAAAAATAGTAGCAAACCCCCAGGGGTCTCTCACTACTCCTTGCACAGAAAAGGTGGGGGACCTGTGAGGTCCACGCCTGCCCAGGTGGGTTTCCCGTGCTGTCCGTAGCCTCTGTAGCTCCTGCAGTTGCGTCGTCTGAAGGGAAGATCTGGATGGAGAGCCCTGGGGGTGGAGGCAATTCTCTGTGCATGGCCCAAAGCTTTGGTGGCAGGGAAATGCTGCCTCCATTGCTGTGCCTTTGTCTTGGCTTGGAGGGGGGCTCCCCGGGAGCGTGGGTGAGGTTTGGAGGTGGGCAGCACAAGCTGAGGATGCCGGCTGAGATCTGGCCCTTCGCTCCCTTCCCCCAGCTCCCTAGCAAGCATTTCCTAAGAGTGCAAGCGAAGGGACATGGGACCAAGCGAAACAAATGACGTGGAGGGCTGGCAAAGGCCTGGCATGTGCTGAGCATTGTGGCTACTGCTTGCGAAAGACCAGAGTCTGGAGCATATTAAAAAACAACAACAAGAAAGGGAGCTGTGGCAGCAGGCTGCTTAGTCACTCATCTCTCCAGCTCTGGGTCCAGAAATGTCCATCTCTCTGAGGAGCCTGTTTTCTTCTCCACCCAGTCCACATAGTTGGAGACTTTGGTGTACACACCATACACCTGCTTGCTGCCACACTCCTCTGGGCCACCCCATGAGACCAGCCCTTGGGCCACCCATCTCCGGGTTCCCGGGTCCTGGATGACGAAGGCTCCTCCACTGTCTCCCAAGCAAGTGTCCTTCCCACCTTCATAGTAGCCGGCACAGAACATGTTCTCAGTCACGCTGTAGTTCCCAGACCGTGACTCGTAGCTGGTCTTGCACTCCGCGTGCAGCACCACTGGCAGTTTGACGTACTGCAGGATGTCGGACAGTGTTCTCATGCCCGAGCTGATGATCTCGTCCACTGTGATGTTGGGGTTGGAGATACCCCAGCCAGCCACCAGCCCCAGTGTGTTAGGGTGAGGGCCCTCCAGCTCGTGCTCAAACTGGGGCAGGCAGACAGGCATGACGTAGTTCCCCATGGTCACCTTCTCCTTCAGCTTGACCAGAGCAATGTCATGGTTGTAGTTCTGGATGTCAAACTCCTCATGGAGGATGATCCTCTCCACTGTCCGGTTGACAGCCTCCATCTTGTTCCTCACGTCATGAAGGGCCAGGTAGACGGTGACGTGCTCCTTGGAGACGGGGATGACAGTCTTGTCTCGCCGCTGGGAGCGGAGCACATGGGCGGCCGTCAGCACCCAGGAGTCTGAGAGCAAGGCCCCGCTGCCAAACCATTTGTCGTTGGGCACCCGGGACATGTCCTCCACCACAATCAGGGCCTGCCAGGGGAAGAAGCCAGGCTCTGCGTTTCGCCCGCCAATGATGCGCTTGATGATCCCAGGCAGAGGACGAGCTGGCCGGCCGCACACTGGGGACAAAAAGGACAGGACAGTTACTCCCAGCACTTACATAGGGAACAAATGAAAAGGGACATCCTTGTAGATTATGCCACATGGCTGGTTATCTTCAAACCAAATGCTCACTTGTGTCTTTTTTTCCATAAAGGGCAACTCTTCTTTTCTCGGTGGATAAAGCCCATCATCCCTGCCATCTTCACCTTCTCCTGGAATAGTGTGTGTGAGAGCTTGGAGCAGGCTGAGCATTACATCCCATCCCCTATGCTAACAGGTCTTTGGAGGTATGTCTGGGAAAGGAATGTGTCTGTCCTTCTGAAGGATTTTGCTTCCTGAAGGCAGCCCCAGCTACTTTCATGTCTTCCTTGCCTGGTGGAACCATTTCTGGTGGCAGCGGTTTGCCCTCCTGGGAAAGGGGCAGTCTATTGCTCTTCCATGAGGATGGTAGGGTGACCTTGTTCAGCCCTTGGGAAGCTAGTCACGGACAAAGAGGCCAGTCTGAAGCCTGCATGGGTTGTCCAGTTTATTCTGCGAAGTAGGAGCCACCCTATGTTTCTCTAAGCCTGACGGCTCAGACATGAGACCAGGAGACCCCAGTGCTAGTGGTGTGTCTGTCACCAACCTGCTACATGACTTTGGGCTCTTCCCCTCTCTCTGCTGTCTGAGCTATTCCGGCAATACTTTTGGAGCACAGAGCATCTTTCTTTGCTCACAGCCCCAGGATAATTGGGTCCAGCTCTTCAAGAGTTAAAAGTAGCCATACCAAGCCCTCTGGATGTCCCATGCTTTCTGTGGCTGTGGACAATGAGGCAAAGATTGGAGAAGTGTCTTGTCTATGGTTCAGTAGAACCTGTTGGTTTCCAGGATTTGGGCCCCCTTTCCCCAGGTGCCCATGGAAACCCCAGTCCTAGCATCTGCTCCCACATGGCACCCTGGGAGACCCAAGGGAGGATCTCAGGCAGCTGTCCCAGGAGGTACCACTAGGCCTTTGGCATAATCTACCTGCAGTGATGAATGCACATTGCTCAGCACCATCCATCATTACACCTTTGGGGCCTGCAACACCTTCACGGTGGGGCAGAGGGTCCGAACTCCCCTTTCATCTCCCCAGTGCACATACACCCTGGAGTGTGGCTGTGTGGCTCCCATGGTTATGGCAGCTTGCTCAGAACAGGCCATTATTCTGCTGGCAATGAGACAGGACTGAAACCAAGTTGAGCCACTAGACCCCATGCTGGACCAGGGAAGGAGGCATCTTCAGAGCTGGGAGCTCCGTGCTCCTGCTGTCCTGGCTCTGCGGGCATCCATCCTGGGTTTGGTCATGGGCAGTCAAGGCCCAGTTAGTCCCAAAAGTTTGCTCCAAAACAGTAGCTTCCCAGCTGCCCTCTCCTTCCCCACCCTTGCTGGAGGCTGTGAAAGGATGATGTGAATGCTCTTGGCCATAAGACCATGGACTTTCTAGGCACACTTCTGGCTACCAGCCCAGGTGGGTCTCAGGCCCAAAGAGTCTCCACTGAGTTTGGGAAGGGTCAAGCAGGGCAGGGCTGCAGCACATGTGGCCCAGTCACAAAGGGAGGTGGAGAGCCCTTGATGAAAAGGGTGGGCTTTTGCCAAGGTCCCATGTGCTGGACCTCTACTCCAGAGAGGCTGGAGGCTCATCTGATGTAAAGAGTGAGGTGTTGCCCACTGGGAATGAATATAGACAGTCAGAATTGTGTATAGCACACTATGGGGCTGTGGAGGCTTTCATCGAGGGTTAGCTACCCCAAAGCTGTACCAGATCTCCTGACATGGAAGTCAGGCATGGATTCAGCAAAACACGTGAGCCAGGGTGGGACTTCAAGCACCCTAAGTAGTATCAGATCTTAGTCTCGATTTACACCTATGTGATCTGTGCTCCAGATGGGGACCATGGTGCTACCAGATTCCTTAAGGAAGGGCAAGTGGAGGGATCCTTCTGCTGTCTCAAAGACCTGGCAGATGCTATGATTTCTGCCAAGCCTGTATTGCAGTAAAACAGGGCTGTGACTTAAAGGGTTGTTGTACAGTTGAGCTGGTAGGTGGGACACGGAGATAGCTTGAGGGCCAGTCTGCACTTTGCAATTCTTCACTTTGCAGTCCAGTTTCTGGAGTGATTTGGCTGGATCCACACCACTTCAGAAGCAGAAAGGCCAAATGAGTAATCCTGCAGCCTCACTGTGCCCTGTGAACTTGCTCAGCACTTCCCAGACCATCCAGCTGCTTGTCCAGCTCTTGCTCAGTGTGCCAAGAAACCCAGGGGAATGCCGGTGGGAGGACTGGAGCCTGACATCATCCCAGCCTCACCCCTCGCGCTGAGACCTGTCACGAGGTCTGTGGTCTCATGGCCATGGCATTTACCCTCCCGGAGGAGCTGTGGCTGGAGAAGGCTCGGCCATGGGATGTTGCCTAGCGCCATGGACTTTACTCCTGCACCTCAAGTCCTCACCACAATTCTGGCAGCCAAACCAGCATCCCTCTGCTCAGCTCCTCAACAGACCCAGAATTAATACCTGAAGAGCCCTGACGTGCTGCCTGGTTTGCCCCCAGGAGCTTTATCCAGGCGCTGTGACACGGCATGAGGAAGAGGAGGGACTCAGCATGCTGAAGGTGGCTCTGAGAGGATTGGACAGGGTGGGCAGGGACAATCCTGCCCCTGGGGAACTTAAGCCTTGGGACATGGTTGGTGTTGGTTCATGCCTGTGGCAGCACTGTGGAGGGGGACTCCCAGGTTGCTTGGGGGTGCTGATGTCGCTGCAAGGTTGTGGGAGCTGATTTGGGCTTGCCCTTCTACAGCTGGAAGAGTGCTGAATCACAGCAGCTCAGGTGCTGGTCTCACCCCTCCGAGTCTGCAAGGGGAACCCACATCCTCCATGGAAAGTTCCAGGACTCTGCCCCCATACCCCCTGTTCTGGGAGGGGAGGATGCAAAGCCTCACAGAAAGAGGGTCTGACCCCCCAGGGCGATGGGATTGGGGCTGAGAGTTAGCCTTGCAATCAGGGCAGGAGCACCAGGAGCTGCTAACATGGATTTGTTGTGGCTGGGATCTGCTGCTAGGAAAACTGCGACTCCGGCAGAGAGGGAGCATGGTGAGTGTCTCTGCATCTGCTTCGCTCCCTTGCCTTTCCCAGTGCTGCAAGGAATAGAAAATGTGCTCAGGCAAATAATTCCTGCGTTCCAGCCCAGCCCAGCTGGTCTGCTGCACCAAAGCTGACGGCTGTCCCAGGGAGATGGTTTTGGAGGAAATGCATCCAGCCAAATATTTATTCTATTAAATTACATATCAAAAACGCTGACCAGGCTGCAAATGCTCCCACTAATGGCAGAGGCAGGCATGGAGTGGCCTGGAAGAGGAGTTTCTATTGATGGGGAGGTGGCGTGAGACACGGGGAAAGATCTGAAGAGCAGCTGGCCAGCTGCTGCCTGCAGATCCCGATCTCAGGAGAGCATCACCCTCTCTCTGGGATTTTCCATTTTCCTGAAGTCTCTCTGACTTCTGTCACTAATCAGGAGGCCTGGAAATGGCCCATGAAAGCAGCTATGGCCCCAAAAGATGTCCCGGTATGCTCCCAGCTCAAATTAGTTCAGGCTGAAACATCAAGGAGAGATGCAGGGAGCAGTTGCTGCAACAAGAGCAGCCACAGCCCTGGTCTCAGAGCTCCGTGGGCTGCAGGGAATCTCAGGGGGTCCCTCCTCTGGCCTTGCAGTCACTCAGCGTGGCTGGAGATCAGATACCCTCCATGGGGCTGAGCCAGCTCCCGAACCCCGGGGTGGTTGCAGCTGCAGCTGCTGCACAGCAGCCAGATCCCTGCACCTCTCCAGAGAGCCATCCCTGCACATCCGACCACAACCCGCACCCGAGGCTGCCTCCAGCCCCTCTGCCTGGCAGCCAGACCTGGCCCCATGCTTGGCTATGGCCAGCCAACGTCCTAGGGATTTTGTTTAATCCCGAGTGGGCACCTGGCCTGGTAACTTGCTGGCTGCAAACATTTCTGCCACTGCTCAAAGGCTTGGGACTTTTCCTTCCCTGCGAAGTGGCTGGGTTTTTCTGCAAGGCTTGGAGAGGCGCTAATTGCTCCTGCATGTGGACACACTGCTAATAGGAGCTGACAGCCAGCGGCGCTGTGCAGGTAATGCTCTGCCCTTGGCTGCAGCCATCGCCAGTCATGCTGGGGGCTGAACATGGCCAGTGAGCTCTGCCCTGGGGCTGCTGGTTTCCTTGTCTGCTGGAGCGGGGAGCTGGGGGAGCCCTGACAGCCAGACAGCCAGGATGGTTATGATCCCACTGCTGCCCTATACTGCCAGGGAGACATGCCCTCATCACTGCTGCCCAGTGCCACCACTGCACCCTGACCATCTGGGCCAGCCGTGATAGCAGGAGGCCTCTGTCCCCATCACCCTCCCGGCCATACATTGGATACGTATAGCCAAGGCATATGGCATTGTCACCAGGGAGCAGGGTCCCTGCCTAGGGAAACAGCAGGTCAAGTCAGGCACGGAGGCATCCCCCCACCCCCGCACGTCCCTGCTCCGCACCCCTTGCCGTGGGAACTGGCCGCCCCAGCACTAGTACCTGGTTGGCAGGACGGCAGCTTGGTCCCCAGCTCCTCACTCCTCCATACCCCCGATGCGTCGCACGTGTAGGTGGCTGCAAGAGAGCAAACCGTTAGCTGGGCTCTGGCCCTGGCATGGGGGGGTGTCTTTTGCAGCGAGATGTTGCCCAGCTGACTGGACCCTTTGAACCCTTTTCCAGAGCAGGAGGTGACCTGCCTTTTACACTCTCTGTGCTCCATTCCCTGGGGAGCCCTGGCAGCCCTGTCCCCAACAGGGGACATGCCACCATCCTCAGTTTCACTGCCTTCTGGAGGGCTGTGCTGCGCCCTCAGCCTCGGCTGGGAGCTGCCGCCCCATTAATGCTGCCAGTGCCCATTTTGTTAATGCATGCCGGATGCTGGGACCAGATGCACGGGGCCAGCGGGTGTGCAGGGGGATATGAGCAGGGAGGCAGGAATGTGAGGAAATCCTTTGGCTTTGCTTGCTGAGGGAGGAGGAGGAAGAAGGGCTGGGGTGTGTCCACACCCCCTCTGCTGCCCAGAGCTAGGTCCAAAGGGTGCAGAGACCTGTGGTGCTTGGCAAAGCACCTTGTGGTGTCTGTGGTTGTGGACCAAAGGGATAAGGTGGAAACCCAGCCTGCCATGATCCCACTGCTGTCTGTTCAGCTTTGGCTACTCTGGACATTTGGGTGCTGGGACGGGGAGTCTTGTGGAGCCCTTTCTGGGGCTGCTGGACCTGGTGCTCTCTCCAGAAGCAGCTCCTTTCACAGAAACACAGAAAATTTCATATGCTGCCGGGAGCAGATGGCAGGGTGAGAAGGCATAGTGGGGGAGAGAAGCCACATTGCTTCACAAGCCACACGTAGACAAAGCACCAGGCAGTGCTAACTCCATCCTACCTCATTGCGGAGCAGGATGCAGCCAGTCTGACAATCCAGGCAGTGCAGACGCAAGGTACAATGTGTGTAGGCTACATCCACAGCCTGCTGCTTGCAGAGCATCCTGGAGCGGCCATCCCAAGCTCCCCCTGCTTGCAAATGTGCGCACGCACAGCCACATGCCCACCCGCACCATGCCGTGGGGACGCGGCCCAGCCCCACCGCTCACCAGTGCTGTTGGGGGCCATGTGGTAGTAGGGGTGCTGGCAGTGGTACTGGATGGCTGCTCGGTAGGTGGTGAGGTTGTTCCTGGAGGAGAAGGTGACAAAGCCGTGCTCCAGCTCCAGTGGCGCTTTGCAGTCAGCAACTGAAAGCCAACACAGAAGTGAGGGTTGAGCTCTGTTTCTCGGGGTGTCGAGCCAGCCTGCAGGCAGGTAATGCTGGGCTTTGGCATGTGATGATGGTCCTATGGGGCAGAGCAAGGGCCCATATGGTCCCGTATCCTCTTTCTCTAGGGCACTGCAGGGAGCACAGCTGACACGACCTCAGATGGCAGCAGGAAGCTGTCCCCAGGCAGGGCAGCCTGGTCCCCACCACGGCCACCCTGCAAAGACAGGGCACGTGTCTGGCACCGCTGAACACCAGTGGCACGGCTCGCCCGCAGGCTGTACGGCCAACACCGCTCACGCTGGTGGAGACTCCCGTGCTGGGAGCCCCTCCTGAGCACTTCATTGGTGCAAGATCTCTCTGCTAAACCTTCGAGGGGGGAAGAAACCTGCGCTGGCAGGTGAGAGCTGTTGGGAGATGCTCCCGGAGTATGTCTTTGCATCCCTTACCAATGGGCAGGAAAAAGCAGGAAGTGATTCACTAACCTACCCCATGCATCAGGGGTGCTCCTCTATGCACAAGGCTTTGCTGAGTGCATGGCCCCATCTCTCCTTTTCTGGGTCTTGCTCACCAAACAGTGCTGACAAGCATTTACAGCTCAGGCTGAGCAACCCTAAGTCCTGGCTGTCCTGTGATGGCAGGAGATGAGGGACGTTGAGAACGTGGCTTGGCTGGTCTGCAGGCAGGGGGAAGGCCAGCAGACGTGGGTGAGATCCCACCTGCTCCATCGCCCAAGACGTGGGCAGGTTTGGCTCTGCTTCACCCATCCCTGGTGTGGGCTCAGGGTCTGGTGGAGGGAGGATTTCTAGGGTGCCGTTGCCCTTTCCCATGGCCTGTCCATGGTCCCCTTTCTCCCCCACATCCCTCACAGTGCCCTGCCCAGCCTCTCCTCCCCAGCTTGTCCCCTGGATTGGGCTTGTGCCACCCACCCTAGGAAGGACCTCAGGCTGCAAGGTGGTTCATCCACCAAAGACAGGAGTCACCCCGTGGGAGCTGTGGCTCCCTGCCATGTGGGCAGTTCACAGCACACTTGGGTGATGCTGTGCAGCCTCCCCCTGCCGCATCCTGGGGGACCTTCCCCAGGGGAGGACAGGAACCGGGGTCTGATCCTTCTGGGAAATGCAGTGCTGCAGAGCTGGGTTCTGCCACATTTAAGATGAGGGGTTGAGTAGGGGATGGGTGACTTTACGGAAAGCAGGTCCTGTGCATCAGGGATGATGTGAGATCTGTGGGTCTCCATGTGCTCCAGAATGGGAAGGGGGTGAGGACAGGAGCCCTAACTCCTCATGCAGTGACCCAGGTTAACGAAGAGAGAATTCACTAGAAGCAGTAGCTGGCACCAGGGATATGTACTGATGCTCAGGGTTAGCTAACTGCTTGGGTGAAAAAAGCCTGGTTTATGGCAAAATGCTGCAGCTCACTGTTCACCAGGGTCCCCTCCATCCCCCTGTAGAGACAGCAGGTGATGGGATGGGTGTGTGGGTGCAGCCAGGTTGGGTGGAGGCTCTGGGTACCCGTGGCTTGCAGAGGGACAGAGGAGAGGACACAGACCCCTCTCACCAGCCCTGGGGGTCCCTGGCTGGCCTGAGCTTTCCTGCACTCTTCCTGCGGTGCTTGGGCACAGAGCACTCCTGTGCCACGGTGCCAGCAACCGTGGGACCTTTATAAGGTGCTGGGGGATGCTGGGGCTTGCAGGAAGGAGGGAGTAGATGTTGGGGGACCAGCCTGGCTTGCACAACTGCTCTGGGGTTGTTTATGGCTGCAGGGCAGCACCCACTGACATGCACAGCCCATCCCCTCCCTGTGTGTCCCACAGGCCTGGGGCGGGCCTGACACCTGGAGAATGGGCTCTTGCACAGACGTGTTGCCCCACCAGTGTCCCGGGTCCTGCTGAAAGGGTGAGGGGAGGGAGTTTGTGTCTTGAGCCTTCCCAGACTTTTGCCTTGGGGAAGGGGGGCCATTTAGCATCTTTGCCTTCGTAGGACCAGAGCTGGACCGAGCTTCCCAAAATGCACCTCCTCCTCCTCTCCAAGCCTCCGGTCCACATCCCAGATCCTCCCAGTGAAGCCCCCAATGCCTCAGGGAGCCTGGGGTGTATGCCTGGGGTGCTTGGGGACATGGATGGAGCTGAGCTCTGGCCTCCTTCAGCTGCAACCAGCCTGAAGTCGGCCCGTCCTCACCTCTGCAGGGCCAGCAGTGGGGAACAAAGGGGAGGCGGAGGAGCATCCATCCCCCTGCACTGGTGCCAGGGCTCGGTGCCTGCAGGAAAGGGCTGGTGATGCCAACCTGTCCTCCAGGCCTCCTTGCCCGGAGGGTCTAAAAGGTGCCAGCACACTCGGAGAGAGGAGAGGAAAGAGTGTTTCTTATTCATGATGCTGGGCCAGGGACGAAGGGCAGCGGGAGGCTGAATCCAAACAAACAAACAAGCAACCAGGCGGCCATGCCACACTCCTTGCGCAACCGCTGCCTTGGAGGGGGAGCCGAGCTGGGCCGAGGCATCTGAGCGGAGAGGGAGGGATGCGAAGGATGTGCTGGGAGCTGGCAGCAGCACACGGTCCCCGGGCAGCAGTGCCGGGGCTGGGCAGGCACCCTTCCTGTGCGGTGGCACGGCAGCGGTAAAGGGGGGCTTGACTCCAAATTTCCTTCCCTCTGCTCGAGACGGAGTTAAGAAAGCACCAGGCGTGGGGGGGTTAAGAGTGCCATGCCAGTTAGACAAGCCACGGAGATGGATTTGGCAGCCAGGCCAGGAGCAAAGGGGACCTGCCCTGGGTACCGGACAGATCAGAAAGGGGCATCGAGACAGGCTGCCCGTCGGGGCGGCGTGGCCAGCGCCAGCCTCACGCGGCCACTTGCTCCGAGCCGGCTCTTCCCTCTGTCTGGTTGTCGGCTCTATCTGCAGCTGCACCGAAAGCAGAGAGGAAGGAGGAGAGCAGAGAGAGAAAGCCCAATTAGTGGACGAGCAGAGAGAGGCATGCAGGAAACCCAGCCCCCAAAACACCAGAAATCGTTAATGAGTGCCCGGCGAGCCATGCCAGGGTGCCACGGATGCTGGTGGAGCCATGGCCGTGCGGGGGACCTGCTCGCTCTGCTCGGCCGGGGCGACCTGGGGACAGCAGCTGGGAGAAGCCGTCACGGGGTTGTGTTTAGCCTCACCAGGCCACGGAGCTGGATTTTATCCACCTTGGCTGAGAGTTTTTCTATTTTCTGCACTGCTTTCTAAAACCATTTTTGCTCATGCCCTGCCTCTCCCAGACATCTCGGGGAGGTGGGAGGCATTGCAGTTTGGAGGCCTGAATTGCCCATTTAGGGGCTTCTTGGCTTTCCAAAAAGAGTCTTAGAAATTTAGTGTAGTGAGTCATATCACACAAGAAGGGACCAGTTCCAGCCTGGCTGGAATAATGCAGGTAATCATTTCAAGTTTCTCCAAAAAATAATACTTTTTGGGGTTAAAAATATTTACCTAGATTTTTGTTCTTTTTTTATTAGGCAATGCCAATTTTTGTCTGATCTCTGCTCAAGCTGGATAAAATCAATGGGAGACTGTGGTAGCGAGAGTGGTAGGAGTGGGGAGTTCCTTGGTAGGGCAGAGGCATCATTAGCCCCATACTTTCTAAGGAGCCCTTTCAGATATGAATCTATTTAGCAGCTCTGAGAGCCTCCCGTTTTCCATTTTGAGTGAGAAAACATGAATTAAAACTCCAGAAATACTCTCCTAAGGTAAGATCCTCCAGTATCATTAAAAGAAAAAGGATCTGCCCAGATGGGGAGAGCCTTGATGCCAACATCCCTTGAGATCATCTTGTCCTGCCTCTCCTGGAAGGTCTTGGGACCTTCTCTGAGCATGTTTGCTGATTTTCTTCTCTCTGGGCCAGCCTTACAGCAGACTGAGCAGCAGCGAGAGCCTCCCTGAGGTCTGAGAGTGCTTGGGGGAAAGGGGAAATGTGTTATCAGGTACATCTCCCAGGCCTGAGCTGAGAGGGGAGCTGGGTTAGATGAAAGAAGAGATGATGCAAATCGTCACCCGTCCTTTCATATGGCATCCTTTCTTCTCCCTTTTTCTCCCATTTATAAATATTTGGGCAACTTTTCTCTCCCCTTTCACTTAGCTGAGCAGTGCCCAGTTCAGGCTAGGACCTGGGACCTCTCTAATGCCCTGGGTTTTAGTAGCCTTCATTGGGAAGGAAATTTGGACCGGGAACTAGATTATCCCAAATTGTCCCAGCTTTATCCAACAGAGCCAGCTCTCAGGAGCCAGGTTTGCTCTTTCTTTGACAGAGATAGCAAAGCGGCTTGCAGATCAAGTTATGTGAGTAATCTAAATAAAAGCACCAACCTCCTACTTGTGGCATTTGGAGCGAGCCCCGTTATGTTATCCAAGAACGAGCCAAAAGAGCTTTGCAGAGTTACGTAGCCTCTCTGGCTGGGTTTGTGTCTCTGAGTAAGGAACTCCGCTCTGGCACGGCAGCTGCCTTTAGCATGAAATTATTTCAGCAGGAAAAGGACATTGGCAGGGTGGGGAAGGGTGTCCTTACTTTTGCAGACAGGGATCTTGTTACTCCAGGTCCCGTCCTTTAGACACTCGATCTGGAAGGAGTCGCTTTCCAGGTTATCCTGTGCAGAAGATGCCAGCAAAAGACACCATCAATGTACAAGGCAAGGAAATTCCTCTCTCCATAAAAAGTCAATTTCTCGGTGATTTAGTCAAGATATATCCAGCCCCCCCTGCAAGAGGACTTTTCTAGCTAAAAATTGCAATAAAATCATAATGAAAAACTTGAGTTTTCTTGTTGCCAGCAACTCAGGGGCATGCTGAATGCAAAAGAACTGGAGGCATTTATTCCTGTTTTAGGTGCTGGGTTGGGTAAGGAGGCAGCTCTGCATGAAGGATGAGTCTGGGAGGAGATCAGAGAAATACCCAGCTCCATGTCGGAAGTCAAAGCAGGCTACTGGTTTGGAGGGAAGACAGCCACCATGTGAGTCACCCGCGCTGCCTGTGGTTCTCAGCTGTTTCCTGGAGAGGGCCTGCCAAAATCCCGGCCCCCTTGACTCGCCGAAGCTGTCCCAAAGTCCTGGAGGACCTCCCAGTCTGTGGAGGCTGGCCTCTGCAGGGCTGCCCAGGAAGCTGAGCCAGCACCCGCCGAGATGGGGAGCAGGCAGAGCCCTGGCAGCTCCCCCGGGGCTTTTGCTGACTTTTTCTCTGGCAGAGGTGCCAGATCTGGCATCCTGTGAGCTGGCCAGTTCCGGAGAGATGATGAGAGGGTGGCTCGGGAAAGTGCCATTTCCTCTCTTCCTCTGCGTCTTTGGGAAGGAAAGACAGTTGGTGGCTCTCAGAGGAGGCTTTGTCCTTGCCCCTGGGAAGGGGGTAAGGATGGTGTGTGGGTTGCGTCCACTCTCCCAAACAGAGATGCAGCGGCTTTGGGAGGAAGGATCCCCCCTTTCCTACCCAGGTGCCCAGCTCCACACCGCCATCCCATACCTTCAGTACTTTGTAGCCGGTGTTGCAGCTGATGACAACCTGGTCTTTGAAGGTGTATTTGGCTTGGGAAGGCTCGATTTTCCCATTGATCGGTGGTTGCACCAGTGGGCATGGGTTTCCTTTGAACAAAAAGCAAATGAAGCAAAAGACAACTCAGCTGAATAAATGGAGGAAATGGAGAGTCCCAGCTCTGCCACCCAGTCCCTGTAGCAGGATCTGAGCATCCCTGCCCTGCTCTTGCTATTAGCCTACACTAGCATGGCTCAGTCAGGCTCTTCTTCTAGAAGGAGTGGAGGCTCTAGGTCTTTCTCCCAGTCCTGGGCTGTCCCTGGCTTTGGGCATTACAAGGTTGGGAGCTAGTAACAGTAGCTTGTGCAATCATCCTGCCCAAAACTGCTCTGCTTTGCAATGTGGTCTTGTTTCAGGGCCCATTTGGCATAGGGAAAAAAAGCACCCTTTGAAGGGAGGGCTCCGTGTTATTTTATTCCTCTCTTCTTGTGATTTCTGGAACAGACCCTTTCTGGAGACAGAACCATGGACCACCAAACTCATGATCTCCACCGGGGTTTGTAAAGCCCTTCCCATTGCCCAAGCCCAGCAAATGGGGGAAAGCAGCAGGAGTTACCAATTGCTGTGTACGACAGCTTCCAGCCCCTGTTCTCTCCCGAGTTGTCACTGTGGAAGAGGATCTGCACACTGTTGGTTTGGGTTTCAATGCGTCCCGGGGACTTCTCTCCACAGAAAGGGCCAAACTCCCTATGACCAGCTTTGATCTGCCGAGGCAAAGAAGAGTGGGTGGCTTGAGGGGGATCTTTGATCCCTGAGGATCGTTTCACCCTGAGGTTGATGGATGGGGCTGCAGTGGGGTCAGTGGGGCTTAAGCACCATGTGTTGGGGGAATGTGAACTGAAAGAGGGTCACTATTGGCTGAGAGGGTCAAAATCAGACGTGGTAAGAGACATGGGTTCAGCTGAGCACAGGGCTCCTGCTGGCTTCATCACCCCCGTTTAGACTGGGGCAATTTTGGTCCTATCACCAGGGCACCAGGGAAATGACAGGAGAGCAGGACAGGAGGAGTGTGCAGAGCCCAGCTCACCTTGATGTAGTCATAAGGACAGGTCACCTCGGGGTGGTCTTCCACGTCAAAGCTGTCCTCGAAGCTCAGGGTGATGAAGAAGCCCTCCTCCAGCTCGATACGGTACAGGCAGTCCGAGCTCTTGGGGTAGGGGCTGGGAAAGTCGGCGCTGGCGACCACCCCGCTCCTCTGGGTGTAGAGGTTGTCGCTGCACTCCACTGAAACACAGCCGTGGCTCGCTCAGCACCCTGCCAGCTGCATCCCAGCCCTGACCATGCTCAGGAGCCCTCCCAGTGGACTGGGGTCTGCTGGGTGGGTCCATGGACCCCGAATGTGGGTCCACGCAAGGAGAACCTCACATAGCCAACCTCCAAATATGCCTGTGGCATAGAGGTCCTGGGCTGAGAGCTAATCCCAGCTAATCCACATGATGCGGATTCAGAGCAGAGACTAAATCTTAATTTCTCTGACTTGAGGAGGTCTACAGGGCTCAGATGAGGTGCATAGCCCATGGAGAAACCACATCTCCTTCCCATGCAAGAGGACTGCAGGCCTTGGGCACTCCTCAGTCCCAGACTATTGGTTTATAGGGCAGGAGGCACCTCGTCCCTCCTGACAGCAAGAGAGGGCAGTTTGGCCTGTGTTTCGTAGGTCTGTTGCCTGCTCAGGGACCCCTCTGTGTGACCATCCCCACGTCTGAGCTATGCCTGGGTGGTACCTTTGCAGGTCCTGTTGTCGGAGTGGAGGATGTAGCCAAACCTGCAGGAGCAGTAGTACCCGCCGATGTAGTTGTGGCAGTAGTGGTCACATGCCAGCTCCTCATCACTTTTCTCCAGGCACTCGTCCACATCTAGGATGGAGATAACAAGGAAGGGAGGTCACCCTGCAGCCCTCCACACATCGCTCCTCGTGGGGACATTTGCCACAACACTGAGAAATTAGTTGTCCCATGTGGTGGGTCACACGAGCACCCAGCGAGTCCCATATGGTCCAAGGGCTGCACACAAGGACTTCTCTTGCTAGGGTCCCCAAGGCTGGCCTGGGATGTGATCCTAGCAAATTTGTTATGCTACCCTAGCAAGCTGGTCCTGCAGGCTTAACTGCTGCTTACCCACGGCAGTGTAATGGGCGTCGAAGCCAGTGAAGCGTTCCTCGTTGGAGAAGTCGGACCTGAATGTGAGCCCCATGTAGGGCCCCGGGGACAGGATCGCTTGCTGGCCTGGAGCCTGCTCTGTGTCTGTCGTCTCCCTGCCACAGAAGGTTGCCAGCTCCTGGTCCTCAGCTTCGATCTGTGTACAGAAAGAACGGGTGAGGGCTCGGCAGTGCTTGCTGAGCACTTGGATAGTGCAGGAGTTTGACATGTCCTGGGGTGCTCCCCAGTGCTGGTCACCTCTGAATTTTCTCTGTGTGGGGCTGTGGGTGTCTGTGAGCCTGGAGAGCCCATGGTGCTCTCCTGGGGGAGGTCAGGCTGGGCTTGGAGTCATGCTCTGCATCTGAGAGCTCAGGTCTCTGCCTGCGCTTGCCCAGCCTGTCCCCTGCCAGGGCTCAGCAGTGTCTCCATGGGGCAGGCTGCCCGTCTGGCAGCCTTTGATAGCCACAGCCTAAGGATGCAGCTCTGCACCCCTGGGTGCCACGTCCTGGTCAGCCCTGTGCTGCCTTGGCCCTAAAAATAAATTTCCAGCCATTCCCGCTGCATTCACCTCACCTTCTGCAACCAAGCATGACCCTGCGGATGCTCAGGGCATGGCAGGTCTGACTCCCACTGCTCTGGATCTCTGAGATGCCATTACTGCAGTAAAGCAATTAAATGGTTTCTGCAAAATGAACAGAGACTCAGGTCTGCCCACTCCTGCCTGTGGTCACCCTCTGAAGCAGATGCTGAGAGAGCAGGTAGCACCCAGGATGTGGGGAGGAGCTGGGGCGTGTAAGGGGAGGATGCAGGGAAGGAGCCTGTGTGGAAGGTAGGGTGAGGACAAGGGCAGGCGGCTGGAAGAAGGGGTGTGAAAATCAACCCCTGGCCGTGTCATTCCCACTCAGAGCTGTCAGTGCCTGAGATGCTCCCCCTCGCCTCCTCCCTCAGCCCAAATGCTGATCCAGGCAGCAGCATCTGTGTGAGCTGTGAGCAGCTTCTGGGAGAGCACTGGGACCCCAGAGGAGCCCCTGCCCATCGGTTTTGCGTCAGCTCAAAGCAGCAGCCATAATTTGGATGGTGTTTCTGTCCCCTGGGATGGTTGGACAAGCTCGGTCCTGTCCCTGCCACCCCTGGTCGCTGTCTGGTTCCAGACCTGCAGTACCAGGCACTGTTTGGACTTGGAGCCACACGCCCAGAGGGCTACAGGAGGGGACCAACGGGCCAGCGTGCCCTGTTGTCATGTCAGCATGCTCACTAGCCTCTATGTGCATCCCTTTAAAGCATGCCCGTGCCTTCAAGTGCTGTAATACCTGTGGAAAACCCTCCGGTTTTCCCTGAAACCCCCTCCCTTCCTTTTTCCTCACTGTTTTTCCCATTTCAGCATTGACCCCGTCTCCTTCTGCAAATCCCACCCCCAGCCCCTGTCTCGACCACAACCTCTCCCACCTCGTTCCCAGCACCCTGCCTACTTTCCCCCAGGAGATTTGAATATGAATAATCCCTTGGCTGAGGAATGCGATGAACGCCACCACGCACTATTGAGGCTGTGACGAAGCGTGCAGCCCCCCAGCCCGTGCCCAGGGAAAACAGCTGCCTGCTCGGGGACCCACGGGGTCCCGGAGGTGTTGCAATGCCATCCCTGGCTTGCGTGGCCTTGGTGAGGCGAGACCCTCCTCCGGCTGCATCCCCGTCTCCTGGAGACCCTCAGGATGTGCCAGCCAGGGAGGGTCTGGGACTGAAAGGGAAATTTCCCAGGGCTGAACAAGCAGGCGGAAACTCGCTCACACCAGGAAAAGCCAACGTGGAAATGGCAACTCAGCATGCCTTGACATTGCCTCCAGATATTTTCCATCCTCTCATACAAGCTGGAGCTGGCCAGAAAAGAGAGAGACTTTCCGATGATAAATTTTGAGAATTTGGAGAAAAAACACGCGCCCTGCACTGGGACAAAAACCCAATTGAATTTCTTTTTTTTTTTTTGTGAAACAGCGTTCTGAAAAAAAAAAGGAAAACAAGTAATTTGGGATCCATCTGGTTTCAATCCCTTTGAAATACACTGTGGTGCTTTAGAATCTCTTTTAAATCTGAAAGAAAGATTGTTTTGAAATGAAATAGTGTTTCAGACTGAAAAACGGGAGCGCCATCACCAAAAGCGGAGGAAAATGGCATTTCGGCCCTGACACGCAGTCATAGCTGTGCAAGTGCGCAGCACGCACCCTTTTCTGTAGAAACTCTTTTTCTTAAAGAAAGCTGTGGGAAGGAGCAATTTCCAGCCAGCTCCTCCGTGCAAGGCTGGTGGCTGTCACCTCTGCAGGGGCGCATGAGCCACCGTGTGAGCTCCCATCCCTTTCCTCCAGCCCCGGCCGGTGCAGGACCTGCAGCACAGCATCACCGAAGCATGGGAAAACCTCCCCGGTGCCCCGTGTCTTGGCCGGAGGATGCTCCCGCCATGGGGCCAGCCCCAACACTGCCCCCAGCATCTCTGGATACAGCCCCGGAGTGGCAGGATGAGGCCCGGGAGAGCCGTGCTCTCCTCACCGAAGGTATCCATGGCCCCTTATCTGTGACGGGTCCCATGCCCCGAGCCATAGGGAGCAGAGACAGCCCTCCAGCAGTAAACTAAACAGAGAGGTCATCATCCCTGGTTAATATTTGCTGCTTCTGCTGAGGACTGTATACTTTTTCATAGATCATTTACATCCAGCGAGCAGGCTAGTAATTAAATCCTGGTTGTTTGTTTGGAGTTTCTCCCTCTCGGGTCACGATGTCGACGTTTTCACTAGAGAAGATGTGTCCCTGAGGGAAATATCAATTGCTGCAGAGAAATTCCCTATAAAAATACGCTGAAAGAATCCTCCTTTGAAAAATAAAATATAGTGACACTCTCGTGCCTTAAATTTACCCTTGCCACTGCCTCCTGCCGTCTTCCCTGTTTCTGCTTGCCTCCTCATTCCCTCGTTAAGATTTCTGCCACTCTGGATGGAGGCAGATGGGGGTCCCTCCCTGGCTGTGCCTCTGTCTCCCTGCATTTTGGCTTGGGCTGTGGCTAAGAGAAGTGGTGTCCCAAGCCGTGTGGCCCCCCTCTGCCCCATACTGATTTCCCCCTTCGGGGCAGGAGGAGGGAGCTGGGGTGCCCCGGCTCGGCAGCAAAGAAATGCTGCCCCAGGGCATGGGCTGCTGGGGATGCCGGAGCACCGATGCTCCAGAGATGCCTCCTGTAGCAGGCGGGTTAATGAAATGCCATGAACACCAAGGGGAATTTGGCCCGGCGGTTCAGTGTCTGCCGCCGGAGAGGAGCAGGCAGCCGGCAATACGGAAACGCAGCCGCCACCCCCCCCTCTCCAGCCCTCCAGGAATGCACTAATTGGACTGACGAAGGCCAAACATACCACTTGTAATATATATAAATGTCTCATTAGGCAGAGAAATTGCAGTGCTGGGCTGAAGACACTGGGAACATGACATGGGGAGGAGACGCTCAGAGACAGGGAAGGGCATGAAACAGCCCCTGCCGAGCCGCCTTGCAATTAGAGTGCACGCAGGAAGGCAACACCCAGATGAACGCGGGTTTTTTGCAAAATGACTGATGCTGCTGCTGCTGCTGACTGTCGGAAATGAGGCAGGGATGGGACAGCCCCAGCAGGAGCCTCCATCTCGGTCTCCTGGAGATCCTCTCCCCAACATGCATGTGTCCTCTCCCTGATACACATTAAGGGTCTGTTTGTGTGCAAACATGCACCTGAATTTCCACGGGAACGTACGTGGCAGCCGTACTGTGGGGGAAAGGGGAAGATGGCTGGTTTCCCCTGCTGTGGACTTGGCTCGACGTCTGGAGACCATCCCCTCCTGCGGGTTGCTGCGCCCACATGCCTTATTTCTGGGCCAGGCCTGTTTCCTGTGGGGGCTGGGGGTGCAAGGAGAGCCCAGGCGGCATGCTGGGGTGCTGATGGAGCTGCTGGCTCGCTCCCATGCCTGCTCCTCCTCCTTCCCCTGCATGGGGGGTGACTGTGGTCCCCGGTGGTGCAGGGGGTGGCCGGTGCCACCAGACTCCTCTGCACAGATCCAAACGGGATGGGAAAGGCGAGCAGCAAAGCCCTGGGCCCTCCCCTCCTCCCAGCTGCCTCCTGGGGATTTGAAGTGCTCCTCTTGGGAGCCCACACCCCTGGGGCATGGATTACCCCCTGGCTGAGGCTGGCTGACAGCACCAAAAGAGGATGCTCTTCTCCTGACCCCCCAGTTCATGCCAAGCCCTGATTTGTGCTTTTTCCCCCTCCTTTGAGCAGAGGAAGGTGTAAATGTGTCCTGTGCACCCTTCTCGAAGCCTCGGGCTGGGCATCCACTGCCCTGAATGCAGCATCAAGCTCCTTCCCTGGCCCTGCGCGGTCCCTGCCAGCGCCGCATCAAGCACCGAGGATGTCCCTGGGGACAATGCCGCCAAGCGCTTGGCACAGAGCAGCATGCAGCCCTGCCCCATGCGAATCGCCTGCGGCAGGGGATGGCACACTGTGAGCCCAGGATGCCGCGTGCAAAGCCGATCTGCTATGCACACTATACACTGTGCCAAACCTTGGGGAGACGGGGCTCCATCACACTGCAAATCTTTCATAATCACCCTCCCCGAGCACCGCTTCCTAGGGTGGTGGCACTAGCTGATGCTCTGCCTGCAGCCCTGCCTCCCCAGCTTGGCCCATACCCCTGTGTTCCCCTCACCATCCCTTCACCGTGGCAGGCAAAAACTGCCTCCTGCGCTTGGTTGGGCCCCTGGCCACCCTCGAGCAAATTTATTTGCAGCCACTGGTTTTGCCTGAGATGCCTGGCCAGCTCCTGGGCACCCACACATGGGGTTAGTAGGAGTCCTGCCTGGGTGACCACCCGATGGCACAGATCCTCCCTGGGGACAGGGGTGTGAATAGCAGCTGCAGAAAAGTGTTCCAAGTGCCATATGTGGGCCAAAGTCTGAACACAACATGAAGAGGTGCAACCAAGGGAGACTTGGGTTGTGTCAGGGGAGATGGGACCCACCGAACCCACAGTGTGTCACAGACCCCTCTGCCCTCCTGCCCTCATGCACAGTTGGAGACACCCATCACAGACGGCCCCTGGGCTTGAAGGAGTGAAGGGAAAGCCCTGTGGCATGTGCTGAAACCTGCCAGGTCTCAAGCATGTGCCATCCTGAATCAGGACTCAGTGGTAGGGATTGGGGTGAAGAGATGTAACCCCACGAGGACTGTGAGCCAGCAAGGACTTGCCGTGGGCTAACTGGGGGGAAATCCTCTCACCACAGGCCCCATCTTCACTTCAATCCAGGAGCTGGTCCCAAGCTGGCTGCCAAGCCCTCAGGGGCTGATTTCATTCCAGGGCTTGACCGAGCGATGTGCAAAACCTCATGGACAGGACCCCAGGCTCAGATCTTCCTAATAAGCTCGGGCATTCACTCATGAAGGCTCCTCAGAAGTCAGGATATCATCTCCCATCTCTGGCCCTCCACTGGGATTTCATCTCCCATCTCCCTGCCTTTGCCACAGTGCTCCTCAGTGACACTAGTCAAGCCACTTCACCTGATTTCCCGGTCACAGCCATGGCTTTCGGGGTGTCCCGGGCCAGTGCTGGAGACTTGTGTGCAAAAGTGCTCAGTGCTGGGTGACCCCAGAAAGGAGCTGGAAAAGCCACAGAGAGACCACCCGCAAGTGAGTAACCCCCAAATCAGCTCCCTGGGGACAGTGATGAGCCAGGCAGAGCCTCTGGAGGAGCACAGCAGAGGGCAGGAGCTGAAAGCCCAGCGCAGATGGCTGCTCCTTCGCCGTCCCCCTGGACGTGACAGGCGGCTGAGGGCGGCCATCCAAAACCCGGGGAGAGGCTGTCTCCGATGCGCCGGGGTCCGGAGCTCGGCTTCCCGAGGCAGCGTGCGGCTGGTGTTTCCTACCTGCATGGGGCTTCTTTGGGTAGGTATTTTGGGGGTGGCTGTTCCTCCCGTTCCTCCTGGCTCACTTCCCTACTGAAGTACCACTCCCCCTCTCTGCCATCCCCGTTTGCACAAACAAGCATCCCGGCCTGCGAGCATTTCTTTAAAAGCCATGTTCTTTTTATATATATACACACACGCACACATATTTGTGTATATATATAAATAAACAGCTATTGTTTTAATTAGCCATTGTTTCAGAGCTCTGGAAACCATTCCTTTCTGAAGACCACCCCGAAGGCAGAGATCTGCGTGGGTTTACAGCTCGGCTCGCCCGGAGCTTGCCACTCAGGATGACTTTCTACACTGCTCGAGAGCTTGGGCACATGGGCAGCCAAGGAGGTAAGAAAAGCACAGGCCAGGGCAAGGCGGCTTTCTGCCTGTCCCGAGCTGGTCCCCACCTTGCATCGGGGCTGTTCAGTCCCCATTTTGACCTCCTTCTTATGGCAGTCAAGTTGATGAAGACCCTGATGGAAAGCCTGGTCAGACCCATGGTCAGAACAAACAAGAAGGTGTTTCTTCACACACACACATAGGCATATAATCATATATTTAACCCGTGCAACTCTCTGCCACAGGATGCTGCAGAGATTAAAGTCACCCATGAGTTCAGAAAGCAATGGTACAAGTTCATGGAGGGGGAATCCACTGAGCGCCATCGAACACAGAAGTACCACCTGTGGCTTTCTGAGCATCTTCACTGGGACTGGCAGAGTATTACAGAGAAGCACCTGTATGTGCTGGGTCTATAATTATATTCTATAGCCATGCACTGTTGGCCTCTGTCAAAGAGCGAGCTGACGCTGTTTTTTTGTCTTGTGCTGATGCAGACAGAGGCTGGACACACAGACCCAAGGAGGAAAATAGCCATGGAGTCATTTGCTGCACTCCTTAACATTTTCTAAGCTGGTGGTTTAGCAGCATCAAGATTGCACCCCTACCCTGCAGAGTAGCCTATGGATCTCCCATAATCCATCCATTTTCAGCACTTTTCAAATGTAATTCTGTGGTGGAGGCTCCACAAGCTGAGTTACAGCCCCGAGCAAATTTATACAGCTGAGATCTAAATCCCTGTGAAAAATACCGCCTTCTTATGGAAATCCAGCGGCAGGGAGAGCTATGGTGCCAATTGGCACCACGGCCAAATAACAGGGAGCCTTATGAAAAAGAAAAAATGAGCAGGGGGTGAAGGGCGGGAGGAGGGGTAAAGCTTGGAATGGGGAAAGTTTCCAAGAAATCTGTTCCTTGAGCTTATTGGGTTTTTAAAGCAATGTATCTCTATATATGTCCCTGGCCCTTGTGCTTGGAGAAGATCCAGGAGAAGCAGAAAGAACTAATCAAACCTCAATGAGAGCTGTTAGTAGGAGAATGAATGCCAGCACAAAGGGGAAATTAAAGCAGCGAACAACAGATCCTAGAGGAAAAAAAAACACAAATGTTTGCTTTGTTTTCTTAGGGCAAGAATAAAATAATAATTTCAGTTAGCTGGCAACTAGCACCAGGGCTGAGTTCTGCGGTTCCAGACCTGGGTGCAACCTCCACCTGCCTCTCTGTGGAGGGGCAGGGTGAGGCTTGTGCCGGGCGATGGGGTAAGGCATGTTCAGCCAGGCAAACCTAGAAAGCACCTGCTTGCTACTGCTGGTCTGCTAGAAAGCACCAAACCTGACCAAGTTCAAAGATCTGGAGTACCCAGCTTGTCCTGGATGCAAAGGAGAGCCCTGCTTGGAGAGACCTGTGGTGCAAGAGGCCAGGATGCTCTGTGGTACTGCAGCGTGTGGCCCACAGCAGTTTCTGATGGATTACTGCCCAGCAATGAAGCAGACTGAAATCTTTTGTGGTTTTGGCTATGACAGCTCCCTGGAAACCTCCATAGCTTGTTTGTGCTGCAGGTATTTGCCAGCAGCGGCCCCAAAATTTTATCTCAGCTATAAAATGAGTTTGCACCGAGCGCAAGGGAGCCTTTGGGTCTGTGCCCTGTGGCTCGTGGGAGGCTCTGCTTGCAGACCCCAACTTGCAGTCTCAAGCTCAGGTCAAACCTTTCCCTTTTGCTTCCCTGGGAGCTGGACAGTGTGTCCCAAGAGCATGCAAGCTGTGGCCAGGGATCCAGGCTGGCTGCAAGGTGCACCCGTGGCCATGGCCTGTCAAAGGGTGCCCATCTCAGCGGTCCTCCTTGCACATGGCTGGCATCAGAGTGGCACAGGCTGGGGGTTTAGCCACAGGGGTTTCATCAGCCCACAGGTGTGTAAATCCCATTGAGTCCAATGAGAATTAGGTGCCCAAATGCTTTCAGAAATCTGGTCCTCTGTGGGTAAGCTCTGAATCTGGTGTCCCACTCACTGTCAGTCCAATAGCTGTTGTCAGCTTACCTGTGCTCTCCCCATTGTCCACTGGACTGACAACTCCTCTGCCCAATAAATGGTGAAAACAAGCTTTTCCCAGCTTTTCTAGCACTACCCTCTCTCAGCTGGTGAAACAGGTCTGTTGTCTACCCCACCATCTGCCCCGTGATATCACAGCTCACCTTCACATAGTCGTATTCACAGAGGTAGGATGACTCCAAGTCAAAATGCATGAAGTACAGCTTGATTTTAAATCCATCGGGCACAGAGATGTTCCACGTCACTTCTGAGTCACTGGGATAGGAATCGGGGAAGTTGGGGGACTGGATCTCCCCAAACATGTCCATCAGCTCAATGGCATCCACTGCGCAGAGCAGCAAGGCACAAAAGGACCAGGCCAGGGGGTACCTGGAAAACACACATGAGGAGATGAAATGAAACTTTGGCAATGCCAAAACCTGTTGAGGGCTCAGCCTCTTTTCCCAAGTGGGTCGTGTAAGGTCACACACTCAAAACGGCTGGGAGAGGAGGTGCAGCACCATGTCACCATGAGCAAACCCCCTACCAAGCCGTGGGGAGGCGGAGGTGAGGGTGGGAGCTGCACATGGCTCCTAGGAGGGGAAAGCCCCTTTGAAAGGTGGGTGACGCCAGCACCATGTGCAATGCAAAGGCACCTCCACAGCTCCCAGCCAGCTCCGGGCGCTGTCAGGAGCTCGATGTTTCTCACGCTTCTGGGAGCAGCAGCTGCTGGCAACACGTCCTTTAACTAATGGGGCTCTGATGGGCAAATCTTTATTTAATGGAAGAATAAACATAAGGATGCTTAATAAAATAATGACGCTTTCTAAATCGGTTTAATGAAAGCATCATGGCAATAACTGCTAAGTATCATTATTATTATTACTGCTTAGCCTCATCCTGCCAAATTGGGATCATTGACTCTCAATAAACAGCACACGTCTTTGCAGCTGGGCAAGGATGGACTGGGGCCCCAGCAGTATAACCCAGCATGTTACTCTCCACTATTTTCTGGTTTTCCCTTCCCTTCTCTTCTCTTCTCTTCTCTTCTCTTCTCTTCTCTTCTCTTCTCTTCTCTTCTCTTCTCTTCTCTTCTCTTCTCTTCTCTTCTCTTCTCTTCTCTTCTCTTCTCTTCTCTTCTCTTCTCTTCTCTTCTCTTC
This sequence comes from Aptenodytes patagonicus, assembly GCF_965638725.1. Taxonomy (NCBI): domain Eukaryota; kingdom Metazoa; phylum Chordata; class Aves; order Sphenisciformes; family Spheniscidae; genus Aptenodytes; species Aptenodytes patagonicus. The sequence goes on along the minus strand of NC_134954.1, from coordinate 12,067,298 downwards.
TCTTCTCTTCTCTTCTCTTCTCTTCTCTTCTCTTCTCTTCTCTTCTTCTCTTCTCTTCTCTTCTCTTCTCTTCTCTTCTCTTCTCTTCTCTTCTCTTCTCTTCTCTTCTCTTCTCTTCTCTTCTCTTCTCTTCTCTTCTCTTCCCTTCTCTTCCCTTCTCTTCCCTTCTCTCCTCTTCCCTCTCCTCTCCTCTCCTCTCCTCTCCTCTCCTCTCCTCTCCTCTCCTCTCCTCTCCTCTCCTCTCCTCTCCTCTCCTCTCCTCTCCTCTCCTCTCCTCTCCTCTCTTTTCTTTTCTTTTCTTTTCTTTTCTTTTCTTTTCTTTTCTTTTCTTTTCTTTTCTTTTCTTTTCTTTTCTTTTCTTTTCTTTTCTTTTCTTTTCTTTTCTTTTCTTTTCTTTTCTTTTCTTTTCTTTTTTCTTTTCTTTTTTCTCTTCTCTTCTCTTCTCTTCTCTTCTCTTCTCTTCTCTTCTCTTCTCTTCTCTTCTCTTCTCTTCTCTTCTCTTCTCTTCTCTTCTCTTCTTCCTTTCTTTTCTTCTTCCTTTCTTTTCCTTCCTTTCCCTTTCTTCTTTTTCTCTTCAATTCTTAGGGTACCACTCACCCCAGACGGAGAAGCACACAGATGTTGAGATCCTTAGAGGTCTTTTGTCATTAAACTCAGCTTTTAAAAAATCTCAGCCTAAAGAGTTTGTCCCAACTTGTTACCAACTTGTTTGTCCCAATGGAGGGCAGAAAGGACAGGTAAATCAGTGGCGGTCCATCTGACCTCGCATCAGCCTTGAGCTCCATTTGAGCATGACAGTGAGCATAAACCGAGTATTTCTCTGTGCAAGGGGAGAACACCGCCTGTGCTGGAGGTGCAAACACAAAAGCCTGTGCCATTGCATGGGACCCAGAAAGAGGAGCAGACCTCAGGCTCCTTACACCCAGTGGAGCGCACAAAGGAAAAGAAACATGCAGGAAATTAGAGCCATTAGAGACGAAAATTTCCGCTTTCTAAAATAGGTTCTAAGGCCTGGCAAAGGCTTGTAGGTGTGTATTACAGGTGCTGGAACTACTCGCATGTACACTTACACCCGGTTTCAAAATCAGGGCTTGATTTAGGTATGCTGGTGAGGAAATTGAAGCTATATAAGTGGATTATTTTTAACCTGTCTGTGTTCTTTCAAAACCAGGGCAGTAGATTTCTGGGGCTCATTTGTGTAGTGCCATCACTTTTCCCAGCTCTTCATTACAAAGCAAAGTTAATGGGAGCTGAGAAATTTGGATTGATTTTTCTTTCAAGCAGAGTGAGGCTGAACATGCCTTTTTCTGACAGCTTGTCTGAAACCACAAAAATATGTGAAGGGAAAATCTGTTTCTCCTCTGGTCAGAGTACATGCACGGGGCTGGATGCTCAGCTGGTGTAAATGGGCATCACCTCCTCGGCTTGAACGGGCCGTTTGCCGGTGCAACTCTCTGCTTTCCCTTTAAACAGGGGAGGCAAAACAACATCAAACTTCTTTCCCATGCCAGGAAAGTCTTAACCTCACATAAAAGTGATAAACGACCGTGGCGTGCACAGAAACCTGAAGCCCATGCAGCACGTCCAGCCTCGCTCACACCTTTCGCCCATGGACCATGGCAGAGCGGTACACCCGGGCTGCGCGCCCGTCACCCGAGGCTCCCTTCGGCTCTGCCGGGATGCCGGCACGCAAGCCGGGCTGCAGCACGAAGCCGAGGCATGAGCAACGCCTCGTTCGCTCGCAGATGGGGAAACCGAAGCCACGGTCATCAGAGGGAAAGGTTCCTCAGCGGGATGGTCCCCCTGCCCGGCCATGCCCCGAGACCACAGCGTGCGGGACCCCGGGGTCAGCCCGTTGCGGAGGCACTCACCTCATTTTGCTGCCGGGAGGGTTTGCCGGCGGGTTTGGCGCGGAGGATTGCTGGCTGGTTTGGAGGGGACGGCTTTGCCTCCTTCCAAACGCTCCGCCGTCCGCCTTATCTCTGTCCGGAGATTTGTGAGCGTGTGCGCGCCTATGTGTGTGTGCGTCTGGAGTTGTCTGGCATTTTCCATGCAGGTCACGCCTTCCCCTGCCTGCAACCGTTCCCCACATCCCCACAGGCAGGCAGGCAGACCTGCCTGCGTTGGAACCGTCCTCCCCGCCGCCGCCGCCGCCCGCCCGCCCGCCGCTCCCTCCTCTCCCGCCGCGGGGCTGCCCGTGCGCTCCAGCAGAAGCCGCGGCATTCAGCGAAGTTTTTGTCTTCCCTAATCTCCAGAGTTTTGTGTGTGTGTGTGTGTGTGCCCATGCACATTGTGTTTTCTCTCTTTTTTCTTCCCCCCCTACAGCCTGCTTTGCCAGATGGCCAGAATTTGCCTCTCAATAGGGTCGGAGGCTCCAGCAAAAAACAGAAGGCAAGAACGTGTGAAAAAAAACCTGTGCGGGGATAAATAGCTTTAGTGGTGGTGCTGCAGCTGGGATGGGTGCTCGGGACTTGGGCTTCTCTGCCCAGTGCCGTGCGGTGTTTGGGACTGGAATCCGGTTTCCAAGAAACTTTCGAGTTGTGACAGTCCGAATAAAATCAAGACCTAGTTTGCAGCCTCCTGCAGAACTGAGGAATTGCTGGGTTCAGCTTTTTGTCCCAGGGCAAAAGAGCAGCTTCAGCTGCGGACTCTGCTCGGGAGCGAGAACTTTAAACACTGAAGTTACAGGTTTTGAGCCTGACTCCCTCCTGTCGAGGAAACAGGTAAAAACATGAACACTCCCCACTAAGCCACAGGAGATTCATTTCCCCTCCCTGTGCCAGGCACAAACCAACCCAAAACCCTCTTGTCTGCATAGCTAAGTGGGAAGAAGATCTATTTGGGCTGTAAACAAGGGAATAACCCGTAGGAAGTCAAAGGATGCAAGTGACTCCCTCGTCCAGAAATGACACCCTTGGAGACTTGAAGAGCAAAACTTTAATAGCTGTTTACCAACTTCAGCTTGAGCTGGTTAATGTAAACCCTGCAGACATCCACTGGCGGCACGGATACATATGCGGCGTGTTAAAAGGCACACACAAACAAGAGCGGTGAAGAGGCAGGGAAACAGGGATGTGTTGGCACCACTCCTGGAGCAGCAGCTCCCAGCCCTCCCTGGACTCCCCAGCTCGCTGATGTCAGGCTGCGGTGCCGCCGTTAAAGGGGCGATGTTAACTCCAGCCTCTGCGGCGGCTGCTGCCCCTCTAACCATCCCCGAGAAGCTGGGAGGGAAGAGGATAGAGTGAAGAAAATAGAGTTTTCCTCTTTTTCCATTTCTCATCTTTGTGCTCTGGGGGGTGACGGTTCCTTGGCTTCCCGTGCAGAAGCCGCTTCTCTTGCTCCTGTGGGTCTCTGGTTCTGCGCTGGGGAAGAAATGGTACCTACGGGAATCAGTCAAGTAAAATAGAAAAATATGAGTGGAAAAGCACTAGAAAAATAGCAGAAAGGCTCTGGGCAAAGGGAAGATCTCAGTCTGCCACTATTTGTAGCTCTATTTGGGAAGTTTTAACAGCTCATCACTGTACAGACACGAGCTCTCACTCACATTAACACACCCAGGCAAGCTGATCAAACTAATTAATATGTAAGCAATGTGTCAAATACAAGGCTTTATTTTTGCAGTCAAGTGTGGTCTTGTCTAAGCCCTGAATACATTGTGATCTATTTTTTCCCTGCCTGTTCTGCAGGGTGGGTCCTTCATACACTCATTTTTCCATCACGACAGCCTTCTATAGCTTTTTGGAACAGCTCCTCTAATTCAGGGGCAACTTTAATTCTGAAGTGACATTTTCTTTGCCTGCTGATGCCTCTTTCAAGCCAGATCACCGAGGGTCAAAGTCTGTGTTTACACTGTGAGGCTGGACTGGGACACGTGAAACGGCAACAGAAGCTCCGCATGTTTTCGGCCCATACTGCTGGGTGTAGCAGGGACTTAAAGCATCCACGCTGACTCTGTAGGCTCTGGAGGGCAGGAGAGCATGCCCAAGAGGCATGTCACTGTAGATCCCATCAGCAACCCTCTGAGCTGATTTCCCTGCCAGACTGCCATATCCTGGGGGGTTTCCCTGCCCCAGGGAAACCATCCACCAGCCTCCCAAACCCCTTGGTGTGCAGAATCATAGCTCCCTGCAGGCTCACGCTGACCAGCTCAGGGATCAGGGTTTTTCTGGCCAAATCTGACCTGAGACAGTGTGGGCTCCTAAGGAAAGTTGAGAGGCAGTGGCTGAACGGCCACAACCTCATCTCTGCTGTCCCCAAGTGTCCAAAGCTATCTGCAGCTTCATGCATCCCCATTCCCTCCTGCTCCAAACCCCAGCCCCAACACCTGCAGTGTCCCAGTCCTCTGCTAAGTGGCTCAGGTCTCCAAACCAGTCCTATTGGAGCCCTAATTAGCTGGCCTGGGTAATTGCATTGCTTCTCTCAGTTACAGCAGATCAGCCTCGATGGACTCTGCACCCCACTGCTGCTGTGGGTCTGGGCCTGCCGTGCAGGGCTCTTCCCACTGAGCCACGGTGCCACCCAGCAGCCGTGTGGGCTTGGCACTCCAAGTTGTCCCCAGCCTCCGTAGCAATATAAAACCTGTGCTGCAGAGTCTGCCCATGGGGAGACAGACAGGGGCCTGCAAAGGGAAGGTGGTGGAGGATCTGCTCAGGCTGCAATGCCTTCTTCAGTGTTATTCTCACCTGTCTGAGAGGAGAGTCCGTCGTGGCCAGGCCTGGTCACTCACATGGCTGTGTGAAGTGTCCGCAAGAGTAAAGGCAAAAAAAGGTCACTGAGAGGAAGATCTGGTGCTGGCCAGGCAGGGTGCTGGGCAAGGGTCACCTTGTCTCATGTACGCTGTTACCTGTTCTTTATCTAAAACATCCAGCTAAGACATAGCTATCTCAGTGATGCCAGGGGTGTCGAGTCTTGTCCCAGCCTTAGTGGGGGACTTGCAAAAATGTTATCTGAGGCCTCACCATGCAGTAACAGGAGAGGGCATGCTGAGTCTTTAAGGAGGAATGTTTTCTTCCCCAAGTGCTGATGGGACACTGGAGTTAGACTGTGACAAACCAGCAGACAGACTTGGACCTGCTTTCTCACCGATGTCTCCCATACTTGAAGAGGTCATCCCTGGAGTTACTTCTGCATGTCCATGATGCTCACCAAGGAGCGACCTCAGCAGTGTTATCCAAAGCATTTCTTTAACGCTGGGGTCAAGTTCATCTCCTGGAAATAATACCCCTACACTCAGTGGAGTTGGATAGGTATAAAACAGCTGTGAGGGATAAATGTGGACCTGCGGGATTAAGACTGTGGGATGAATTCACAGCTGGTGTAAACGATCATACACTGAACACCAGTGTCCTGCAAGAGCTTGTGGCCCTGCTGCCCCCTGGGTCAGACCAGCACAGCCCACACCACAGCCTCTCTCAGGCCCTGTATTGGGCACACTGCAACATGTGCACTGCTCCTTGGCATGATGTATGTGACAGGGACAAAAGTTATGGCAGATTGTGCTCCTCGACAGAGCTGTGACATCTCTCCAGCTCTCCTCCACCCTGGATGCTGGAGGAGATCCCATCCTCCAGGAGATGCAGCTCTGCTCCTGGCATCTCTCCTCCATCCTCCAGGAGATGCAAGCTCTGCTCCTGGCATCTCTCCTCCAGCTCAGATGGGTTCCTGGAGCCCCCTCGTGGCTCTTACCACTTATGAGGTCCCACCAAAGCCATCCTTGGGGAGCTGCTGGTGGGGCCTGCAGCACCCTGCTGCAGGTTCTCTTTGCAGCCCCAGTGCTAGGGAGGCAGCAAGACCCACCTTGGGGATGTCACTGGGGGACAGGGCATGGAGGTGACAACAGTGACACTCAGGAGTCTGAACAGGGCTGATAGTCCCATTGCCAATCCATCTCCCTGCTTTCTGAGCTTGGGATCAGACAAGTCCTTTAGAGGCTTTGCTGTCCCCCGCCCTTGGAGTCTGCTGCACAGTGCGCTGTGACGGTCCCAGGCAGAGGTGGCCCAGACCTGGAGGGATGGAAAGGGAGGATGTACGGGCATGGGAAAAGGAGGGTAATGGCAGTGGGAAAAAGAAGGCACATGGAGGTGGGAAAAGGAGGCTACACAGAGGTGGGAAAAGGAGGCTGTAGGGTGATGGGAAAGGGAGGCTCTGCGGAGAAGAGGACAGAGCAGCTTAGAGGCAGTGTGCCCAGAGGCGGTGAGCAGGGGAAGGCTTGCTGCTCGGGAGGTGGGGACGTCCGTGTGTCCCACGGGGCCCCGCGTGCCGCTAGATGGCACTTGAATCTCTGCTTGGGGACGTTGGCGGGGACAGCGGCCCGAGCACGGTGCGACACAGGGGTCCCCAGGGATGCCGCGGCAGCTCGGGAAGCGCTGGGCTCCGGGGGGCTTTCAAAACTGCTCCTTGCAGGCAGTTCCCACGGGTAATTCTGCCAGATGGGCTGGATAAGGAGAAATTTTAGAGGTGGGATGGCTTTTTGGGCCAGATGGGTTGCACCCAGCTTTCCCTCCCTGGCCCTAGGCCATGCTGGCCCTCTGGCATTTGCCCTGCGGTAAGGCTCATGCCACAGCCCTTTGCAGAGGTAACTTGCGGAGGTAGCACGCAGCATCAACTAGAAGGTACCTAAAAAAAAATCTAGTGCACCATCAGCACAGCCCAGTGGCTATTTGCAATAAATCGATGCTTCGTTTGGCTGCAAGAGAAAATCAGATCCATAATGCTGTGGATGGAAATATTGAGCCCTCATTTTCCCCTTTTCAGCCCCATCCTCTGCCACTACATGCACACCATGAGACACAGGTCATGGGATGCACCCTGACCATCAGAGCATGTTCATGACTGATACGAGACAGTCGGGATTGTTTCAGCAACCTGGCATTCCTTCCTCTGCTGAGACTGGGGGAGCCCAAAAGGGTACACAGAGGAAAAAATGCATATAGCACTGAAACAAAACCAGCGAAATCAGGATGTTGTGTCATATATTGGCCCAGTCAAACTTATCTTCTCCTACTGCTGGGTCCCAACCACCGCATCACTGGTCCCTGACAGCTCCCAGAGCTGTGACTTTGTGCTGGTATTTAACCATGTGTGCTGGCCCTGACTTTGATGGGTATTTTGGCATTGTTACCCTTTGTATTTCACTGGAAGGGAAGCCCCTAAATGCTTTTGAGGGTGTGAGATTTGAGGTGCCAAAGCATCATCCACCATGATGGGATACAGGCTTGGCTGTGCCTACACCACTGTTGAAGGACAGGCACAAGATTTGTGAAGGGTTTAGGTACTTAGTACCCACAGAAGCAGGCAGCAGAGCATCCCTTGCACACCTTCGAGAGAAAAAGACCTCTGAAACTTTTTTTGGAGCAGTCCAGAGGAAAGCTGGGGCAGAGACAGGCTTTGAAGCCTATGATCCTGCCTCACAGCCTGATGCTCCACACCCTCCACAGTCCAGGGGAGCTCTTGACATGGGAAGGGGTCTGTTTTCCATCCCCAAGTGCCCAGGCCCAGCACCCTTTGCTTGTCCAAGCCCTTTTCTTGGTGACAAGCAGGTCACTGCAGAGCTCTGGACCCTACAAGGGTCCCACCATGATCAATCCCTCTCTGTGCTAACCAGTGTCCTTTTAAAAGGCTGTGCGCAGTTGTAATGCTTTCAGACAAGCCCAAATCACTATGATTTCCCCCTGACCGAGCGGCCATGAAATTGCAGCGGGGGCAGAGTGTGGCGTGACTGAAGTGATTACGCGGGTGGCAGGGGATGATAGCAAATCCGCAGCATTGGAGGGGACTGCACGCTGTGCCGTGCTCCCGAGCACAGATAACGTGAGCCGGCTGAGCTCAATCAACAGTTTGTTTGCAGGACCTTGCTTCCCTTGGCAAAAAAAAGAAAGACCCAGAAAAATCTCAGAGCATTGTTTCCTTCTATTTTTTAATTTTCAAAAGTTTGGCCTGGCTGAAGCTGGTGGATGTTGAACCACGACGTGAGTCATTGCTGGCCCTGATAGCACCAGCCCCTGCTCACGTGCCCAGGGTTCACTGCGATTTCTGTAGCTCGTAGCTCCCAGCATTTGGGTCTGCAGCCCCTGTTCTGAGTGTGTAACTCTCTGCCCTAAATGCAGCCTCTTTCTCTTCTTGGGAAGCCTGAAAAGCAACGGCCTGGGGAGCCCAAAGCTTCCTGCCACCAGGGGAGATGGATGCCCATTTTACCTTGGGGCCGGTAGACCCTTCAAAGCTCCCCCAAGGGGAAGACCTCTCTACTGGGTTGCAGCAAACATTTCTAGAGATGGTGATGGTGAGGCTGTGATGGACAGGGAAGCCTGCAGATCTTTGCTAGCTGCAGGGATGAACGATCCTGTCCCTGCAGGTGATGCGTTGGGTCCGCCTGCCCGCTGGGGTCTGGGATATGGTGGCACCGGGTACGATGGTGACCAGGGAGCAATTTACCATGAGCGGTGGCTCCTGGTGGTGCCATTTGGTCCTTGGTGGAGCTGGGGCGGGCAGGCAATTTGCTGTGTGTCACTGGGGCTGGGGATACTGCTCACGTGTGCCATGACCAATGCGTATTTATGCTTCAGGCCCCTGTCTGTGTCCTTGGTAGGAAACATTTTCAAGGCTGATGGTGATGTCTTCGTGATGTTGGCTACCTCAAGCAACATGGCCTGGAAAGAAAAGGACCCAAGGAAGGTCTGGTGTATGGAGAAATGCCACTGTGACATCCAGTGCTTCTGGACTTGGTGAGGCCAAAACTGATGGCAAACCCCCGGCACTGGACTGGTTCAGCAATGAGGCAGCTCTTCCTATACAGGCGCCAGGGCAAGTGACTCATTTGCAGTCAGCCATGAGTGGAAACATCCCCTGCTGCTGCCAGCATGGAAACCCACATGTTTGCAGGGCCTTTCAGTTGCTCCAGGAATCGTCCCTCTTGCTTCTGACACGTGACCATCTCTGGGGTGGGACATGATGGCTGAGCTTCTAAGGCTGGAAGGTAATACAGATGTGTTTGGGGGTGTGGCAAGAAGTTGTCTCAGGCAAGTCCTTTGACTGTTGATGCTAGTGCACACCCTGTTACTGCTGAAAAGATCCCCAGGTCCCCATAGCCACAGCTGGATGTGTGCCTCGCCTGAGAAGCCACACCTCACACACAGTGTGGCATCCATGGTGGGGGCCCGATGTCCCCTACCTCAGTTTCCCTCAGTGTCACTTTCTTACCGTGAGGATGACTCTCAAGGCACACGAGATGCTCTGGCATTGGAAGGGCCGATAATGGCAATACAAATGTTGAAGTAATTGCTCTGCTAACTGATAAATATGCTTCCCAGAGCTGCTGCCTTTAATGTGAAGGGCCAGCTGTCCCAGCCCTCCGAGCACCCCCATCCAGGGACGGTCTGGACATTTAACCTTTCCACTGACCATCCCTTGGAGCAACAATATGAAGACTGGAAACGCGTGGCAATGCACAGACAGGGGGGTGGGAGAGGACTCGGCGAAGGAGGGATGCAGGGAAAGGACTGCAAGCTGTTTGCCTGCCTCTGTGCATTACTCCAGACTAGCCTGGGAGCAGTCATTCTTCATGTGGGCTGCATGGGTCTCGCTGTGGAGTATTATCAATAAACACCAGCTCTGCTCTCATTAACAACCTGTTAATCATCCGCTGCCTGTCGTTAGGAGGTATGCAGAGACCCCGCGAATGGCAGGCAATGCACAACATGTTCTGTAGGCTGGAGGGGGAATATAGCTTATACATCACATAGCTGGAGACAGGAGTGCTGGGTGGATTTTAACAACCCACCTGCATTTATGAGACCCAGCAATGGGCCATTAGTTATCTGCAAAATCTGTTGTGTCTTGTGTTTTTACGCACAACCACATTTACAATGTCATTCAAGTCACGTTTCAGTTCTTATTCATGCCCCAGCCAACCCCTCCAGGACGCAAAAATTCAGCTGATGATGAGCCGTAAGTTTGGGAGAAGCAGAATATTGTTAGTCCTGAGGGCAGCAGCGGGCAGAGAGGGATGGTGCCCTGGGCTGTGTTTGCGGAGAGCAATTTCTGCATTATTCATTCATGAGTGAGCACTTTGGGGGTGTATTTGAGCACAAAAATTGATACCGAATGTTTCTAGCATCACAAAACGATTTCCACACAGGTGACTTCACCCGCTGTCAGCATGCAGCCACTTCTGGGGCAGAGTACAGGTACCAAGAGCACATCACAAGTGCAGAAATGAAACGGGGGCAGGCTGGTGAAGGGAGAAGTCTGAAGCCAGCGCCTGTCTGAGACACCATCAGGCAGTGACCCAGACACACATTTGCCCTTGCTTACAGATAGAAGAAATTTAAACATCAGTTTTACACCTCAGACAAAGCTCTGCAGCCTCGGGGCATGGCTCAGGACTGTGCTTCCATTGCAGAGCAGGGTGCTGAGCGTGGCTGGAAACCGAGGGTTAACGCTGCTCGCTGGTCTGACTCAGGTGCACTGGATTTGCCTGAGGAGCAGTTAGAGGGAGCCTGGAAATTGCATAAATAGCTACAGAGCAGCTGGGAGTTGTTTTGTTATACTGAGCCTTGGGAGGAATTTCTTTCTCTGTGATCCCTCTGCTCTTTCTCCCTTCTCTGCTGTTTCCATTGGCATCAGGCTCAGGGCATGCAGGAGTGTGAGTAGCTGCTCAGAAAGCTGAGGGGTGCAGTCTGGGTGAGGTGTGCTGTGCCTGGTCCTTAGGAAAGCCTGGTGGTGTGGGTGGGGACACCTGTGACCTCCTGCAGGGGAAGGATGTAGGCTTGTCTTGCCACGGAGGATTTTCTTGCAAGCCAGCTATGTCCATTTCCTCCTTAATGGTATCTTTATAATGCTTGTGGGGGCTGAGCTGGGACATGCAAACCTTTGCTCAGCTCCCAGTCTGGACTCCCTGGGGAAAGCTGGTCTGTGATGACTGAAGGCTGGAGGGTGCAATGTGCAGGGGATGAGCTGTGTCTATAGCCAGTGTAGGTGGGTGAAGATGCTGTGTGCTACCATGCTGTAAACAGTGATAAAGATACCAAGCCCACACAAACATGTCAGTGATGAGACTACAGCAGCATTAACAAGAGACTGAAGGACCGTCCAGCCCTATTGCTTGCAGTAGCTCCTAGCGGTGAGCTATGCTTTGTGTCTCACCAGTGCTGGGGGAGTGCTGGAAAAGAGAAGCAAAAGGTGAAACCAGGGATGAAGAGAGAGAAGGTGGACAGAAAATGTGACTTAGGTCTATTTCCAAATGAGAAAAATCTTGAACATATTACAAGACTGTGAGGGAATGGGGTTGGCTCACTCAGCAGGCTTTGGGTCACCCCACAGCAGCACTGAAGCACGATGGACTATTGGTGTAGTCAATAAGAGCATCCAGTTTGAACTGTACATCTATGGAGTGACTCTACCAAACACTTGTGCATCAGTGCTGCGAGCAAAGGTGAGATGACTCCCAGCTCCCGGACCACTTAGTGCTGGAACTGTCAACCTGGGAATGTCCTGTACCTTCCTCTGAAGCAACTAACTTTGGGGATAGGGTGATGAGGAAGGACATGGCATAGGGTGGCTGCTGATTCCAGCCTGTCCCAGCTGCTTTGTGCCAAGGTCATTATTGTTTTGTGAGTTTTTTTGGCTCCCCCCCAAGCTGTGTAATTTCATTTATAAAATGCTGAAGTGCCAGCCAGGATCAAGTCCTGCCTTTCATTTTCTGTTTCTGCTTAAATGAATATTGATGTAGTGTTTATCTTTCTTTAATATTCATGATGATAAAGGACTTGGAGCCATTCACTTTTAATTAAACCCTTCTATGGGAAACAGTCTAGTGTAATTAGAGAGCTTCCAGTGCATGGAAGAAAACAAACAAACTTTTTGCCTCCCCTTCCAGAAGTGCCAAGCGAGGTTCCTGGGGCACTCCCTTTCCCTCTGTCATGGTGGCCTGGAAGCAGGGACTTCTGTGCAGGACTGCGCTGGGCTGTGCCATCTCTTTGCTATGCTGTTAGGGAACTTGAGTCCAGAAAACTTGATGACCATTTGAAACCCTCCGAAGTGGGGCAGTGGCCTGGAGGGGTGGGAAGGAGGCAAATGCACAACTCCAGTGGATGGGGGTAGGTGGCTTGGAAAGGAAGGCAAAGTACTTGGGTTTCCCAGGTAGGGGGCTGTGAGATGGGATATCTATTTCTGCCCTTGCAGCAGCCTCCCTGTGTGACCCTAAACAATTCACTGTCTCTCTATGCCTCAGTTTCCCCAGCAATGAGGAGGGATGGGACCATTTGCACTGCCTGCCCTCCCTTTTGACTGGACATGGTCTTCCTGCCCTTGTGCAGCTCAGAGACTCTCTCTGTTCTCCTGCAGCAGTAATTAGCTGTTTAAATCAAATCTGGTAAAATGATCACGGGGTGATACCTTGATGGCAAGACAATGACCAGCTCTCCTTCTTAGCACTCAGACAGCGCTGCTTCTCCCTCCCCTGACATTATCCATGAGCAAATTGTTATATTGAGCTGTGCAAATTGCCCAGGAGCTTCTGCTGGGAGCCTGAACTTTCACTGACACATAAAACCAATCTCCCTGAGCATGCCTGATGATCAAACCCAGTCTAGTGAGGAGATGAGCTCTCCCCTATCAGCATCTCTTTTGGCAGCTGGGGCAGTGGTGGCCTCTGCTCTTGGTGTGGTTGATGACAGGAGACAGCGAGCCTGGGGACTTCCCATGGACCATAAGGACTCTCCTGCTGTCTCAGAGCTGGGTTTTCACAAGTCTTTGAAAATTGGAGCCCTTAAGAGTTAGATGTCAGCACCCTACATGGAAACATCCCGTGTTACAACTCTGGAGACTCCTATGCCAAACAACTTTCTGTTCTTGAGCTGCCTTTTGATGAGCAATCAGACATTATTGGTCACATCATGCTCAAAACCAGCTGAGTGCTACATGGGGCTTTCTCACATTTAGAAGTTGTTTTCAGCAGCAACGTCCTTTGGTTGAGGCAACATCTTAATGATGCTCTTCTAATGTCTCTGTTCTGTCGCGTGCGGGTAGGGCTGAGTGGTGCAACAGGCTGATCATTTTCATCTTGTAAAATATACATAATTCTATTTTACATAGGGGATAATCATTGCAGAACTGACTCTTTTTTTCGTCCTTTTCCTGCTGTAATTACTATCCTCCTGCTGATGTCTGTGCATGATGAAACGAGTGAAAATTTAAACTGCCCTGGGTGATGCGACATAGACCTTGCTGAAAAATTTAAATGTCTTCTATCCAGAGGAGCCTGGCCCATAAATAAAGGATGAAGTCCCCACTGCAGGAGGGGGAGAGCTAGTGCAGCTCCAGACTTAACGCCTTCCTGCCCACCTCCAGCCATGCCTAGAGCTGTGGTGGTTCTCCTTGCTGGAGTCTAGGAGCACGTGGGAGCCCCAGGGTGTCAGGGGCTGGAGACCCAGGACTAGGAGACTTGTGTGGGTCACTCTGTCAGAAGAAGGAAGCCTTGAAGTTAGGAATAAATTGAAAGCAACTGCCCTGAGTTTCAGTGGGCATGTTGATCTATTTACCCTAAGAGCTAAAGCCACTGGTACCTGCGGAGCAGAGAGGCTTAGCTAAAGCAGAAGTGATAGGCCTGTTGTCTCCATTGGAAAATGAGGGATACAGGTAATCAATCTCCTTGCAACATGGAGGGGATGCTGGGGGAAAAGAGATTATAACATGCTATGACCACTAATATGAATAAACCACTATCCCTAAAAGATCAGTGGTTGTTAGTTTTCCAGTGGAGGATGGTGTTTCTATTCCCACATCTCTCTGGAGGTATTTTACAGTCTTCTTTTGCAGATCAGCCCAGGCAGTCACAGATAAAATGACAGTTTGGTGAAAAATCTCTCCCAGTAGTAAGTTGCTATTTCTGTCTGTTACTGACTGTGCAGCTGAGTTCACCGTGGAGCACAGGGGTTAGAGACCTACAGCATCATCAGCTCTGACTCCCTTCTATCACATGCACAACATCATATAAGCTTCAGGGATCCTTCCTCCATCTTCTGCTGCCAGCAAGGGCTCATCTAGCGTGCAAACATGAGGCTCAGTCTCCCCCTGGACCCTTGCCCTCAGTCCACACTGATTTAAGCAGTTGCATGGAGGAGGAAATTGTGTGGGATGGACCAGTGTTTTGGGAGGAGGCAGTGCCACTTCTTGTTTCCCAGGTGGTAATTTGCCCTGGATGTGAAATCTCTCATTTTCCAGCTTTGTGTCCCAGGAATGAGATGAGGAGCTTGGCTCCCCATCTCTCACCCGAGCTCCAGGGACCTTGAGCCAATTGCCCCATTTCAGCCAAAGCTGTCATGGGGCAGAGTCTCAAAGATGTTAAGTTCCTCTTCAGTTCAATGAAAGGGGGAGGAGAAAGACCCAAATTGATGTGTCCAAGGAGAGAACTCACCAGCATCAGACACATGAGAATCCACTTGGAAAGTCTCTGAAAAGCCACCTTGGTGGACTCTGCCTGTGGAAGGACGAGTGTGAACAAGTGGGATGCAGATGCAGGCAGGTCACAAGCTGTGCTTAGATGGTTCCATGGCACCTTCCTGCCACCGGCCCTTGGGGGTGGAGAAACAGCAGCAAGGCAGGCAGGATGGACTATATGCTTCCATTAACGTGGGCAATTGTTTTGTAATTCCCTTTTCAGAGCCGGGTGCGGTGAGCTGTGCAGAGTGGATGGAAATTGCATTGACACGATTTGGGGGTGATGTAGAAATTAGCTAAGCTGCCAGGGCATCCTTCACTGGGGTCCTATGGAGGTGGATGCCCTCCACTGTAGTGGGTGTGCATCAAGAGCTAACGAACCCTCCGGGGGATGCAGAGCATGGGGTGGGATGGGGCAGCAGGGATGAGGGGGCACACATTCCTGGGGCTTGCTCCTTAGGGAGGTCTGTGTGTGTTCTTCCAATTAACCCACAGCACTTAATTAGCAGGAGCTCCCTGTGGAGGCAGATAACTAGGTAACTGACTTGAGGGTTGGTCCTTATTAACTCTGGGTTAGGGTTGGATGGGGAAGTGCAGGGTGCTCTGGGATCTGCTGTCTGAGCCCTGGAGAAACTCATCTCCCATCTCCTGAGTGTCCCTGTCCCCAAGGTGGACAGTGTCATGCAGTCCCTGTGAGCACTGTGTTCTCTGCAAGGTGTTTCCACGAAGTGACCTGTCCACTTCCCAGGACCCACGGGGCTGTGAGTTTTGCAGGATCACCTCATGGGCCACAGATGCCTGTTTGCAGGGCTTCTTTAGATGGAAGCTCCCAGAGGTGGAGCATTGCCCTCAGGGTGCAACCAGCAAAGCTCATGTTGGTGTCTTGGGGCCTCTGATGAGGAGACCTGCAGTAACAGCCTGGTGCAGATGACTAGAGACCCCTGCCTGTCCCATCTTCCCATGTTCCAGCTATTGCCTGTGCTGGAGACTTTGGAGAAGGTTTGCAAAAGGCCAGAGCAGTCTATCCAACTCTATTCCAGCTGTATTCTGCCTGTAGCAAGTAGTTTGCGAAAGCTGTTGCCTCTAACAGCATCTAGCCTTTTAATGTCTGTTCCCACCTCCCTCGGGGCGGCCCATCCTTCCCCACGCACACTGAGGCAGCCCTTTCATTTTGCAGCTGCACCGCGGAGAAACAAGGAGCTCTGGGTTTTTATTAATTTTGAAGAAACAGATATTTTGATTGTCAAGTCAATCCTGGATTATTTTGGGCAAATGCAGTTTGACAGACCATTATTTTGAAGGGACATGGATCATTTAACCAAGCCTAATTACCTCTGTGTCACAATTAGTCACTCAGGCTGAGGAGGAATTGGTGTCACCATCATTCTGTATTGGGAGCCAGTGACTAAATCTAATGAAAGTGTTTGAATCAGAACTTTTATGTACATGCATTCATTATACTGCTAAATTGGCTGTATCTCCTTGCGAGACTGGAGAAGACTGTATGTGAGAGCATGGTAGTTGCTGCATGGGTGAGATGAAGTGCTGAGGGTTTGGGAGGGGCTGAAGGGGAAACTGAGATTTTCAAGTGCCTCCCTGGCTGGAGCGATGCAGGACTGCTCCTACAGGTATGGAGAGTGGTGCTGAGTACAAGTTTTGGGGATGCCCTCTGAGATATGATTAACCTCCTTGCAAGGGTGATGAGCTCCTGTCTGCAGGACAGACCTAGGGGATGGAGGAAAATACCCAAAGGTCTGGGGAAAGGAAAAGTTCAACAATCCCTGGACCGCTGCATCACCTGGTGGAGTCACCTTGAAAAGCAAGTGAAGGGGCTTGACTTCCAAGTATGCAAAATTATTCCTCAGGATGGGGTGAAAGGGTCTGTCCTTTATTTCCAGGGGGTAAACCTCTGTGGTTGTGTGCTGGCTGTGCCTGCTCCCTGGCATCGGTCAGGGTTACATGGCAGGAGGAAGGGCTCACAAGCCTCCGCTCCCACCACCATAGCACAGGCTCATGTGGTGCTGAGAATGATTTATTTGCTACTGACATTTTAAAGTAATGCTATCAGGTCAAATCCTGCCAAACTTTAAGGCTGTCCATCCTCTGCTGTGTTGAGTTCAGTGATGGGAAGATTGTGAGAAGGAAATCTGGGAGCATGGTGGAAGACTGTGAAATTGGAGGGTGGCAGAAGGGTGCCAAAAGTTTCAAAAGTCTTTCAATTTTTCAGAAAACATGCAGACCATCAGCTGAATGTTGCGAGCAAGAAAAGGAGCTAGGAAATGAACTTCTCCATGAAACAAAAATCAAACTGACTCATTTTTTTTCAAGGTTCTTTACCCCAGCGAAGTGAAAGACATAATCATATAGGGGAAATAGGAAGATAAATTGGCTGTTATTTCAAGTATCGCTGGTTCACATAATTTTATTGTGATGTTTGCAAGAATGGGCGTTTGTTCCAAAGCTTTGGATTCTGGATTCAGATGGATTCTTGCGACTCTAAGCTTTTAGTAAAGAGAAGGATATTTTACGCTTTATAATGATGGAAAACGGCTTGAAAACCATCATCTGAGATTGACTCCAGAAGTTCAGCAACCAGAAAGTGAGTAAGGAGAACTCAGAGGGCACGCTTCATCTTATTTGGGCCAGGAGGTCTTGTCTTTGAATGCCTCTGCCCACAGTGCAGTACAGATAATGAACGCGCAGCCAAATATTCTGTATCTCAATGTCTGGAGACTTTGAGGTGTTGGATACATG
Organism: Aptenodytes patagonicus; assembly: GCF_965638725.1. NCBI lineage: Eukaryota > Metazoa > Chordata > Aves > Sphenisciformes > Spheniscidae > Aptenodytes > Aptenodytes patagonicus. The sequence continues at coordinate 12,050,111 of NC_134954.1, read as the reverse complement.
AGCTGATCGTAATGGAACCAGCCTTCTGGGAAGCTCGTTTGTCTGCAGCATCTCTGCAGGTTGAGCTTACTGGGAAGTGAGGAACGGGATGCATGGGTGATTTGTCTCACTGAGTGGGGGAAGGAGTTGGCACTGATGGCAGGGCAAGATCTTGTGGGAGCTGACAAACCCTGTGACCACCGACTTTCTGATTTTATTCTGCCCCGGTGCCGTTGCCAGTTGAACGGGGTGAGTTGGATGCAGCTCCCGCTCCTCCTCTGAACAGCTTTGACAGCCTCCCTGATGGAAACAAAACTGCGTTGGCCCCTTTCCTGTTTTGATCAAGAGAAATTCTTCTGTACTTTCAAACAGCTGAACACACAGCCTCGGCAGGAGATTGAATTTTGGGGACAGATCAGGTAATCTGTGTGACTTGGAAAGCTGTGCAACATCAGGGGAGATGTGGGTCCAACATAAAATCTTTCCATGCTCTTGAGAAACCAAATACCTGGACCCACTACGGCTTTGGGGAAAGGGAGCAAAGGGAACACAGGATCAGTTTGGTACAATTAAGGTAAGATTAGCCCAGGCTCTCTCGCATCTCCATCCCTCTCCCAGTAGATGGGTCCCCATCAGAAGAGGACCCTTGCGTTACACACGCCATTTTGTAATCATCCGAGGTGAATGAAACCCCGAATGACTGCTAGTGTGCCTTGAGGAGCTGTGTCCCCTCTTAATTATTAACGTTTAAATCCCTTTCAGAAGCACAGCCATTAGTTTTGCTGTTGCCTTGGTGCCGAAGAGCCGGCACAGGCAATGATGAGCATTCCTGGGGGCAGAATGCACAGGTCTGGCTGAAAACAGCCTCCCCCCTCCACTTAGATGACTTTCTCATCAATACTGTCCAGGCGGAGGTGGGTTCAGGTCATTTGGTGCAGCTGCAGCTCATTGGAGAAGGTCTGCTTCAGTGAAGAAGGGACAAATGTCTCAGTGAATGCAGAGGACAAAAGGTTGTATCTTGTCCCTGTCCTCCTCTTATCTCCTCCCCTATAACCCTGTCGGTTTGTTCAGCGGCTTGTTTGTCCATTGTCCTGCCTTATCTTGCCTATGATACATTTTCTGAGGAGGGTGGCTGTAATCTGTCACTCTGAAGCGTCATACCTTTGAAACCATAAATGATTTCAGAAAAGAATAGTTACAGAGTAGCAAAGAGCAGGATTCGGGGTTTTAAGAAATAATCCTACAAGTTTTTTGGGACATTTCCAGCTTCTATTTTGTCTAGACAAAAGGGAGAAACAGTCAAAAAGAACAAGGTGATATTCAGCAGGGAGAAGCGAAAATTTCTGGTATGTCCATGCTCCCTGGCTGGTTTTGGCCAAGTGAGTCATGTGACACAGATACAGCCTAGTCTGTCTGGACTCCAAGCCTCTGACAGAGGATGCTCTCAGCCCTGTAACAATCCAGTCCCAACTGATAATCACCTTCACTCTTTTCTCAGTATATCAAAACTAAACTTGACTGACTTCTGTTCATAACTACAAGACCCTGTGCTTTCTCCCCCTGCGAGACTAAGGGTCTCCTCTGTAGTTAGGGAATGACAATGTGCATAAAAATGTGTAGACTAGGAACTGTTCATCCCATAACCTAAATATTGAGTGTCTGGGAGCTACATAGCCTGGCCCTGCTGCAGCTAAGGACTTTCTGTGTGATGTCCAGAGCAGCAGAAAAGCCTCTGATGCTCTGCGTGGCTGCATGTGGGCCAGTGCTGCTTAGCTAGGAGACTGCATCTCCTAGTGAAATGGTCAAAGCCAAAGGTGGGGAGGAAAACCTTCTTGCATTCATGAACAGGATTTATCTGCCATATGTCCAGTCCTCGATGCATTTCCTTGTTTCCACTTTTGGAAGTACCCTTGCCCTGTCCCTGAATCTTACACCACAGCCTGAGGTCTCCAACAAAAATGTAGTGGAGCAGGTTGATAGCAGATGTGGATTCCCCAGCAGCCGCAGTGGGAGCACGGCAGGAGGATGTGTGCTGGGTCCCTGGGTGCATGCAACTTAGGATGAAGTACGGGGCTCCTTGCTGCAGAAAGACCTCTCTGCTTGATTTCTCTCCCCACCCCTTTTTCATTTTAGGGTGTTCTAAAAGTAAAGCCGCCACCTGAATTATTGACCTAAACTGTGTTTAAATTGCTTGCATAATTGATGACTCAGCAGCCAGTCTGTTGTGCCGATGCTGTGCTGTGTTACCGGTCATTGCCCTGAAACATGGGGCAGGAAAACGTTCTGTCCAACTTGTGGCAAGTGATCATTCCTCAGTGGTGTGTCTTTTGCTTTATCCACTGCCCAATTGATTTATATGCCTGTCTGTCTAGGTGTCTGTCCTCTGATACGTCCCACAAACAGCTTGGTCCCTGGTGCAGCTGTAGCTATTACATCTTGCCTTTCTTATCTCATCCTTACCCTGATGCTCAACCGTTAGCTGGAGAGCTCTGACTCACACCAGTAAAACTGGGACAAGGCAGGGAGCGGGATGTGCTGAGGTGAAGCCAAATGGCTCTTGGAGGCAGCCAGGAGGATTTTTGTCTCACTTGGCTTGTTCCACTCATGTCCTGTGGGAGGGGAAGCTGAAGGCCTGTGACAGAACTGTGGGATGGCTGTAGAGTGTGAGCTTTTGAAAGACAAAGTTTTGTTGGCAGAGGGGGGTCAAGACAGCAAAGGAGGCATTGATGGTTCTGGCCATAGATGCAATGATGGGAGTAGGGCTGGTTGTTCATGTCCTGACCATCCCTTCCCAGGGCAGGCCTGGGGAGCCTTCCTCCCCATGCAATGGGGGCCACTGCGCATCCCCTCGGGCCAGAGCACCCTGCAGCAGAAAGGGCCTTGCTTCTCCAGATGGGCCATTAGTGAATTTGGATGGATCTGCTGTCGATAGTCAGCTCCTGCAATTAGAGACCATACCGCAGATCTGCTGGCTAACCGCAGTCAGCTGCATGGCTGAATCTGTGCTGGGACAGGAGCTATTTCCAGTGATGCCACATGTTGTGTGGCACATTCATGAGGTCTGGGACACGTGTCTTTTGGTATCTGTGGCTGTATGGGCAGAGCAGAAGCCCATGGGGTCGGACGCTTTCGGAGGAGCAAATGGAAGCAGTGTCTGAGAGATGGCTGTGGCAGCAGGGAGGCAAAGATGTAAACCAGGGAGGGGGAGTCCAAGGACTAATGTTTATCGGCTACAGGGCAATGCAGCAGCAGCACAGGCCATGGCTCAGTCAGACTGGCTGCTTTGGAGAGCAAACATCCCCTAAACGAGGGTTTGGGGAACGGTATTTCCGGGCTTGCAGCCACTAGAGGCTGCCCTGCTCCAGCTCCTGAGCCTTCACTCGTTAGAGCTAACATCAGCTTCGCTGCCTGTGTTTTAGGCACTAAGAGAAGGCAGTAGGAAAAGCCCTGAAGTCTTTTTTTCCTTTCTCCTGTGAGTGGATTGAGCAGGTGTCGCAGCAAACCTGGGCCCTCAGGGATGTAGCTTGTGTCCCTGCTCATAGACAAACTGAGGCACAAGGAGCTACGTGGAAATGGCTGGCCTGGCTGATGGCAAGCCAGCTCTGCAGCTCAGGGCGAGGGGGACATTAACGCAGGCAGAGCCCAGCACCTGGCTCTGGCTGCTGCCACATGAGGGGACAGGAGCAAACCCTGTGTGTGTTGGGTATAGCTGCAAAATCCACACACCTGCTGAAAGAGCTTGGAGGGACCTGATTCTGGGTACAACTGGGCAGACCTGATGGCTGGCAACTGGCCTGAAGCAGCAGAGCTTCTCTGGGGGAACTGTAGTGTCTCCTGGTGCACATGCACCCTCGATCCTGCACTTGCACACGCCTACAAACCCAACACCCATGCTGGTGTTTGCCAAGCTTGCCCCATGCTAGGGGAGCTTGCCCTCTTCTTAACTCTTTGCTGGGCATCCACTGTCAGCATCTGCCAGCACACCAGCTGTGATGTCCCATTCAATGCAAATCCTGCCTGTACAGTGCCCAGCGTTTGTTCCCCACATGGTGGCAGATGTAGAGATGTAGAAAGGTTAAGACCTGAGCTGTGCTGAGCAGGTTGAATATGTCTCTGAGACAGTCCTGCTGCCCTGAGAGAAAGTCATGGTGATAGAGCCATGAATTATGGACAGGATACACAAGCTGATCCCATGGGGATGCTGGATGCCAGAACAGATTATCCTGATGGTCCCTGAAAGCCTTCAGGTGGCTCAAGTGCTACTGGGCTGATCACCAAATGCTCAGCACCAAACCTTCCTGTCTGCTCCTGTCCTTTCAGGGTATGTGAGGGTGCCAGCTCTGCTTTCCAAACCTGGTTTTCATGGTGCTACGTGAGACCGTGGGTTTGGCTCATGGGCCAGATTTAGCCTCATCGGATTTGACACCTTTCTTCAGTGTCCTAGCCAGCTGCAGCAGGAGCTGTTTGCAGGCAAGGACCCATGTGACCCCCCCCACTCCTTGAGCAGAGGCAGCAGGCAAGGCAGCACTGGGGATGGTGTGGTACCCAGGGGCTTGGGCAGGTTTGGTGGTGCTCATGGGTCAGAGCCCCCATTTCTCCTCTGTTTCTCCTTTGATCCCACTCATTGCTGCTCTTCCCTCTTCTCCCTGCCCTACAGAGGTTGTCATAAATCTCCGCTTCTGCCCTTCTGCTAATGGGCTGCTTTGTCCAGAGCGAGCAGGATCCTTGGGTGATGTAAATTGGTGTAGCTGCCCTGTGATCGGGGCCCTGGCACTGAATTAGCCCAGGTGAGGATCTGCTCCATAATCTCTATTTCGTTGTTATCAAAGCCCAAGCATTGCTTCCAGTGCCCGAAAATCACTGTCTTCTATCATATTTGGTCTTTGGCAGACCGATGCGTTGACAAAGACATCTTCGTTTATCTTCTCAATGCATCCGTTGCAGCCGGATGCTTCTCTGACCCTCACGTTTTCAATAATCTTTTCCCTTCTTCTCTCTGGCATTACAGAGCCTCTTATTCATTTGAGAGATAAGTATTTACGTATGTGTTGGTGAGGAAAACTTAATCAATAATGCCCATGAATAACATTTCTTTGTGTTTTAGATCCACCAAATCTCACCCCTTCCTTTGTTTTGTTGTTTTTTTGTTGGGCTTGGTTTTTTTTTTTCCTTTCCAAGCAGGATTCACATTCTGCTCTGGCTTTTTTTCCAAAGTTCAATTGTCAGGGAGAGAAAGCGAACTCCAAGCAAAAGCTGTCATTTTGGAGAGCCATCAGTCTTATCAGTCCCCTCCACCCACACCGTCCCGTCTGGTGAGGCCACAGAAGAGGGACTGCCTGTCCTGTTGCCCCCAGCCTCTCCCTGAGGGATGGGACAGTCTCTCCCTGCAAATTCAGGGTCGCAGCTTCTGAGCACTGACTGCACTGTTGGGAAGCAGCTCCCCAATTCTGCAAGTTTCAGAACCAACCAGTGTAATGCAGCTGCAAAGTCCTCTTGCACAGATTTTTTTTTTTTTTTTTTTACCCTAGATGGTTTAAAAATAAGGGGCAGATTGTGTCTTCTGTTCCAGTGCAGGGGTCTCATAGGAGGCTTCAGCTGCTCTCTTTGCAAGGGCAGGATGCTGCGGACACTGCGACCCGTTGGCTGCTCGGGGTGAGCTGCTGTGAGCTGGGGCAGCCCAGAGGCTGTGATGGGATGCTCCAGCTTCTGCAGTAACCCTGGGGCTGGCTGGTGGGGAAACCCTCTCTGCTCCCTCTGCCACGCTCTCCCTGCTGTATTTTCTATGCAGGGCCTCTGCCAGATGGGTGTCATGCAAACCGCACTGTGCTGGGGCATCGGCAATCTGGGCCAGTCCTCACCCACTAGTTCAGGTCACACTTGCACGCCTGCATTTAGCATGTACCAAACGAGGGGGACATCAGCATCCCTGGGGATCCTGCTCCGCACCGCCCTGGACACGGGTGAGCCGCTTTTCCCGAGCCCCCAGAGCAAGTGTGACCGCTACATGTGTAGTTTGCCCCGTGCCTGTGCTAGCAAGAGGGAAGCTCATACTCCATGGTGATGTGTGTGTGTTTGCGGGGAGCAGCTACAGGAAACTAATGGACCATGAAATTATCCAAGGAAGGGGGGGAAAAAAAAAAAGAGACTTAGAGCAAACTGCACTGCATCCACAACCCTGCTCCCCTCTCAGCCAGCTTAATGCGGTGGCAAATAAGATACAGTAGTTTTATGTTGAAGACAGGAGGGACTGGCAAAGGACTCTTTCCAGGTTATCTGGGTGACCCAGTGTGAGTCTATGCTGGGAACAGCAATTACCTGGGGGAAGCTACAAGGAAGGGTAATTGCATTTAAAAAAAAAAATAAAAGGCTTTGGAAATTGCTAGCCTGGCTTTCAGGGGAGAACAGGATAGTCATCAACATCCTCACAATAGTAGAGTGCACTGATCCAGCAAGCTCTATCCCAAGGGATCCCAAAGTGTGTTGCCAAACTATGTATACAGCAATTCCTTCCTGTTTTTCTGGGGCTCCACCTCTGGCAGGGGAAGCACACACACAAGGGTAAAATGTGCTTGAAAACTGAGGCTGCAGGAAGAAATTGAGAGACATGGTGCAGCTACTTAGAGCAGAATTCAACAACGGGGCAGCATCCCTGGGCGAGAGGGAAGGAGGTTGCTAATGGCCCCGAATGGGTGCAGAGGTAGTGGCAGCAGCTTTTCATCAGCAGGCTCCCTATCTAACCTAACCTGCTCTAATCAATTCTGCTTTCTACATTACTGCCACGGTAGTGTCTGAGATGGGAAACAAAGTCATCTGCAGTAACTAGAGCTGTTTGGGAAATGTGTTATTTTTTTCCATCAAAAGAAGTCTGGTGAGAACATATGTTTTTCTTGAAGCAAGGGAAAACCTCTCTGATTTTTATTTATTTTTGTCTATTCAAAGTCTGAAGCTCAGGGTTTCAGGTTTCTGGAGCATCTATTGGAATTAGTGCATTTCTCAACTCACGAAGAATTGCCTGGGGAAACGCAAGTGTCCATTTGATGAAAAAGCTATGTCATTTCTGCGTTGCTCTGGGAGTAGAGCACGACCAGTCTGACTCTGCCAAAGAAACACTCAGAGATCATTCATCCACTCTGCTGCAAGATCTTCCTGTGATGATGGCCTGTTACAGCTGTACCCTTCTCGACATCTCATTCCTCCCCAGGTTTTGCATCCCCCAAAACAGAGCCTGTGGCAGGGACCCAGCTCAGGGCTCAACATCACCCCCCAGCCTGGCTGCAATGGGGAGGCCAGGTCTATAGGGACTTCAGAGTCCATCTGCTCAGGGGCTTCTTTATATCCTGATAGGAATAACTGGTGAGGGAATTTTGACTGATAAGAGAGAGTTGAGAGATCAAGAGGAACCTCTGAAGCTGTTTTGCGCTGCCTGAATCTGCGCCATAATTCGATTTCTCCAGCGCAATGTTAGTTTTACACTGGCTGAGGATCTGAAACATGTTTGCTGAGTTAATTCACTTGCAAACAAGAGATAATTGAAACCAATGCTGCAGCTTAAATGCTACGTGAGAGAATGTAAGCACATGTGAAAGGGCAAACACCCCCCCAACATCAATGATGGTGACTGTGTGCTCTGCTAAATACAGCCCTGGCTGGGATGCGGGAAGGGGAAAACATGTAAATAAGAACGAGGTGGAATTGCCTGATGCGGCTGCTTTGAGTCATGCACAAAGGCAGCTGCGGGAGGTGGACAGGCAAGCACCACACATGGGTTTTCCTCCACCCCTTCTCTATTTTCTTTTGCAAAATGTTTTGTGGAAAGAACAAAAAAAGTCCATGGTAAGTGAAGCTGTGCTGGGGGTCTGAGGCGCTGCAGTGGGATGAAGCTTTCCCAGAGCTCTTCTGACTGAGGTCCTCTCCTCTTGCCCGGCTGGGAGGGCCAGCCTGCCTTGGCAGTGATGGTCCCCTGTGCCTGCAGGAGAAAGGGCCCAAAGTACCCCAGCCACAAGGGACGTCCTTGACCACTGCCTCCACCCCATCCACTTCCGAGCCCAAGCCAGGTGGCCCCAGCTGATCAGTTCGAGGGCAGTGATGCCTTCCAGCTATCTGCTGCAGCCGTGTCCCTTGGATGCAGACGAGCTCTCTTCCTCTTGTGGGTCTGCCTCAGATTAGTCCTCTTGAATTCGAATAAGCAGTGGGTCCCCCTGTGCCACCACGCCGGAAGCAGCCGGGAGCAACGCCGGGTTATACCAGTCTGGCACTGCTGAGCTGAGCATGGAGCTCTGCTTATGAAAAGAAAGTTACATTAGAAAGGCCTTTTACCCAGATACTTAATTAAAATAATATTGAAACAAGCAAGACACACTGTGTGCTAAGCGCACGGTCACAGCTTCCCACAGCTCATTTGCAAGAGTGCTCAATAATGGCTGTGGGTAATTATTTTTTAATCAGCCAGTGTAAAGAACAATTGGCATGTTAACAAATGGTACTTATTTTCTCTTGCTCCGATGGGGCGAGATCACAGGCGATGCGGTGCCAGCCAGAGAGTATCCCCTGGCACAGCAAAATCCTCCAGCTCGCCGTGGCTGGATCTTGTGCTCGGAGATGCAAGGAAGTGGCTGGCATTAGGGATAGCTGGGGGTAGGCAGGAGCAGGCTGCAGGCGCGGGGCAGCCCAAAAGCACCGAGATGCTTGGGAATGAGGCTGTTTGTGCCAAGACAGATGGAGAAGGGCTAGACTGAGATGCCTTTACAGCTATTGCACTCTTATCCTCCCTCCTGTGCTAGCCAGGAGATAATTCAGGACAGTTTTGGGGACACTGGTTTATGTCTGACCAGAACTAATACTTCAACCTCGGAGACTTGGGCTGGTTTGCTCATTAATTAGCTGAGATGTCACCAAAGCTCAGATGTGATTTCAAGGCCAAGATCAGTGTCGCCAGCCAGCGGCGTGCTCTACCCTTGTGAATATTTAGCCCTTCCTAATTGCCTGCTGTCCCACTCCCTGGAAGCCCGGGGTGGCTCAGAAGCAGGGCAGCCCTGAACTAGTGCAATTAGACAATTTTCTCCCCTTTTAAAAGATAAATGTCTATGCTATTTTTTCCCTTCCAAGCAGCAGAGCCATCGAGGGGGCACGGGACCTTTTCTCCAAGGTTTCTGCCTTTCTCCCTCTGCCTGCCTCTGAGGACAAGCCCGACTGAGCCCTGAAGGATGCATCCGCTCAATTCTGGCTTTTCCTTCCCCAGTTTGTCAGCCCCGCTTTGACTCTCGGAGGGCCTTGTGTTCCCAACAGTGCTCGGGTAACTTTGAACATTAATAATTCTGCTTGTTCTAAAACCACACTGTGGGTGCCATGAAAATTAATGAGGGAGCCTCTGGAAATCAATTTCCTGCTGTAAAATCTCCTCTCTGGAGAGCTGGGTGCTGTGGGCCTTTGGGGGTTATTTTAGGCGGGCAGCGCTATGTATCCTTGGCCAAAGGATGTGCCGTCTTGTGCTTCTGCTGTGGAAAGATGCTCCTTGTTTACCTGCCGTACATTTTCTGCCTCCTTTATGTGACAAGGGAGCAGTGCGGGGTTTGCCAAGCCTTCCTCTGACTCCTCTGCTCTACGTTTACTCAGTCTACTTGGACTTAGATGAGTGCCAGGAGTGTCTCCTCATCTTTGCAGGGTTAAGCCATGCTATTTCTCCCAGTCTTCCTGCATGGCTCTGACTCTTCCTGCTGCCACTCTCTGTTCATCCTGCAGATATCAGCCTTCTAGGTTTTCAGTTTCTGCTTTGTCGTGTCCCCTTAGGAGACACAGCAGCATCCCAGCAGGTCAGGAGGGGCAGGACTCCATCCAGAGTCCCCTGAGATCACTGCTGAGCTGAGCAGTAAGTTGCCTTTTTGTAGCTCAGTGGCCATGCGTTCCTGAAACCTCAGCCCCAGAGGCTGGAGAAAGTTCAAAGACACTTCCTCACTTGGGGAATCTGTTGTCATCACCCCAAGGGTAGCTCTGAAGTCTTCCAGACGAGATCTCGGCTTCCCGGCAGCTGGCTTCATGTGGCCTTTGTGTTCCCATGAGACTGCGTGGGCTCATCTTCACCTCTTCTTTCCATCTGGTTGATTTATTTCATTAAGTTACAAAATTGCAACTGACACATTCCTCCCACAATTGAGTTGTTTTTCGGGGTGCAAAAAAATTACTTGTCATACCACCCAAGCACGGTAACTATAATTTTCCCATCTGTGCAGATGTGCTTGGTGCCTCTGGAATTTCAATATTCACGTTGCGACAGATAGTTTTACAACAGCTTTTGTCTCCAACATCTCCATTGCAGAGTGTTGTCCAGAGGGCAGAGGTGGGAAATAGAGATTTCCCATTCTTTTGGTGCACGTTGAATTTATTTTCACTGATGTCGTTGCTAATTACTTTGTCTGGTTCCTCAGGTGCAGTGAGTTCTCATGTTCGTCCTTCCTTGCAGAGCCTCCAACACAAATAAACCCAAGCACAGAGTATGATCACAGCAGGGAGCTGGATATGGGGATGCTGAGGTCCAGCTGAAAGCTGGTCCCATTGAGAATGACTTACAGGTCCCATTTGGAGCCAACATGCCTTGAGATGGGTTTGAATCCAACTGCACCAGCCAGCAGATGATCTGTCTGTCCTCTTCCCTACTTTACTTTCCACCTCCAAAATGAGACTCAGTCTGTTTCCACCTCCTCTTCTTTCCTCTGAGTCAGTATATCATACAGTCTGTGCCCTCATCTTTGAGGTGCCCAAGGGTCAGACTTCTCAGAGAGCTTTTCCCTTTCTGCTTTTTAAGAGCAATCTGATTAAAACAGGTCTCTCAACCGTGCCCCTGCCCAGGCCCAGGGGACCCAGCCAGAGCTCTTCTTCTTGCAAGTCAATTTTCCCTCCTGCTCAGTGCATTAAAACCCTTTCCCCTGCTGGAGCTGTTCTGGGTGAGAGCACTTTGCTTTATTAACATGGGCATGTTTGTTTGGGAATTGGAAAAGGGGGATTTCTAAGTGGACATTATCCTTTGAAACAATTTAGTGGTTCTGGCTGTATGTGGTTTATTTTCCCGGAGTGGAGATGAGGTGGTTTTGCTGGGGAACTGACCCGTTAGGCCTCTGCTCGCCTGGCTGAGGGAAGATGCTCAGGGAAGTAAAATACCAGCAGCCGGTATTTAGCGGCTGCTGTGTCCCTGGTCCCAGCCATACTGACACCATCCAAACCGCATGGAAAGGTGTCCAGGCTGCCTCCTTCCAGAAACGGGTTCACGTAGGTGTCCCTTAGCAAATCTACATTGCAGGGAAAGGGTAAGCTGGGTCTTGACCCACGCCAGACTGAACGTGTAGACAGAGACACGTCAAGGGATGCTGTGTGCTCACCTGGCTCATGGGGCGGTTGCTAAAGGGGGAGCTCCCCGGCAGCCCAGCAAAGGTGTTTCTGAGATAGCCACCAAAAACATGGACCAAGCACAACCACACACACCTGGGCACACGCAGGGATGCGTGTGCACATGCACACCCCCAGATCCTTGCTTTAAAGATCACAGGGGCAGAGTCAGCCACTGCTCCCCAGCTGGCACTCAGGCTCTCAGCAACATCTAATCTCCTCCTGTTGTTAGTGATGATTGCCATAAAGACCCACGACATGAATGTGACTTCAGCCAGGCAGTTAAATTCTGTTTGTTTTCCCATGATTTAAATCCCACCAACCTTGACTGTGTTAAAAAGTGTAATTGTTCTGCCTTTCCCCACTGCCCTCTGCTCTTTTCTGTAAGGAGATTATGAGCTGGGGGAAAGTAAATGCCTTATTTGAAGTAAAAAAAGAAAGATAATGTTGAAATAACTGCTGTCAGAGGAAGATACATTTTTCAAACACATTCTCTCTGCTCAGCATGAGGCAGCGGCTGCCTGTGTTTCAGAGCATTATGGTACATTAGCCTCTGCACGCAGTGTTGTTTGCTTTGTTTATTATTTTAATTTCCAAGTCTCTAGCAGGGGTAGATGGTGCCGAGGTGACAGCAAGGGAGGAATTAAAGCCTCTCCCTCGCCGTGCCACAGGGATGGGGACGGTGGAGGCATCGCTCCCCAGGCAGCCAGCTCAGCGGGGATGGCGGGCAATAGGGCATCCCCACCCCAGCAACGAACGTGGCAATTCCTCCTTTTTTCCTGAAAAACTGATGAACCGGAGCCTCCAAACTTTGTACGGACACCCCGGAGTCCTAGCAATAGGGGTCTTTGATAGGACATTGTCCCAGCTAGTCCATCCTATCTACTCCAGGAAAGGAGCTGGCTCACTAACAGAGTGGTAAGGTCAGTGTCTGGCTGTGGAGAATGATTTGGGTGAGCTAAAAAGGAGGATTTTTCCCTCTTTACGAGAGCAGCCCCCTCTCCCTGAGCCCCCTGTGCTCCCCTAGTGAAAACAAAGACAGGAAAAGGTGGTTTGCAGTTGGCCCCCATCTTCCACTCAGTCCTGTGCAGATGGGTTTGTTTGTCTGTGTTTTGTTCTAGTGTCTCCAGAAAATTAGGGCAATTTCTGAAGAAAAAAAAAAACACCTTTGTAACAGGGGGGAAAAAAAGAAAGAGAGAAAATGTTTTGACATTCTCTCTCAAAACGCCCTCCTTTCGTCTCCACCAAGACTCCTTGCTGCATTTGACCTGAATTCTCAAATAGCTCCAGCCCTCCTGAAAGTCTGGTTTTCAGCAAAAACACCCCTCTTGATTCACCAAAAAAACATTGTCCAGCTCTACTCGGGAGATCGACTACAGGGTGCTCTCTGGGTGCTGTGGGGTGCCAGGACCTCCCAGGGCTGCTGGCTTCCCCATCAGCTGGGTGAATTAAGCTGAATATTTGTGATGCTGCCTCTGCCCCCATCCCTGGGCTGTGCTAACAGCTGACGGCTGCATCTGTCCCCCTACATCGCCTGGAGAACCCCAGAAGATGAGAAGCTTGGGAGATATCTTTCTTCTCCGAGAAGCTATTTGCAAATATTAACATAAAGCCTATTATGTATGCATTCAAGGCCAAGAATGGTTAAGCTGAGTTCCTTTTATCTGATGCACAATTAAGAGTGTCTCCCAAGCCCTGGTGAGCTCAGAGGGGAGCACACAGCATCAGATGGTGGGTGGATAGGGATGAAATTTTGGAGTCATTAATGACACTTTTCACTTTCCACCCTGGTTCTGATACCAGCACAGATTTACAAGGGAATGCAGTCAGTGGGTAGCAGAGATGCTTGGAAAACGGTGTCTGTTTGCCTTTGCAAATACAGAAAGGAAGTGTAAATCAAAGTAAACCAATCCTAACAGCTGTAGAGACGGACTTGACTTCTGATAACAAAATGAAACTGGAAGAAAAAATTCTCTTCAAAGCCAAATGGTTTGACAGAAAAGCGCTGAACAGCTCTAGGAGCCGGGTAAGCAGCCGCTGACATGTTGACCACTGCCTTGCGCCGAATGGCTGATGGCCCTGGTGAGCTGCTTTGGCCATTCCCCGTGAGCACCAGCTGCCCAGGGGCATGGCTGTGGTCACCCAGCCTGACCCCCCGGTGTCAGAGCCAGTGGGGCTTTCCAGTATTCAGCATGGTTGCACTGGGCTGTGCCTTATCAAAATCCAGCGGGTCCTGGTGGGGGTCCAGCTCTCTTCAACCCCTGGCAGCGGGGAGTCTGATCTGAGCTGGTCCTGCAGGAGACGACAGGAGAAAGTAGCCTCCTGGCACACTCATCATCCCACCTGCCTTAAAATGCCTTCCTGGAGTGGAGCAGAGCATCCTCTGGAAATGCCTCTCTCCCCTCTGACTGCAGGGAGGACAGGACAGCTCACATAGACGACATGCTCAATGCCAAGGCAGCCAAATTTCAGGGAGCAGAGTCTCTCCCTGTATTTAGTAGCTTTTGTGTATCCCAACAGAATGGCTGGGAACGGGATCTAGGGGTCCCAATGTGAAATGTGCAAGATCCATCTTGCAGCACAGGGCTGAGAGATGCCTGTGTACCGGTACTGCCGGCCGCCGAATGCCGGTTCGTAGCAACCACTGCAGGTGAAGAGATAAAGAAAAGGAGCAAGACGATCATTGTGCATACGCAGCACATGGAGAAACGCTTGCTAACAAAGAGTGCTATTGATCTCATTTACTGCCTGCTCCCATCAGCTGGAACGGGGAAAGCAACTGCTCAGTCCCACTTTGTAAGAAAAGCCTGCTCTGAATATTAGTTTCAGCTTATCCAAAAGAGCCTGACACTAAATATAAATCACAATCAGAGAGGGATGAAACAATATGTGTGTATGTGTCCTTACTGTGGCGTTATTATACGGCCCAAAGCTGGGACTTCGGAGCCAAATGCTTCAAGTTCAGACACGAAACTTCTAGTCTAATCTCACCGCAATGCTTCTGAATCAAGCCGGCATTTCAAACCCAGAGGGGACGGCTCTGTCCAGTCTTTATTTTTGGTAGAACTGAAATTTGGAAAGATGAAATGAAATCACATGGCCTTGCCAGACAGCTGACACTCAAAAATAAAATCTGTGTTTCCATGGGGAAAGGGAACACATTTAGAATACGTATTAAGGTCTGCAAATCTCAAGCCTCTGTTTCGCTTTCTTTACAAAGCCATGTAATTGCAGAGAGGATCTGGAGGAGTTGCAGCCACTTTAGATGAGTGATTTGTAAGTAGAAACTAGTTCCAATTTCACTTTTTGGAACTGATGGTGAAGGGGCAGGGTTTGCTGGTTTCTAATGCAGTGTTTTCCAGGTATGTTGTATAACTTTTTTTCTTCCAAATCTCTTGAGTGGTCCATAGTGAGCAATTATAAAAGGGTAATCTCATTAAAAGGAAAATCTCCTCATTCATTTAATTCTTAAATCTCTTTCTGTTGGGAGGGGAATATTTAAATGAGCTTCCTCCCATTATAAAGTTACTTCATGGTCTGTTTTGCATCACAGTGAAATCAGAACAAGGGCGTGAGGTGCTTTTACTTTAATCTGTTTTTAATCTAATTTTCCTTAAATGAAGTTGGATCATTTCTGGTGCAGAGTCCTAGAAACCAGGGAGACAATGAGTAGCAAGAGGTCATTTATTCCGCTCCACGGTCCCAACAGGGACCCTAAAGTTTCATTAATGATCATTGCAGTCATAAAGAAACCCGTTCATTCTACCCATTGGCCAATAAATGCTTTATAGTATTTAATGAGACTCTTCTTTTTTTAAAGATGAGGGACGAGAGCCCTTTGTAGAAGCAGGATCCCAGAGCTGGCATGGGGAGGGCTGTCAGCAGGGAGGAATGCTCTATGCACATCACGGGGGGGGGGGCTGGAGAGAGGGACCCAGAGCTGGAGCAGCATTTTGGCATCCCCCCGGAAGCCATGGCTGGGAATGGGGACGCTGGGAAGTGGTGGAGGGGACAGCAGCATCCTGACATCGCACGGGAGGTGGTTGCAGGCTGTGCACGCGCATGGCGCTTTGTTATCTGGGCTGTGCACTCCGACGGCTGCCAGCCTGCATGCCCGGATAGCGCTTCATTGTCTGGGCCAGGTTCGTCATCGGGCCTTTCTTCTGCTCCCCTCCTGTCCCTTATCAGCTGGCCCTGCGCCTCCTTCCCCCTGGGTGCTTTCGGGAGACAAGGCTGTGCATTCATGGCCACCCCCTCCTCTCCCCAGGGCAGGACTTGGCCTCTCCGGCCGCTCGGCGGGGGAAGGCAGAGCTCAGCAGGACAAAAGTCAATCCTAATAATAAAGTAACAAACTGCTCCAGGAGAAGGAGAGTACCTGGAATTACTTTTAATTCAGAAGTCAGCCCGAGATAAGGTGCCAGCCCAAATGCCAATATGCTAATACGGCTCTTTTAGCAATGTGCACCGCCAGTATCTCTACCCCTCTTGTTCCACATCTGTGACAACCTGTCTCTTCTCAACACCAGAGATACATATTTTGCTTAGAAATTAGGACAAATCATGCCAATGTTTCAATGTGAATGATTAAAAAAGGCCAACCCCCTTACGACATCCTCTTACGTGTCCTCTTTCTCTCTTCCCAACCCCCCCCTCCTGCTGAGCTTACCATCACATTGTCTTTGGAGGTGACTCCACGTTTTCAGGTTTGATCCCTGCCTTCCACCCTGTCCACTCTCCAACTTTCCAAAGGGAAATTTCCAGGGTTTGACCTGGAGGGATGGAAAATGTTTTGCTAAGGAGAGGAAAAAAAGAATGGAGGGTTTGTTCAAAAAGAGAAACTTCAGCATGATGGGGACATTTTTTAAAATAGTCCAAAGCAAAACCCAGGGACAAGACATGGTCAGAAAACGGCTAGCATCAAAACTGGGACCTGGACCAAAGTGTCACGTATGGTTTCTGTGGCAATGAGCTGGGGCTGGTTGGGAGCAGGGTGCTGGATACAGCCATCCTCCCTTCATGAAGGATCCAGGTGCCCAGTGATGGGCAGGTCTGTTCCCCCACAGCACACCAAGCCTCGGCCCCATCAATTGTGTGGGTTTTATTCAAAGCTTAAGCCCTGGTTCTTTCCAAGAACAGGGTTTTAGCCTGACTGTCAGCCACGTCTTTTCCTTTCTCTGTTTTATTTCATGTCTTAGGCTACTCTTCCTTTCTGCAGTGAGAGACAGTCTGTGGATGCTCTGCCCTCGTCCCTGTAGGAAGAGAGGAGAGTTGCGCAGAGGCCAGGTTCAATCGTTATCTTGTCTAAAAGCATTCACAGACAGTCACTCCTGCCTCTCAATAAATGAAATATTTCCTCTCCAGTTTATCTCCCTGGACTCCATCAGCCTAGATTGCTAATTGGCAGCAACCTCTTCCCTCAGCAGAACAATCCTTTCTCATTCATGGATTGTTCTCCTTAAATTCGGTCATGACAGAAGTGGAAATCCATTTTTACACCTCTTGCTTTTTCTGGAAGAAAACCCTTTCCTGTTGTTGAAATGAGTCCTGTTTTCAAACCTGCAGACAGATCTCTTTCTCTCTTTGGGCTTGATTAATTTAAACTTAAAGTTTAGGTGAGTAGTTTGCAGGACAAGGCTGGCTGTGGAGTTTTGTTTTATAGGAATCATCATACAGAGCATAATAAGCACAAAATGAAATAAAACTGAGGAAATATTATGAAACGGTGTATTCTTATTAGGAGATCCTCCAGTGATATTTTCATTTTGGTATCAATGGGGAGCCATTATTATTGAAACAGTAACCTTAATCAAAAAATGACTGGGGTAAAATAGACCTTTTCCTTCCACAGATCAACTCCCTGTATATAATTTGGAGTCCAAAATGCTGACTTTAATTAAAGAAAAAAACCTTGGAAAATGGTTTTGTTTCTTTTCCTCTGAAAATGCTGGCTTTATTGACACCCTCCCCCGCAAAGAAAAATTCCATTGAAAAGTACAGAAAACATTTCGAGTTAAAATTACCCAATTCTATTAAAAGACTGACCAAACCTGCAAATATCACTTCCATTTTTGAATGGAACGATGTGATTTATTTGTGAGGAATATTGCAACTTTCTAAAAGAGTCTACTGGTACTTAATCAAGCTGCCAGACTCCCAACAAAGTGTTCCTGCTGTGAAACTTCTGCCATGATTGGAAAAGCCAAAGCCCTCCAGGCTTGCCCAGCCTAACTCCCACCAGCACAGACAGCAGTGAAAGGACCCTGGGCAAACCCTTCTCCAGCTCTCCAAATCAAGACAGGGGTATTGCGTAGTCTAACCTATTCCTAAAACCCTCAGGGATGGAGGGAGGGATGGGTGGATGGATGTGGGTGGACGGACAGACAGATTGATGGATGGATGCTCAGTCTCCACAACCAGTAACTCTTTTCTCTGCCTGGCCGGTGACGTTCCAGCTCTGTGTTGGTGCAGCAGCTATAGGGCAGCTCCTCATTTTCGGTCACCAGGAATGCCCAGCAGCCAGAGAGAAAAACAAGTGTAGCCTTGCCCTGAAATCAGAGCCTGGGTTAAACCCCAGCCCAAGCATCTCCAGCGGGATAAGGGCTACGTTTAAGGAGGAACCTTTGCTCCTCTCCCACTCAGGGCCCCAGGGACCAGAGGTAAGCCTGGGAGAATGTAGGAGATATGTTGGTGAGACAACGTTGGAGCAGCAGGAGCAGGATGGCAGAGCTAATCCTGCCTGTCAGTTCTGCCTAATCCTGAGGCTGCAGGAACAGCTGGGGCTGCTGCTTACACTCCTTTCTTCTGAGAGCAAGACTGCTCACACAGATGTGTATTTTTTCCAAGTGCAGAGCTTCTGCCTATTTTTGCTGCGCTGTCTGATCTGCTCCTGTGGCATGATGATATTCCTGTTCTTTCCTTTACAGCATCTTCCCTGACAGGGTGCATAGTGCCTTGCAAATGTCCATAGCTATGAGCTTGCCTTCTCCCTTTGATAGGGAGGGAAACTAAGGCAGGGGGAAGAGCTGTCACTCAGGGAAAGTAGGAGGCCTCAGGAACTTAGCTCTGGGTTCAGTGCTTTAGCAGCAAGGCTGTCCTTCCCCTCTGAACTGGGCCACTTTTGAGTTGCCTCTGCAGTTTATTATGTACAGGATTTTCGTCAGACGTGCAAAGTAAATTAGTGCCGTATTCACAGCCATAATCACCTACCAATGATCTCATACATGTGGCACAAAGGGAAAGGATCTGCATGGGATTCTGTTCTGCAAGTATAATCCGCCCATAGCCTCCTTGTTAATTAGCTCCTCTCAAGCATCCAATCTGTGGCAATTATAGCAATCAAAAATGCATTCAGCCCCCCCACCCCTCCTGCTCCCCATCAGCACCTGACAAGCCGGCAGGCATATTATCCCGAACCACGGCAAGCACACTCTGATAGGACACAAACCTCCCCGCCGCCTGACTCAGGATTCATCACCCACAATGCCAGCCCCAGCATAAGACCTTGCATACCGGGAATTATTAAAAAAAAAGGAAAGAAAGGGAGACATAAAGAGACAGATTTCAATTTTCTCCCATAGTTTTGGGAGCCCATAGAAAACCGAGTGAAAGACGCTATTTAGGCCCTTGGGCTCAATTGGCATCATCGTCTTCTTCCTTTTTTTGCTGATGCCAATGGAAAAGTGAATCTCTCTTATTTTTAATGTTGTCTGATGGAAAGCGCCACTCCCCACATCGCGCTGAGAGGCCCAGGTGGGATGAATGCCCAGGGTGATTGATGCATTGTGCCGTCCTCCTCTCTCTCAGAGGAGCACACTGTGAGAGCAGCAGTGGGATTGCGCTGGGGGATTTGGGCAGCCCTGAATGGAGCTCCGCTACAGAGATCTGCCAGTTAAATGCAACTCCTTCCTCCTCCCACTATTTCCCAGTGCTTTTTACTCCAAGATCTCTGCAGCGTGTGTGCAAAAGCAGCTGCTGGTGGGGACCCCAGTTTGAAGACGGCCCTATGGGTACCCCTTGCTCCCCCTGGAATCAATAGCAACATACTTGGGGAAAACCCTCTGATTTGTGCCAGGGATCAGTAACCCCAGAGGTAAATTTGCTCCTTAGCTTCCTGAATGAATTTTTTCTTTGCTGCCCAAGTGTGCTGATAAAATGGCATCCTAGGGCTGTGTGAAGGATGCTCTAGACTTGACATCCATCCTGTCTTCCTTGGGGTCTGAGCTGGACCTTGCTGGGAAAGCTGTGAAAACAGTGGCACGGGGTGCTGTTCCACTTTGTCATGCATCTGGCTGCAAACCCACTCCAGGGGTACTTAGCATCTCCTGCCTGCTATTGCTGCCCCTCCATCATACTGGTACAGGTGTTTGGGGACATTTCCACTAAACCAGCCCCAGGAAATTATCTGGATCAAGCTAAAAGCCCTCTGAAAAAAGGCTACCTTTTTTAGTCCAGATCCTGTCACTGGCCAGCATGCTATCAGTCCCAGTAGCTGTCCATGGCTACCCATTGCCGTGTCTCAGCGCTGGGCACATGGAACAGTCCATGTGAATGCTCCTAGGCCACTCCCGTGCAAAGTCATCTAGCTGAGCTTAAGCCAGGAGTGCTCACAAGTCCCCTAGCCCAGCTTGGCTAGTCCATCATCCTTCAGATGGACTGACCCCTTGGGAAAGCTGAGCTCTCAGCCTGATGCTCCAACCTGCTGATGCGAGAGATAACAAGCCCATCTGGTTATGCCATTCTGGGTCCTGTAGGCTGCATGATGCTGCCAGGCTTTTAGCTCTGAAGTGTTGAGATAAGTCAGCCAAAGTGAGAGATGGCCCAATAAAGCATGGGCTGAGCTCAGGAGAGCCCCCAGATAGCTACTGCGTCCAGAATGACTTGCCCTTTGGTCTCCTTCAAGGTCCTTGCAGGGAGGGAGTTATTGCTGTTATTCGCAGACACAACATGCCCCTCAGATGCCCTTGAACTCCTCTGCTGTGCTCTGCCTTGAAAATAAATGTCAGATAACCCACACCCCCACATTGCCTACACAGAGCAGAGGTGGGGTTGCCATTGGCAATGCTGTTTCCCTTTGGTTGCCCAATAAATAAAGACCCTGCACCAGTAGCTCCAACACTCAAGGGGACTCACGTTGCAACTGAACGTCGCAGGGAGGGTTTCTCAGTCATGAAATGACTTCCCAGGACAGCACGCTTACCTCGAATCTCCTGCTTATCGCCATCTGTTTAGGGGTTCATGGGGGGGTTTCTTTCTTTTGAGCACAAAACCTGTTTGCTTTTTCCCCTTCTCCCACACATTTGCGATGGGGGAAGAGAACAGACTTGCATCCAGGGATGCGAACCCCTGAGGCGTGAGGGCTGGCGGGATGAAAACCTGGCTGCCTGCATCCTCCCTGAGGTGGATGCTGAGCTGGGGTCAGAGGGTGCCGCTGCATGGAGGTGTAGGCACCTCTGCAGAGGATCCAAGCCTATGCATCGGTATGGAAATGGCTGGAGAATGGAAACTAATTAGTGTATATGGAAATAATGGGAATATTAGCTGAATTAACTAAGCTGTTATTCAGCTTCCCTTTTTCCTTCCTGCTTTCTTTCCTTCCCAAGCCAAAAAAGCTGGTTTACATTCTAATGGCTGTAATTACTTCATGAAAATGTGAGCGGATGGGGAAGTGCTGCCACCAACAATGCCTTAATGGTCGACTGAACGCAATTTGAATTAATTTGGTTGAGATGGCTATTAGCGCTAATACTCCAGGGCCTGTCTCGCTGGTGTTGCTGTAACTTCCCGGGCCCCTGACGGAGTGGAGGCTTCCAGGCGCTTGCTTGGTCGCCCACCCGCCAAGGCATCTCAAGGAGAGTCAGGAATTGCCCCATCTCCTTATCGTCTCCCTCAGTCCTGACTTTATTTCACTTGGTTATGTGTGTCCTTATTTTGGAAATGACTTAGAGCTGTCTTTGAACCTGTATCAAGCCACAGAGCCACCTTTCCTGCGCTCCGTCTCTCACGATTGCACTCTCTGGCATCCAGAAAGGTGTGCAATCTGTCCAAAGTGCATCCCAGCTTGGCTCTGTGCCTGTGTGCACGCGTCTGTGTGTGTGTATGTGTGTATTCTCTGTTGTCTACCAAGGGGTTGAGCTCCAGCTTGCTGCGCCTCTGTGGAGAAAATAACAGGGTCCCACTCCTCTAGTCATCCAGCTCACAATATTTGTGGGGACTTTATCTCTTTAGGATCTCTGTCCCTCTGAAAAACATGCTCTGGAAATGGCCTGAAGGTTTAAAAGCTTCAGGGGTGGGGGCTGGCAGCCCCTTGGACAGCATGGTACTCCCATGTTCAGCAGGTCCATATGAGCCTTGTCTCTTTAGGAAGCCAAGGGAGAAGCAGCAGCTCTGGCAGCATCGTGGCAGCAGCTCCACACCTGAGGGCTGAAACTAGTTGCTCTTTTCCGTACCACGAGATGCCCTTTTCTACAGCCCCAGGTGGGACTTAAACCCCAGTACCAGCCACAGCTGCTGTAGGCTTTCTCCTCCTTCCCTTCCTGCGTGTCCTGCTGAGGATCAGGCCACAAGTGCCACCTTGCAGGCAAGCCTTGAAGGCAAGTGGCTGCTTGACTGGCACAGCCATGTTGGCAGTAGGTGATGTACAGACCCGAGCAGGTGAGGATTGACCAGGATATAGCAGCTTCTCCTATTAGCACCTCTCAGGGTTGTGTTTGCAGCAGGTCACCTGGATCAGTCACAAGAAGCAGGAGCTGCCACTGCTCCTTTATTCCCTCCCCATCTCTGGCACGTCCCCTCTAGCCCCCCCTCTGCTCTCAGGGCTGCCGTGAGAGATGTGGGTTGTGTAGATGCCTTAGTCTCTCTTGCCCCTGATTTGCACCCATCTGCCATCACATTCAGCCTGGCCCCTACACCGCTGCAACAGCCAGGGAGAGGGATCTGGCAGGGTGTTAATAAAGAGCCTGAAGGAGAAGGAAATTAAAATCATCTTCTGCTTTGTGTCCTTTCCTCTACCCCCACTGTGCTCTCTCCTCCCTGTCTCACACACAGACTCCGCTTCTCATTGCAAACGCTCTCTCCTGGGATGGATTTTCTTTGATCCATCTGCAACCAAATCCTCCCAAATGCCATCAGCTTCACTGACTTACAAATCTGTCATGCTGGAATGGGCTGAGAGGCCTGCCACTGCTTTGAATTTCATGTCCCTTTCATGAACTTCAGGTGGAAAGAGCCAGCACTGGGACTGTCTGAGCCTCTGCTGGAGACTGATGTTGCATATCCTCCCCTGCATTATCTGAAGTGGCTGTTGTCTGTTTTGCACTGGGCTGGAGGTGGGACCAGGAGTGCTGAGGCTGGAGATGCTGGTGAGACCTGCCCTGATGGGTGCCGAGTGGGGCTGGGGCTGCTCCTTTGGGAGTTTCTGCTGGGTAGTTTCGAGGTTGGGGCATTGCCATTGCTTGGTAATATTTCTCTTCAGGCAATGCTTCCCCAGACTCTTTGGCCACCTGGCCACCTGGCCTAGCCTGTCATCTCCATCTGGCTCCACTCTCTTCCCCTGCATCTGCAGTAGCCAGGCCATTAGCAGTGACTCCAGCTGCTCCATAAGCACAGACCTGTCTCACCCAGCAGCTGCGGGCTGCTGTCCCCCTCATCTTTTGCCCTGCTCATGAAAATTTGATCTCAGCCCAAGAGTGTTCAACTGAGGCACCTTTCTGCCTCGACATTGCTGTGATGGGAGAGGGCAGCAGTGGTTCTCCTAACTAGCATGGGGGCCCTTGCCTGAAGAAGTGCCCCAAACTTTCTGTTTGTCTCAGCTCTAGCCCCTATCCGATTAAAGCTGTTGCCTCTGCCTGGCCCTCAGGCTGTCCTGGAGCACAGCCCTGTTCAGCTCTAGCATCCCTAGCAAGGGATGATCTCCCTGGGGCAAGCTGAATTGATACAGGGTCTTTGCAGCATCGTGGATCAGTGGATTAAAAATCTGATACACCCTAGTGCTGAGGGCAGTAGGTCCATACCAAGATCTTTGGATGCCCCAGTGCTCGGGGGTGTGAGGCACCTTCTTGGACTCCAGCCTAAACCTGAGGCCAGGCAGGTTGCAGGCTGCAAGGGAAGCCAGTCTGGTTCCAGCCCCGCAACTGGACGTGCCAGAATACAAAGAGAACAATCAAACATTAATATTCATCCTTGAGTGCTGGTGATGGACTGATTACAATCTGCAAGGAAGATATCAGACTGCTCTCGGCAGGGATGGCTTTCTGAGGTATAAAAGAGATTATTGTATATCTAAAATACAGACTTTGAGAAATGTTTTCTTGGCTCCAAGAAGAAAAGCTTCTTTATTTGTGGAGTTAATTTGCATTTACTGTAGCTTGCATTAAAGTTACCCGTTTCCTTTCATTCAAGGGACTTCTCTTTTGTTCACATGAAAGCAGGCAGATTAACCATCTGCAATGCACGTGTTCCTCCTGCTAATTGCTTACGGGATGTTCCACTTTCCACTCCCCAGAACAACTTCCCAAAGACTAAGCCAAAGTCACTGCAACTTG
This sequence comes from Aptenodytes patagonicus, assembly GCF_965638725.1. Lineage (NCBI taxonomy): Eukaryota > Metazoa > Chordata > Aves > Sphenisciformes > Spheniscidae > Aptenodytes > Aptenodytes patagonicus. The sequence continues at coordinate 12,026,217 of NC_134954.1, read as the reverse complement.
CCAACAAGATTACCTAGGAGGGGAGGCTCTGCCACCGCAACATGAAAATACTGAGTAATACAGACACGGACGGGCGCTGAGGGGTGGATCCAGTGCCCAATTCTGCTAATGTTCTCTACGTTACAACAGCAATCAAAAGCTGTGTCTGTCAGACATCTCTTCCCTGCTGGCCCTGTTAGCATCCTGCAAGGAGATCACAGGGGAACATCAGGCGGCTTTGGAAGGAGCTCATGACTTCTTGGGTGCATACGCGGCATGTCACAAAGTGTGGCAGTTCCTCTGGCATCCCTGCCTGGCTTGCTAATGAGAACTCCTTTGATTCAGTGTCCACCTTTATCTTTGGTGGTATGTAGCAGGGCTTTTAATAACATTATCAGGTGGGCTCTGTGGTGCTAGGTGCTGTACATAATAAAAGAGACTTCTTGCTCTAAAACATTTACAGTCTGAAAAGACTATACAAAAGAGAGGCTGGAAACCCAGGGAAATGAAGACGCAACTTCAGAAAGGTATTTAAATACCTCAGGCACTCACCAATGCTAAGAAACTTCCCCAAGGCCACAGCAAAACTGGCATAGCTCCCAGTTGGGTATCCCATCAAGAAAAGGGGCATTTTTTCCTCTTCTGAGCAATGCTTGGGAAAAACTGAGCAAGGAAGTGACTCACCACAGTACCTGCTCTGTGGGAACGGGGCTTTGCGCCTTGCTCCTGGATCTGAGTGTTCCTCTGGAGATGTCCTGCTCCCCTAAACCACACCTGCAATTGCTGGTAGTTGACATTTTTGCAAGTACAAATCCTTATCTCTCTCCATCCAGAATACTCAGTCCCGGGGTTTTACAGGGTTCGAGGATGCGTGAGGCATGGATGCGTATCATCGCTGTGCCCTGCTCCTTGGACAGAGCACATGAGCGGAGCCAGGTGCTTTCTAAAGCCCTTGGTCTGGGAGGGACCCCCCAGCTCACTGGGGGTAAAATTGTCCAGCCAATGTCCCTGCTGCCCATTTTCAGCAGGCCTGTACATCTGTGCACCAGCTAGCAAATATCCTTTAGACCCCCCTCAGATGTTCATCTTAGGGGACACCTGGTCACGCTTTCCTCAGGGGCCTTTAGCTTGCAGGGATTCAACACTAAGATTTATACGTGTTTTAGCTAAGTGGTGCCGAATGCCAATCATTAAAGCAAGTTAAAATAAGAGCAAGAGATGCAGCTAAACAAAGGCTTTCAGAGGAGCCAAGGTTTGTAAACAGTTAGAGGGAACTCTTTTCCTGTCCTCCATTTCAAGTGAAAGTTTGCATATTTTTATGCTTCTAGCACCAAAAATAAGAATTTCTGCCTGCTTCTGCAGGGCTGAAGAGCCACAGCTTCTGAGGCTCAAAGGAAGAAAAGCAGCAATCATGGGGACTAGAGCATCACAGATCCCCCAAACAATCTCGTACCAGTTTTCAACATCCAATGTCATTAAATCCTTTGTGAGAAAGGACTGCATCTCTTACCTGAGAAGCTTGGGATGAAGATTTCATCTAAAGCGCCACGTTGCTTTTGCACAAGGGGATTTGTAAAGAACAAAAGCTTCAAATAATCCTCTTCATTTTAATAAAAGGATAAGACAAAGTTACAAGCGGTCTGGGGAAAATCTAGTTAGGCTTCAGATTTGGACAGGCAGCTTAAGCCAGGGAGATTAAACAGTTTGACAGACATAAGTATTTCTGCCTTCCCAAATTGTTTTGTGGGCAGAGGACAGCAGTGTAGGTTCTTAGATGCTCCTGGCACTCTGCTGGGAAGAGCTGTACAAATTCCTTGATTTCCTTCCTGTGAGCAACTACTGGTTCAGACCCTTGGCTGGCACAGACTGGCTTTTCCCCTCTGACAGCGGGGGAACCCAGCCAATTCAAGCCTGCCGAGCGCCTGGCTCGCTTTCTAAGCTCCAGTGTTGAGGATAAGCGTGCCGGGAGAGTCTTCAGTGAATGAGCCTGTGTGCTCAAGAGAGACCATCTGGTTTTACTGGTAACACTGCAGATTAAAGGTCTCCTAATGGTATTTAATTTAGATTCCATGAAACCTCCAGTGGATAGCTAACAAAGGATCAAAACTGTATTTTTTAAAACATCTCCACTGAGAGGTAGCAAAGCTGCTGAAGCTTAGTGGATATAAGTGTGTAAACACTGCTCAGCAAGATCCTAAGCACAGGCTTGGCTCATGCATGCACAGCAAAAGCCAGCAAACAGCTCTTAAGCTTTTTGTCTCATCTCAAGGCTTTCCAGAGGGTTATGATGATGAGGTGGGTGCTGGAGCTTGGTGCAAGGACTGCAGGCTGCTGGCAGGGCTTGTCCTTTGCCTGGAGCACAGTGACAGTGTAGGCATATTCTTGACTTAATCTTGGTGAATTTAGACCAGAAAGAGAAGAAATCTGAATGTGTTTCTAGGGAGGAAACTGGGTACCTCTTTATGGATGCTCAGCATCTTGCAGATCCAGCCTTAGACTGGTCATAAGTGGGTTTGGGATGCATCCTTTGGGATCATCTCTGCTTTTAGAGATTGTGCCTGTGGGTCTTCGACCCCGCTGGATCTCAGCCACATTCACGAGAAGATTGCAACTGCCTGTTTCATGCAGTGTTGACCTGACTTCTCACTGTCTTTCTGAGTGAAGTCCTCACTTCTTCCATTTGCTGCAATCAAGGACTCATTGCTGGGATGCCACAAGTGGTGCTGGACCATCAGGCGTTGTAACTCTGGATTTCACCATAGGGAAACCTTCTGGCAATGCGCTGCCCTGCAGAACATACCGAGGCTTCACTGCTGTTACTCCACCCCCTGCCAGCAGTAAGATTTCCTGCTGTAGAGGTACAGTGCTGTACAACCTACGCTGAGTCCTCTACCACAATGGTACCATAAATCCTCATCTCGATGCTCCAATTATCCCTCTCGGTGCATATCTGACTTCAGAATCCCATCAGACAACTTCACTTAAATTCTACCAGTGACAGAGTCATTAAGTGCAGTCTGGTCACCATAATTCGCTTAATAATTTGACATGGGCATTTTTTCACCTTTTTTATGCCCATACAGGGAGGTGATTATAATCAGGGAAGTGACTTGGTTCAAATGACATAATTGTTTTTCATATTTGTTCCCCCTCACTAATCTCAGTTCAAATGTGCTCAGCTCACAAGTCAAAAAGATGATTTCTTCTAATTATCAGTTCTGCAGAGCTCATCTTGGGCTCTGCAAATCCAGCTGTATCCTTTGTGCCTCTACCATGCTGTCACCAAGAATAAAGTGTTTGCAATCAGGACGCAGTCAGTCATGTTTTGTTGCTAATGTGCAAGGCAGAACGGAAGCTCATTTGCCCCTCCACCCTGCTACTGGCTCTGTTGAGTCAGGAGTAGAAAAACGCATGTTTCCAGCTGGGGCATGAATGCGGGAAAGAAATGCAGGGGGCTGTGTAGGGGGAACAACGCAAGAGGGATGTTCCAGGTTGCAGGAACAGCAGATGAGGTGAGGTTGGTGAAAGGCATGGTGGATGAAATCACTCATGAGTCAGTCTCCTTGCACAAAGGGTGAGTGGAAGGGCCATGTCCCCTTGCTTGAAAACTCCCTGCTCCGTGAGCTGGGGGTTTTACAGCAGGCTCCTGCAGCCTTTGCTGACTCTTCCTGCAGTCAGCAGTTTGGGTCACACAGTCATATTTATAGGTCTGTGACACAGTCCCAGAGCTGAGGCCATACTTGGATCGATTGACATTCAAGCAATCCCTGTCATTGATGCCATGGACCTTCGTCATTGAAGCTGTAGTCTCTGCTAATTGAGTTCCTTCTGAACTTTCAGACCTTGCTTTTGTAAGCTAAGACCGAATCATGGCTCTTGATTAGAACCTGGAGTTGGGCTACTCTTGCTATGGGAGTGGTAAAGGACACATGAAAGAAAGAGCTAGGAGAGAGAGCCAGGAGACCACGGCTTTTTCTCCCTACAGCTGCTGGGTGAAGCCACTTCTTCCCTGTGAATGGAGCCATACTCTGACCCATCTCCTGGCAGCAGTCACAGTCAATCTGACTCTCTAAAGTGTTGCCCTTGTCAAAGGAAGCAGTGGGCCCACAGTTCTTATGCCATTCTCATCAGTGTGTTGGCTTAGCAATGACTTAATTTGCTTGTGCATAGAGCTGGCCCTGCTAATGGGTTTGATAGACAGCTCATCAAAATCCAGGGCTCAAATGGGCCTTTGCTTAGGACCTCTATTTAGTGTGTCCATCTGTTGCGTGGATGACACAGATGGCAAAAGCCATATTTCTGCAAGACCTCTGCACATCTCATTGCCTGGCAGCCTGGGGGGTGAGCTGATGGCAGGGCAAAGGGGAGAAGCACTAAGTGCTGGAAGACTTTGTGGGCAGGTGGAGAAAAGCAACTGAGGATCAAGCAGCTGGGGGCTGAAGGCAGATCATTCGATGAGTCATACATTTTTAACAAAGTGGCTTCTACCTGGAACAGGCAGCCGAGGAGCATGGTGCCTTCTCCATCTCCCAGCGCTTTCTGATTCAGGCTGCAGGTCCTGCTACAGCACAAGCCCTGTCAAATATAAGTGGGCTCAGAGCAGCTGAGTGAAATCCTATAGACTGTGACACCCAGGGGTACAGAGCTCCAGCGTCCCATCTCCTGAGCCAGTCACCTCTGAATTTCCCCAAGCAAACCCACTGCGGTTTCAGACATTTGGTGACACATTTGCTACCTTTTCTCCCCTCTCCCTGTGCCATCTGATAGTTGTGGTTTTGTTTTTTGACACAGCTCCAACATCTCAGGGGACGTTGGGATGTCCTATATGTGGGGTGTGGACGATGCTCTGGGGACTCTTCTGCATCACGTGGCTGCCCTGGGGCTGCAATTGCTGGGGATGTGGCTTGAAGACCCTTTTATTCCCTTCCAGTCTTGTGTGCCTAATTCCCCTGAAATAATCCCAAAAGGGCAGTCAAACATTTCCATAATAAGGAGCATTCTGAATAAGCAGTTTCTGTCTCTGCCTCATCTGCAGGCTTTTCTTAAGACGGCAAGTAGTTACTTTTGAAAGTAAGAACAAAAACCCAAAGAAACGAAACTGAATTTATTTCCTTTAAACTGATGTAGAAAATTTTAATTATGAAGATGAGCTTGTCATACTCTGTGTTTCTTTCAGTGCTTCTATTTGGAGGGAATGGGTAAATTCTGCCTACACTTAAAGTATGGACAATTTTATACACTTATACATTTATATGTATACATATATATATCTCTATTGTTAAGCCTTTCTGATCTTGCCTACAGCCCTTTTGGAGAAAGCTTGTGTTAGTCTTGCAGATGTGGAAGGGGATTACACCGCTAAGCTTGGTGCATGATGCAGTAGTTCTGCACCTGAAATCAAGATAAAGGGAACAATTCCCCCAGCTCTATTAACAATTTTCCCGGCAAAAAGAATAATATTCATCCTCCCCTCCAGATAGGTCACTTTCTGCAGTGTTATAAAATATCAGTCACACATCAAAAATCCAAAAATCCCCCCAAAATGAAGGACTGCTTTTCTCTGAGTTGAAACAAAAAGGATTAACACAGAATACAAATGCAAAGCCGATAGCTAATGACATTGCTTTCTAAAGCTCCCATTACTTTCAGATTTCCAATCACCTGACGGACAAGTTCACCCCAAGTTAGAGGAGCAGGCGATCCCGTTTGTTTACCCCTTTGGCATGACAAAGGAGATTTGTAAAAGCTTTTCCCATTTCCCTGAGTTTGAGACCGACAAAGCGGACAGTCACAGTGAGTTCAGAGCAGACATTACCAAGAATTTTCAAATATCTTGTTTCTGAGGATTTGGCTTATTTTGCTATTTAGTGAATCCATCCGTCCATGCATCCATCCATCCACACTGAACCTCGCAGTTATCTATGCACCGACGTACAAACACTGTTTGCACAAACACATCAACCCACCCATCCACCCTCATATTTATCTCCACCTGTCCAGGTTGCATTGGGTTGATTTGGTGTGCACGACCACCGGCACTCAGGCATGCCCACTACCATAACCCCTACAAAAAAAGCACATCTTTGTCCCATCCTGGGCCTGAATCATGCCCAGGTGCTGAGCAAGCGACTGCTGTATGGTGATTGGAGCTGGTCCTTTGGCCCAAGCAGTAGCGATTTGTGCTGTCCCCCCTGAGCTGGTACACAGCTCAGACTGCAATGAAGCTCTCATTAAATGCACATTAGTCAGAAGCCTTTTAAAGTCTATTTTTTCCCTAGTTTTTGTTATCACTTCTCCTCGCAGTACTTCAGGCTCTGCAACTCGGGCTCAGTGGTTGCCAAAGGGACCCAAGGAAATGAGTGCAGGGCTTGGTACTTCCACAAGGTCCTTTCTAGGAGAACCTGGGCAGGAAGCTGGGCTTGTCCAACCCTGCAGTGACACATGGACATGGCCCCTCCAGGGACTCTGCGTCATGGCTGCGCTGTCCTTGCAGGGGAACAAGAGTTGCTCAGGCTCCAAAACCCAGAGCGTGGGTGTGCTGGGGTTGATAATGCAGCGGAAGCTCCCAGAGGGGGACCTTGTGGTGCTTGTCAAGAAAAAAACATCTTTTCTTCAGCAAATTTTACACTGCTCCTCCCAAGGCCGCCTTTCTGATAAAGCAAACACAAAAGGGTTACCTTGGATTATATCTAACAGCTTCTGAACAGGCTATCATATCCCAGCATGGCAGGAGCTATCATGCTGTGAATGGGAGAAGCGCCCTGGGATTTTCACATCGAGGTATGCAGTTATGAGCCAGACCCCGGTAGAGTGTTTGGGAGCGCGGGGGCAGCAGGCAGACAGGGCACTGTAGAGCCAGGAGCTGCTGCCCTGTGTTTATCCTCTACCTCTGCACATCTCACATGTCCTGCTCTCACCTCATCTTGCCATTGCTCTTGTCTCCCAGGCCAGCTCGGTGGAAGACAGTCAGGCACCTCTCTGCTCCCTTCCCTGGGTGTGGAATGATGCTGTCTCCATCCTCACTGGCTCCTGTGTGGAAGAAGTAGGCTGGGAGGCAGGGGATGGGGAAAGGGGACAGCATGCAAGAGAAGAAAGATGCTGGGACAGCTGATTCATGGCTTACAGCCAAGGAGGAGGGATGGGAATCTGCATCCATTCAGAGGCACCAGCCCAGGAGGAAAGGCGCTGAGTAAGCATCCCTCCCCTGCAGAAAGTGCCAGGGAGGCTTTTGCGGTTGCCTATGAGAGGGACCTCTCCCCTGTGTCATTACAATAGTATCACCCCTGCGAAGCCCCCCTTCTCCTTCTCGAGGGCTTAGAGAGCTCCCGGGGCAACCCCAAACTTGCATGACCAAGACCTGGCTCCATCATCTGCGTCTGGGCCCTCAGTCCTGCCTCTGCTAATGCACAGCAGCAAGCAGCTCTCACCAGCGACACAAGCTGGGAGGGCTCTGCGAAATGAAACACTGGATTTTCCCTTCCATGAGTGGCAGCAGCTCAAGCTGCCCAGGCTCTCCTGGCTGCTTCCCTGGGAGAAAGCATGCTGAGAGCACCCTCTGAAGACCAAGCTTCCATTTTCCATGGGTGCTCAGCTTTGGTGCTTTGCCGCACGGGAGAACGGAGAGCCCCAGTCCTCAGGGCAATGGAGAGCCCAGCTCACGGCCAGGCTCGTCTGAGAGTCCTGGTGGTGTGGCTGGACATGCTGGCTGCAAACTGCTCCATGTCCTCATCGAGGTCACCCGACGTCCACCCCAGCCGTGACAGCGGTCGATGTGCAAAGCCTCTTGCCTGACCTCAGTATCGAGACAGGAGCGGGACCCCAGAGAGCCTCCACTAGCTGTTGTGCACCTCTGGTAGCCCTCAGCCTCCCAGGCCAATTAAAATCCTCTTCAAGTGATGCGTCTCATCTCCAGACCCCTCTGGGGAACTTGCACACCTCATTAGTGTAATTGGGAGATGTTTCCACTGTGGCAGAGCCCACCCAGCCACTGAACTACCGTGACTGTTGTGGGAGACAGTCCCGTAACTTGAGACATGGCAGGGTGAAGGGGCCCCATCAGGTCTGACATCTCACGGGGACCTTCCGTAATCCTTCCTTGCAGGGTTCAGCAAACAATGCAACAGCACTTTTTTAATAGCATCTGTTGTTTCTGTAGTGCCTGTGTTGAAACACCTCTGCCCCTGGAGCTCCACTTGCTTCATGAATGCTTGCCAGAGTGTCTAGGTACCCACTGGTTGTCTACATCTTTGAAAACCTCCCCATTTATCCTCAGGGACCAGCAGGTAATTATGCAACTCCCATGTCACAGATGGGGAAACTGAGGCAGAGGGTTGTGAATTATAGCATGAATAGTGTGGTCTCTTCTCTGCCCCCAGAGGGGTGAGGGGTTAGCAAAAGCAGATGTGAGGAGTACTCCCTCAAAAAAAGTCCCTCCAAAGCTGTTTCCAGAGAGCCAGAGGCAGGGAGCAGAGGTTTCACAGTCTAGATTTCCTAACATGTCCTTACCTCCTGGGACACTCTGCATGTGGCTGGCCACAGCCGTGCCACCTTGTACAGGACTGTCTGCTCCATCAACCATGAATGGGGCAAGTGGGGCAAGCAGGGTCTTGCTCACAGTGGTGGTAAAACTGGTTTAAATGGAGCTGGCACTGGAGGGAAGAGCTGGGGAAGACAGGGGACGAGGTGGGAGGTTAGCGAAAGAGCCTGTGCTCTACTCTTCTCTCTCGTGGGCAGGGAATTAAACACACTGAACACAGACGTTATCCTGAATGATAGTTTGCATATGAACCTGAAATAAATGAGAGAGCAGCATGGAGAGGTGTGAGACCAATGCTGTGAAGTGAGGAGGGGGCAGGTGTGCCAGCTCCTGCCCTCCACCCTGACACATGGCAGTGCTGGGGAAACTGAGACCCATTTTCCAGAGATATGCTGTGCTCCTGGGAACTGGTGTCCTGTACGCTGCTCCACGACCACAGATGCAGGCAGCACCATTGCCAGCCCCCTCCCAGCTGATTTCCAGCGAGCCAAATCAAACCTTACTTAGGAGAAGCAGTAGCACAAAAAGGCCATGTGCTCAGTGTGGCAGCATGTCCTCCCTGGTTTCCACCTTGATGGAACAGCTGTAACCATACAGCATTACCATTTTCCTGCATTTTTTCTGCCTGCAAGGACCAGGTCTGCTGCCTAATGCTATAGACACAGACTGGGACAAAGTAAATTCAGGGACAACATAAGGACAGAAGGTTTTGATAGAACCTGGCTCAATGAAAAACAAATTTGCGCGGCATTTAAGAGGTCTTCTGCCTCCTCTAAGTATTGGTTCCAAACTGATATAGAGCAGGACTTGTATGGCAGGATTCTCCTCTTCCTGTCTTAAAAGTATTATGAAAGATTAGTGCCTGCTGTCATCATGGTTTGCAAGCATGTTATTGTTATTAATTATGGTTATTACTGTAGTGCAGATCTATGCAGCATCTGGTGACAGGCTGCCTGCAGAACCAGGGCCGCCAGCCGTGGAGAGGCAGCTCCTGCTGTCTGGCCAGGTTGGTAGCCAAAAAACCGGCAGCTGCCCGAGCAGCACGAGCTTACCCGTGCCGTGGCCAGCTGGCTCGGCATCGAGCACGCAGTGCCAGCGAGCCTGGTAGCATGCAGGAGCTCGGCTGCCTGCAAACGCTGCCTGCTGCCTGCCGGCAAAGGTGGGAGACTAGAGAGAGCGCGGGGAAGGGAGCACCCATTTGGAGGAGAGCAGACATGCTGGGGTGTCTGGCAAAGCTAGGCATAAAATAGGAAAGATTTTTCGTGAGTGTTTTTGAGCAATGGATTTAGCTCTGGAAGATTTGCAGGGACCTGCCCTTTCATCAGCCTGGAATGCTTGAGAACGCTGGAGAGCTTTTATGTGGCATTTTTGGAGGTGGGGGAGGACTTTGGTATTTTTAGAGGCTCTCCATCTCTCCTCTCTTGTCTCTTTGCTTTCTTTGAAGGAAAGTGGAGAGAGGAACGGGAAAAGGAAACACTCCAAATTGAAACAGGAGGGCTTGAAACTTTGCTGGAAAGCAAAGGAGAAGAAAGCTCCCCTGGTGGCCCTTCTCTGGGGGAAGAATGAAAGGAAGTGTGGTGAAATCAAAGTATTTGTGGAAATGTAAATTCCTAGAAAATACCATGGGGGAAGGAGACTGTGAATATTTAAGTAATTCTACTTAGTTGTGTCAATGGCAGCTCAGCCCCAGTGGGGGGCCTGCCACCTCTCAGAGCCCCGTGACATGGGACCCCGGTATGCCCCATGGCAAGCAATTCATCCCAGGGAACTAATCAGTGCTGCCGCAGGGAGATGCTCCCTGCTCCATGGGAGTTTCTATTTTTGCCGTGACTTACAGTCATCGCTGCTCTAATGGGAATGGCTGGGTGTTAATGAGCATCCCTGAATGGGATGTCTTGGCTCGCTGTGCTTGACAGCATGATGCACAAGTCCCAGCCAGCCTTGTCACCCCCGGAGGCAGCTGATGAGCCTCAGCGGGACCTTGTGCGTGACTCGGACAGGAGAATTAACAAAGACATTCACTTCATCCAGAAGGGGAAAAGGTTATTTGCTGAGAAAACTGCTGCAAGAGGAGCAAAGAGCAGCCCATGATGCTACCTGTCTTTTGTAGAAAGAGTCCATGCAGATCCTTGCCCGAAAATCTGGGGTCTTGGGAGAGAGGGCTTAGCAGGTACAATGCTTTTGGCAGCACGTAACTCTACCAGGTGATTGCTTAGTTAGTGGCTTGTTTGTATTACACAGTGGCTGGAAAAACTTTATTTCTGGGAGGACCTCTTGGTAGTGAGCATCACAGGTCCACATGCTTGGGGGGCAGTCCTGTCGCAGACACCTGAAGTGGGGAGGCAGGGACCCGAAGAACCCCGAAGGGTGAGCAGGCTGTGCCCTGAGACCGATGCATCGGCAGCTATGTGCTGGCATGGACACAGAGCCTGCAAGACTCAGGGCTCACCCTTGGTTGACTCCCCAAGGTGATTTCCAGCTATTTCAGTGATTTCTGTTGCTGCTTAAACCCAGAGCAGGTGAAGCCTTTGGTTTGGTGTTACATCACTGTGCCCAGAGATCTCCTTCCCACTGAGTTTTTGGGCAGGTAAATGAGAGACAGCCAAGTCATGGGATAAAAAATTAGGCCAGAGCCTTTGAACGATTTATGTTAAGCATCCTGATGACTTTCTTCCCTAGGTCCTGGCCTTGCTATGACTGTGGGTGTTTGGAACATGGGCAGAGCTCTGGTGCTAGCAAAAAAGCACAGTTGCAAGAGCTGGGAAGTGCTGCCTGGGTCCAGGAGGTGCCAAAGATGCCCATGATGCTCCATGAGACTTCTCCTCCTGGCAGCCAGCACATGAGCTCCTTGCTGGACTGGAAACGCTGGTCCCATTCCCCTCCGAAGACAGGGATGGGGAGTTGTGACCGGGGAGCAAAAAATAATTAGGAGCTCCTCAAATCTGCCAAATTAGTGTGGAGCTGGTAGGTAGCAGAAGCAGGAGAGAGCAGACTGTGTTGCTGAGTCCTCAGCAGCGTGGAAATTCAGCTGCAGTTCAAGAGCTTATTAAAGAGCCGAGACACACACAGGCTTTATTAGCCACATGTCAGAAAGCACTTTCTACAGTAAATCCTACTTAATAGCTATATGCTAGGAGAGAATTAAATGTTTTTTAGCTCTCAGACAGTTATGTAAACTTGAGAGAGGAGAAAAAAAAGATAACAAATATCAGCAGAGGAGCCTTCAGTACATACCAGTTATTAATGTATTTATCTAGGCCATTTATTTATTGAAGATATATTTTTTTTTGTGGGACAGGCCTATTAAGTCTGACAGCTTAATCGACACCCAATGGGAAAAATGCCATTTTATAAAGTAGCTAAACTCCCATTGATTTTGAGATCAGCTCCATTTTTTATTTTGTATTTTCCCCAGCCATCACAGTCTGTTTGACAGACTCTTTAACAAGATATTAAACTTCCCCACTCTTTTTTTGAGGACAATAAATTACTATGGAGAAAGATGCTGTTGTGTTAACAGATGCCTTTTACAGTGTAAACATCCCTTGACTGATAAGCAGAGAGGGAAGCAGCATGCAAACTAGCCTTTTCATGCTAAATAAATAGCAGGACTGGAAAACTGGCACTGAAATCAATGGTGTTTTGCTCTGCAAAGAATGCCGTACTGGAGGACAGAATGGTTTAGGAGGTGGATAATGGGATACAGAGGTTTTTGCTTGGATGTGGTTTGCCATGTTAATCCACCCTAACTGTGGGGGAGAGGAGCTTTGTGGCTGCCCGGGAGTCTCACGCAGGGATGTGGCTGATGAGAGCTGTGGTGTGGGGCTAGATGACCCCATCTTGCTCTGGCATGGATGTGGGTCAGAGCAGGTCCTTCCCCTGTCAGGTCCCTTCATCTGGGTGACAGGCACAGCACGGCTTGCAGCAGGAGCCAGCTGACCTGCAGCTCAGAGGGGTGAAGAGACTAGGCCTAGTCCGAGGTGACGCTGGGTTGGTGGCCCACGGGCCAAAGCGGGCCCATGACACCACATCATTTGGCACAGAGGAACTCCTGCCAGCCACAGCACCATCTGGATGTGGGCGTTTGCAAGGGTGCGCAGGGTTAGGCCATGGCAGTGCTCTGCTAGCAGGTGCTCCCCTCTGCACAGAGGAGGAGGATGGGGGCTGCAGAGTTCGTTAGCAAGAGCCAGAGCCAACGTGCCAGCACCAAGCAGGACTTTCTGGACCTCCTCTCCAGGAGGGATGGGAGGACAGACCCACAGTTGTCTCTGCATGGGTACCAGCTCTACCTGGGCAGGGAGACTTGGGAATGGCCAGCACGTGGGGCTGCAGGTGGGGGCTTAGCATCGTCTGGCTCATTTCAGCTCCTTTCTGAGGTCTCTCCATGATAGGCATTTTAGGTTGGGTTCCTCCCAGTCAAAGGAGGAAGTAGGAGCTCCACCCAACGTGGTGTCATGAGACATCATTCCCCAGGATGGCAGCACCTTCTCTTCCAAGGAACGAACAGATACCTGCAGTCAGTCACACCGCATGAGTTATGTCTCAGGGGCTGAGGCTTGGCCAAGCCGCCTGTGAGCCACTGTTCAAGGCTCCCAGTGGAGCCTCATCTTGGCACTGGGTGCTGCTGGGCTGTATTGGTGACACTTCTTTTGCAACAGTAAATTGAGTGCCTGAGTGTCCTGGTTTCAGCTGGGATAGAGTTAATTTTCTTCCTAGTAGCTGGTACAGTGCTGTGATTTGGATTTAGGTTGAGGATAATGTTGATAACACACCAATGTTTTAGTTGTTGCTAAGTAGTGCTTACACTAGTCAAGGACTTTTCAGTTTCTCATGCCCTGCCAGCAAGTAGCCAGGACACAGCTGGGGGGCACAGCCAGGACAGCTGACCCAAACTGGCCAGAGGGATATTCCACACCATATGACATCATGCTCAGCATATAAAGCTGGGGGGAGAAGAAGGAAGGGGGGCACGTTTGGAGTGATGGCGTTTGTCTTCCCAAGTAACTGTTACGCGTGATGGAGCCCTGCTTTCCTGGAGATGGCTGAACACCTGCCTGCCCATGGGAAGTAGGGAATGAATTCCTTGTTCTGCTTTGCTTGTGTGCGCAGCTTTTGCTTTACCTGTTAAACTGTCTTTATCTCAACCCACGAGTTTTCTCACTTTTACTCTTCTGATTCTCTCCCCCATCCCACCGGGGGGGAGTGAGCGAGTGGCTGTGTGGGGCTTAGTTGCCAGCTGAGGTTAAACAACAACACTGAATTTTTGCTTCAAAGCTGAGATTCTGCCAAACAAGACAGCAGCTCTGAGAGGGGCGGTTCTGGGTCTGGTTGCAGGGCATGAGCGAGCTGCTCAGGGCAGCTTCATCCCTGGCCTAAAAAGATGGTCCTGGCTGCTGTCATCACCACAGTGTTTGGCGCTGGGGTAGCAGTGGGATGTCACAGCTCCTGCTGTCCCCCCGTGCCTGCCATGCTCTCAGGGACGGACACTGGCCATGCTCAAAGCCCTGGTGACCATCATGCTGGGGCAGCAAGAAGGAAATGACAGAGTTAAGATTTTGTACATTTAACCTTAATGCTTGTATTTAACCCTGCTCAGGGTACTTTTCTTATAACCGGTACATCCAGGTCTTTTCCTGTGGGCGTTTTCTCAACATCCCCACTAACTACTGCATTGAGTCAAAAGGTTCCTGGCTTTCCTAGCATCCCCTTTCTTCCTTCCCCCCAAACTAGCCCTCCCCATCCAATGCATTCCCAGCTCAGAGCACTGCATTAATGCTCCGTTTTATTGCATACTCTTAATGACCCATCTGCAGATACTTCCCTGCTCTAACTGAGCAAATTCTTGCTGGGATGGAAATTTTAAAATGAGAGTCAGATTGTTTCCACATCACAGGGCACAGCCAGGCTTTAAATACAACAAAATTCCTGAAATCCGTTATCCTGTCACCTAAGCATTTAAATAATTAACTACAGAAACATCCCACAGGCCTGGCTAGGAAGGCGAGAGTGTTTGCATTCTAATTGATCACTAAATGCAAAGCAAACAGCTCATGGATCTGTCAATAATTACTTTAGAAGAGGCAGCCGTGGTCACTAAGATGAACTTAATCTACTCAAAGACTCAGCAGCACTTACAGGTATAAGCGCCGGCTCTGGCTGTTCACTCTAATGACTTTATTATTCCAATGTCATTAGTCCCGTTCCTCTCTAAGTTTTGCTAATGGGCACGCACATAACCAGCCTTTGCTACTGAATCATTCTCCCGCTCCTTTATTTATTCCTTTCACTCTGTGGGGGCTGCAATTGCTTTCTATATCTATGCACATACGCATATGGATCTTTTCCTCTTTTTTCTTTTTTTTGTTTTTAATTGGAACTGAAAGGATAATTTTCTTGCTTAAGGTGGCAATCAGAGGAGAGCACGGTTCATTTCCGAGGAGCTCCCACCTCCAGATCCCCAGCACATGCTGTGCATCCCCAGCTCCCTTACGTAAAGACACATCAGAGCAAGGAAATGAGCCTGGCTGTTGTTTAACTGTTGGGATGCTATCGCAGCTCTTCTCTAGGAGCCTGGGATGCTGAAACAAAGCTAGGGCATCCTCTGAGTGTGTCGCTTCCCAAATCCACCGTGCCCTGGCTCCTGGTCCCTCTCTGCACCTCTCTCCAGGAGCTTGGCTGAAGCAGCCCCAAGCATATTTGCTCTCTCTGCCCGGCCTCTCTCCTTTGTTCCCCTCCTTTGCTGCTGCCCCAAAGCCCCCTCACCACCTTGGCTTCATGATGCTGCCTTGCCTGTACCAAACCCCTTGGGTTTGCTCTGGAGAGGCAGCTGCCTCTGCTTGGCTCCCCATGGCTCCCCCCCAGAGCCTGCTGCTGTGTCAGGGGCTTGGTGGAGCCTCCGTTAATGAGGACCTGTGCAGCCAACCCTGAAGGTCCCTTAGTAAAAATCTCCCTGGGACTGACCCAAATCCATCTCAGAACTCCAGGGGCATTCCAGGATTCCAGGATTTTCCATGAAATGACATGTCTGCAGCCGCATTCCCACCGGTCCTGGGCAGGAGATGGCTGCAGGGGGCAGTGACTGCAGGGAGACAGATAATTTTGCACTTTCTGGATGGTCCTTGAGTAAAAGGAGGGTGGAGGTGAATAAAAAGAGGTGTTGGAGGACAGGGAGCTTTACAGCTCTGCCTCTCTTCAGAGACCACTTCCATCCCGTGCCTCCCTTTCCTGCGGTGAGCCAGGCTGGTCTGCGATCGTGGTCTCCCCATTAGCTGACACACTACCAGCCAGTCCCTGTCTGCAGCGACGGCTCTTAGGAAAGTTCTTTTGGAGGAGTTTGGCTTGGGAAGCAGCAATCACTCCCCATCGCAACGTATGTTTGCACTGGAAAGCTTCCCCAGCCCTGCCTCTCTGCAAATTGCCACCCTCCGGCAAGATGTGTGCAAATATATGCTGCTGCACGTCCCAAGCAGTGGGTTTCAAGAGGAGAAGCTCTGCCTCCTGCGCACAAACACTCCGAAGGAGACACGAACTGAAGGCGCAGGGGATGGTGGTGACAGCCAGAGACAGGGCAGAGCCATGGGACGTCGCCGCACACTGGTTTGCACACCTGCGCTCTGGAGCAGCAGGCGGCCCTGGCAATGCCCAAGTTTGGGCTTCGGTGCTCTCCTCTGCCTTGGGCTTTTTGTGGGACCCGAGGAAAGACACCATGGCTCGAGAATGATAAATTCCCACAGATTTAGCCAGAAATGACCCTAGAGGCTCTGGGATTTGTTCTTCCTCCGTTTCTTAGGAGGGTAACATGAATGGGACGGCATCCTCTTTCTCTTGGGTACTCTTTGTGTATATCTCAGAGTGAGGAATACAGGGACCTCCCTGCCGCGTCCAGCCCAGGTTTCTCTGCACCCCATGGCCAGGTGGACATGTCCCTTTTCCTCCTTGTCTGCTGGCACAGGGGCTCTTTCGAACAGCCACCACTGCATTTATGCAGCACATAAGACTCCTCAGGCCATGCAAGGCAGAGAGGGGAAGTCTTCTGCATGATCCCTTTAAAAATATCAGTATTTCTTCATTCATCAACGGGCCAAGACTGCCTGCTTTCAACATAAAACCCTTGTTTAGTCCAAACTCTAGCAGGACAGAGGCCCAGACTCACCCTTTTCAAAGCCAGTCAGCTAAAAGATGGGAGGAAAGTTTCCCTGCAGGCATCCCAGCATTGCCTGGAGGTGGTGGTGATGTTTCTTTGAAGCATTTGAAGTCACCCAGCTCTGGGCGCAGGACACGCGCGGCAGCCAGCTCTGACTTTGCCATCCCCAGCCCTCCCGAGGATGAAGCAGTGATGGGGGCTGCTGCTTTTAACCCGGAGCACAGAGCTTCTCACTGGGAGTGTGAAAAAGTGCTTTGTAGGTGGATTATTTGCCTTGGCATTAAGCTTGAATAAACAGGCAGAGGACACTGGGTGAGGGATGGAGGGCACCGAGCACAGAAACATGCTAATGAATGTGGCATCCTTGAATATGCGAAGGAAGGGAAGGCAGACAGAGCTGTCTGTGTGGGAGGCCTCAGCACTGACAAGACACTAATCAGTACAGTTTCTGCCTCAGCCCTGCTATTGCTCACGCATTAGTTGAGCTGTTATCATAAAGCTTTCCCTTAGCCCACCCCTTAGGTCGTTCTGGCTCACAATGAAAAGCAACCTTTGGTCTTCTCCAGAGCATCCTACTTATGAGATCGCCTGTGACCAACGAGGGGCTGGGGAGCCCGGTACTGCTCCTACGTCCACCAGCTGCTTCCTACACCCCGCTCTCCAAACTGCAGCCTGATGGAGCCAGTCTCCTTTTTCCAAGCTGTGTGGTGCAGATACATAATCAGCCACCCTGTTCAGGGCATCTTCCTTTGTGAGAGGGAGAAGCAATTTAAAAAATCAGATCCCCTTTCTTTATTTTGTGGAGTGGAGGGATGATGCTAGGATGATGTTTGTGCTGCTGTCACAAGCTTCACTGTCATCCGTGGTCAGCAATGTCCCAGCCCCACTGTCCCTTGTGCCCATGAGGTCCCCTGTGCTGTGTGCACTGGGTTGCAGCCTTTTTTCCCCCTTCACTGCATTAATCAGTGAGGTAGGAACAAGCCTGGGCTATTCAGCTGTGTCTTCCCTGAAGTAACACAGAATAAATAACTCCCTTGGGCAGTCTTTGGGAGAGCTCCCTGGAAAAGAGAAAAGGCTGAAAACAGCTTTTTTAACAATCCCCGCCACAGCTCCGCCAACAGCCTCTTTGACTTCGTGATTTATTTCTTTTCAGGAGTGAGCTAGACTGTGAAATCACTTTGAAGTTTTGCTCCTGAGATGAAACATCAGGAAAGTATTAATACAACCATTTTTTTTTGTGATAGAAGAAAAAACGAAAACCAAGGCAGAAATAAGAAGAGCTCCTGCAGAGTTGTTTACTCTAGATTAAACTGTCCCAGACTCTCCGGATCTTAACAGCTTTAGCTGAGGAACAGCCTGAAAGTGATTAATTTATAAGGTGACAAATATCACTTGCAGGCAAGAGGCAATTCAACTGTTTGGCTGAGAGCGAAAAGACTGTAAACAGGTTGTTTCACCATGTGAACAATATATTCGCTTTCAAGTTGTGGGTAAAATTCAGAGCTCTGGATACCTTGGATTTTGGTATCAGACCCAGAGCCTTTCGGCCGCAGCTTTGCCGGTCTTGCCGATGGTCTTTTACCAGCTGATGGCCATTCACAGCTATGCATGGCCTGAAGGTCACATAACCCCCTGAGAGCTGCTGCAATGAGTGACTCAACCAAAACTCTGCTGGGTTGTTCTGGTCAGGCAGGGGGGGATTTTCAAAGGGAAGGAGCAGCCGTGCTGCCCATCCCGAGGGGACACAGCAGTGCCTGTGCAGCAATCTGCAAATGCCAGTGGCTGGGTCGGGGCTGGAGCCACTTCCCTGGTGCAGGCAGAGTTACCTGTCTCGCGAGTTATCCCCAGAAAGCCAGACCACCTCTCAGGACTAATGACATTAATTGTGCCTGGATGAAAGCAGACACACGCTGCTTAATTTTTTCTTCCTGTATTGCGGTTGATTGCTTGTTATTCTATTACCCCCCCCACTCAATAGATCTTGTACTCAATTATTACACTGATGACCCGCCTTTGCTGCTAATGTGACACCCTTGTTTCCTCTTCACTACAACAACCTTTGAAATAACATAATGCATCAGTTCTGTGCAGCGGCACACGGGGCCGGGTGTTGTGCGGCTCCCACGAGTAGATGCTGAGCGATTCTGGCAGCATGAGACACGATCCTTCTGTGATATCGGTTTAATGAAACATTTTGTGAGTTGGAGTTGTCTCTGCTGCTGTCCCCAGGCAGCAGGTGCCTGGTGTTTCGACCAGGCACCAGAGGCTTGAGAATTATTGATCTGGGTAAATCGGGGAGTTGTGAACAAGGTTGTTCCCTCCAACAGAAGGAGTGATCTTGCAGGAGATACAGGATATTGTATCTACTGCAGCCTTCCCATATGTCCTCAAGGTAAAATATGCTCTGGCTCAACTAAGATAATAATTTGAGGAAGGCTGAGGGCTGTAGGAAACACAAACATTTGGCAACCCACAACCAGGATGTGAGATGCCTTTGTAGCCTAGCAGATCAGACGATGGGGTGCAATACAGACCAAGACTTGAGCTGTCTTCTTCCAAGTCATGTTGACTTGGAAAATCACTCCTTCTCCCCTGCAGCTGTGACATGAAACCTTTTGTACAGCAAGATGGGAGTACCAGTCTGCCACCCAGACCCCCAGTTTTAACCTTCTGCACGGCTTGGCATCTTCCCAGAAGGGAAGTGGGTCACAACCACGCAGACTGAACGAGACCCTGGAGGAGGCACGTCTGCAGAGCAAAAATGCTCATCTTGCCACAGTGATTTGCTTTCAGAGGACACCTGTCGAGCTGTCCGCTGAGCATCGTGTTCTCTGCAGAGGTTTGTCTCCAACTTCTGCAGTGTCTGGCAGCTCCCTTGCACCCTCTGTGTTTCTCTGCCCATGCTGCAGAATGAACATACTGGAAATTGCTTGCTTCCCCCAAAACTGTGCCTGGGACTGTTTGGGACAGACAGGTATGGAAGAATGAGAGGCTGGTCCTTTGCGGAAGGGTGCAGGGTCACTCCGATTGTGCTCCAAACAGATCCACACCCTTTCTCCCCAGGCTGAGTGAAGCCCTGTTGCTCCCTAATACAGTGCATGAGGGTGGTTTTCCCTTCCTCACTGCCTCCTTCAGCAGTGATGTATTTCAAAACAAGAGTTTTCCCAGTTCATTTCTACCAGTTACAGAGAAAAGCCCTTCCCCAAGGCAGTGATTCTCTGACTCAATTGCTTTGTTTATATTGCTGGCTGCAAACAGGCTTTCAGAAGCTGGGCTCCAACTTGTGTCCTTCTAATAACATCTCAAAAAAGACTGGTTTGAAGGAGGGTCCTGATGGATACTACATCTCCAGGTATCAGCAACGTTCATTTGCTCTCTGCTAAAGGCAGTGCTCGGGTTGGTTTTAGGGAGCTGTGACCATCGCAGGTCTGTTGGACAGACCCCGTGCAGGGGTGGGGAATGTCTGCTTCCCTGCACTGGAAAATGTAAAAGCAGATTATCCTCAAAACTCAGCCTCTGAATGGCAGTTAAAAGCTGTGCTGGGGCAGGTCCTTCCAAACCATGGCCAAAACCTGTTAACTGAGCCTCCTTCTGCTGCTGGCGGTGTTTTATCTGGTCCGTGAATTCATGATCAAGGGCTCGATCTTGGCCTTCGGCAATGACCATCTGTCTGGCTGCTCAGCCCCCTGGGGGCACCCCTGCTGCTCTTCCAAACTTTCTCCTGTGGACCAGCCGGTAAAACATCCCTGGTGCTAAAAACTGATCTCAGAGATGTTTTATTGACCCTTCACATAATGTCCTAGTTTCTCATAAATGCAGGAAGATGCAGCCTCCAGTTCTGCGTGGTACAGAAATGCCATTAGGGCAGTCGGCGCAAGTGCTGAGCAGCAGGCAATTTAGGATGATAGCATGCTAAAACAGTTGAGCAGCCCACTGTCAATTCAAAAGCTTTCTGGCAGCTCTCTCTTCATTTTGGAGACTTCTATCTTAACAGACCTATAAAGGAACGGATTAGTAGAGATAAATTGGATAGCAACTTGGCCTAATGTGTCAGCAGGGCTAGATTATGGCTTTCTGATGCTATGTAATGCTTGGTAATGCTGTCAGAGGTTTCTCCCAGCTCCTGAAAGAGGCTTTTGTGGGGCTTTGCCCAGAGCTCGGGGGCCAGAGGGGAGCAGGCAATGCCCTGTGCTGAGCTTCATGGTGGTGGTTTGAGGCTGTTTTGCACCCAGGTGCTGCCCCGTCCTTGTCCGGCTATGCTGGCTGCGTGGACCCCAACCTTCTCCACGGGCACTGGAAAGAGAAAGGGGGTCCATCAGAGCACAGGGAGGACTTCAGGCTTGGTGCCATCTCCAACTTGCTCCCTGGAGACATCGTTCCTCCTCCCTGGCTGCATGCAAAGCTGAGGGAGGACCCCCTGTGAATTTATCCCGTTTGAAGTCCTGCGAGGCAGCAAGCCCTCCAGTGTAGGCGAACCCGCCTTGGTGCTTCTACAGTTCCCTGTGATCCTTAACCTCCTCTCTGATCTTGTCCAGATGCCACCACTGCTTGTTAAATACAGCAGATCTTGCATCTTTGTGTCCAGCTGCTTAGCATCATCCCGCTTCGATACAAAGAGCTTCACAGTGGAGGATATGTATGTTCCTTTCTGCCCATAAATACAGATCTTTTCCCTTTTAAATCCTGACTATATGAACTCCATTCTATTTACTCCATTACCCACAGGCAAATTGTAAATTTATAGCCCTGTACGTCGGTTGGGAGGCTGTGCTTTGAGCAGCCGCTGCAGCTCAGAAACTCGTATTAACGCTGTGCTATGAAGGAGAGGGTTGGGGACCAGGGAGCCTCTGATTACTCAAGATAAAAATGATGGGAAATACTCCAAGAGGAATGTACTGAGAAGGCTCCCCAGTCTATTAACCACTGAGATTGGGGTGTGTACTGAAGCTACTCAGTTTAAACCTTATTTGCCACTCTGGGGGATTTTGCTCACTTTCCTCATTTAATCCACTTACTTTTGTAGACAGACAGACAGATGGACAGGGACTGATCTCTCTCTCACTCCTCACCGCGATATCTGCTGACTTCCCTCTGCCTGACACCATCATTTAGTGGCCTCTGCCTGCATTTCTTTAAGGTGTTCAAAGTTGTTCTTTGATAGATAAATCCTCCTGCAGCTTAAACTGCCAAATCTGAAATAGCCCTGGCTGGAGCTGGGATTAAGCAGCAAACCCTTATTTATTTCCTTCTTGGTGCTCAAAACAGACTGTTCCTGCCATTCCTATGAGGCATTGCCTGTCCTGCCCCTGCAGGCTCATGCTCTGGCACCGACCTGCCCTGGGAATTGAGAGAGAATCCCCTGGCTGAGCTGGGGGATGCCCTGGGGGATGGCTGGGGACCACAGGGGACAGGGGAAGTAAAACGGCCTCATCTGTCCACGAAATTTCCCATCATCATGCTTTTCATCTACTTGCATTAAAGGCACTTGCATGTCTGGATGGAAACATCCTTGGGCACAGTTATTTTATTAATATGCTGGTTTTTGACAAAATACACTAAATCCGAACATTAAGTTGTGTTCACTGTACCTCTGGAGATGTTTTGGAAACCACCTAGCAGTAATCTGGCCTCTGACCCTACTCAAAATGGGAATCCCCAGAAAAATTTATGAAAGATGGTATCTGGGGTCCAAACTGGCAGGTAATGGAGTCTTCAGAGCTAATAACTTCATGCCCTTTTGTTGACTGCCAGCTTCAAAATTGAATGTCTCTGGTTGTTGCTCTTGGGAGCAGAGCTTCCTGTGGCTGTTCCTCAGCAAACAGTGATTAAACTGCAGCTTTATGCTGCCATGAAAAGAAGAAGAAGGAAAAAAAGTACCTTTGTAAACAAGCTCTCAGGAGAAGCCCTCCAGCTTGCCCCGCTCACCTTGTGCACTCAGACAGCGAACACCAGCCTCCTTCTTCCAAATTCTGAGGTTCACTTAAAAATTGCCAGGCTGAACTGTTTTTTTATTTCAAACACAGCTGGGAAACTCATTTGTCATTTTGATTTTGCCACTGTTTGGGTTCTTATTTTTGCAGCTCGACTGTGAGCTGCACTCGCAGAGGAGAGCAGAAACAGGGTACCTGGAGCCCTGGCTGCACAGGGCAAAGACATGGGCATCACTCATTATCCAGGCAAAGCTCTCTGCTGGCTCATTCCTCCTCTTTTGGTTGCTCAGAGACTCTGCACCCCAAATGGGAGCTGCCTTGGCCAGACCTAATAGGGTGCTAAGGTATAGCTGGGCCCTGCGGTATCGTTCCTGATACACGGAGTTACTGCCTGAACGCAGCCAATGCTCCACTCTCAGCACGTTGTTTCCCTGAATTTGCCTGCTGAGCAACTCTTCCGCAAGAACATTTGGAAATGAGACACCCGTGCATGCCATAAATAAGCAATCATATTTTTTGTTTGATTTGCTATCCTCTGACTTTTTTCTCCTCTTTTCTCCATTTTCACTCAGAGGTACTCAGGACCAGACATGACTGCAATAGGTGTGACACAGGAGCCACCTACAACTGCCCCATCCCCGTGCCAGGGCTCTGGAGCAGGCACTGGCTGCGAGGTCGAAGCAGGTGCTGATAACAATAAATGCTGAGATTAAACCCAGAAGAATCAGTCATTTTCCTTATGCCCTTCAAATAAAGCCCATTCCTGTTGAACAGGGGCTCATTATTGCAGCATCGTGAGAGGAGGGATGTTGCCATATAGCTAATGTGATGATTTCAGGTACAGTTGCTGTGCCTGATTAAACATCTCTGGGATCAGGCAGACTGCTTGGACTGAACGGGCCATTATTCTATCCTGCTAATAGCAGACTCACAGAAGCACGTTGTAATTAAAACCAGGATAAATGTCATCGCTAAACTTTGATGAGAAGAGCTTCTGGTGAGAAGAGCTTCTGGCTTTGTGCACATCCAGCCATGTCAGGTGAAACGCAGAGGACAGATTCTGCAGCATCCTCCATTTCGGCACATGGGAGCACATTGTAGTTGTCCTGTGTTGGGGGAATTTGGGATATAAAATATAAGGCAATTCCAGAGACTTGAAGGAGTAGACTAGATCTATTGCTATTGCCTGAACTGATGGTAATGCTTGCCGTGCCCTGGGTTCAAAGAAGTTGGCACGGGAGGTGGGTGGTGGGACCCTGAGTCCCAAGCCCTGCTGTGGGTTTGGGGATGCAGTTGAGCACTGTGGGCAGCCCTGGTCTCCGCACTGATGTAGGATGAAGGGGGTTAGAGGGGCTACAGGGAAGACCGGAGTGATGCAGGGGATGGGAGAGCTGCCTTATGAGGACAGAATAAAAAAGCTGGGACTCTTAGCAGGGAGAGGAGAAGGCTTGAGAGGGATGAAATCATGAAGGTTTTATGTAAGATGACTGCAGACTTGTTCACCACATCCCACAGCACGCTCACTGAAACTAGCAGGATACCAGTTTAAACCAGATACAAGGTGGCAGGTTTTTGCACAGAGGCAGCACATTTCCGAAACAGGCTGCTTGGAGATTGTGGAGGCTGACAGTGTCAGCAGGGTCGGTGCGTCTGTTCATGCAAGAGCCAGTGTTATTGTGGCTGTCCTTCAACCTATGGCACAGGGCAGAAAGAGCACGGAGCACAGCACTACCCCGCTGCTCAGCGCTCGGCAAACTCTCCTTGTTTCTCAGTGTAAGCTATTCAAGCAAAGGCTGTAAAATTCCTGGGGCTGCTTTGCAAGTGGGAAGTTTGTCATGATCAGCATGGGGTGTCACTTAAAACCTGATTCATCTGGATCCCCCTGGATTGACATATTTAATATGAATTATTTTTTATCCTCCAGCAATTTTCTGACTGCTCCTCTATATATCTGCAAGATATAGAAAATGGCATATATCTCCTTTCGCACAGCCAGTGTGGAAATTAAACAACTTGCTTCCTCAAGGGGCATATTTTCCCCCAAGCAGGAGCTCAGGTAGTAGAGCTGGCAGGCTGCTTCATCACTTCTGGTTGCAGGGATACAGCTCTGGTCAAAGCCTCTTGGGGACACACACTGTGTGTGTCCAGCAGCCCGGGTAGCACCCCTCCCGTTCAGTGCAGCTGGCGTCCACCTCTCTTTCCCTGAGGTAAAAGCCAGCCTGGGATGCTCCAGTCCAGTTCCTGCATCATGAGATCCCTGAACCTTTTTGCAAAGGTGAAGACTCCAAAATCGTACAGATGGGGCATAAGAAAAGGGATTCATTTGCTCATCCCATCCACATCTCGCTGTCCCAGGTAGCATGGGTCATTTCCCAGAGCTTTTCCTCTTGGAAATGTTTTTCATCATTTCTCTGGGTTTTCTCCTCCAGCCCTCACCCTGGCTCAGCACAACCTCACTGGTCCCACTCAGGTTTCCCTCTCTGAGCTGGAGATGCTGCCCCAACCCCTGAGCATCAGGGGGGCTGCTGTGCCCCAAAGTCCCAGCAGAGAAGGCAGCCCTATGGCTGGGGAGTCCCTGGCCCATTTGCAGACTGCAGTAGCTATGCATGGAAAAAGCCCTGAGCAGGACCAAGGTTTACAGCCTGAGCAATGCACAGGCCTGAGTCTGGAGGAGGACCATTGCCTGCTCCGCAGGGCTCAGCCTCAGTACTCCTGCATGGGCGGCTCAGGGCACACTCACTCAGCGTGTGAGTCTCTGCATGTGTCCACCCCATTTGCTTGCCTCTGCGAGTACATATGTTTGCAAGCACACGTGTGAGCCTGCGTGTCCAGACTCCTAACCCCATTTCTCTGGGAAGAAGCCACTCAAGAGCTCTTTCCAAGTAACATTTCCAATAAAGAAACCTGCGTAAATGGTGCGTAAAGCTTTTATGAATCAAGCCCTTAATCAGAACTTCGGGTTTCTGAGCACATCCTTCAGGCCTAACAGCCCTCTAATGCATTCATCACATTAAGAGTTAATTTACAACACGCGGTTTGAGACGAGCTCTCGGCCCTTCGGTGAGGATCCGCCTGAAGTGCGAGCCATGTGTTAACAACCCAAATGTATTCCACTCTCAGGAAAAAAAAATTACCCCTGATATTTTTGCCCTTCAAGGGAGACTCTGGGATGTGGAACAACATAGCAATGGTGTGACGGGACCACCGCCGCGTTCATGAATTTTAGATGCCTGCGAGAAATTATCTGTTTTGCTGGACCCTTGCTGGGCTCAATCAGTTCCTCCGTGATTGGTGACAATTAAGAGCCGGTATGATGCAAAGAGGATATTTTAGACACTGCTTGACACCAAGGCTCCCATCCCGCTAGCTTTGGTCTCTTCTCTACCTCCCAGGACGTGTCCCTTCTCTCTCTTTCCCCAAAAAGGATCAGCATGTTTGATGTGCTCACAGTTTCTAGGAAATGGGCTTTCATGTCCAAAGGTTGTGCGTTTCTATGCAGAAACGATAATTATGTTGGAAGGAGAGGAGTTCATTGCCTAACACCATCTGCCCATGCAGGATGTTGGGAAGTCTTGGGGCTGGACCGCAGAGCACTGTGGTCCATGCAGAGTGGGTATCAGAAAGGCAGATCTTCCCCTACTTCTCACTTTTCTTCCCCTCTCTGTTTTCTAAGCGGATGACAATTTTCAGACCATTTTTCTCTTTTGAGACAGTACTATTCTGGAGCCAAGCCACAATTCTGCTAGTGAAATAAAAAGGCCATGCAAAGCGCTTTGTTAAGCAGCACCTTTCCTGGGGAGATCTTGCAGAGCTTTGCAAAGCTTTGCAGATCCAGAAGGTCACAACAGTAACACTTAATGTATCATTCTTCCCATGTCCTCTTTTGTCTTCTCTCTCATAGTAACAGGTCAAAAACTGAGACACAGGGGACATGAAGGGAGATTACAAAGCCACACTGCCAGCACTGCAACACTGTCCCCCCTCCTCATCCCCACCGTCCCCCTCTGCTGCACCAGTATTGCTGCATGGCACAGCTCCCTGTCTCAGCCTGTCACGTCCCAGGTGCTCCACTCAATTCAATAGAGTCATACCAGGAGAAGGGAGATGATAATCAGCTGTACCCCTAATAGAGGTGGCCAGAAAAGCTTTACAGTTTTGGATGAAAAAAGGCTATTTTAATTTAAATGAAAATCTTTTTCAACACATCAATTTCAGCACAATATTGTCTAGGAAAAAGAGGCTCAAATTATCCTGTATTCATATGCTGGCATTGGATGATTTCCATTTTTCATCTGTTTTGATTCAAAAACAAACCCACAGTTTATAAGATATATATATCTCTCTCTCTCATATAGCTTTAAAGGTCAAAGCAAAATGAAACTTGAATTCACTAAAACTAAACATTTCAATTAAAACAGTTTTTACAAGTTAATAACATTGGAAAAGTTTAAAAATTTGGCGTTTTCTACTTCAGAAATTGAAAAAGAGAGAAGGATTTGTAGAATTTTAATGAAAAAACCACGGGGTTCCCACCCCACTCTTCTACTGATGGACTGACATGAGGAACACAGGAAACCTGGGTTCACATCCCTCACCTGCTTGATTTGGACTGGAGGTTTGGACGTGCCTCTTCTACAAAAAAAGCCTTACTTATCTGTCATGTGCTTCTCTCATTGCCCCCCGCTCAAATTGTTCCACTTTTCCACCAGGTAAATAGAATAGACCTGTTAGGCTTTGCCTGGACCCTGCTTTGAGCAGCATCCCTCCATCAGGATGTTTTCCTCCGCCTTGGCCTGACTCATTTGAAACAGCCAACAATGAAGATGGCATTGCTTTTGCTAGGCAAAGTTTGCTCTATCTTCCCGAAAAAACCCAACCCATTCCTTGACATGTAGTTTCCTTCCCAGCCTCTGCTCATTCCTCCTGTTGTGTCTGCCTTGGTGCCCCTTGCTCAGCAGAAAGTCTCTGCCCGTGAGCATCTCCCCAACATTGCAAATGGGGACATTTGCTCTCTTCTCTTTTGTACGAGGATCTCGGCTAGCTTAATGCCAGCTACTGAGGTTTTCCTGTGTTTATAGAAGATGGTGAAAGCTGTATGGTGTTATTGAGAAAGCTTCAATTTCCCAGCCCGGGCAAATACTCCGTTGACTTTTGCAACAGAGCAGAGACAAGTTCTCTGCTGCGCAACAGGCGGACAAATAATCCTCACACAATTTATCGCAAATCTCTTGATCCAGTCTTTGAATTTGGGAGCCTTACATCATGTAAATACATACGAAAGCCTATTAACTCCTTTGATGATATTAACCTGCCGCTGTGCACAATTAGTTTGAAATCTTTGTCTGAAAAGCTCCATATTAGTGTAAGAAGAGATGCAGGGGAGGGATTCAGCCTGTCAGAAGGAAATGACTTTTGAGAAGATGAAAATTTTGTGTGATTATGTGACTCAAACATAATTCTTACCAGTCTAACATGGCAACCAAGTCCAACTGTATCATAAAGAGCTCTAGGACCCCGCTGAGCCCTCTGCTAAGCTTGTCTTGGGGCGGACACAGTCCCTGGCTGTGGGTAGACACAGCGTATTAAATAGTGGGGTGATAAATGATGACAGCACGGAAGAGAAGACAATGTCAAGGCCTTGATATTAAATAATTTATGATCTAAATAGACACAGTGTTTTGGGGAAACAAGCATAATGTTGTTCCCCTTTTAAAGATTTTATCAGCAGCTGGTATAAAACAAATTCCGGATTAAATGCTGAGTTTCCAGTCCAGTATTCTCTTATCCATGAGATGATCACTCTCTCTCTGGAGGGACCCAGTTTTGTGTTCTTTGAAAATGTGTTGATCAGCTCATGGGATGGAAGATTTTGTATACTGCAGTTTCACCTTGGCTGTTGACCGTATCAATTTCATTGCCTTGAATACCCTTATCTGGAAGGGATGTCCATCCTGTTTTCTCCAAACGCTGCCTGACATCATCCTTTGAGTGAGCTATTCAGGAAGCTTGCTATCCTTGTGAGATCAGTCTGGCCTCTGCTGGAACCGATCCTATCTCTTCTCTCCCACATGGACCATTCACCTGACAATTTATCATTTTTAGCCGCTCCAATTAGGTGAAAGGATCAAGACAATGACAGCGTTGTTTCTCCTATACAAGGCGTGGGAATTATTGCTTTCACTCATAGATTTCTGCCTCTGCCTTGGTCTTACTGCTCGAGGTGGCTGGAGCTGCAGCCTCCCAAAGGAGATATAAACCCCCTCAAAGCCACTTCTCCACTTGTGCAATAGCAGCATCATCTCTTATCTGCAAAGACCATATAAGCAGTAAAACACGCCATCCGAGCTGGGCACAGCCAGGTTTCCAGTGTAATTAAATGTGAGGATCTGTTATGGGGGGAAGGGAAAAAAATCTAACCCTGTTCAACAAGGGCACTCCAGAGGGAGCTGGTTAAACTAATCCATGAGGTTAATTAGCCATGTTATTTTCTTGTTATTTCTGGGTCCCCTGCATGGTGTCAGAGGTTTGATAACGGCTATTCTGCAATGCCCAGAAAAAGGAAACAAAGAGCATCCTTTAAACACTAGACTGGAAGAAAGTTCGTTATACCGCGTCTTCGTCTGTGCAAGACCCAGTGAGATCAGCATCTCTACACAGCTCCTTGGTCTGTCGGTGCTACCAAAACACAGCAGTTCTCCTTGTTTCGTGTGTCTGGCAGTGCTGATACGCTCCGGTCTTCCTGGAAAAAGCCCACCCCACACTGCTTGAAAAATCTGCTAAGTTCCTTCCTCTGCAACTCACACTGCTGTCATACCCTTAGCTGACAGTCAGTCTACACAATTAGAGTTAACTGCTTTGTTTTTCAAGAGGGAGACGAAGGCAGAGACGAAAGAGCTACACATGCCACATGTTTTGTATTTGCACACATGCTGATTTAGCCTCTTGCAAAGGTTTAAGTGGAGCAGCAGAGAGGTTCTTCTGGCCACTCTAAAGGGCCTTGCTGGCAAAGGGACCTGGGTCCTGACATTGCCTCACTGAGCCCTCTGTGTATTTTGTGCAGCAGGAGTGCACCGAGATGGTTAGAGGAGAATGCGAGTCCTCTTGCAAACCTCACTAGAGTTTGGGAAATGTTTGCCTGAATATGGCATCCTGGTTTGTGTCAGACAACAAGCTGTTGGCTTAAAATACCCCAGCCAAATGTTTTGGTGCACAGAGATAAACCTTCAGAAGTGGGAGGAACTGGGCATACAAGAGACTCAATGGTCATCAGTTACTTGGCACTTGGCTCTTTCAGAGGATGTGAGACCTCATCTTAGGCAGAAAACATGCACGTTACAGATTAAGTCCAATTTCAGTCCTGTTCTTGCCCTTCTAGACACAAACATAGTGTCAGGCCAGGCAGCGAGCAGCAGTGGAGAGACGGGGGATTGCTCCTGTTCATACAGACAAAGGAGATGGTTCCCCACAGTCGCATGCACTTTCAGCAAAAGCAGTGCAACTCTGGGACAGTGGAGAAGCTGTATTCCTTGGACAATTTGATGAGGGTTGACTGGGAATAATGACAGCATTTGAGCATTGTCATGCTTCTCTCCTAACTGAGCTGAGTGACCCGTATGCTTTTTGGCACTGTGTGGGACTGTTTGCTAAATGAGACAACAGCTAGGCTTTTCCAGGATTGTGATAATTTGGGGAATTGTAAAGAAATAAATTGTTTACCAGTTGAATAGAGAAAAGAGAGAAAAATAGCAGGGAATGCAAACACTTGACATATCTTTTCTCTGCTCCCTTCTTAGTAATGGTTCTCTGAGCAGTGATAATTCAGGAGCAGCCTGTTACCTCCACAGCCGACTGAGATGATTTTCCAATTAGCCAAAGTTTCAGGCTGCCTCCTGTGAGCTCTGTGGAGAACTCACCAATGCGTTATGCAGCCCTGCTTGTCATTTCTACCCTTTCAACTCACTTTGCTGCCTGCTCCTCCTTGCAAAAACCATGAAAGCCAGGCACAGGTTCATACCTGGACATGTCCTTGTGCCCAGGAAAATGCCAGAGAGCTGCTTTACAACAGTTGTGGCAATGAGGAACAAATGAAGGTAAAGGGAGCTCTGCTTCTCTGTCTGGGGCTTGCCCTGAGTGTTGGATCCCTGCAAAATGCTACTGGATCAATGCCAGTCTCAGAGACCGCTGCAGCAAAAGGGTTGGGCTCAGGGAGAGGATCTGCTGGTCCCCAGGCAAGGAGGCACGCAGTGAGCTCAGCAATCCCTTTAGCTCAATCAGCTCCTGCAGGGCCACAGAGAAACCTCACTGTCCGGGTGAAAACTAAAGAAACCCACTGCCTCCTTTACAGCAGTGATTCCTTTCTGACGGATGCAAATCGCTATAGCCTCATGGGTGGATCTTGCTCTGAGCACACGTGGTCTGTGAATACCAGCTTATCTAATACATTTTCTTTCCTGAATCTCTATCTCGGAGGCTTTCATGTGGCTTTTCCAGTGCGGCCTGCAGGACCTTCTGTGCCTGCCAAAGTACCCTGGCTGGAGGGGACCGAGGTCTCCATACAGGCTGTTCTGAGTTAGTCTTGGAGTTGCAGCAACACCAGGACTTTTCAGGTTTTCAGGTGTCCAACAGCCTGAACGCTGATGGGAAACCTCCCTAAAAATATATATGGTCCATTCAATCAGGAGTGCTCATTGGATTTCTGGGTGAAGTTTTCTGAACTGTGTAGTCCAGAAGGTCAAAAGAAAGGGTCAGATTAGTATTTCTAGTCCTAAGAATTTACTGAAATCCCTTGCTTCTCTGTTACTTGGCTTCCCCCGACCAAATACCAACATGCAAACAGACTTTCTACTGCCTTTAACCTTCCTGAGACTTCCTGAGAAATAAACTCCCAGGAACTAACTTTCACCTTTTTTTTTTTGCAAGGACTCAAGCCATCCCTTCCCTGGGGTCTGCGAGGATGCTCACTCTAGTGACCTGCCTGGGCAGAAGAGCGTGCTGAGGACAAGATAAGAAATAACCATAAGGAGGCAAGTGTCACCGAATGAAAAATACTGCTCTGTTCTGCCAACCTTTAACTTTCCAATGAAACAGCCATCTCTTGTGTCTGGTGGCAGGTGACCCACAGCCAGTCTTCCTGTGTGGTGGGCTCAGGGGGCTGGGGGGGGGATATTCCTTAGAGGTGTGAGCACAGAGTCAGGACGTCACTTGTGTGCCCAGGGTACGGTCTGCTTTCATTGCTGCTGAGCGCTGACACATGTGTTAGCAACACGGAGGGGAATCTCTCAGGGGTGCCTGTCCTTGGGCACCGGCACTTGTGTTTGCAGAGGGATGCAGTCATGCAAAGTGGCCTCTCAGCATGAGGCAAGTAAGCTAAGGTTCTCATTATTTTCTGAGCCTGATGACAGCACTGTTGCTTCATCTGACGCTGTTTCTGGTGCTTCTGAGGAGCTGACAGGAGTCTACCCACTCCCAGTCAGTGGGGAGAGTTCCTGAATAAGCACCCTGTATCTCTGCGCACTCCTGCAGAGCCCATCTTGATCCCTGAATTACTTTACAGACCAGGGCTGTATTCGCGCCACCAATAAGCAGCCATGTAAGGAGGGTCTGGAGAATATCCTGGAGACCTAATCCTGGCTAGATCTGTGCCAAAGATGAACTCACAGCCCATGGTAGCATCACTAGCCCAGGCAGCCTTTTCTAAATGGATACTGGAAGGCAAATAAAGGTGGCAGAGAGCAGCTGGGGGCAGGGAAGGACCTCAGCTATAAGATCAGAGCTGTCTTGGTATTTCCTTTAGGCATGGAAATTGTAATTAAACTTGTCTCCTCATCCCTCAGTGGGTTTTGGTTCAAGCCCTGCAGGTCACTGATGAAGAGACAGTGCTGCTCTGCAGACCCCAGAGAGTAAATGGTTCCTCTACTGGACTATTTGCTGTAGTGGCATTTAGTCACATTTCTCACACTGGCAGCACCTTCAGCCTGACCTGATAAGGAACCTGTTGTGAACAGCGTCACTGCATAAATACTGTAAATCACATTGGCCCCAGCAATGGGACTTGCAGGGATGAGTGTGTGCTGTGGGAGGGCAGAATTTGGGAGAGGCATTGGAAAGCCAGGCTGCAGGTTGCTGGTGTGCTAAAAGTCCCATTACTAAAGACTTAGCCTGAGTTTCTTGGGCATAATGACATGCTTCCCAGTCGTGATGCCTTCTTTCCATGGGCTCCCAGAGTTGTGAGCCATGCCTGGTACCTTAAATGCTCTCAGATCTGCATATTGAAGTTTCTCAGAGATGAATTACCATGTGTAA
This sequence comes from Aptenodytes patagonicus, assembly GCF_965638725.1. Taxonomy (NCBI): domain Eukaryota; kingdom Metazoa; phylum Chordata; class Aves; order Sphenisciformes; family Spheniscidae; genus Aptenodytes; species Aptenodytes patagonicus. The sequence goes on along the minus strand of NC_134954.1, from coordinate 11,993,327 downwards.
TTGCTGTGATGGATAACGTGGCAAGGTATTGAATGGGGCCCTGGAGTCATTCAGGACCTACATTCGCCCCTTTTGTTCAGATGGAAAATTAAATGATTCTTAAAATAATAAATGTGCACCCTGGAGAGAAATACTCAGCTGCTCCCTCAAGAGGTGCTGTGCTGTTCTTGTGTTGAGCAAGGAATAATGAAGGTAATTGAAAAGTTATTACTTTGGGGGCAAATTTATCTTGGCTTGTATAGCCTTGCAGATACACTTGGCTGGTGAAGCAATCCATATTCTGCAACAGGGAGAACAGCCGTGCTTTAGAAAAACCAGGCCATCAGATCTGGGGTCAGATTCTGTACCGCCTTGTTCTTTGTGTGGTTGTAAAGGTCTTGAGCTAATTCCATGCCATCCGGCTGTACGGTACTACCTGATCAGACCAGGGTGAGAGTGTGTAAGCCAACATGTCATCTGGGCTTGGGCAGGCTAAGATCTCCCAGGCCATGGAGGAGAACTCACTAAGCTGCACACAACCGGTCAGGGAAACAGTGTGCTTGGGTATAAACAGCAGCATAAGTGCTGTATAGGAGAGGCTGGCCCTAGCCAACCTGTTGGCATTACTGAGTCACGTCAAGGGAGACCGCAAGGATTTGGCCATGCTTCCTCTCGCTGGTATCAGTCATTCTGTCTGTTCCATGTGATTTTGTCTTTTCTGTGGCTGTAGCCTAATGGTGGAGGTGGAAGTGGGATGAGAGGACCAGCGGGTATGGAGAGGACTGGCTGGACCATCTGGCTTGAAGCACAGTGATCTGGAGAAAGCCTGTCAGAAGCCACTGAGATGATGGAGGTGGATGTACGAGGAGAGGTGGAATGGTTGGGTTTGTCTGAGCCTGAAGACGAGAAGGACAAGGAGGATCTCGCTGCTAGCTTCAGCTACCAACAAGGGAACTGCAGGGCTGGAGCTGGACTGTCCTCAGAGGTGCACAACAACAGGACAAGAGGCCACGGGCACAGGCTACAGCAGGGGCAATGCCAACAATGTATAGTGAAAAAACAACTTCATAATGAGTGTTGCGGCCCCGGGACAGGGCAGTGGTGGGGGAATCTCTGCCTTTGGAGATATTAAAAACTCAGCAGGACAAGGCCCACAGCAACATGACCTAACTTCTAAGTTGGCCCCTTTGTGCAGGGGGTAGGACCAGAGACGTCCAGAGGTGCCATCCTGCCTCAGTTACGCTGCTTCTTTGGTGCTGCTTTGTAAGGAAGAGGAATTAAACCTTACTAGTTCTGCAGAGGCAAGGAAGCCGCAGGAGCTGCAGTCTGCCTCACCGGAGAGTTGTGTCTCTCTCAGACGAAGGTACAGCTGCTGAATACTTTCTTGGTGGTGTAAAAGGTTTGAAGAGGATTTTGGATCTCTTGGACCGGGCAATGACAGTGACTCTGTCCCCTGCAGCTCAGCGAGAGGCGGGAATCTCCTCCAACATGGTGCATTGATTCCTTGAGATGTTTTCAGAGATGGTGCAGGAGCGGCTGCGTAAGCATCCAGCGTGAGAGTGGTCCCCCCTGCCCTGCACACCCTGAAGAGAGAAAAGCAAGAGAAAAACAAAAGGGAAAATTTGCTCCTCAGTGTCTGCCTGGGACCTGGCCTGGCTGCAGGGAATTTCAAAGCAACACTTCAAAAAGGGGTTTTTGGTTTGTTTGGGTTTTTTTCCTGTTTGTTTTTAACAATTAATTCAAATGAAATGAAAGTTTTTCACATGTTGGGTTTGTTTTTTTAAAAAAGCTCTCAAATAATTAGAGTACTCAAAATAAACAGGCTCTTCATGCTTTATTACCTGATGTGTATTATGGCTCCATTAATGCACTGTGGCACTTCTGCCATTTTCCGTATTTCAAAATGTTTTAAAGATGGGACTCAAATCATCAACATTAATTGCCAGCAAAACAGAAACGAACCTTTTAAAAGGGAAATCATTTTATAGCTCTAATTTGATTAAGTAGTAAAGCTCATTGTTTCCATCTTAGGTGGACGGTAAAAACACAAGTAAAGTTAATATTTATTAATCTTAATGTGCAGGGCAGGTAATTACACTGCCCATTGCAGCAGTGTGGACTGCGTGACTCTCACTTGCTCTCTCGCTGTATGTTTGCACACCCTTCGGGTAAACAGGAAAAAGAGGAGGGTTTAGTGCTAATTAGATGAAATTCTCTTTCCAAAGTGCTCCTGATTTTAATCGTGTGCTCAGGACTATGGATGCAGGTAGGTAATTGTGTTTGGTGACAATGGCTAAAAACCAGGAGTGGGTGAGCAGCTCTGAAAGGAGCTGACTTATGCATGCAGAAGTACGTGTGTAGGCATACACACACACACACAGTCACAGATATGCTACCCCCGTGTGGTGTTCATTTCCCACACAGAAACCTTTCCACAATTCCAAAATGATTTTTTTCCCCATATTTTTTTCTTCTTGTCCCTTTCCTTGCAGCCTTTAAGCAAATCCAGCTAAGACATGGAGCATCCTAATGCTGTGAGCAGGACCAGCACCACACTGTCACCAGCATGAGCTATGGGACAGACGTGTCAGGGGCATTGCTGGAAACTGAGTCTTGAGCTCAGGAACTTTTGGGGCTGTTTCTGCCCTGCTGTAATTCTCCCTGTGCCGAGCGTGTCAAGGGGACAGAGCAAAAGCAGGGGCAGAGCAGAGTCGAGCATGCTGGCTGTCAGGGAGAAGAGGTTGCAGACTCTGTCCTGCAGACAGCAGGAGAGCTTTTGCAGCCAGTGGAAAACTGCCTCTCCTCGGCTGCTGATTCAAACCCACCTCAGGACAGCAGTGTCTGAAAGGCTTTGCCTTCAACAGTTTTACTTGCCACGTGTCTGTAAATCTGCTCACTTCCATCACTGCACTGAGCACTTGTCAGCATCTTGGCTGGTAGACACTGGGCTCTTCTGTAGGAAAGATGTTCTTACAGGGCAGGTGTAGATACATATGTGGGAGAAAGATCATGACAGTTGCCCAGGGCAGATAAGACCCATCACTTTGCTATGTCAGAACCATGCCAGGTGCAAAGAGCTTTCATGTCTCTGATTTGCCTGTGCCTGTGTTGAGCCCACTCTAATCATGGGGGCTTCACATGGCAAGCTGAGCCTTGCCTTCAGCCACACCATGTCTGTTTGAATGCCAAGCCTGGCTGGGACCTGCCAAGCCAAGGCAAGATTGGCCCCACAGCTCTGCAGACCGGGCTAGCTGGCAGTGAGTAGGTACTAAACCTGTGACCTCTGGATCAGCACTGACCCGAATTAACACGAGCTACTTCCAAGACCATTTGTGCTGGCTAGAAGCAGATTTAGAATTTTCCTAGCCTCCTCTCAATCAACCCAGTAAAGAAGAAAAGAGCCCCAGAGCATCACAAGTTTACCATTTGATTCCCCACCAAGCCTGCTCAGCATCTTGCAGGATTGGCCCTCCTGCATCCTGCCTTTTAATTGCTGACTGATTGTAATATAGGATTTTATTTTCCCTATAATGACTCTTGGGGCCCCCAGATGTTCTCCTCAAGTGTGGTTGCGTCAGCACTAGAGACTGAATGACTGATACCAGCAATTTTTACAGCTTGAAAGAAGAGAAATATGTGAAGGGGATTTAATTTAGCTCCAATATTGTGTCTTCATCTTCAAGACTTTACAAGAAAACGACACCAAAAGGTTATTTTACAACGAGAGGAGAGAGAATTAGCCTGAGAAAAGGAGAGATCACCAGGCTGGCTTTCTAATATCAGTTCATTACAGAGAACACATTTGCACAGCCACTTCGCTGCTGCTGTTACTTTAAACCTGGATGATTAAAAGCTGTAATTACACCATTTTAAATAAATGTCCGCTATCTGGATTATTATATTTTTAATTAGTGTGGCTCTGCCAAATGTTTTTATCCCTCTGATTGATTTGTTTATGCATTTGATTTGTTTATGTATTTATTTATAATTCATTGATCTCCCTGACCCTGCTATCTCCTGAGCATGCAGTTTGGTCATGATTCCAGCAAATGGAAGAGGACCGAACCAGAAAAGAGCAAAAGGTTCCAGGTCAGCTCTCCCTTATGAGATCTTTGCAGTTCTCCTTCTTTGCCTCTTGACCCAGGTGCTCTTTTGCTCTTTGCTTCCCCAGGACTGTGGGGGAGGATGAACAGCCTGGAGGACCGGCTGTCTGGGAGGCAGGATGAGGGAAAATTGAATTGCCATCCAGCAACCCTCAGGATTTGGTGCTGGCAGGAGCATCCCAGGATTCCCGAGGTTTCATCCTGTATGTTAGGAACCATTCCTTATCCATTGCTTCACAGGCAGGAACCTGCTCCTCTGTCTCTGGGGCACTCTCTAAAAATGTAAAATTTCCTTGGCAGAAGGCATGATTTCCTGGCAGGCTGGGTTACATGTGCTGGAAATAACTCTTCCAAGGCACAGGCCTCCACTGTCCAGATCTGAGTGCAAAGCATATTTCTAAGCCTTGCTCTCTTTCTTAACACCACCCGAATGTGACCGCTGGGTAAAATCCAGAATACGCAGCTACACCCATGCTGGATCATGATAACCCATTGCATGCTGTCCCCTGCCAGGGGCAAGGAGGGGCAAGCAAGAATAACTTGTAGATCATCATCTTGATGTTCAGGGCACTCCTGATGGCTGCTCAGGGGCTGTGCTGAGTGGCACACGTTGAGAACGCGCTGAGAATATTCAAGAGGCTGCTTGCTCCTTTAAGACTCCAGGGCACCTCTGCTCATGCACTTATCTCCTATCACATGTAATATCTGCAGGACAGGGACTGTCACTTGCTCTGACTTCGTGCTGCACCCACTACAGGAGGTTTCTGACTGCTGACAAGGGCCCTGAGGCACTCTGATAACGTGATGCATCACGATGAATAGTCTGCCTGCCTGGCAAATACTGCAAGGCTTCCAAACACTTGACTTTCCCATATTTTCTACAGTCTCTGGAACCCTTAAGGAATGGATCAGGCCTTCAGCATTGTAGAAGAGGAGTCTGCCTGTGTCCCCTGGCTACAACATAGTGTGAGGCCTCGGCATATCAGTGCTGTCTGCTGGTTAATGGCTTTTCCTCTAGCAGTGTGCCAGATGCAGCACTGCAGCTGCAGCATGGGTCAGGAGGACAGCCTGGTGACAGCACATTGCCAGGGAGGCTTTTGCAAGGGGAACGCTGTTACTGGGCAAGTTTCAGCGTGGACTGAGTGACAGGGCAGTAGATGGACAGCCCTCCCAGGTAACTGTGCTGGAATGATGTTTGTCCATCTATACAGAGCATTTCCAGGACTTGGTGGAGAGGAAGCTATAAAAGCAGCTGCTCGTGGGGCACTGGCTACCAGCAAAAAGGGAGCACAGCATTGAAGGAAACCTCCTGGAACAGCGTGTCCAGTCACCTGACCTCACAGCTCAACATGGATATGAATTTACTTTTGGAAGGCCACATAAAGGGCACCCAATTGTGTTGCACATAAGCTACGCAGCTCCACTCCAACCTCAAAGCCTATGTCCTTTAGCACAAAAAGAGTGGGTGTCCCAAGGACAGAGCAGGAAGGAATCAAAGAATAGAAACTGTAGAGGCTTCAGCCATGTTCTCATTGTGAATCCTCCAGCTACCCAGCCAGAAAATAGGGCAGAAACTAGATTTGGACATACCAGAGCCTGATTTCATGTGTGCTGGAGCAGCCCCTGGGCAGGTACAGCACTGGATGAATGGGGTAGGTGAGGGGATGGCCATGACTTTGGAGCAGCATTACAGAGAATTATAGTCTGCAGCAAACAAGTCGTTTTGGCCATTCAGAAAGGGTAATTACACTTTGAGATCTCTGGGGTGTATTTTTCTTGTTGGCCAGTAGTCAGACCGTGCATTCCTTTTTTCTTATTTTAATTAAAAATATTGGTTTGCCATGTTCACCAGGCGGCTAGCTCGTTCTGCCTGAGTACAAACGCTTAATAGCATTTTGTAATTGGCTGAATTGTCTGTTAGTAAATAAGCCTTGTAATTTAGTGAGCATCCTTGAAATGCTTACTGTTATACCTGACACAAAGCTGAGGACACCTACCTTCAGGAACTTACAGGCAAGAGAGGTGTTAAAGACAAGTCAAGGTGGTTTTACATGAGAATAGCAGCGTGCTCCTTGGGAAACGATGGGCTGGGATGAGGCACTGGCATTCTGCAGTTGTCCATAGCAACTCTGCTCTTTTGAACTCTCAGTTTGACAAGTGGAAGTGGATTTGAAAGTCTATGTCTTATTGATTTTACCTAAGAGAAAACAGAAACTTGTACAAATCGCTTTCCCTAATGAATTTCCTCTTGCAACCTTTACCTTTGGTAGGCTCATTGTGCAACTGGCGGTCATTGTGCAGAAAGGCAGAGATGCTGTTTTTTTAAAGCCCCAATCTCTTCAGGCAACTCTGAGCTGGGAACCAGGGCACTGTTGGTCTGATACTTTACTAACCATGAATGTTTTGACTGCTAGAAAATCCCATGTCAGAAGGACCCCTGTGGAGGTTGTCCGGGCAGGGTCAGCACCCCAACTGGTTCTCTGCCCTGTGCTCTGGCCAGATTTGTGTGCTCTGGGTTTAGTTTTGCCCCAAGACATCGGTCTCACCCACCTTATTTTTTTAAAGGCTAAAAAGTTGTGCTGTGACATGGAAACATGAAGACTTTGAGCTCTGGAAACAAGCAAACCCTATAGCTGTTCCCTGCAGCACACAGGGAACCTGGGAGACCCTCCTCCCTTTGCCTGGGTTGCACATCACCTGGTCTTAAGACTTATCTCCTCTTTGGCTTTGGAAAGAGCAGCAATTCACTCTTCTTTCTGTTTACCTGCACCCCTTGGAGATCAGCCTCCACATGCTCACCCAAGGAGCCCAGCCTGAGCTGGAGTGATACCTCCCTAGGTACGCACATGCTTTTAATGCTCCCCAGCTGAGTACCTGTGCCCCAGCGCTACCTGCCCCACTCTTTGCTCTTCTGAACAACAGCAACAGAGACATCAGCCAGAAACTGGGACCAGCTCCTGGGGGCTGCAGCCCCGGGGAGCCAGCACACAGATAACTCACCCGGTATTCATGCTGGAGTTTTTTCTTTATTGGTTCGTGGTTCACACCATCTGCCCGTTGATGTGTGTGTGTGGAGGAGGGCTGGCTGGTTCTGAGGTCCCAGTGCTATTTCTGCTGGTGGTTCTTCATGCCCCCAGGGACATCACTGTTGTGCAGCCCTGGAAAGGAGGGAGAAGCATGACATTGGCATCCTTCGAGGGGAGCTGACTGGCAGGGAGCCTGCTGTGGGCTGTCTTGCTCTCAAGTCTGTGTTGCTGCTGCAGGTGAATGGCAGGTTTTCCAGCTGGCAGGATGGCATCACCTCCTTCCCCTTTATGGTCCCTCCTGGGATCCCTGTTGATCTAAGGGGAGATGCTTCTACCTCAGGGTACATCCCCAAGGGAGGATGAGGAAGATGCTCTCTGGTGTCCTGTTCTGTCCGGATGATGGCAAGGCTTTGCTTCACATAGCTCTGCAAGAAGAGGGAGAGGTTTTCTAGGAAAGACTCCAGCTTTCCCATGGGCCATTTTTTCTTACATTCATATAACTTCTCTAGACCCTCCCTCAAATTCTCCTTGGAGCGAATTTTCTAGAACATGCTCTCTAAAATATCACCTGCTTTGTCCTTTGCAACCCTGTGAGCTGCCCGGAGGACCTCCTCCCCTGCTCCGACAGCTGTTCTGTTTGCCCCCTGCTTGGCAGTAGGACTGGCTGTCTTTCAGGGCTAAGCTTCCACCTCAGAGCCAGCGGCGTCTTCAATCAGGGTGAGGTGGTCCAGGATCCTCACTCCTTTCAGCTTGTACAAGTTGCGCAGCAGAGTTTTCAGGGTCCACAGCAGGAGTTCGTTTGTGCACTGCCTCAGTTTTTCCTTTGAGAGGGCCTTCATAAGCAAGTGGGCATCCAGCAGGATTTCATCCAGGTTGATGGTGCTGATGGTGCCTGGGAGAAGCCATGTGGTTCTCCACAGGCACTTGGCCAGCAGGTCGGAAAACTTATCTGGGCTGCCCTCAGCAGTCAGGCTGCCTTGGAGCAGCTTCAGCAAGGCACAAAAAATCCTTGTCTGGTCAGATTTTTCCAACAGCCTTTTCATGAGGACATTAATGGACTGTATGAGCTTCTGATCTTCCTCTAGGTCTCCGTCCAGGAAGTCTAGCATTAAGGTAAAGAGATTGTTCATTACATCCTTAAGCACTTCCACTGAGGCCTCCTGAGCCAGTTTCTTCTCCCGGAAGACACAATTACAGGCCTGGATGACACAGTTACATCGCAGAATGATTTGTTCCTTCCCCCATTTCTTATCTGCTTCCTTTTGCTGGTTGATAAACTTGAGTGATTGAAAGCTGGCTACAAGGAACTCATTAATGTGCCCAGACATGGCTTCTACTTTATTCTTCTGTCTCAGGATCTCCTCAATTTCTTTCATTGCCTGGATGCTGGTGTCACTGCTAATGCAACAAATAAGGGAATTAATGGTGGAGGTGATGTTATGACATGTGTCATCAGTGTCTGAGGAGACAGGCTGGGTTTGGAATTCAGGGATCATTTCTAACTGAATGATATCCTTCAGTCTAAAGAATCGTATTTTCTGGAGACCAGCCTGCTCGCTTGCTCATCTACACATGGAGGCAGTGTCTGGGGAGCCACATCTACCATATTGAAATTTCCTCCTTGAGAGCAGGTGGGCTCTAGCTTTGAGGGTGCATCTCCTGCATGCTGACAGGTGAATTCAGATCTTATGTTTGAATCATGCTGAGGTTTCTCACTGAAATGTTTTGCTGAAGAAACTCTTGACCTGCCAGGTTCCTGTTTTGCAATTTGTCCCAGCATCCTCATATGTTCTTCAGGAAGACCCCAAACCATTTTGAACAGGGCTTCCCTATGAGTTTTGCAAGCTGTGACCATAATGTTTAGAGCAGCACTATGAACAGCACTGTCTTGATCTCCAAGGAAAGCAGCTATCCTCTTCAAGGCTTTGCTAGGCTCGGCTCACATACATCCAGGCCGTACTTTTCAAGGAGATAACCCATCTCCACCAGGCAGCCTTCCTGCTGCTTAGTGTTATTGAACTTTATGCCTTCCATGAGGAAGCCAAACACCTTCTTAGCTGGATACACCAGGCACATCCTCTTCAGGACAGCATGCACCAATTTAAGAACAGTTTGCTTTGGCTCCCCCATCTTCAGGACCAGGTATGGAAGGAAGGAAAAGGCCTCATTGTCCATCAGCTGGTACTTTTCTTGGATCAGCAAGGTTAGCAGCAGATTGAAGTAATCTAGGCTCTTGATAAGCACCATGTGTTGGAGTCAAAGAAACGCAGGGTGACCCATTTCAGGATCAGGTCCAGGCAGCTGATAACTCCTTCCTTCTCTGTCTCTAAGTGCCTGGCCATGATGGCCAAGGCTTTGATGTGGTGCGGGAAGCTGGAGTGGAACATTTCCACCTGGAAGGTGCTGGACAGCCAGCTGCTCATCTGAGCTTTCAGCTGCTTGACGATGTACCTATCGCTGGGAGCAGTGAAGTTCCACTGCAGCACTTTGCTGCCTTTCTCATCCCTCATTCTCTGCTCTTTCCCCTTGGGGACAATGATGAAGATAGGTCCCAGTTTGCTGACCCCATCCTTCAGAGTAGAATTCATTTGTGCTTTTCCCTTGGCTGCACCTGTGTCTTTCAGGACTGCTTCTCCTGACAGGGTCCTTGGGACCCTGCTTCTCCTCTCCACTGGTTTCGGGTGCTGGCTCTTTAGCTGATGCTTCTGAACACAAGGCTGTTGCTGCAGGTGGTGTGGTTAGAACAGAGGGGAAAGTGGTCATGGTGGTGACTCTAGGGTGTCTGGAAAGTGACTTAGCAGAAGCAGTAGACTGGGCTGACGGACTGTCATTGGCATTCTCTAGTATCGCAAGTATGTGGTCCTTTGCAGCTGCCTTCAGCTCACTGGTGGCTTCGGTCATCTTCTCAAAGCCAAGGTGCATTATGAAGAAAGACAGGGCTGCCTGCAAGGCTGTCTGCATGTCCCTTTTGCTGTCCTGCAGGGAAGAGTAGAGGTGAGGCACACACCGAAGCAAGTCTGAGGGAGCTGACTTGAGGGTTGGCAGCTGTTCGGCCAGACACTGCACCAGCTCTCGCTTCTGTAAAGGCATTTCTTCACCTAGATCTTCTGAAATGTCCTGCCCATCCACCCACTCCAACATGTTGATCTGTGCAGCCCAGGCATTCACGGCAGCCAGGGCGGCAGCTCTCATGCTGCTCTTGCTTTCCCTAAACAGCAATAAGGGGAAAGCCCAAGTCCTTCATGTGCTATTTGACATTGGAACCCATGGCTGTGGACAGTTGCTGGAGGACACTCAGGGCCGTCTGTACCAGGGTGGGGTTCGGGTTGCAGAGACAAGCTCTCAGGGCTCTTAGGAGCTCTCCTATGTTTGGTTGGATGAATCTGGCATGCTGAAGGATGCCTGCAACCTCTTCCAGGCCCTCCCTATGGATGGTTCAGTTCTTCTACTGCAGCTTTGACACCAGCTCTGGTGTGATCCTGTCACCAATGTCTATGGCTTCAGTCCTTCTTTGATCCCCTGGGTCCTCCTGGGCCTTATCACCCAGGCATGGCTTGGGATTGGCACAACTGGAAATTGGTGAGACCTGTCCATGCAGCTTCTCCAGCTCAGCATCTATCTGGGGAAGAAGGGGCAGCTCTTCACTCTCCATCAGTGCTCTCAGTGAGTCTCCCATGTACAGGTAAATAACCCCCAGCAAGGTGATCGCCGATCTCTGCACACCTGAGTGAACAGCAGCAAGAGCCATCTTCAGGGTATTGACCAGTGCCATGGCATCCATCCCAGCAAAGCCAAACTCCAGAATTGCATTTGACAGCCAGTCCAAGATCTTGGAATGGATCCTGGAGTTATTCTGTGAGAAGGCCAACAACATAGCTGTCTTTGCCATCCAAGGCAATGAACATGCCTCTGCTATAGCTGTCAGGGCTCCTTGAGCATTGTTGCTGCATAACACATCTCCCACCATTTCCACCACACTTTCCAGGACAATTTGAGGAGATATTCCAGAGAAGTTCCCTTTCTGGGCTAGCAAGGTGCTGGTGTGAAGTTTCTTCTGCATCACCTGCAGCTTTGTTTCTTTGCGTCCCCGTGACAGCAGACTCACCAGGGCTTGGCATGGTATCTTGCTTTTCTTCATCTCCCTGACAGTCTTCTGAAGGGTATCCATGCTGGAAATCCTCTTTTTCCAATCGTTGCTTTCCAAATGCTCTATGCAGGCTTCAGGGAGAACAGCCGCTGCCTTTTCCCCACACTCCTCTGCTGAGAGCTCCAGTTCAAACATGTTGCTTGAGCCCAGTCTTCCTTTTTGCTGTTGGCCTCTATCCTTCCAGGGATGGTGAGGTTTTCTTCCAAGGACCCTAGGACCCTAAACCAGGAGCAAGAGAGTATCACTGGGTGTCCCTGCCACTAGGCCATGCCGAGGGGATGGAGATGTTAGGGCAGCAACTTTAGGCCCCTCCTGACAGGGTGTATAGAGCCCATGGAACATTCCCAGAGAACACTGGCCATTGTGAGGTTGGTGTGACCCCAGGTCTGCTGGGAGGACAGCCCGTGGGGAGCCACACTGGTGTGGTGGTGTCCCATTGCCACAAGCAGCTACCGCTCTTCCCACAGCGGGGTCTGAGCCTCCAAAGTCCAGGACCACTTCTTGCAGCTGGGAGGAGAAGATGTCAGCACAGGTGACATCACCTGCAGCCCCCATTGCCTCCGGGGACTGTTTATTCAAGCCATGGAAGATGCAGTCTCCTGCAGCCTGGAACTCTCATGTCTGGGAAACAGTGACTGCCACACATTGTGCCAAAGTGCCACTACCACGAGCCACCTGGTCCTCTGAGCCTTTAACTGGACATAGCCCTTCCTCCCTCTTCCCCTGCCGTTGCTGCTTAGACTGTCAAGTTTCAGAAGAGCTGAGTGAATAAGGAGTTGTTTTGGATGCTGAACAACAAAAAATGCCAGGGGAAGAAGATTTGCATGGAAGCAATTTCTTACAGGTTGCCATTAGAACAAACCCCACTGCATTTAACCCTAGATAGAACAGTTCACTTCTTACTTTCATGTTATTTAACTTTCTTCTAACCCGTTAAAAATCGGCAACTCTGACATGAGAAATGCCCTTTAGAAAGGAAAAGCAGGCACTTAGTTCAGGGGAAAAATCTTTGTCAGTGCAGCAGCACTGCCTGCATCCTCACACAGCTCTGGCCCCCAAAAGTCCTGCTCCATGGAAAGCCCCTCTTTGCAGGACCCCTGTCTCCAGCCCATCTCCCTGTGGTGAGGTCGTAGCCAGAGCTCAGACAGCCCCTGGCATAGAGGACACCCATCCTAAGCATCTGCTTTTACAGATACAGACTATAAATAGGACAATCTGTGCTCTTTGGCTCTCTCTGCTGGCTGCAGTGCACCCCATTCCTGGGCTTGTGCTGAGCAATGTCCCCCCACATTGCACCCTTTGGGGAACAGGTTGGTGTGGGGAGCAGAGACACAGGGAAAGAAATATTGTATTTGAGCCTCTGGGAAGAATCACAAACCCTGACAAGCACAAGAAGTAAAATAGGGAAGAAAAGAGGCGGCAGCAAAGATTTACAAAAGAGCCTTGCAAATGTGACAGCCAATTTCCAGGGGGGTCCTTTTTCTTCCTTAAACCTCAGTCCTGAGCAAAAGGAGAGATTCTCCTTGAAGGCAGAACACAGGGCTGTGTAAGGGAGCAAATGCTCTACCTCGGGGCACAGCAGCACCGGGCTTATTGCCGGGCCGGGAGGGATTCACTGACTCCTGCTCTGTGCCCGAGGGAATCTCCTAACAAGCGTTGAGGGACAAGCAAGGGAGGTCCCAGGAGCGTCTCCCGGCTCACCTCCTGGGAATGCTTTGCCAGGGCTGGAGGCCAGGAGCGATTCCTCCCTCCACACCATGGAGCACAGCAGGCTGCCGGCTGCAAGAGCCAGCTGCACGGAGGGGGAGGCAGCGGAGAGCATCAGGAGGGATGCTCTGGCATTGTGTGCGGGACCAAGTGCCTCTCCCTCCGGTCCAGCAGCCAACCCAGGTGATGAGCAAAGTGTGAATTTCAGTGCATCATTTTATGCTTTCTCAGGGAATGTCTCTGTAGGAAATACTGGGGACCTTCATTAAATTCATTTTGTTAATTGAATGACCAGGTGGGTTTCTTTGTCAGATGTTGTTGGAAATACTAGTTCATGGCACAAACTGGTGTTTGTATTATACGTATGAGAAAAACTGAACTTCATGATTTTTTTGTGACCTTGTTAATTTTTCTGGTGTTCTACAAGTTGTTTATGGGGTAAGTCTCCTAAGACTGAGATCCAAAAAGTCTTCTGAGGTACTCACAGCATCTGGCCAAACAGTTATTCTCGGAAGTGCAATTAGATGTTGACAAAAAGTATCAAATAATTCCCTAATAAAAAAAAGGAGAAGAAAATGCTCAGTGTAAGTGAGTTTTATTGCATTATTCTGGTGAGAAGCTGTCAAAGAGTCAGAAGGTGTTCAGAGAGCAGAGAGTACAGTCTGTTCCTTTATCATAATAACTTTTATTGCCTAGGTATAGCTTTTCTCACCCTGGTCAATAAACATCCTGCTGCTTTGCTTTCAGAGAGTTAGGACTCGGTTGCAGCAGTGAGTGCTTCTTTCCAAATGCCTGGTGATGACCCATACGGGGACTGGAGGTTGCTCCAGCGCTCCCCAGAGGTGCTGGGAGTTGGGCAGGATGAAAAGGAAGAAGATTCCTGTGGTGAGAGCAGAGACCTGAGAATCCAAGATGCTCCCAGTGGCTGCGGATCAGAGCGATGGTGTAATGATTGCTAGGAGCCACAGAGGCAGAGTAAATGCAAAGGCAGCGCAGAGCATCTTACGGCTGTTCTGAGTGAAGGGTAGTTGTGCCCATGGGTCCAGGCTCTTGGTCTTTTCTGCGGAGCCAAAAGGAGTAAGATAGTGCCAGAGTGGACCCAGGCTATGAAATCTGGATCCCACAAGTATTTCCTCTGCACCACAGCTAGGATCGCTTCAAGATGTCACCAACAAGCCTTATGGGCCAAGGAATACTTGCCTTTTTTACCAATTTGGGCTGTACACAAAAAAAAATCGTGGCCTGCTTGCTAGAGTGAATGACCCTCCCTGGCATCGTTAGTCGGAGAGTTTGCTGCTGGGGATGGCTGAGAAGCTCATCACTGACTTTCCGGGGGGGAATGTGTGTTTCCAGGCCTTATACAACCTTTTCTGGTTTTCATTAAAAGCAACTCTTCAGACAGCAGTTTCAAGCCCTTTTATGTGGTTTCTCATGGACATGTCCCTGCGCTGCCTCAGATGAATCACCGGGTTGAAGGTACCTGCTGGAATGGGGATTGCTCTGGGTCTGCCAGTGACACCGAGTGCAAGAGGGGAGATGAATCAGCTGTGTGTGGATCATCACAGCCCCTAACCTCCCCCAGGCCCGTGCTGAGGCTGCTCCTCCATGGAGCCTCGGGTCTGAGCTGCAGAGAACATCGCTTGAAAACCTCTCTCAAAAACTGCTCCCTCCTTCAGCAGTTCTGGCCCATGGGAGCTGACCATACCCATGTGCTCATCCCAGATTCAGCCTTGCCCAGCAAGAGTCTTCCCAGCCCAGGACACTCTTCCTTGGCTGTGTGGCCAGGGATTAAATATAGCCATTTAATCTCTTTACCCCGTAATTCCCACCTATCAAAGAGAAGCAATAAATCTTTCTTTGTCTTTCTAGTCTTTTTAGCTCAGCAGGGCAAGACCGTGTCTTGCATTGTGTTTGTATGGCTCCCAGCACCTGGGATTGCTGGCGCTGCCGCAGTGCAATTACGTGTGGTGATACTGTATTTAATGCCCTGGGAGCTGTCTCCCCAAACTCCAGGAGCTCCTGAGTTGACGGAAGGAGCAGGTTTGTCTTTCTGCCTCTGAACTGAGGACATTCGCACATGCCTCCACCAGTATAGCTTCATTAAGCTTCGCAGAAGCTGCCGTGCCGTGACGCCAGCTGTACTGCTGAAACAGGCTGGTGTAGCATGTGAATCACTCTGTCTTTAATTCCTGCTTGCGCTTGAGGATCATCCACATCCCTGTTTGTGATGGGTTTCACTCCAGCAATTGGCAGGATTAAACTCCCTTCAGAAGCACTGGCTGAGCATAGGGACCAAGAGGAAAAACCTTGGGCGAGTAGTGGTCTATTTATATCCCATGAAAGATGGGCTCGGTGCATAAGAATAGTCAAGCCCCTGGCACCTCCACCCCCTTTCTGTTCCTGTAGCTGCTCTCTTGAGGCTGTCTCAGCACTGAAGAACTAGCTGCTTTTTGAAAGCTAAGTGGAACCTCAGTCAAGACAGGACTTAGCAGCCAGGGATGGGGAGGTCTCTGCTTTATTGAATCCCCTAAAATCTGCTGCCTTGACGATGCACAGCAGCAAAGGAATCAGATGTGAGCTAGGACCATTGCTCTCTCTTCAGAGAGTCTGTCTCCACACTTCAAACAGGGTCCTATTCTCACCCTGTCTGCTTTTAGGGCTGAGAAACGATCTACATTACCTGTGCTTCACAAATGTCTTTTTGGAGGCTTCCCCCACAACAGTGCCAGCCCTTCCCTCTCCCAGGGGTGAGTTAATCCTGCACCCTCCACAGCTGCACCAGCCACAGAAATCCAGGGGGCTATAAAGGGTGCCCTGTGTGCCAGGGCTCTCGCCCTGTCCCCCCAAAGCACTGGGAGGATCACCGTTCCCTGCCCAGTCTGCAGTGCGCACAGCTCTGGTAAAGAGGGCAGAGCCCTTAACCCCACTGCGCTGCATGCAGGGCAGTGGAGGCCGAGGGCCGTGCGTTTCCCCAGGTCACACCACAAAACCTATCCCTCTTACAAGGGAGGAGGAGAGGAGGCTCCCAGGAGCTGGGGAGACGCAGGATCATGTCACGGCAAGGCTTCTCCAGCAGGTGCAGGATCCAGCTTCCCCGGCAGCAGCCAGGCAGGGAGCAGGCAGCCCTTACCCCTGCCTGCAGCACAGGCAGCAGCCGCGGCTGCCCTGCTCCAGGGAAGGAGGGCGGCATCCAGTCCTGCCTCTGGGCTCGCAGGGACCGATGCCAGCAGCTCCCCTCCCCGCACACATCCCCCGCTACCCTCGCCTGTTGCCAGTCGGCTGTGGAGCAGCTCAGCCGAGCCCTGCGGTGAGTGAGCATGGCAGGGCTGGGATTTCACATTGGCACTGCTATAGTTCCTTCCCAATGACAAGGGATTCACCTGCCTGCAACTCAAATCAGAGCCCTGCCCAGAGGGAAAGGAGGCGCAGACCAAGAATAAAGGCAATGGCCCACAAGCCATCAAGAACGATGCTCCACAGAGAGCTACGCTCAGCACAGACCAGAGGGGACTTAACATGCCCTCAGCCGGGGAATCCACCTCCATCGGGGTCATGCTCAGCCCTCCGCCCATGAACATCTCTAGGATCCCCCATTTTTCACCTTTCCTTCACATGCGATGGCTACGAAATATTTATCACCTTTAGTCCTGAATGATGAATTTCTCATCAAGGTGACGCCTGTCCCATGCAGGATGCATGCTCTACAGCTCCAACTCACCCATGATTGCATGTCACAAACCAGCATGGCCAGAAAGGGAAGAGACTCTGCAAAAGCACGAAGAATTTCTCTTCCATTGAGAGAAGCATGTCTTTTTCCCGATGCTATCTGCTACCCTAATGAACCTTTTAATATTGCCTTTAATGATGGTGTAGTGGGTAGAAAAACTGCTGTAACCAGTTTATTAGATGGAGAGGGGCGGACGGCATGGCGTTAATATCTCAGCTTTACAGGGATGCGAAACCTCCCCCTGCACAGCAGAACAAAGGAAAACTTTCGAAGGAATCCCAGAAGCAGTGTTTGTCGGGGATGTTGCAAGGCATAAAATATGCCAGGTAAGGAAACCGTTTAGTGTTTGTGGCTGAGGAGAGAATGAGGTATGTGTGGGGTTAACTTGTACTGTGAACCACTTTTATGATCCCCATCACTTGGAATACACAGCTGTGATTTATAGTGATGTCTCGTGATGGGTGTAAATCCGCTAGACTGACTGAAGTGCCAGCGCTGTGGATTTGACTCAGCCACAATTACAGGGATTTGATATCTAAAATACCACTGTGTCTCTAGGTCCCTTAGAAAGACCACAGCAAAAATATTCACTTTAAGAGATACTGTGTGCGTGTGCATATGCGTGCATGTGGATGCTGTTTGCTGTTGCTGCCCTGAGACGGGAGGCATTTCGAAGACAAGCAGCCTGAGAAGCGACTTAGGTTTTCTCATTGACCACCAAGTCTCAGCATCACCATTTGAAACATAAACTTTATTGCAACAAAGAATTAAAAATAGTACATCTGAAAGAGTTGCAGAGTGCATGTCATTAAAGAACTAGTGAGAAATCACAACTCAAGCAAATCGTGTACAATTGGAACAGAAAGTTTTATTAAAACAACTGGAAATCAAACTCAAATTTTCCTTGTTTGTTTTAATTTCACCATAACCGTGGATTGAGTATTTACAGTCTTCGCCTCTTGTGGTGAAGGTTCTGCTCAGGGCAGGGGGCTAGGAAGAAGGCAGGGATGGATGGGGAGGACAGGTGGGTTTCAAAAGCTAACAGGATGTGAAAGTTTTCCAGAAGAAGTTCTTGCAGCCCGCTTTGCGTTCCCGGGGCGCCAGAGCAGGGTTTGAGTTAGCTGAGCGCTCCAGCTCCAGTCTCACTTCATCCTGCTCAGCCCCTCGGGACAAGTCCTCAGACTCCAGGGCTTCATTTTCTGTCTGGCTTGGCTCTGAGAGCAGTTCTGCCAAAAAGTACTTGGCCAGTTCCTTGGGGCAGAAGAGAGAGAAAGAGAGAGAGAGACCACAATTACTCTATGGTTTTTGGGGGCTCACCACTCTCTCCCTCTAAGACACCTCTGTGCCCAGATTAGAGACATGCTCGACTCTGGAGGAGAAGGGGAGCCCCAGCTTTCCGAAGAGCCCAGCCCAACAGCTGCTACGCAGCAGCTGCGCCTACGAAATAAAGCGGAGCAGAAGGGCACTGACATCTACCTGATGTGGGGAAGAGACTGCTGTCCTGGCTGTGGCAGGGAATGAGGTCATGCGAGCACCACCCCACCTTCCCTTCCCTTCCCTTCCCTTCCCTTCCCTTCCCTTCCCTTCCCTTCCCTTCCCTTCCCTTCCCTTCCCTTCCCTTCCCTTCCCTTCCCTTCCCTTCCCTTCCCTTCCCTTCCCTTCCCTTCCCTTCCCTTCCCTTCCCTTCCCTTCCCTTCCCTTCCCTTCCCTTCCCTTCCCTTCCCTTCCCTTCCCTTCCCTTCCCACTGGTCCAGCACGCTGTGCTGGACTCAGCGAGGATGCCGCGAGGATGCTGCTAAAGTGACACGGAAAAGGTCTTTGGGGGAGCTTGCAGGGGAAGCTGAGTCGGGGAACCTTCTAACTGGGGGTTATTTTTCCTCTTGCCCCTCCAAGCCCTGGCTGTCCCCTCGCATGGCTAAAGACATCCTCCTGCTGCACTGAGGCAGCTGCCTTGATTCAGCGCCCCGGAGAAGCCCTGGAGAGCTTCACCAGGGGCTCTGCCCTCTGCCCCTGCAGCAGCTGCTCCTCATCCCCCACCAGCACCCAGCTGGGCTGGGCTGGGGGGGGGTCTCCCCTTCCCGCCCCCAGCTGCCCAGGCTGTCACTGGCTCAGCCCCGGCAGGGAACCAGGGGATCTGCCGGGGAACCGGGATCTGCAGCAAGCAACTGGGGTTCTGAAATGGGGTCATTGGGGAGGTCCGGGGAGGAACTGGAGATCTGCACTGAGGGTACTGGGGTGTCCAGTGGGGAACTGCAGGGCTGTGCAGCAGTGAAGCCGGGGGTCTGCAATGGGGGTGCCAGGGGCTCTGGCGGGGAAACGGAGGGTCTGCAGCGGGGAACTGGGGGGTGGGTAGGGGTGGGGGTGTCTCCGGCGGAGAAGCGGGGGTCTGCAGCAGAGAAGCGGGTTCTGAAGCAGGGGCGTCGGGGTGCCCAACGGGGTGCCCGAGGGGTGCCCGGGGTGGCCGCCCCGTCGCGGGGCTCTCACCTGCTTCCCGGCGGCAGCAGCCAGGGACTTCTGCAGGAACTGCCGGAGCCGCGGGTCCGAGGGGGCGGCCGAGACGGTGCCGAGGGCCAGGGCGATGGAGAGCAGGGCCAGGGCGCACTGGAGGCGGCACGACAGCATCTCGCCGGCGGGTCGGGCGCGGAGAGGCGGCGGCGGGGAGGCGCTGGCGGCTCCGCTGCGGCTCGGCTCCGGCGTTGGGGATCTCCTCGCCACCCGCCGCCTTTATAAACCCTTCTCCTGACGTCAAGGCGGGGGCGCCCCCCTCGCCCCACGCCGCCGGGGGTGGGTCTCTGCCCGGGACCGGGGGGGGAGGCCGGGACCGGGGATGCTCCGCTCTGCCCGGGGCTGGCCAGACGTCCACGGTGCCCCCCGAGTACCCCGCTCCGGCCGCCCCCCGGCCGCCCACGACCCCCGGCGCGTTTTCTCCCCAAATCACCGCCCCTCCGGAGCCCCCGACCCTGCCCGTCCTCTCCCTCCTCCCCAGCCACAAGCCCCGTGGCGCGGCAGTGGGGGCTCCCGGCTGTCCACCCCGCGGCTTGACCCCCATGCCGGAGGGCTAAGCCCCCCAGCAGTCGCGGTGCCAAAGCCCTTCGCCCTAGCGCGGCTTCCCGCCCCGTCGGGTAAGAAACGGCTGCAGAGTCCGGGGAGCTGGAAAGGGTTCCCTTAAGGGCGGATTTGCCCCCGGCTCCAGCAGGGAGTGGGGGATGTTGAGGTGCCCCCGGGGGTCCTTTCTGCCTTCCATGGCCCCTTCGGGGCTCTCCGGCACCGGTACTTGCTCAGACCCTCCCTCCGATCCCGGCCAGCTCCACCGGCCGTCGGGGCAGCTCTGCTGGTAGCCAGCAGCCTCCCGGGATAGCTCTGCAGCTCGGGGAAGCAGTAACAAATCGCTGCCTCGGTCGGGGCGTGCAGGTCCCTGGCTGAGCCTGCAGGGACCCCTGTCTCCATCCCAGGGTCATTGGACCTGCTGGCCCCATGGGGGATGCGCCTGTCCCACTGGGATGGTTGGTCTCCTCGACTCCTCCAGCCTGTCCCTGTGAGCTGGCTGATGCCCACACTGGGAAAAGCTGCTGCAAGCCCCTGTGACCCCAAAGGACAGGCCTCTTCATCTATCTCCCAGCTGGCAGGAGCAGAGCAGGATGTGCAAGGAAGGGGCTCTGCTACCACCCAGAAAAGGGGTATCAGGGGCTCTCTCCCATCTCAATTTCCAGCTGAGAAAAGTCAAAAGCTTGTGGGGACAAGGACCAAAGCACTGCACAAAGGTCTCCAGAAATCTCCAAAAGGACATTTTGTTTCATGTTGAATTAATATGCCTCCCCCCCCCCCCGGCTTCAACCCTGGTGCTGCTGGCTGGGTTTGCTGAGGCTGACCTGGGAGCATGGAGCATGAACCAAGGTGTTCCTGCTCTGCTTTACAGTCCAGCAAGAGGAATTAGTGCTGGTCGCTGGTCCCTGACCAGGCAGACCTCTGGGCTGAACTGGGACTGCCCTCTCTGGATGGTGCCTCCCTTCCTTTGTGCAGACATCTGCAGCCACACATAGCCTTCATCCTCTGTGTACTCTCCAAACCATGGTGCAAAATGAATGACACCCATGAAAGAAGCAGCCTGCATTTGTAGCCCAGGAGACCCTCTGGGTTGGGTTGACTTGCGCTGCTTTTACAGCCAGCTTTCCCCCAGCTGCCTGACCTGAACAAGGCCAAGCACTGCACTCCTGGGACCCTGTCTGTCTTCTAGCACTGGTGTTGCTCTGGGGGAACTGGTAGAGATGAGTCAGCCCCTGCTCTGGTTCAGACACATTCCCTTGTTTTGGGCACAGGACACAGCCTCCTGCCAAGGCCAACAGGAGTGATTTGGACCCAAAAAGAGCAGATTAGCTTCAAGGGCCATGACTCCCAGAGCTTCTCTCTCCACCATGTCCCTGTGCTAGCAGCTGGACCAGCATCTCTCTCCTCCCGCAGTCAAAGAAGCAGAGCCAGTCCTGGGCATGGCAAATGGCCAAGGCAGCAGATGCCAGGGCATCAAACATATCCTGGCCCTCTTGCCTGCCTTCAAGAGAGATTTCCTAGGGATGGTTTCTCCCAGCAACAGAAATTTCCCCACTTGTCCTAGCTGTGCCAGTAGCAGCAAGCTGGGCTCTCCCAGTTCACTTGCACTGGGAATAGACTGCTTTTGTAGCTAGCAGGCTCTCATCCTTGGCACAGCGCAACCCAGCTCTGCCACGCTGCAGTGCCAGCCTGGACCAGCTTTGCAAAGGGCCCCAACTCCCCAGCAGCTCGTCCCAGCTCCCACAGCCCCAGGCAGAGCAGACTGCTTGGGTGCCATATTGGGAAGGAGCAGAGATGGAAATGGGAAGGCGCACTGTGTTATTTCAGACTCCCCTGTGGCTACTGGAAGCTGTTGCCTAATGTCCCCTGCCACTTCACACAGCAGGCAACTGTCCAGCCTGGCACCCGTTTACCATTCAACTTGGCACCCTAAAGGGAAGGGGACACTGGGAACCCCCATCACTCCTGAATGGGGAGAAATGGCTACCAGCTCCTTGAGCTGCCACAGCTATGGATCTGCACCGATGTGCCACAGAGATCAGTTCGGTGTCTGATTTCCCAGGGTACAGCAATGGGCTGGAGCGCAGACTTGGACTGCTGCATGGGATGGAAAGCCGTGCTACATTTCGGCACCGTTAGGGCCCATCTGTAAACCAGCATGGACCTGGGAGCTGTAGGAGTTGGCACAGTGCAGGAACAACCTCCTTGATGAGCTTCCCGTCTTTCCTGTTTCCTGCCGGCTTTGTGCAGGGCCAGCAGGACTCAGACTCTTTTAATGGGATTTTGCAGAGGTGCAGAGCTCAGTCTGAGATGGGTGGGCTCTGGGCGGGCCAGCAGGCCTGTTTTTAGGAAGCTGGGATGGTTACGCTGGTGTAAAATGGGGGAAGATATCAGACTTGAGCCCTTAAGGGGTTTTGAAGGGCCTTTCTTTATGTCCTGCCCAAATCCAGACTGCTCAGCGCCCTGTTCTTCTCCAGCTACCTGCAGCACCTCTGTGTGCATGAGTCCAGCCCTACAAAAGACTTTCAGCCCAGGGCTGTTCCTTGCTGGCCCTTGTCCTCACCCACCCTTTGTTTTTCATTTTAACATCTATCCACCCCAACCCTGCCCTGCCAACCCTCCCTGGCCATCTGGCAGTGCAGGGCATCCTGCTGCAGAGCAATAATGCCCAACTGTGCTTTGGGCTAGGAGCAACGTCACTGCAGTTGGAGAGATGTGCTCCCTACAGTGTAGTCCCAGGCAAGCACAGACCCTCAGTCACATTGCAGATCCCTGGTTTTGATGGTCACTCTGGCTACTGTGGCTCTTCCAGCCACATGGAGACAAGGTTTGGAAGACCAGGTTGGCTCTGACTCCACCTCTCTGTGCAGCACTGGAGCTGAGCAGCTGTGCCCCTGCTCCCCCTCTACCTGGGGGAGGCTGCAGGAATTACAGCTGTGTCCTCTAGCAACAGGAAAAATATTACTGCAGGGAAATGTCTTGGATTTGTCCCACTGAATTTCAGATGCTTATCTGAGGAAAGCAAGGGTGTGCTCATTTTCTGCTCTCTGGTCCTGTGCCCCATCAGGAGATGACTTGGCTCCTGAGCCAGAGCAGCCTCAGGAAGGCTCTGATGTCCACCTTGGCTGGTTTTCTCTTCCTGGGATTCAGCTGAGGTTGTGAGGCTAGTGGAGGCAGGATCAGAGCCAGGGCTTTGGTGGGAAATTTTCCCTAGAGACATCTCAGCCTGTTTAAAGGAAAGAAACTGAGTTCCCAACAGGTCTGAGCCTTGTTGCTGGATAAAATGTTGAATGGACCAAAATTCTTGGCGCCCTCAGGTAGAATTTGGGACAATCGGTCTGATCTCCAGCTGAAAAGTTTTGATATTTCATTTCAAAGTAAATTTAAAGGAAAAATACAATTTAAATGAAGATGAAAACATGCACTTTGATTCAGAAAATCATCTTGTGCTGACCTGAAGGAACCAGCAATGAGGGAGTGGAGAAAGGGCGTCCATCTGCTCCATACGTCTTCGGACTGTCTCCTAGGTAAGGGCAGACCTCCAGACGTCCTTACGACTCTGGTGCAGGCATGGAGGGGTGAATTAAGTTGCAGATTGATTTACCAGTTCCCCCTCCCCCAGCTCCTCTATGGGATCACTGTGCTCTGAATTTTTTTTACACTCATTCTCCAGCCAGATAAATCCATCATCCACTTGGCTGTGGCGAAGGCGATTCTGTTCCTTTCTTTCTGCTGCAGTGCTGCGGGGCATGTAGCTTTGCAGACGATTGAATTGCATTGAATTTCTGTGACTGCTTCCTTATCCCCACGTTTCCAGCTTGCTCCACAGATCCAGAGCAGGCCAGCAGTGCCCGGGACTGTGTGCACAGGCTGCACGCCCAGCTCCGCACCAGCAAAGCGTGCCCTCTGCTGTCACCGCAGCCGCAAGACTGGCTCTCATCGCACCTCGCCTCCCTGGCTATCACCTACAAAATGTGCTCCAGGTTCTCTCAGCTCTACTTTCATGAGCAGGACAGTTTTGCCATGCATCACTACCTTGCCAACATAGAAAACTCCTTTTTCTTATATTCTAGCACTTAACCTGGTAGGGCCAAGCTGTGATCTGGGAGCCAGGGATGTGAAATTCCTCATCCTGGCTCTGGACATGCATCCCGCGCTGCAGGGCAGTGAGGAAGCCACCACAGCCCCGCAGCTCTCGCAGCTTGCTGAAAACCTAATGGAGCAGCTTCCTTGTGGAGGGCTGATGCTACCCCAGGCGATACAGATGAGCAGAGGAAGAGCAGTTGGTCATGCCTGAATGATAATGAGAAACAAGAGCTCAACAAGGGAGAGAAACTCCCACCAACTGGTACCGTGTGTCCTTGGGACGGGCCACGCGTAGAGCGGTGGTGTTGGAATTGTACAAGGTCTTGCTAGAGCCCTGAGAGGTTTCTGGGTAAAATGCTGTTTCTATAGTAAAACTTGGGCACAAATCCAAAAGAATTGGTCTCTCCATTAATTACAGTCATCTGGCATTTCTGCTTCAGGTAGCAAAGTGGGAGGGGAGCCAGGCTGTGGAGGTTCACAGAGGAGGGATCCTGCTACCTAATCTTTGTGATGTTTCCGTCTAAGAGCCCGAGCTGTGTTCAGGATTTCTGTTGCTGCTACCTGAGATTTATTCCCGGTCTCAGCCTCCTAGGATGCTGCCACAGCATCTGTAGGGCTGAAAGCAGCCCCCTCGAAGTCAGACAAGGGAAAGATCAGCGCAAACATGTGCATAAGCAAAGGTGAACAGGATGAGCTAAGAGCAGTACCAGGGTATTTACCTGTACCACTGCGGTGACTACTAGGAGCTGTGTTAGGGACTGTACAAACGGATGCTGGCCTGTGCTGTAAGGAGTTATCAGCATAAGGCAAGAGATCATGGATACAGATGGGTGAGCACATGAATTCATGAAGTAATACAGGGCTCTGCTTTCTCTTCATATATAATTCTCCTCTATAAACACTAGCTCCACAACAAGAGCTTGGGCCTCCCTTCCCTCCAGCTGCGACACTGACCCCCTCTCAGAGAGGCCGGGCCAGGAGGCTCCAGGTGGCCGTAGGCACTTGGGTCCAACCCCACAAAAAGGCAGCGTGCATCCCAGTGACACAGGATCCTGCCCGTGGGATCGCAAGGGCTTTCAGGCCGCTCCCGGCCAGCTCGGGCCGCAGCTGGTCATTCCCCACAGCAGATCAACAGCAGGGGGGACGGGCTGGCCCTGGAGACAAGCTGCAGGCAAGCACCTGCCTTCTGCCTGCAAACCTTCCCCCTTTCGCCGACAGCAGCAGATCTCTCAGGTCGGCCTGCAATGTTTTTTTTTTTTGGACCGATGTCTTTATTCCGGGGACTCCTCGCTTAAACACCGTCTTCGCCTGCCCTCTCGTGGAAACCCGGCAGAATACAGCGGAGCGCCCCGAACCCTCCCGCCGGGCCCGCCGGGGCGGTGCGGAGCTCGGCCCCGCCGTGCCGAGCCCGGGGCCGGGGCTGCCGCGGGCCGGGGCGGCGGGAGGTGCGAGGCAGGGGCACGCCGGCCGGCAACGCTGCCAAGAGAAAGCAAGCACCGACGGTGCCGTTGAGTCCAGCTATACGCCGACCAAACATCCACATTTTGGCAAGTCGCAGCCTTGGTGCCCGCATTTAAGCCGTCCACATTGTAGTGTCATTTTTTACTCAGCACAGGTTTTTCAGCACCAAAACCAGGCCCAAGGACTAGAGAAAAAAGTTGGTGGGCGCAGCGAGTTCAGCACAGCGGTTCACAGCATCGCTGTGGGCATCCCTCGAGCCCTGCTCAGCCCCGGGAAACTTGAATCCCCATTGCTCTGCTGGGCCTTCCTGAAGCCTGTGCTGAGAAGTAAAATGGGGAAGGAGCTGGCAGTGTGGCAACATTTTTTTTTTCAGTGCAGAAGAAATCCGAAGAAAAGGAAAACTTGACCACATCCCCATCTATTGGGCAGGTCTTTATGTGGGAGGAGGGGGAGATGGGTACCAAAGGATCTGCTCAAACACATTCTGGGAAGCTTCCTGGAAACGAGCCAGTTTATCAGTTTGGTGTCATCCTTTCTTCTGCGGCTTGGCAAGAGTCTGACCTTGTATTTGGAGCTGGGTTTTCAAAGGACAAATAACCCAGTGGTACTGATCTGGGCAGGCCTGACCAGTTCAATGTTTGTGGGCTCCGCAGCCATAAAACACGTGTAGTGCAGCCCTGTGTGTGACTGCTCCCTCGCCTCTGCAAACACCGTCCATGCTGAGCAAAGCTCGCCAGCATGGGCTGGCTGTGCCAGATGCCTGCAGACCTCTGCTCCATGGATAGTAAGGGAGCAATTGCTATCGCTTCAGCTGAACTGTCTGGAAAAGCCATGACATCATTTTTTAAAAAAAACAAAACAAAACAACAACTCTGTCAGGAGGAGGAAATGCAGCCACGATCCAGGAAAATACAGTATTTATTTTGCAAATGCAGCTGAGCAAGTCAATGGGAAATAGAGGTCGCGGCTATGCAGCCTGCTTGTCTGGGGCAAGCGGGGCTGTCAGCCCAGCCCAGCCCAGCCCAGCCACTTCCAAAAGTGACAACTGCAGTAATCAGAGAGGTAGCGAGCTCAAAGACAGGCAGCTCCCGACAGAGAGGGGTGAAACCTAAGTACGTGTGTCAAATGAGGACAGTATGTGTGTCAAAACCCCATCATGAGGACAACCGGCTTTACTAAACATTAAAAACCTACCAGGGAGAGGTGGAGAGGGGAAGCAAGTGAGGGACCAAGGTGGAAACACACTTTTTTGCTATTCCCAATGCTCAGGCAATGCCGCATTTGGTGTCATTTTTCCCCTCACCCTGTGCCTAACACGAATAAGCTGGTGAGGACTCGTGCTGGGCTCAGCCCTGCTGAGAAGTCAGCAGGGTGCGCCCAGCTTGTGGGGTGAGAAATAGGCTCCTGCCCCGGGAGGATGCACGTGAAGAGGTTTTGCGGCCAAGAGGACCTCACCCCACGAAAAGCCTGCCCCGCAGCAGGAGGACGCTTGCTGCAGGCTGCCAGGCAGCCATCCTGCCCAGCCAAATCAAACAGCAGGAGGAGGGAGAGGGTGACTCCAGCTCAGTGCTCAGCCCTTGCTTTTTTGGGAGGCTTCTTCACGTGCCAGCAGATCTGGTCTGCTGGGAGACAAGCCGGAGGAGCTGGGGGTCCTGCAAAGCAGTGCTGCAAATTGGCTCCCCGGCTTCTTGGCATTTCCCTTCCATGCAGGGTTGCTTTGGCTGTTTCATGTCCGCCTCTGTCCCATGGTGTACTGAAAAGCCCATCCTCCAGCTCTTCCTTACTGCAGGCCCTCCTGACCCTGCAAACAGCCAGGCCCTCCCTTTCCAGCTGGTGCTTCCAAGTCCCCCCACTGTGAATCACCCCCAAAGCCCTGCACCAAAATGATCCATGAATTAGCTAAACTAAAAGTGAAACAAGCCCTGTGCGGCTCAGACCCCTCCCTGGGCCATGTTGAGCGGTGCCCTGGCTCCACACTAGAGCTGGTTGCAGCCGGTCCTGCCTTTGTAATTCAGAGAAGCTTTTTCCATGAGCGTCTTTGGTTTTCTGCAACTAGCGAGCCCTCACCACCAAAGAGCTGCTGGGTTGCTTCCACAGAGCACAAGGCACTTGCATGCACCCCGAGCATCCCCACTTCCCAAGGGCCTGGTCACCCCGTGGCTTCACTCCCCAGTTCTACACAGCCACTCAAACAGACCAAAGTGCCACCTCTCCCTGCCGGGGGAGAGCAGGGGGTCTCACTCAAGCTGGGCTGTCTCAGCTCTGGCCCACAGCCAGCGTGCAATGGCTGGAAGCCCAGAGATGCTATCGGCCAGCAAGTTCCTGGAGGGGGTTACAGACCCTGCTCCATGGAACCATTGGACAAAGGCATCGAACTGGCAGCCCCCACCCCCACCCCAGGTGCTGGAAAGCAAGAGGAGCAACAGGCAGCCTTCCTCCCTGAGCGATTCTGGCAATTGCATCAGTTTCCAGGAAATATAAATAACTACCCGGCCATCTGGAACCGGCCCTGGGCTGGTCAGCAGAAGGTCTCTCCCAGGCTCTGCCCTATTTCTGCCGGCTACTCGGTGCAAATGCAGAAAGCATCAAGGAGGTGGCACAGTGGGACAGTTCCCACCAGGATGCAGAGCAGTGAGCTAGAGTCTTCTTCTGACCTCATTCCAGAGGTCACTCAACCCTGGAAAAGGCTGCTTCAGCCAGCCCTGCCTTCAATGCAGGGCCAGAGCTGCGCCAAGCCAAGAGCTCATGCCGGAGCTTGGGATGCTCAGCCCCTTCCCGGGGCACCGACCGGCCTTCAAGGTGCTTAAGGAGAAGGACGGGCAAGAACAGACCCCTCACTCCATCATACTTCACTTTTCTTCATTTTATTCTTTTATTTGTACAGCTATATTTTACAGAACGCATTAATGCAGTTTAGACACAGCCCAAACCCTGTCTCCCGAGATTGTTTATAACACAAGCATGTAAAATAAGACCAAAAAAACCAAAACCAAAAAAAATAAAACATTTCCCGATAGAGAGTTCCACCACAACTCCTTTTGCAACATCAGGCTGTACCTTGAAGAAACTGAGCTCAATATAGTCCATACATTGAAAACTTCCATTGAAAAGAAAGGCACCGTGCGAAACCACATTTTACATATATACAGACTGAGAACTAGAACAAAAAAAAAATTACACTTTATTATTATTTTAAATTCCTTCTGCAGCTTTGTTGGTTTAATACACACTTTTTTGTAAATTGTAAACCTTCACTTGCAAAAAAATACAAATACACTGATGCATTTAGACAAAATATTTTCTTACTTGTACAGATGCAATACTTTAAAATATCTCGTTAAGTGCTCTATCATAATAAAGATTCTCAGAGTGGCTTCTGCCTGCAGAGTCCAACTGAGCCTTTAATGCATTTTATATATTTTTAATATAGCTTTTTTTAAAGGTCTATATATATTTATTTTATATATATATTTATATATTTATATCTATATATATTTACAACTCTGCCATAGATTCCTTCACCTTTGGTTAAAAAAGTTAAAGCCCTCTCTTTAATAGCATACTTTCTCTTTAAAAGAACACACATTTTGCATACAAAAGAAAAAATCTGTTCCCATAAATCAACATTACATTCCTCATCTTCAAACGGCAAAGGCTGTGAAGGTTAGACTCCAGAGTTTATC
Source organism: Aptenodytes patagonicus (assembly GCF_965638725.1). Taxonomy (NCBI): domain Eukaryota; kingdom Metazoa; phylum Chordata; class Aves; order Sphenisciformes; family Spheniscidae; genus Aptenodytes; species Aptenodytes patagonicus. The sequence goes on along the minus strand of NC_134954.1, from coordinate 11,964,363 downwards.
AACACTCCACTGCACAGACATTTAAAATGACTATTTTTATTTTTTATGTTTTATATACAATAAGATCTGAATAATTTTATTTTTCTTTTCCTTTCACATAACTGGGAAAAATAAAACCCGTGTATTTGTAATTTTTTTTTTCATTTCTAATGTTTTTCCACCTATCTGCATTATGGGTTTAGAGGCACTCCATCATGTGATGAATTTTTTTTTTTTTCCTTTTTCTTTTAAAGTGTTGCAAGTATCCTTTGGACAGCTTCTCCCCCCCCCAAGACAACCTCCTCCTGGGAAATCCTCTGCCTTCAGCAGGCCTTGGGGAGCTCTGGAGGCACCTCGCTTGCTGAGATGCGGTACTGCACCTTGGTGTTGGTGATGGCCCCGTGCTTCTGCCGGAGGTGAAGCCGCAGCTGGCTTTTGTGGCGGAAATGCAGGTTGCACTTCTCACACTGCAGGGCGAGAGGCAAAGGCAGAGGGTGTGAGACGCGATGGTAGGGGACACGTCCTTCCCTTCAGGGCTGGGGTCCAGCAGCAAGCGCCTGTCCTCCGCCAGCTACCCCAGGATGCTGCACCCATTATAGAGGTGGACAAGGGAAAAGCGGGGACGTGGTGGGAGAAGCAGCACCCGAGGGCACCCCATCCCAGGCTTTCAGCAGCACATTTCGGTTTATGGGATGCACAAAGGCTGAGGTCCCTTAGGAGAGGACCCTGGCTCTGATGGATGTAGTGTCAAGCTCCTTATCTAGATGCTCAAACTAGCTACAGGGCTATTTCGGGAGCTGCTTTTGACCCCTGCCAAGCTGGATGGCTCCAGAGGGATGTTTGGACGATAACCCCTGCTCCGATTCCCTCTCTAGTGGATGGGGAAAGCCAGAAAAGCCTCAGCAAATAGCTGGGAGCCCCCAAGGCTGCAAGCAAGGCAGGGCAGGCTGCTTGCTCGGCGCAGGTGCCACTGGCACAGGGAACCCCAGGCCAGGCTGTCTGTTCCTTTTCCCCCATCCCCGCACACAGCGGGCAGCTGTAATTTAAGCCACAGCTATTTGGAGAAGTGTGACCTTCTTCCAGATGGGGTGGAAGAAAGGAAGAGCAGCTAAAGATGTACCCAGCCTGGGCTGCACGTCAGTGTTTCCAACGCAGCCACTCACGACAAAATCCCACGTTGGCATCAGCACGAGACGGGGCACGAGGAGCAGGGACGTGACCTTGGCGTGGGGCCTCATGAGGCTGGCGAAGGGCACTGGGGTGCTGCAACCAGCCCATGCAAATGCTCTGGTGTCTTCCCAGCCCCCAAGGTTTGGCAGCATCCTCCCCCAGCCCCAGCTGAAAGCCCCCCCAAAAAAAAGCAGGGTCACTCACATGATAGGGTTTCTCTCCCGTGTGGATTCGAAGGTGACTTTTGAGGGTCTGCAGGTGCCGGAAGCGTGTGCCGCAGATCTCGCAGGGGTACGGCTTCTCCCCGGTGTGAATGAGCACATGAGCACGAAGGTGGGCCACCTAGAGAGAGCAGCTCTAGGTGAGGACAGCCCCAGGGATGAGGGCATCCCACCGGGAGTGGAGTTCTGCCCAGCCATCTTTTTTTTTGGTCTATTGGTTTCTAGCTGGGAGTCAGGGCCACACATGTCTGAGGTCTGATATCTCCAATTCTTAAGAGCAAATGGAGGAGAGGAGCTAAAGCCAGCAATCGGGCTTCCTACTAAGCCAAACTGGCCCACATGGACCTTACGGCCCATATTTATCCCACAACACCACGGGAAGAGCTGCCCAAGGCAGTGAGCATGAGCCATCAGCCTCCTCCCTGCCATGAGGCGTCACTGGTCTCGGGCAGGAGGTCCAGCCATGTCCCACCTCCCCAGGCACTGCAGGTCCCAGAGGCCACATGCACCTGGACAAATCTGGCCCCGCAGGTCTCGCACTTGTAAGGTTTCTCTCCGGAGTGGATGCGCGTGTGGGTTTTCAGGTTGGCCGGCCGGTTGAACTGTGCCCCGCAGATGTTGCAGCGGTACGGCTTTTCTCCTGCAGAGCCCAAAAGAAAGGGTGAGGGATTAAGTACAGGCATGCTCAGCCCCCATGATCCATGGTGCTTCCCAGAGCTAAGTCCCTTCAGGTGCCAGACCCCATGGCATGAAGCACTAGCTCCAACTTCTGTCCCTTTTGGAGATGGCTGTGGACAAGCAGCATCGGTCAGGACAGCTCAGGGTGTCCCCAGAGCAGGGTGAACACAGGAGGTACCTGAGCACTGCAGGTACCTTTTCTTTTCCGGGTTGGGAGCTGCAGCCTTCAGGGCAAGAGAAAAAGTCAGGCAGCTCTGCCAGCGAGGATTAACAGCATCGCTCTTCCTGGCCCCGCGACAGCGGCTGGCACCTGCGTCTCCCTACAGCTGTCAGTAAGCCACCCAGGGCCACCTGGCTCCCTTTGGGCTCCTCGTGGTCCCCAGCACATCCCGACTCGGCCATTCGTCACCTCTTTAGAGGAGCGAAAAGAGCCGATAGAGTGGAAAGCCAAGGCATGCCCAGTGACCTGGCTCCCAAGTCATTATTCAGTTATGATCACCGCTGCTGGTCCCCAGTGATGGGGGGAGCTGCAAAAAGGTTTTAACTAGTTTCTTTAGGATGGTTGAAGATGGGCTTGACAGGGAGTGGGAAACAGCCATCGTCCATCCCTTCCTGCCTTTTTCTTTTATTTCCAGGCTTCGACCCCACAAACCCTCAAACACTGCCCTGGCACTTGTGTTGTCTCATTCACCTGTGCAGCCCTCTTGGAGCTCAGCTGAGACCACGGGAATTTATGTCTAATTCAGTGCAGCAGCACTGAGTTGTCAGCACAGACTTCCCTTCCCCAGCTAGTGAACTGGCTGTTGACATGTTAAGCATTAATAAAAGCATGAAAAAAAAAAAAACATCCCTAGGTTTGTCAGCAAATGACTAAACCCTTAATATCCCCTTCCTTTCTCAGCTTTTATTGTGCTGATTCACAGAGTCCATCCATTCACAGATTTTTCCTATCAGCAGAGTTTCTGCCAGGCCAGATATGATCTGGATTTCTAGGATGTAGGGGGAAAAAAAAAAAATCCCAGACTTACTGCTAAATGTTCTTTTGATTTTTTTTTTTTTTTTTTTTTTTTTTTAAGTCTACCACAAAGTAACCTGGAGGCCATGCATCTGCTCCCAGCCATGCATTTTGCAAGATGCCTTTAGAGGTGGTGGTGCCCAGTGCTTCACAGCAAAGGAGCTTGAGCTCCATCCCTGCTGTGAGGCCAGGCAGCACCTCCACCATTCCCAGGTTTCGTGCTCTGCCCAAGGGTTCCCTGGCAGCCCCAAGAAAAGCACCTTGCTCTTCCCATCAGGGACAGCTTGTGACACAGAGCAGGGGACGCTGCACCTGGGACAAACCCAGCCATAAACACCCGCATGCCCAGCAACCCACAGCCTCCCCAGTAAGTCATCCCTGTGGCCAACACTGTACCTGTGTGGACAGTTTTGTGGCTGGCAAGATTCCCCTTGTAGCGGAAGGAGGCCTGGCAGCGGTCACACTTGTAGGGCTTGTCACTGTGGACTTGCAGAGAGTGTCTCTTCAGAGAGGCCTCCTCGGAGAACCGGCAGTCACACTCGTTGCAGAAGAAGGCTCCGTTCTCTGGGAGGGCACAGAGGAGAGCAATGAGATGGGCAATGTGCGGGCAAGCTCCTCGATGGGCTACGGGATGGGTTTGGGATGGTGGAGAGGGGCAGCCAGAGCACGTGTTGGAACAAGAAACTGATTGCAGACATTTGTGGTCAGCGGTGCTTGCACCGTGCCATTACCTCCTGACCTCCTTGTGCACACAGCAACAACATGCATGGTTTGAGAGAGCAAAGTCATCATGAGCCACCTCTCCTTCAGTGCGACACAAGCTGTTTCCAAGAAGCCAGCATCTCACCTGGACATCTTTCAGAGAGGTCCACAAAGGCATCCAAGTTATCAGGTATCCTCCAAAGGATGGATGCTTAGCTCTGGAGCAACTCCAGCACCTTTAGAGGTCTTAAACCTTTACATGTACAGATGTCTTCCTTGAGCATGGGAAGACCATCATCATCTGAAGCACAGGGCAGGTCCCCCCAGTAGGAGAGTGCCTAACTCTTAAATGCTCTATGTAGCTTTGAGCATCACCACAGTGGGGTTCCCTCTGGGGATCTCTGCCGACACCACAGGTGACAATTCTGCATTCCCCCTCCCTGAGCTACAGGCAGATGGGTGCACAGATATTTGTCTCTGGGCTTGTGGAGTTTTGCAACAAGATTGCAAGCCTCATTATCTGCATTTCTCCAGATGTGCACATCGGGCTCCCTGATAATGAAGATATCATGACGGATGTATGAGACGCACCATCTTGCCCAATCCCCATTAGGGTCATTACATCTGCCAAGCTTGTTCTCCTGTGGTTCTGGTGGGGTGGGGTGCACATTGTTTCCTGTCCTTAGCTGCCAAGTTTGCAGCAGGTGACTAACTCCCTGCACAAGGTATCTGGACAGTGCTGGGGAAGGGGAGGAAGGAAGCAATTCCCATGTGCGTGTGCCCCTCACATGCATGCACACAGCTGGTCAGCCAGTTAAGAGGGGACGGTAAAGCACCTTGGGATCCACCAGCATCAGGGACAGGTCTGACTGCCTGTCTGGACACAGGGCACCAGTTGGATGGGTCCCCAGGCTGCACAGCCCCCTTGCCTGCTGGTTGAAAAAGGCGACCAGGGATGCAAGACTCACCGCAGCTGGAGTCAGAGTATTCAGACTGGGTTTCCCCCATCTCCTCTCCAAAGTTTGAGCCAGGGGTATGAAGGCACATCTCAGCATGTTGTGGGGACTGGCAGCCACAGGAGCTGCACTTCGACGAATGCATGTACAGCGGGGACTGCCCTTCGCTGCTCCGAGGGGACCCATCCCGGGACCTGTGGAAGGACAACAACGCACACATCCATGAGAAGGCTCTTGCTGTGCTTGAGCTACTGGGCCCTTGTTTGCACCCTTCCAGACACAAGGGACAGCCATGTTTTATGGGGATACTTTTGTGGTGAGACGCACAGCATAGCCCTGATCAACAACAGGTCCCTGAGCCTCAATCCTTCAGATGCCCATCACCAAATGACCTCAAAGCTCTCTAGGAACACCCAGGTCCAGAGGATAGCATACTGATCCCTGGTAGTTTGGCCTTTGCAATGCTTACAGCCAACCAAAAGCTTGAGGCACAGGGAGTCTGATGAAAACCAGGTTGGGCAAATCCAGGCTCCAGAAACCATCCAGAGCTGCCAAAGTGAGCCAGGGATTCCTGATCCAGTGTTCCCAATTCCATCACCAGGCCAGGCTAGCACAACTTAGCCATGGCTGGCACCCAGCCGATGTCACTGGCAGTGCTCCACCAAATGCAGAGGCTTCCACCTGCTCATGTCTGGACTCCCCAGCCCAATGCTACAGCTAATTTCACACACTTCCAAACTCTCACCCCTCTTCAACGCAGGGAGTCCTGTCTATCGTGGCAGGGGGGAAATCTTCTCACCTGTTAACGATATTGTTGAGTCTGCTCGCTTGTGGGATAGTAGAGTCTTCTCCATTCACGCTCATCTTGGTGGGGGATTGCACATTGAGATGCTCCGGCTCCATGGACTGCTGGCAAGTGGACATGGGCATGTAGCTGCGAGGAGAGAGGGTTCCCATCTCGTTCTGGTCAGCACTGTCTTGCTTGGTGCTCTGATTGAGAGAGTTAAGGACAATGAACTTGTACTTCTTCCAGTTGCAGGCTTTGGGGTCTGTGGGGCTTTTGGTGAAGAGGGAGCCGGAGCTCTGACCAATACGGGCGTTCTTGCTGCTGCTGGACTCGGTTGGTGAGTTGGGCTGACAGTCTGACTTCTGGGGGCTCTGGGGGCTGATGAGTCCCTTGCGGTCCAGGGGGGTGTTGGTGGGCTCAAAGTGCTGGCTGATCTCATCCTCTGAGGAGGTCCGCTCCTCCTCTTTGGCCACTTTGTCACAAGAGAAATAGGGATTGTTCCGGATCGAAGGGACAACAGGTTTGGGGCCAGAGGCTACGCTGTAGTGCATGTCACTCCTGGCTTCTTCAGCAGCACCTTCTTTCGGAGCATAGATGGTAGCGTGGCACATGTTGGCCGAGATGTCGGTAATGGTTCTCATGTACTCGGTGGGGATTGTCCTGGAGCTGTCGCATGGCAGGATCCTCTCCTTGGGGAAGGCACCTGCCCTCGAGAGTTCGGAGAGAGGCATCCTCATCTCCCGCAACTCATCATCCACAAGGAAGCTATTTAGAGGGAGAGGGCTGTATCCATGGTAGGAAATGGGGGATCCAGACAAACTATTGATCAAGCCAGGTGCAAAGGCCCTCCCATTGCAGAGGGACCCATTCTGGAGAGGCATGCCATTCTCTGAGACATCTCTGCTCCGATAAGCCATCACCTCTGGGTGGCTCAGCATCCGTCCAGCCAAAAACTCTTCCCTTGGGGTCTTCACAGCAGACACCATCTCCGCTTCACTGGAACCAGGCAAAAAGGAGGGAGACGCAGTCATTTTCAGCCCGTCAGGATAAGTTTGCAGATACTTTGTCAGTTCTCCCCCCTCCCACCCAAACACACCATCCCAGGCTCTCCAAAGTTCACTCACAGTGCTCACCTAGACTTGACAAACCTTCGGCAGGTATCAACCACGTGCTCCATCTGCAGGTACAGTGCTGTGGCCATCACGGCCATGATATTGTTCTCCCTCAAGTTCAGGCGGGATGTATACATGAAGTCCAAGAGGATGCAAAACCCCTCAGGGTTAATTTCGGGGTCCAGGTTGATGACATTCAAGTTGCACTTGAGCTGATCAGTGAAGATGCTGTAGAAAAGGCCACTGCAGAGAGGAGACAGGAGAGAAGACAAGTGTTATGACAATTCAGAGGAAGAAAGGAGAATTTGTCTGAAATCCCTTAGCACAGAGGGGTTCGTGAATGGGAAGGGAGGAGGAAGCAATTACAGAATTTCCTGAGCTTCCCCCTTATTATCAAGCTTGGTTTCTCAGCTTAGTAAGCGTCTTCTGCACTGCACTTTTCCCAACTGGAACAGCCTGCTTTTAGATCTCACCTGCTCAACAACTCCCCACTGCCTCCATTTAGAAATTCCCCTTTTTTTGTTGTTGTTGTTCTTACCACCACCCCCTTCCCACTGTGACTCATTTCTTTCAGAAGCCTCTTGGGGCATCCACGCTCACTCTTTAGCCAGGAAAAAAAAAAAAAAAAAAAAGGAAATGTTGGCAAAACATTTTTCAGATGTCTTAATAGTCAAACCTTGTCTTTTTCAAATCTTTATACCTTGTCAGCAGGAGACCCTGGAAGGCATCTGCCGTAATTCAACTGGGCAATGGTGGGATGTTAATTAGCATTCACTAGGAAGCAGTTCCAGCAATCCTAGGAGCTGGAAAGGGATTTCAGACCCCACCAGGCTTGGGGGGGAAAAAAAAAAAAAAAAAAAAAAAAAAAATCAAAGGTGGGTGCAGCCAGCAGCCTGGGACTCAGGGAAGAATAGCTCTAAAAATAGCAGCGGCAGGGGACACTGCGGTCACAGAGGACTCGCTCACCCCAGTGAGCATCCAACCCTCCCTCCCCCCTCCTGTCCTGTCCCTGCAGAGCGTTTGTGCTTTGCCTTCAGGGATGTGCCTCACGTCTGCTGTGCTCCTGTTTGTCTCCATGGGCTGTGTGTGGGCAGATGTGGGCATGCAAGGAGAGAGGTGCGGGCACCGTGCTGAAGGCAAAAGGTCTCAGCTCTAATCCCATTGCAGGTACAAATTTCTTGGCAGCCTCTTTCAATTCTGCTTCTCTGCCTCTGTTTCCCTGCCTGTAAACCCCACGAGCCTCCCTGGAGCTGCAGCACTGTTGCTGGTGGCCAAAGGCAGAGGGAGCAGGGAAGGGAGGCAGGGACAGGACCCTGCTCTCACCTGCAGGCCATCAGGACTGTTTTGTGGGCTCTGAACTGCTCCCGGTTCACGATGATAACAACGTCAGTCAGGATATCCCGGCTTCTAAGGCGGTTGAGATTGAGGAGGACATCGCTCGCATGGCGGGTGAACTGGATGCAGCTGTCTGCCGGCGAGGCCATCTCGAGTCTGCTTGAAACAGAAGCGGGAGGAAGATGGGAATGGAGCAGCAGCCAGGCAAGTACCCTAAACCCAGCAAAGAGACAGCCGCTGCTCTGGGATGTGCTCAGATGGCCAGCTGCCGCTGGTAGGGACAGCACCAGCTCCTCAGTCCCAAGACAAACAGCCCTGTACCACGCCAAGCGCCTGCCAGGCTGCCCGGTGAGGCCTCTTGGCCAGCAGCGAGACCTGGCATGTCTCAGTCCCACCCAGCAAGCTGGCAGGCAAAGGCGACCAGACCCTCCTGAGGATTAGCTAACCGGCTCCTCTTTCTCCCTGCCTCACCCATGGCGGCTCCACCCCAGCCCACTCCTCCCACCACCACTCAGGTTCATCTCCATGAAGTTCCCAACACAGCTTCCCAGCCTTCAGGTCCTCCTCAGGAGCCATCCCCCTCATCGATCTGCTGGCTAGCTGCAAATCCAGCCATGGGAATCAAAACAAGCCTTGAAGGTCCCAGCTGAAGCTGAAGGATTTCAACATCTGGAAAATCCAGCCCACAGTGGAGCACCAACCCTCACCCACCCGCAAACTACTTTCCGGCTCCCAAGTGGCAGCCACTCTGGAGAAGACCTGTCCACAGTTTCCCAATGAATTGGTGGTGGCAGTGAGGAGCAGAACTCATCTAACCTGCTGGGCTGCTACCCACACCACAGCCCAGTCTCTCCCAGTGAGCAAGGCTTGGGTTAGTCGAGGAACACGAAGCTTTCCCCCTAACACAACACCTGTTGACCCATCTCAGAGGTGTGCTCTCAACCAGCACCCAGGAGAGCCCACATCTCCCTGTGCCTGAAGTTTGGGCTGGAAAGTGCATCTTCAGCGTCAAATTCCTCCATGATCAACCCCCTCCCACAACCCCAACTCCTCCTCCTTCCCCAGCGGCATATGAACATGCAGTATTTTCTACAGAGCAGCTGCTCTCCTGAAAACAAATTCCAGCTGGGTCTAATGAAACATTTCATTCAACATGGTAAAGGGAAGGGGGGGGGGGTTAGGAGGGAAAGCACAAAATTTAAATTTACATACCCAATGCCTCAATTCACAGTCCAAAAGTTTCTTTCAAACCTACAAATAAAGCACAAGAAAACAAACGCCACATTAGCTGTTAATTATGAATTGGCCGTGGCAGGACACAAGCCTGCTGTTTCGCTCGAGTATCAGCTGGATAAAAGCTAGAGATAACAAACCTTCTACTCTCCAGTAAGGTTAACATTTGTTTCTTCCGGTACAGTAAGTTCTTATCACAACCACAGGCTTTGAGAATCCAATCATAGCTTCTTCCACACCCTCTAGCCCAAACCATGGGCGTATGCCAAGGAGATTTTCATTTCCATGACTCAGGAACTTAAAGGCAGGTGGGGAAGCGAAGTCAAGTGAGAATTTTCTCACCACTTCTTTTAGAGATAACTCTTCCCCTGCCAAGATCGAATTCCTGGCCCGTGCCACATCCAAGACCAATGCCATATTCCCAGCACCTTGTTAACAGGTATGACTTACAAACACTTGCTGCCACTCTGCTCAGAAACCTGGAAAGAGCCTGAATCCAGTCCTCCAAAACAGCTACTGCCCTTCTCAGAATACCCACGCACTCCAGCCACCGGTGAAAACGCCCTGGGACAGGACTGCCGAACAGACTTGGGAGGATATGGGCGTCAAGTACCGAAGTGACTTGGCCAGGATCACAGAGGAAGCCAGTGGCGGAGACGGATGAGGACTCAGAACAAATGCCTTCCTCTGGCTGCTGGAAAAGCCTTCCCCTAAACCGCAAGCTTTGTGTCTAGCCGCCGGCTTCATGGGCAACGCAGCTGGGGCAGCATGGCAAGGAAACCCAGGAGTTAACTGCCTTCCAGAACTCACATTATTACTCCCAAATTTACTTAAAACCAACAGAGACAATTGACCTGGCACTAATGCAGGAAGAAGGTCCTCAGGCAGCCGCCCCAGCAGGGAGAAGCGCAATAAATAAGTAAACAAACAAACCCCAAGATGTTCATCACACTATTTTGAGGACTGACACCTCCCCCCCCCCCCCCCAAAACCGGACAGAGACAGTAAGACTGCCAGCACTTGCAGAAAGCCCATCCAGTCCTGCGAGGACAAGTGTCCCCTTCCCTCTCCCTTGCAGCAGATGCGCAGATCTGGAGCCCAAGGTCCCCTCACACCCCCGGAGACACCGGGGTGGGATGAAGAGGTGAGATTTAAGGCAAGGTATCACACGCAAAACCCAGAGGGGTGTCTTACAGCCCCGTTCCAGCCATCAGATGCAAATCTTCAGAACTGCTCTGAGGCTGGCTAGCTTAAAACTTTAAGCACACATAAAAAGTGACTCATTTCCCAAATACTGCAGACTCTGACCTTTCTGTACACGCTCGCTGCCAGCCGCTTGCTACCGTCAATCGCAAGCCAAAGGACTCGCGGCGCTCTGCAAGGAGCCCAGCATGCATCCCTGTGTCCATAGGAACGGACGTATGCATTTGGGGCAGCTGGCTGGCATCCCGACCTCAGCCACGCCTGCAGACGCGCTCCGCCGGGCTCTCGGGGACTCACCCCAGTGTCACAGACATGGGGAGGTGACCCATCCATAAACCAATAAAGTTACAAACTGCAAGATGAACTCTGCGCCCGTGAGCATCACGTGAGAAGGTGCTGCTTTCGCCAAATTTCCTTACCCACAGCGAGGCTGAAGCGCTGCCCGGCCAGGGAGACACCCAGCTCCTCTCCCAGAGCTGGACCGCAGCACAGCCCCCTCCCCACCCTCCCAAATTATCCCTCCGCAGTGCATTGCTGCTGCAACGCCCACGGCCCCCGGGGAGCCAGGCAGGTGCATCCCAAGCGGCTCCCGGCTGCAGGATGTGGGCAAGCAAAAGGGAAAGGGACCTTCCTTCCCCTCGCTATGCTGAGACGGGTTAACCCTGCCCCTCCCGGCCTCTGCACAGCACCAGCTCTGCACCCCAGCATGGGAGGATGCTCTGACCAGAGACCAGCAGAGAAGGGGACAGGAACAGAGACCAGTGATGGGGACCACCATCCCCAACAGAGACCACCACGGCCAAGCATGGCCTTCTCCATTCCCCCCCTCAAAGCCCATGAGGCTCCCCCAGGCTCAGCTGGGGCCAGAACATCACCCCAAGCCCCCGCACTCCAGTTTTCCTGCCCGGTACCTTGCAGGTGTGGGCTCTCCAGCAGTGCTCGGGGCTGCACGCCGGGGCTCACTGTGTCCGGAGAGGAAGGTCTGGGCCAGGCGCAGGGCCCATTTCGGGGGTGGCCGCATGGGACTGTCACTGCTGCTGCCTTCCAGGAAGGCAATGGGTCTGCCCCAGCGGTTCAGGGAACGGCCCTTCCCTGCCGGCACCTCCCCGAGAAAACCCATTCCTGGAAGGGAGCCCAGGGCTGGGTCTGCCGTCCCTGCAGCCAGCTCGGTGAGCACGGGGAGGGTGCACCTGCACGTGGGGGAACCCCTCTCAGCTCCACCCCATGCAAAGGGGAGACCCTCACAGGTTCCCCACCCCAGGACAGAGGGGAGAACCAGGGACTTTTCCCCCCTGCCCCCCCATCCATCTTTCTGCTGTGCACAGGGAAACCCCTCCATCCATCCATCCATCCACCCACTCTCCCATTTATAGGAAATCCCTTTTCATCCATCCTCCTCCCACCCTATGCACAGGGGGCACTCCTTGCTCCCCTACCTCTCTTTGCATAGGGGATACCCCGTGGTCTTTGCCCCTCTCCCACCCCCAAATGCATAGTCTGGGGGAGGGCACCGATCACTCCCCCTCCCTGGGCCCCGGTCTCCTACCCTTCCAGAGCCTGCAGCGCTGACTCCCTCACATCACCCTGGAAGGGTGGCTGGGTGCAGTCTCCCTTCCCCACAGCCTCATCCCACACAGTGCTCTGAAATTGCCCGCCCAGGGGAAGCTCCATCCTGCCCTCTCATTCCTACCCAGCCCCAGCACCCTGCAGGGTCCCAGCCCCATGGGAACAGCCCCCTGCCTGCCAGGGCACACTGCCAGCTCCCCCCCCCCCCCCCCCCCAGGATGCCTGGTTTCTCCTGAACAGGGACCAGAGGGACAACCAAGAAAATGGGGTGGTGTGGGCCCCCCCGCCCCAGGCACGGTCACGGGTGCTACAAGCCACGGTGAAGAGCATGCTCTTGGCTGGGGGCGTGCAAGCACCCAGCGCCGTCTTCCCAGTGTCATGCAATCAGGGGGCACTAAGCATCCTTTAGCTGTCACAGCAGAGTTTTATTAATTTAGTAGCTTCTGGTTGGCGTCTAGGCCAAAACGTGGCTGGGTTAATAATAACCCAAGAAAAGAACAAGACAAGTCCTAGCGCTCAGTGTCAGCACAGATCAAAACCAGCATCACTAGTGCAAGCCCTGTCGTTTTTTCCATCGCACCCTTCCGTGAGCGGATTGCACTCGCTCTATCGAGCGGTCTCTGCTAACTTTCAATCTGATCCAATTTCCTGCCAGCAAACAAATGTTTCTAGGAAATGCAATACATTATCTGGACGGGTTTATTATCAGCATTTGGAACGAGGAAAACTGCATATTTTCTTGAGCGCTGCAGGGAACTTTATAGTTTGTACTTCAAAAGAGGGTTTAAAAGGATTGCCCTTGAAAGCTGGCCCGGCTCAAGTCTCCACATTGTTTTGGTCTTTGCAGAAGAAAACGCAGAGGAGGGGGGAAGGCACACTAAAACTGCCTTCAGTGTTTTCCACTAAAGAGGACTCCCCTGCCCTCTACGGAGCCAAGCTCTGACTGCAAGGCAGAGGCAGCACGTGCCCTTGGGAAGCAAGGAGTCAAGCCTTCTTCAGCATTTCAAACGACCCCAAGCAATTTGGCACATTAATTTTTCAAGGGAAGGCAGGAACCGCGTCCCGGCTGAAGTCGAGGGAGCTACTCCAAAGAACAAGGGATGGACACTGTGCCCTGCCAACGCCAAGCCCTGCACCAAGGTGCCAACCCGATGGCAGGGTGCAGCCGGAGCCGGGCGTCCCCAGCAGCTGAGCCGGGTCCCTGGCCCGGCTGGGCTCAGAGGAGGTGTCCCATCATCCCCACCCCGTTCCAGGGCGATAAATCACCAGCCAGCACCGACCCTCCCTGCCTCTGTCCTCCTGGGGCTGAGGATGGCACAGCTCATCTTGGCAGCAAGGAACTGCTCCGGCATCCCGCCTGGATGGGACGAGACACATAGGCAGCTTTGGGTCCCGTGGCCAGGGGAGAGGCACCCCATCACCACTATGTTTATTTAACCAAACAGATTTAAGGAGACCCTTTCAGAGGGTGCCCAGTCCTACAGGACACGTTCTTCAGGACCCACTGTCCTGCAGCGTGCTCGTCCCAAGCTCTCCCCTCCATAAGCAGGGATCCCACATTCCTCATGGGTACCTGGCATACAGCCCAAAGGCAGCACACTGACCAGGACAAAGAGGGGGAGGAAAACAACATAGCCCAAAAATTTCTCCCATCTCCCAACGCGCCTTAGCTTTCCCTGTGTTTTAGATGTGAAGCTCCACTGAGATTGCTGGGGTTTTAAAGCAGCCCTGAAGACTACACGCTTGCTCTGATTTTGGGGTGTGTGTCTTTTTAGCTGCCAGCATCCTGCAGCAATGGGAACATGCAAGATCTAGCATGGATTTGGAAAAAACAAAACAAAAAAGAACACAGGGAGGACTACATTTGCAGTCTAAATTTGCAGTCTGAAGGAGTTTACTGGTCAGATGCTGACTTTTGGATACTCATCTAACCAAACTGCAAACTGTGAACTCCTGAGGTTTGCCAATGCCTGCTGTAAACATGGAAACCAAGTGTCACTTTTTGCCAAACAGAAGAATGGTTTAAAAATAGATCTAGAAAAGAATACAGGCACTCGGGATACAGGGCTCCCGTTTATAGACTCCCATGCTACTATAAAATGGAGCAAGAGGTTATGAGCGCACAGGCAACTTTTCACCAAATTTAGATTTTACAAACTTCTCAGAAACCCGAAAACAACATTTCAGGCTCCAACTGAACCAGTAAAAGCTCTTCGTGTGAAGTCTGCAGCCCAAACATTACAGCACATGGACCAGAACGGGCGTGAAACTGTTCTTCAACCTCAACGCCATAAATACATGAAGGTACATAAGCTGCACACTGAGAAATGCACCTACTGGTTAGAGCTTCATTTTACTCACCTATAGCCTTTTGTGACAAGATTTTCTTGTTAATGGAGTATTCACATAAAATGAGAGGACACCCACCCCTGCTCCTACAACACAGGACTGCCTCAGGAAGTTTTTACCACCTGTATTTGTAATGGGTTTTTGAGGACAACATTACTGCTTGCTAAAAAAAGAAAACCAAACACCATTCCTACAAATTAATATTAGGTTGCTGCCATTGGGGGCTGAAAGCTTCCGCCCCCCCCCCAAAAAAAAGAAAAAAAAAGAAAAGGAAAAAAGCATAGCTTTACAATACATCCTAAATTAGGCAGAAATTGAAGGGTAGATTAACACCACAACTCGGAAAGATTTTCACACGTGATTTCATGACCAGACCCGGAGAGAACTCCATATGGAAATGTCAGTGACTTTAATAAGCACTCGGTTGTTTCCAATTAGGCTCCTTAAGTAAGTACAGTGGCATCCAGAATTTCCTCCGCCACCTTCCTCCTAGCTGGCAAGCATTTTTTTTTCTTTTTTGAACGAGCAGTTAATAAACATGTTCCCACTCTTCCGAGGCTCCCGGCTCCGCCAGCCCCTGCCCTGGCCGGGGAGGAGGGAGAAGACATGACACTAGATGGCACCAGTTAGCTTTGCTGCAGGAGCAATTTTTCCCCTCGGAAAATAAAACACCCCAACCAAACCTGGAAAACATATAATTTTGTCGATGTAATTCTGTTTCTCTTAAAACGCGTCTGAGCAACGTTATTTTTATGAGCTTTTCCAGCCTTGTTTTGAAAAACTTAATGCTTCTGCTAGGTTTATTTTTGTCTCATCAGACAGCAGGCTGAAGTCCTCTCAGCGCTGCAAACAGGGATGTCTAAAAAGTATCATAAAGACTTTTGACTGATTTTTTTTTTCTCTTTTTTTTTTGGGGTGGGATTTGTAAGAATCACTTCTCATTCCAACTTCTTCCTTCACAATAATAACTAACCAGTTAACCTCCACTTCCTCTCCCAATATTGACTCAGACAGTCAGAACTGAGGGGGATTGGAAATTGGAATTGAAATGCATCCCAAGAGATCTTTGATCTGTTTTGCCAGTCAAAATTGAACGCTCGGAGATGAAGTCTTTTCTTACTGGAACAATGTGATAATCCATTCTTCTGGAAAATTGCTAGACACTCTTTGAATATTTTAATGGCTTGATGATTTGTTTCATGGGGCAAAAATTGCCATCTATAATGCAAGTTTTTAAACCTGCGATCCTATCGTTAGAAGAAAATAACAGAATCTCAGGTTCTGCCTCTCCATGTACATATAAAGAGAGGTTTCCCCTAAAATATTTTTAAAGCAATTTTTGAACTGTAACCTCCCCAAGGACTGCAAGAAGCAGCCTGTACTTGCTCTTAAAGCACTTACCCTTTAAACCTTTGAAACAATATGGCAAATAATAATTTTTAAAGCATTTAAAACCTCAGGAGAGGAATCAATAAGCATCCCCAGATCGAACGAGGGCCTGATCCCATACCCGGCCCTGCTGACACTTCCACTGGCACAGGTACAAATTTGGCCCCAGACAGAGATGTTGGACCAACGCAGCGCTTCTTGCTGAGCCTCATCCGTCTGGCCCCAGCCTCCCTTCGCACCAATCCTGCGCCTACTGAAGTCAGTGGAAAAAACTAACCCAGGCCGGGTTTGTTTTTGTTGTTTTTGACTCATGATTTTAAGCCCAGATTTGCCTCTTCCCTGGAAATGCAACAGGGGGGTCAAAGGCAGCTTTTTAGGCACATCTGAGAGGCCGCCGCAGATTTTTCTAAACAAACGCCTTGCTTTCTGTTTCCCTCCTTCCCAAGAGGCGATTTCATAACATTTCATACTGTGACTTTGCAAACTATGAGGCGGGGGGGGGGGGGGGGGGGGGATGGCGAGGCGGAGGGCCGGGGGCAGGGGGGCGGCCGGGAGAGGTCGCTGCCGCCCGACCACGAAAGTTTTCATAACAAAGTTGGGCTTTTTCGGTTTTGTTTTGCCTTTTTTTTTTTTTAAGGGGGGGGTTTAAAAAAAAAATAATATATATACACACACAAAAACACACACCTAACCGGGGGGGGGGGAAGCCTTCTCCTTTCCCCCACTCGCTTTTGGTTTTTTGGGGGAGCCGGAGGGAGGCTGGGGGGGCGCAGCGGCGCGGGCCGGGCGCGGTGCGCGGGGGTTGCGCGGCTCTCCGCGGCCGGCCGCGCCGCTCGCTCCAGGAATAGCGTGTGGCCGGGGGCCAGCCCCGCGGCTGCCGGCGGCAGATTTACGAGCGCCTGTCGCCGCGCCAAGTCCGCCGCGGTAGTAAACACAGGGGAAGGGCTGCGACGGGGGCACCGGGGAGCTCCCCCCCCCCCCCCCCCGGCACCGCACCCGCGACCCCATCCCTTGCACGGCTGCACCCCACTTCCCCCGCCAGCCGCCTTCCTCCCGGCGGAGGACCCCCTCTCCTCCCCGCGGGGGTTGTTATTATTATTGTTGTTGTTGTTGTTATTATTTTGATCCCTGCGCGTAATATTCGGAGTTGCTCCGTACACTTTTTCCCCCCTTCCCGAGCTTTGCATCGCGTTTTATTTTCCAGCCGGCCAAAGCCCGTCGCGGCCGCCCCGGCACACACCGTCGAAGCGAGCGCGGTTCGGCGCCCCCCCCCCCCCCCCGCCCCGGGCCGCCGCTCCGTGGTGCTCCGGGGCCGGCAGCCGGTGACGGACGAGCCTCCCCGCGGGCTCCCCCCTCCCCCGGGCAGAGAAATGCCGCAAGTCTTCTCCATCACCGCCCGCTCTTAGCCCGGGGCTTGACAGATCACGGCGCAGCCCCGCCACAGGTTGCAAAACGCACCAGCCGTTTCGCAGCTGCATCGGGGACGGAATAACAATAATAACGATAGATTAATATAATAATTAAAAGAGAGAAGGGAGAGGGGAAATGATGCGGAAAGGCCGGAGCGGCGGTGCCCGGCGCCGCCGAGCCCCCGCGCTGCCGCCAGCCCCGCTCCGCGGAGGCTTTGTGCGGCGGCGGAACGACAACAGCGACACAACACGCACGCCAAAAAAAAAAGAAAAAAAAAAAAAAAAAAAAGAAAAAAGAAGAAGAAGAAAGGGGGGAAGAAAAAAAAAAAAAAGGAAAAGAAAAATAACACTCCCCGACCGAGGGATCCAGCCATTGGGAGCCGACCCCGAGTCACGCAAAACGCCACAAGCCCGGCGGCCGCGCTCGCCGCCGTCCTGCCCCCGCGGGGCGGCTGCAGGTGCAGAGAGGAGCCGCCGCCGCCGTCCTCCCCGTCCCCACCCGGCCGTCACGCGTGCGGGAAAGCCAATAATCCCAGATAACCGATAATCCCCGGGAGAGGACGGCGAGGGGAGACACCCCCCCCCCCCTCCCCTTATACGCGCTCCCAGCGTTGAGACATGCAGGCACCCCTATTTTTCTCGCCTGACAGCGGGCAAGGAAAGGGGTGGGGGGGGGAAAGGTGCGTGTGGGGGAATTAAATAAATAAATAAAGCAGGAAAAAGATACAGAATTTAGGAGATAATAATAAAAAAAAAAAATTAAAGGGCTGTCGGGGCACCTGCCGCGGGAAAGGGGGGGAAGGAAAGAGGAAAATAGAAATAAAATTAAAAAAAAAAAAAAAAAAAAAAAGGGTAGAAATATATAGAGGCGGCTCCGCGCCAGGCGTCGGAGCGGGGCAGGGAGGGAAACAGGAGGGAAAAAAAAATGGAGAGGAGAGAAGAAAAAAAAAAAAAAAAAAAAAACCGAGAGAGAGAGAGAGAGAGAGAGAGAATTAAAGGGTAAAATCGGCCGCGGCAATAGAAGCAGCAATCACCTGGTCTCCGGGCTTTCCTAGAAACTCCTTGCATCACCACTTCTAAGAACCCCAGTTCTAAGAATCAACAGAGCCCAATTCTCGGAATTTGAGCTGCAGACTCTACCATTGCGCTAAGCATGGGGAGGGCCGCGGACCTCCCCCCGCCGCTCCGTCGCCGCCGCCGCCGCCCTCCCGGGCCGCGCGGCCCCCCCGCGCCGCCCCCGCGGGGGGCGGCGCGGGGGGGGCCGCGCGGCCCGGGAGGGCGGCGGCGGCGGCGGGGGTCCCACCGAGCCGCCCTCCCTTCTTCGCCCCCCCCCCCCTCTCCCCGTCCCCAGTGGTCGCGCCCGGGCGGCTGGGTCACGTGGCGGCGGGTGCTGTGTGTGACGTGGGGGCGCGGCGGGGTGGCGGCGCGCGGCCGCGGAGCAGCGCGCGCGGCGCGGAGCAGCAGCGGCGGCGGCGGCGGCGGTGAACGGGGGGTCCCGGGTGCAACGCCGGACGGTGCAAACACACATCCCACCCCACCCTCCCCCCAACCCCATCCCTCTCCGAAAGAGAGAGAAAAGGAAGAGATCTGAAAAAAAAAAAAAAATACGCCTTTTAATATTTTTTTTCTAAATTATTTATTTTTATATTTAATTTGGGGCGGGGGGGGGGCACTTTCGCGTTTAAAAAGCAACCCTCCCCCCCAAAAAAAAAAAAACCAAACCAGCGAGCAAAGCCAGGATGCTGCTGCATTGCACTGGATTTTTACATTTTTTTATTATTTTTCCCTCAATCAGCTTTTTTTTTTTCAGTAATTTTTGCAAACAGCCGCGCTCGGCTCACGGCCTCCGACGGGATTTACGCTCGGGGAAAGAAGCTTTTTCCTTAAAGACCCTCCCCAGTGCGCTCCCCTTCCCTTGTTCCTTTTTGGCTTTAATTTGTATTTTAATTTTTTTTTTTTTTTAATTTCTTTGCCGGGATTCTCCAGACCTTAAAAAAAAAAAAAATAGGATTCTTTCCTTTTTTTTTTTTTTTTTTTTTTTTTTTTTAAATCCGTTTTCTCTTTTCCTTTCCAGGACTCTGGAGTGGTGGGTTAATTCTTTGTAGCTGTTGTTGTTATTGTTGCAAAATAACCTGTAAGTCTGTAAATGCTGTGCTTGTACGGAAATGTCGGACTGTGCCGGGGATGCAAAACCGCGTTGGCTTTTCTGGAAGGGGTTTTATTTCGGCACTTTTCGCCTGTTGCCGGGCGAAGGCCTTTGCTGGGAGGCGGGGGGTGGCGAGGCGGGGGGGGGGGGGGGGGGGGGGGGAAATAATGCAAAGCCTTCGCAATCCGTATGTCGGATGGATGGGTTTTGCAGGGGGGTGCAGAGGGAGGGGGCCCGTCACCCCAGCCTTCCCCCGCTCCTGTATGGAAATGTATCTCCCTGTATGTAAATCCGTCGAGATTTCTGCCTCTCTATCCCCCAGCCTCGCGTATTTATTTCGAGTGGGCCTGCTGCGAGGGTTTGTCTCGGGGCGGGGGTGGATCAGCGGATCGCAAGTCTCATTTTTCTTTCCCCGTCGGTTTTTCGGGCTGCGAGGTGCCGCGGCCGCTCGGTGTGGCGGGGAGCAGGGGGAGGGCGCGCTCCGGGCTGCGATGGCATTCCCGGGCCGTTGCAATTAATAGAAATTTGTTTACGAGAATAACCACCGCAGGTCACGGTGCCCTCGGTCCGCTAACGCAATGGCTCAGAGCTACTGATTCAGCCACCGCCGAGCCCCACGGAGCGGCCACCTTGGACGCAAAGTCCCCGGGTGCTGCTTTTATTTCGATTTCGCAGCTGAGCTCTTGAACCGAAACGCTTTAAAGCAAGGAGGAGGGGGTGGGGGGGGGGGGAAAAAATTAGGAAGAAAGCCCTTCTGCTAATCCGACTCGTCTTATCATTAAAAATAGCCCGGTGGCAATACAGGGATGGTGCTCCCGAGACACTTGAGATGGTACAGATATGCTGGAGAGACGGCTTTCCTGTAGTTAAAAAGCAATGTGTAATTCCCAGTAAGTGAGTGCAGCTCGAGCTGTGCGACTCCCATCCCGGCCCCGGGCAGGGAGGGGGCTCCCCGGCTGCCTGCGAGCGGCCGGCTCGGAGGTGAAGGAGGAACGGACCCGATAATATAAACTCTGCTCCTGGACTTTGATTTTTTTTTTTAATTTTATTTTTTTTTTACAGCAATGAAATTAAAAGGAAGGGGGGGGGGGCAGATCTTTTCTGTTTGTCATTTCTCTGCAGCGTGTGACACTTTCGCTTTAGCCGGCGCGTGTGCCCGGCGGAGCCCAGCGCCTGCGGGACGTTCGGGAGCAGCGAGAGGGCTGCCGCTTGGATTTTTTTTTTTTTTTGGTGGAGACCCGAGGTCGAGCACGGCTTCTGTTCAAGTAGCACTTTTACGGGGGAGATTTCTCGCTCTGCCTGGCCACTGCCAAGCTGGGCTCGCATCAGAGTTTCCATTCTAACCCCCTCATTACGGGGACGTAGAGAGCAGCCACCAGCATCCCCTTTGGGCTGGCAACTGGGCGGCCTGGGTCCCTTTGCGGGGTTTTTGGCCTTTCTCCTCCAGTTTCGTACCTTCTCTTCCCCCCTCTGTGTCACCCGGGGCCCGGCCACAGCTCCCCAGGGACTCCTGCCACCCGCCCCCACCTCCCACCCCTTCCTTCTGCCACCCAAAAGCAGCAGCGGTCCCTGCGGTGCCTCGCTGGGGGCTTTGGGCCGCCAGGGATGGGGTCATTTCCCTGGGGACCCCTCTCCCCCATCAGCCAGAGGGGTCAGTGCCGAGCGAGGCCTTGTCACCCTCTTCCCTTGCCTGTCCCAGCTCTGGGAACCAGCTTGGCGGCTGGTGGCGGTGGCTGCCAGGCGGGCAGGGCAGCGATGCCCTGGTGGGGCAGCCTCCCTCGCCTCCGCTGGCTGACAGCAAGCGGCTTCGCTTTGGGGGGGGAAGGTGGCCCCGTGGCGGGGAGGGTTGCTGGCGGGGGGTGGGAAGCCGCCAGCAGCCCCCATGTTGGCTGCGGGATGCTCCCCGCCGGCCTCGGCTTCGGGTCGGCTCCTGCACACCCACGAGCTGCCTGTGCAGCACGTGGAGAGGCAGCAGTTCGGCCCCGCTGGTTGGGGGGCTGTGGTAACCCCGCTGGGGGGGGCAGCCCCATGCACCCCCCTCTCGAAAACACCCCCCCACCCTGCAGGGCAAAACCCTGTTCCTCACCCAGGCAGGGGTTTGAACCCCGATCCGCCACCCTGCAAAGTGGTGGCGATGCCGGGACGGGGGCGATGCTGCTGGAAAACGGTCCCCTTGGAGTTGGCAGGGGTATTTCTGGGCACACCGGAGCAGCTCTGAGGAGCGGGAGCGGAGGCAGGAGCCGCGCTCGGCATCACTACAGGTGCCTCGTACCCCCCCGCGGCGCGTCCTGCTCCAGCCTCTCCATTTCCCCCCTGGCAAAGCTCATCAGATGAAAAGCGATCCCTCTGCCTGCATGTTGGCATGCGGGGCACAAAGCGGTGTGAAATTATTTAGCCCTCCCTGATAGCTGCAGTTTGATGTTGAAGGCCCTCGGAGCTGGAGGTGCTGCTCTGCAGAGATGTGAGCCCCCGTTTGGGTTTGGGTCGTCCCCCCCAGGGGACACGGAGCAGGTTTTTAAGCAGTGTCGAGGCCGGTGCGTATTTTTCCCAGGTGAACTGCACCTCTGGAATGAAGTGCCTCATCTTTTACAAAATACTGCTTAAATAAACAGTGCCCCGCTGTAATTTTTTCTTTTGAAATTAACTCCTTCAGGCCACGAGGCTTACCCATCCCCGCGCAAAATAGCTGCCAGGACTGTTAAAGGAAAAAAAAATGTGTCTGGGAGAGAATAGTTTAGCCTGACAGAAGAGAGCCCGTAAATCTCTCCCCTTCCCAGTCGAGGATGGGCTGCGGGAGCAGCCTGCCCGTTTCAGAGCCGGGTGCCGCTGCACAAACTAATGCGCGTGCACCGAAGCCAGGCTGCACGCTGCGCGGGGACAGCCTATTCCCTGGCTGAATTGAACTGTCTTGTTTTCTAATCTAACCTACTTTTTTTCTTTTTCTTTTTTTTTTTTTTTGTCAGAGGTTGGTGCTTTGCAGGAACCTGTTCTCAGTGCAATCTCAGAGCTTTTTGTGGGTGTCTGATTTCTGTAGCACGTTTTGGTTTCCAGTATGAATGTAACGTACAAAGAATACCATGACACTGCTCTAGGTGTATCTGATCTTATCTACCTGACATTTAGGGTTTTTTTAACCGTCCAATTCACCTGATTTGCATAAAAATCACATGATTTTTCTTTTTTTCCTCCTCTTTTTCATGCATCATCATAACAAACTACTCTGTTTTCTGCCTGTCAGCATGAATGCAGGGCCTGTCTCTCTCCCCCTCCTTCCTCCCCGGTGGAGGTTGGGGATGTTAAAGGTAGCACTTGGAGGGGACCTGCGATCCCAGACAGCCACTGAAATCCTTAATAAGCGAACGTGTACGGTTTAACTTCCAAGAAAACAAAGCAGCTGAGCACGCATCCCATCCGGTTCTTGTTAATTTAAATAGATGAGACTTCTTTTTATTGATAAGGAAACTCCCCCGGAACAGCCCCCTAGATCCCAGAAGGCTCCCCCTGCCGCCGCCGTCCTCATTACAAAATAAGGCCGCAATTAAAATAAACTCCAAGAGCTAAACAAACTGCTGCCCCTCGCTGGTCATGTGTTAGCTCTAGCCTTTAACGCAGAACAAAATGTTTTGCTGGGTATTGGAAGAGGCATGGGCTCCGGCTGGGAGGAGAAGAGGGAGCAGCAGCCGGGCGTATGGAAATGGCAGGGAGTGGAGTACCGCGATGCTCATCGGGGCTCCTTTTTCTTGCTTTCTTTTCCTTTTTTGTTGTTGTTGTTGTTGTTGTTGTTGTTTTAATTGGAGTGTTTGTGATCTGTCTCGGTCCTTACTGCGAGGGAAAGGACTGGAAGTGGAAAAACTTGAATGTCATGGTAGAGCCTGGCTGTTCCAGCACGCCCTGGGCACACCTGACCGTACCTCGCCCCTGCCCAGCCTGGCTCCGAGTCAGCCCACTGATCGCTTGCCCATCCGCAAGCCCCCGGCCCCATTTGTGTTGCTGCCATCACGCCTCGTGCAGAGGCGTTAGGCGGCCCGTAGGTACCACTTGGCATCTGCCGGCATCTGGAGCTCGACTGGTATGGTGGCGGGGGGCACGGTGCGCCCTGGAGAACAGGACGAGAGGGCTGGGGAGACGGATGGAGGGAGGGACAGCCAAAGGCTGCGGAGGGGCATGCGGCCAGCCGGCCCGCAGTGACCCCGAGCAACGACGCGGCTCCCTGCGCCGCCTGAGAGCACGTTGTCTCCTCCGTGCTGTGTGCAGACACCCCGTTTGGGGTAACAAATCATACTCAGACCAATACCCCGTGAGAAGAACTGCTCCGATGACGGAGGGCAGTGCATCCGCGCTGCACTCAGATAAAACCCCAGGATAATATTCCTGCAAAATTGCCCAAATAACTGGCATATCTGCTTGGCTCTCGCTGCCAGGAGACAGTGCAGACTTGCCTGTCAAAAATGACTTTCCTCCCACATAGGCAAAGGAGTGAGATATCTGCCTGTCTGCCTGCCTAATCTCCCAAACACTGGCTATGAGTAAACATCAGCTACCGGGAGGTGCGTGAGGATCGTCCCCGTCCCACTGAGCACCGACAGCCCCGTGCTGTCTCTGCCCCATCTTTGATTTAAAAGGGAAACTTCATCCAGAGGTTTTCCAGCCACAGGTAATTACCTCCACACCTCCCCCGTCCCAATCAATTTTTAACCAATTATGGACCAAAGCCTGGCAGTGCCTCGGTGGGGCTGTGCCGGGCGACAAGCCTCCTCGCAGGGCACGTGGTGGGGGAGCCTTCGCCCGGCCAGCATCCCCAGCCCACTCCCTTGCTTGTCCCCAAATCTTGTCGTCCGGGCACCCACGAAAATATGAAGCGTGTGACCCGTGGAAGCTGAAAATCCCTGGCCTGTGGCTGAGCGGCACCACTGACCTCTTTCCTTTTCACCAGATCTGTCAACTTTTAGCTGTCAAGATTAAAAAAACCTCACTAACCCCTACAGATACTTTCCTGATAAGGAGTTATGCTGAGGTAGTGCAAACCTAATGTGAAAGTGGTTGCTTTGTTGGGAAAAAAAAATAAAAAGAATAAAGGCAGTGCTTGCTTTGGATGGTTAATAGTATTATTTATTACTCTTATACTCATGCCTCGGAGAATCTTGCAGATCCCTGATATTAAAAAGCGGAAGAGAGCCTAAGAAGAAGGATGATGCCTCAAAGTTTTATGGACACAAGCGCATTGAAATTAAAAGAGGGATTTGCATCGATCCTGGTAATTTTGAAACAGGCCTCTAAAGTTCAGGCTAAACCAGCCTGTTGTTTGTTTTTTTTTCAATAACTCCTCGGATGTCTCATCCAGTAGAGTGCCATGTGAATTTCAATTTCTCTCTTCAAATAAAACATCAACGTGATTTTTATATTCTTTGAAATGATCTGTACAATTTTGTTCACTGAAACCCTTTGATTTAGACTTAAAGGATTTCATGACTGGATGGGAGGGTATCTGGAAGTAATGGTAAAAATGGTAATTATTTGTTTTACTGCCTCCTGAAATTCTTTTATTTCTCAGTACTATCTCTAAAAGCATGTCTGGCAATAACAAGCTGTCTCTGAACAGAATTCAATTAAATGTATTGCCAACAGAATATTTTATAATTTTTTATACCAGTAGTTAGAGTGTTAAATAATATATTAGTGGATTTATAGTCTACGTTTAGGTATGACTATGAATAGCTACAGTAAAAAACGAGAATATTCATGTGAAAGCGGGGGGGAAGTTTGGTTTCTGGGTTTTAAGTTTTTTTCTCCTCGTCCTTCTTATTTGAGTTTCAGTTTTAGGACTTAAAAAGAATTCGATTTTCTCATCTTTTTCTGTTACTCTCAAATGACAAGAATAAGTCAGCTATTTTTTGAGACAAAAATTCCCCGTGGGATTTCTCCTTGTTTTAAATAATTAAATATTAAAGGAGTAAGAAAGAAGCAGGCAGATTCTACGATATGGACATGAATCAAATGGGATATTTATTTGCATAGGTACATGGCAAATAGGGAAGGATCGCTCTCGAAGCTGTATGAAATGGCCAGTTACTCCATTACAGTGTTACAAATAGATTATTACCCATAGGAACATAACTCTTAATGTCCTGAAAATAATTTAACTCTAGGATTATTTTTATTTAATCTGGTAAATGACAAATATATTTTTAATTCCTATAAAGCAGAAATAAAATTTCCCCGAGGAGCTGGAAAGTAAACCCAACTGCTCCCCCCCCAACTCCTTTTTTTTAAGGACATTTCTTTCTTTTTTTTTTTTCTTCTTTTCTTTTTTCTTTCCAAAGTCTCATCGGCTCTTCTGAATTTTGCAATTTATTTCTCCTTCCTTCTCCCTCAAGAAAAACACTTTTCATCAGAAAACATGGTACTTTTTTCTTCCAAGCCTCCCTGCAAATTGCCTCACTCTCTCCAGACAAGTTTCTAGGATCAACAAGTTAACCTTCACAAAGATTACAAAGGTACAAGTGGGCTGCTTAAGAGGTGAATCATTAAACATAAGGTGAAGTATACGACTGCAGAAGGTTTCAATTAAAGTGACAGTTCAGGCAGCCTTCGCCTGCCCGGGAAAGGTATGCTTTTATTGTCAGCGCCGCGCTGGGAGCCGCATCCATCCCGGGCAGGGAGGGTTGCTTCCCCCCGGCTGCGTTCTGCATTGCCAGGGCTGCTGCTGCTGCTGCCATCCGTGCTCCTGCAAACAGCTCCACCGGTTTCAGCATGATAAATTCGACTGTGACAGCATTAAATATGGGAAAGGGGCCAGGTCTCCTTTCTGTCCCACCCAGGCTGGAATGAAGGAGCCCGCCTCGGACCTGCCTTCCCAGAGGCTTCACCCAATGCTCCTCATCACCCTGGCCTGAGAGAGAGCAGAATCTGGTCCACAACCTTCCCCATTACTTCCCCGAATCCTGCTCCCTTGTACTTATTTTTTTAAGTCGTTTCGTTTTAATATGCAACATATTTAATAAGCAGCCCCGGGGTGGAGGGAGGAATGCAAAATCCTTGCCGAGTTGTGGAAATCCTGTGCTCGTGCTGCCTCGTCCCCACGTCCCCGTGGCTGCTCGGAGTGAGGCCGGCACATTGGTACTTCTGGCCCCCTTGCCAAATTTCCCATGGGTGCCGAGGGACCGTCAGCTCTGATGCAGAGCCTGTGTCTATGCACAGAGGGCAACGCACGGACGGCTAGCCCACGGGCAGCTGCTGCTGCTCTGCCTGCCCTGCATGGAGGTCCTGCATCCTTGGAAGGGGTATGTGCAAACTTGGGCTTGTTTTTCCTGGCTTCGGGGAGTACAGGCAGCACGGTGGTGAGGCAGGAGACAGAGAAGGGTCAGGTCAGCTGTCCCCCTGACCTAGAGCAATGTTGGGACATTTTCTGGCGCTTCCCTGATTTAAATTTTAAGTATTTCTGGGTTTTATATTTTGCTCCGGCATGTTCCCCTACGGCAGCCCCGAGTGTGGATGAGATCCTCTCCACAAGGATGCTCCAGCGACTGGGTTAATTCCCTCCTGCTAATTCCTTACATAATCATGTGGGCTCAGATCCTCAAAAGTATTTGTGTGCCTGCCTCCCTTGGAAATCAGGGAGTTTAATTGTCTGCTAAAATTATTGTGTTTTGTTTTGAAAGCAGAGCAGGAAATAACAAACTTGGGTTTTATGAGATTTGTTTGCCTATCTGTGGTCACAGAGCATTTTATCTATTTTATCTATTTTATCTATTTTATCTGCAAATAAATTCACATTTAAATAGCGTAGTGCACAAATTACAGATGGATTTTTAGACTGTGACCAGTGGGAACTGGGTGCCAGCGTAGGTTAGGGGAGCTGGGTCTTGGCCTGTGGGTGCTTCTGGTCCCAGTTGGAAAAATGTGTATAGGTCAATGCCACGGTCTCATAAAGATGCTGGAGGGAAGAATCCATTAAAGACTGTGAGATGCTGAGATAGGAGGATAATAGAGATCATGCCAGTGAGAGATGCCATCTATTACAGATAACTATTGCACAGCTGACTGCATCTCCCTCTCTGGAAATGGCTCCTTTCTTAGTTTCAGTTTTGGCTATACGACCCAAAAGAATTCTTCTCACTCCTTGGTGTTTGTTCCCTTCAGATATTTCATGCAATACGGAAAAAAGAGGAATCAAGATACCATGACATTGAAGTTTATTGCCGATTCTGCTCACGTCGGTTGAAATCAGTCACTAAAACCTCAGCCTGCAGGACCCCGTGCTCTGTATTTTTCTTGTCTAGGTAATCGTGATGGCAGCAGGGGGAGGTAAGTAGAAGGGAAAAGGACTGATTTTATTAGGTGTTAGAAGAGCTTATTAGAAAACAGGGGGGGGGAAAGCAATAAAATTATAAAGACGTGAATTAAAACAAGTGATGAAATCCAGTCCCTGCTGACTGCAAGGGGACACTTCTCTCCACATGCACCCTTTCTCGGTTTGGAAGATGCCCAGGCATTGATAAACATTTTACAAGAGCCTGACTCCACAGCAGCAAGCGGTAGCGAATACCAGGAGAAAAAATACTCGGGTGCCAGGATCAGCCCGGCAGCTTCAGAGGCAGCATTTAACCTGCTGCCTTGCAGCCTGTGGGCCCTGTTTGGGTTTGTTGTCAGTGAGCAATTTGGATCTGCAGTATACCTGGGTTATATTTAGGCCAATTAAATTAATTGCTGGAACAGACAACCTTTTTTAGACCCAAGGCACTTTTTGCCCCCCTTCTCGATACTGTAGGGCTGATGTAGTGATTCTTGGGCTTTGGTTTGGCAGTCAGAGCATGTGTGTATTTTACGTAAGAAACAGCAGCAGGGATGGATGCTGCTAGACAAATACTTGGTTAATTTTTGTAATTATTAGTAATAACAATACTCTGCTGTCTCAAGCACCTTTCATCTCCGAGCGTTTTCAAAACACGAGTAAAACCAAGCCACACAGCTCAGCTCTAGGGGCTGTAATTAGCTTTAGCTCCACGTTGTAGATGTGGAAAGTGAGGCGGAGGGAGGCGGGAGGATCAGAGGTGCGGCAGAGCTGCGGAGCGGTGCCCCGAGCAGCAGCCAGCAAGGCCTGCTTGAAGCGAACTCCGGCCACCGCCAGGCTCTTTGTGGACCTGTCCTGTGAGGCAAGCTCATCTCACCATGCCGTGCTGGTATTCGAGCTAGCTCCTGAGCCAAGAACCTGAACTTTCCCTCCCGGGAGGTTCAAATGCACCCTGGCCAGGAGGGTATCCCTTGGCCACCAGCCCACGTCATCTCCCCTCAGTGTCAGAAGTGATGGGACAAGACGGTTTCATGTGGTTCCCCTTCCCTGGGCTCCACGCGCTAGAATCTCATAAGATGAGGATGGTCCCTCAGTGACCAAGAACAGGAGGGACCTGGTGGGTTTTGGAGCCCGGTCCCCACAGCTCTGGGCCACCACATCCTTTTTGGTAGCTACAAACTTGCCAGGCTGGCTTTTTGCCTCTGGCTGCCTGTTGCTGGACCTCTTTCCCCACATGGTTAGGGTGCTTCTTTCCAATTTCCACCCTATGTTTGTTCATAGTCCATTGGTCCCCCACCATGGTTATGTCAACTCTGTACCAGCTTTGCCCTCCTGCTCCTGTATGCTCTAGGTCTCTTGGACATCTGTGTCCAGGCTGTGTTTGTCTTGCTTTGAAATGGGTAGAAAACTTAAGAATTTGGGATTATGCCTTAGGAAATTCAGCATCTCATTCCAAAGTGATTTAACAGATGCCTGCCCATTTCCGACTGACTGATACCTGCCCCTCTTTTTGGCCCTGGAGCAGAGGTAGCAGAATGCACCATGTGTCCTGCAACCTGGCCACCAACCTGGCAGCCTGCCCCATGCCCTTATCACCGCCTCCTTCTGCAGTTAGTACGTGGGGCTTTGGTTCATGACCCTTGTTGGATACAGCAGTGGCGGCTGAAGAGGTTGCCATTCCACGCTGTGACTCATGGACGTATGAGGAGGACACAGATCTCTCAGGAGTGAACTCTCTGAGATTTCAGGACATGGATAAGGTGATTCGCATGGGCTCTTCCAGTCTGCACCTTCCTTTAGTAGGGTCATGCCATGTTAGCCAGGATCTAGGCCTAAAACTAAGATGGGTGAGTTCTAGATATAATTTTGGAAAAAAAAAAAAAAAGAAAAAGAAAAAAAAAGATTTAATAATCTATTATTTCTGTTCTGTTCTGTTCTGTTCTATTCTATTCTATTCTATTTTGTTTCATTCTGATGCATCACAAATGTGTGTTCCCAGCAAGTTTCGCAGTTTAGGCCCTAAGTGCCAGCACAGAGTTCCTGGCTGTAATGCTGAAATTAGTTAAGCCCAGCAGATCGTCAGAGCTTCAACCCAACACAAGGATTCAATCACCTAAGTATATTTCAGATCCCAATTGACCCGGTACTTCTCTCTTTTATTATCTGTGCACAATCTCTCCTGCTGTGCCAAGATTTCTGTGTTCTTCATTTCTTTTCCGTCTCTGATGCCACAAAGTCAAGTGAATGTCTTCAAGGAAATCTCAGTAATAAAACCTATTTCCTCCTCCCTGCTGCAGAGAGAAAGCAGAGTAATAGTTTCTTTATCCATCAGGGACTGGTTAATGCCTCGATCCTCATCATCACCAAATGCAACTAATAAAGGAGTAGAGGAGATCTGGCAGTTTAATGCAGCAGCTAATTTTGTGCCTGCTGCTCTGCCAGAAAGTATTTTCACTTTTGGGTGATGCCAGAATAGCAGAGCTGATTAATTAGCCTTCTCTTGAGCAGGAAGAGCTCAGCTAAGATGCCTGCAGCCCCCAGACATCCCAGGGATTGGCCAACCTTGTTAGTAGCCGGCATTCCCAGTATCTCAAGGGTTCATCGGTCTGCCTGTCTGGGTAAGGCAAAAAGACAACGGTGCAGAGCTTTCCCTCGGGAGGGAGCAGGTCTATTATACAGATCAGGTCTAGCTCTGTCATTGAGACAACTGGCTAGAGAAAGCTCCTAGCACGTAGATGCTGGCCAGGCACCACCGACATGGTGGCTCACAGTGGGTCACTACAGAGCTCAGCTCTGCGTTTGAGGGAGGCAGTGCACAGACTTTCAAGTCCCCCTGCAGATCCTGCTTTGGAGGGGTTAGCACTGCAGCCGTCGCATGCAGGCAGGGGGGTCTACGGAAGATGGGTCTCAGGAATAGTAAATATGTTTGTGCAATGAGCAGAAATGCAAAACAAGGAAACTGCAGCCTCGATGGGAGAGTGTGTCAGAAGAGACATTCAGACTCATTCATTGACTGCAAACAGTCAAATACATGGGAGGCACCAGCCACACACGAGGGCAGCCCCCAAGAACAGCACGTGCCCACAGGACCACGACAAGCAGAGCCCCAGTGCCGGCTCAGTAGTGCTCCCTGTGGGTCATTAACTCCTCCCAAGCTCTCCCTGCCCTGCCTTTGTCTTCCACAAGGTGTTTCAGAACAGCTTAAGCCCGTGGACAGATTAATTAAACTCAGGGACAGGAACAGACAGCTTCTGTAGGGCCTGGTCATCTGCCTTTCCATGTCATTTCTCAGAGGTTTTATGGTAATGCCTGTAAGAATTTGTGTGACCAGGAACTTAGTGAGTATGTTTGTAGGCAGAGAAACTCCCTCCAAGCATGTGATGCATAGGATCCAGCAAAACAAACCCCTTGGTCTTGGTTGGGTCCCTCTAGATGCTGTGGCACTAATGATAATGCCGAGAACTTCAGTCTGGAGACTTGAACAACAAGAACTGCTGTCTGAGAGTTGGTGGGAGACGAGTGGCTGTGAAGAGGGGAGGAGGCAGATGGTATGGTTCAGTTCTCCTCTGGACCTGCCGCTGGGCTGCAGTGTGAACCTGGGCAAGTACCCCAGCGTGAGCATCTTCACCGGGGCTGGCTAGCTGCGCTGCTCTTATAATGGGTGCAGAAAACCAAAGAGGCCCTTCATCTCATCCTGATGGAGCAGTCCGTGGTAATCTGGTTGTGCCCTACAAGTATCTTTATGGACCATCCAGATGGCTACCTCAGATGCGAGCACCAGCCTTGCAGATGTTCAGGCACCAGCCTGTTTGATGTTCCCTGCTTGTTCCCAGCGGCTGGTCCTGCTGGGCTGGCGCTCAGCAGGTTGGAGCACTGGTTGTGCCCTGGCTCGGAGCCAGGCTGTACCTGCGCTGCTCCTGTATGTCCAGAGGACGGAAAGTCAGGGGAGGCTTTGGGAAATACAGGTCTCCATCTCTTCTCTTTGCTGACCCTACAGCAGACGGTGGATAACTGTTTTTTATGATCTAGGGAGGACAGATGGGTTAATTAATGTCACAAAGCCCTCCAGATGGAGGCCACTACAAGTGTATGGTGTTGTTATCATAGTGAATGTTGCTTTACTATCCTTACACAGTGTCATTACTCTATTAGAGATGTTGCTGTGGGGAGCAGCGCCTGCACTGTACCATCTAGCAGCAGAGGGGAAGGCCCCTTTGATCCCACCTCCCCAGATCAGCTTTCCTGGGAGCTGTGCTCAGGCACAGCTGTGCTTCGCCGGGCTCTCCCTGCCAGACCTGATTTGCAGTTTGCTGGTGACTGCAGCACGTCCCACTCACCCGGAGTGGGGTGCCAGGGCTTGCTGAACGTCCTGTTCTGCCTTCACCTCTCAGACACCTCTATGTTATTCAGGCTGGGAACCCAACCTCACCTGTGTGCCCCTCCGGTTCCAGAGCAGAGGGATTTCTGCCCCAAGTGGAAAACACCCCCATCCTGAAGGTAGCATGGGGCCCTCAGGCTATTCCTGCCTCCTCGGGCTTTCCGAGCATCACTTCTGCCAGTCCCATGTGTCAAGTTGAGTTTCTCCAGTTGGGTGCTTAGTCAGGGAAACACAGGCTTAACTCCATCCTTATCCATCAGAGAGATTGAACACATCCTGAGCAGGAAGCAAGGGCTTATACTGTATTGCAGGTAGGTAAGGTTTAAGCCAGTCTGTAAAACAATCGGGTCAGAGAGAAACGCGGTGTCTTGCACAGAGACCCAGAACAGCTGGTGATAGCTGAAACTTGCAATTTCAATGTGCCAGACTGCTAAACTGCAACACAGAGAGGGGAGACCTTGATCCAGCAAAGGAGATAAGATGTTTCAACCGGTACAAAGTAGCCAATACAAAACTGGACTGAAAAGAAAAGAAGGTTACATCTATGAGGCGGTGCAGCCTGATGATGGGGCAGCAGCCTTCAGGCACAGCGTGCGGCGATGTAATGCAGAGATAAGGGAGAACAAGCACGCAGCCAGAAAATGGAAGCAGGATCAGTTTTGCATTTTCCTGGAGTGAAAAACTTTTCCATGTAAAACATATTGTGCAGGCGTTTCCATCACACTGTATCCAACTTCATAGTGAGGGGAAAGAAGTTGCTTTTCTTCCACAATCCAGCTTTGATGTGGCTACTCCAATTGGTACAAGACCCTCGGGATTGCTCAGGGTATGCAAGGCAAAGCGGTTAGGAAGGATGGCCTTGGCCTTTCCCATGCACGGCGGTGTGTGTGCATGATGAGAGCTAGATGAGGCTATAGCAACCCCCCGACCTTGCAGAGCAGCCCCCCTGTTCCCGGATAATGGCATGCCCAGGTCCGGTTGTGCAGGGGTGGATGGGTGGCCCAGCGTGCTGAGAAGGTGCTGTTAGCACATGGTGCGGACGGAGCTGCGGGGGCAATGCACCAGCTGCATGCTTTACAGTGTGCGGCAGATTGACAAATCAACTCACCTTGATTTATCTTGCTCTCCCAGATGATATCTTGAAATGTCTCAATCCCATTACTCCATCCCGACCTGCCAGATAAGAGACAGCTTGTGCATCGCTGGGACAGGGCTTAGGCAGCGAGCGAGTCCAGCTGGCAGGAAGCTCATCGCCCGGCTGCAAGGAGACAGATCTTTCTACTGTGGCAGTCACGAGATCAAGACTTGCTTTTTCTTCATAAGAACTTGTTGATTTTAAAAATAAAGCAGCCACGGCCTATGCTCCCAGGAATGTCTGGGATCAGGAAAATGGAAAGACATTTTTCCATTCCTAGTGCAATTTGCACTGTAAAACCTAAACAGTGTTTGTCCTTCTGGACCTCCCCAGCTCCACACTTCTGTGGCATTTATCAACACAGCATTTTGGTGAGTGACCTTCCTCCAGATCACTAACATGGCTGAAGTGATGCGGTGATAGTGCCAAATTCCTGGTATCCGACAGCTTCCCCCTTCCTACCCAGAGCAGCCAAGTGGATTCGGGGAGTGCTCCACTCACGGAGCAAACAGGCTGATCTGAAGGTATCTTTGGATCAAACCAAAGCCCAAACCTATAAAAACTTGTGCACCTGCTCAGTTCTGAGAGCATGAGTAATTGCAGAGACTGAACATATTATTTCTATCATTTATTCATACGCGCTATTTCTATGGCTCTCTTCCTCTATTATCTCAGTGTCTTGTAAACATTAATGAATGGATCTCAGGTCCCAGCACACTGCTTCATTGTTTGGGTTGGAGGTCACAGGGAATGATTAAAACTGTAAGAAAAAATGGGGGGTTGGATTAAAAAATGTCTGATTTTATTAACATATCTTTGCCTAGCTTCTGGAGCGTAGGAAATTCAGCCTACCTAATGGTGCCTTTTTGAGCCATTTCAGAGAATACGAACCATTTCCAAAGCCAGTCTGTTTCATCCTGCTCTGAAAGAGTCATCAAAGCCATTAGAGGAGTCTCCAAACCTTGCTGCCACTAAAGAGTTAATGCACATGGCTATAAAATGGACTTTCAGGTCATTTCGGATGAAGAACTATTTCCTCTCACTTAACTTACCTCTAAGAAAAATGTTACTCCTAACCTTGGCTGCCTGATTTTATTAACCACTGTCATCTTCACTGGAACCTCAGAAAGCCAGGGCTGGTCCGAGGTCCACCCGGGCTGGGCTGTGTGACCACCTGTCCTTGTCCCCTGGGAGGGTGCTCATCCCCTCCAGCCCTGGGTGCTGGTGCAGGGAGACGAATTTCATTGGGGAGCAAAGCCCCGAAGGGTCACTTTTTCTGCAGCCACGCAGCCGAGGCAGGGACCTCGTGTTGGGTGCTTGGGAGTGATGTTTTTGTCTCTGGGTCCATAACCTGGTTGCTATAAGGTCAGGACAGAGGTTGTCTCAGCATGGGACCAGGACTTGGGGTGGGTTCCCGGGCCTTCAGACTGGGGACTGGCCTCGTGTCCTCTGCCATCGTGGGAAGGAGGGTGACCCACACAAACTCAGCCAGGAGCTGGAGGACCTCCATGTGCCACCTGAGAGCTCTCTGTGTGACACCACATCATGGGGAAACCTTGCCAAAATGTCAAAAGGGCAGAGCCGCCCAAATACGAAATGCAAAGCCTGGTTTGGACATGTATCCTCAGCAGTGAGATGTGGGGTGCAAACGTCTGGCTGAGTTAATGCACACAATGGCAAAGGGCTGGGAGATATCCTCAATTCCCAGGCTCTGAGCTTGGGATGGGTGAAATTCTTTCACCTGAAACTTCCCTTGTATGAAAAATGCAAATTTGGTGACAAATAGTTTTGAGCATTAGTGCTGGTTGTACTAAATTGTTTGTCCTGAGAAAAAAATTCCAAGAAAGTACATTTGCAATGTTTATTTCACTGTGAAATTCCCCTCCATTTTACTTGTAAATTGCTCCAAATCAAAGTGCAGCATTTTCTCCTCACCTTTCACGTTCACTGTAATTTAAATAAATAGTTCTAGTTGCAATCTGAACTAATTCCCTCCTTCCTGACTTTTCAGAACTATTCATGAAACAAAACAACTCCAAATTCATTTTTTTCAGACAGTTCTCCTCAGAACCATTAGACACATTAACATCCACCACATAAATGAAACCACAGGCTATCAATGTTTTGAGACAGCTGTATTTCCCACCAGAAATTTGCATAGCACCACCTTTGTAGCACTCTGAATAACTCTACCAATATTTTTTTGGGGAAAATGCAAGTTACTGGTACCAGACCTAGAATTAGGAAACTAAAAGTTCCCAAGCAAAACCTCAGCCATGCTCTTATCCACCAGGCACAGGTCACTCCTCCTGCCTATGTGCTAGCACCGGGCAACCTTCATTCCTTACCCCGTCTCTCCTCACTACGTCTGTCCCCAAGAAAGTGGCATCATCCCGTTTTCCTAAGCCATTTCTTTCTTCTCTGGCAAAGCCATCCTGCTGAAAGTTCTGGTCCAAAGAGAGGTTTAAAATGCCTTTTCAGCAACAAAGCATGACCTTTCTGAGGGTTCCAGCAGCTATCTCTGCAAAATTTCCATTTTTGCCACCACTTAAGATTTTCATCAAACTCCCATCTAACAAAGTGTAGTTCTCAGCAACTGGAAGCAGAAGCAATTCAGCCCTCTGGGCAGTGATATTTGTCTGCATCAAGAAAATTCTCCCAATTAGACAGAAAATGGATATTTTTTCCCCTGTAATATATACTTTTAGTGAAATCCCCCAGCTCAATTCCCCTCCCCCTCCAAAAATAGTAAGAGCAGAAAGAGAAAATAATGAAACCAAAAAAATGCTTTTCCTGCAGAAAGCACCATTTTCTGGTGAGCTCTGTCACCAGCGTGCTCCTGCTCTGTCTCTTGGGAGGCGCGAGCTGAGAAGGTGCAGGAAGGCAGCAGCTTGCCCTGGTAGCTGTGTGAGGTTCCTGCCCGCTTTCTGCCTCACCCACCCCCGGGTGACCAGCACAAGGTTTTGCTTTTCCCACAGTGGGGAACACGAGAAGATGAACGTTTTTGGAAGGGTTTGGTTTTGCACAGTTGAGTGGAGATGAAGGACCATGGTGGGGCTGAACCTTTTCTTTGCTCTCTGGTGAGCCGTGTCTTCTCATCAGGGATGCTGATGGAAGTGGCCCAGCTCCCTCCACCCAGTGTCGTGATGGGATGTGCAGCAGGGCCAGCAGCTGAGGATTGTGTCCGTGGGTGGGGGGTCTCGGTGTGGACCCTGCAGCCCCCATGCCACCAGAAGGGGTGGAGGCGGCTGGCTTTGCATGGTCTCCGGGCTGGCATGCAGCACTTGGCACAGTGAGCTCACCCCACCGCCTGCACCCGTGTGGAAATTAGGCAATATTTGAGGGAAAGAGATGGGGGTGGAAAAAGGGAAATGAGAAAGAAAAAGAAACATGAAGGAGATGATGATTAAATGTTTGCCCTGCCTGGAAAAATGCCCTAGCAGGGCAGGGGCCATGTGAACAGCAGCAGCAAAACACGCTGCCGCTGCCCCAGAAACAGCCTGTGGAAAGATGTGGGTCAGTTAAGACGGGTGTACTCAGGAGGCCCATGCCCAGAAATTCCAGCTGTAGGAGCCCCGCTAGGCAAATGCCAGGGCGCTGTTGTTATGTGGCCATTGCAGAGAGGTGCTGCCAGGGCTGGCGAGGAGGAGGAAGAGGAAGAGGAAGAGGAAGAGGGAAGTTTGGGGAGTTTCTCTCGTGTCAATGCCACGGGTCCTGGAAGCCCAGCTCAACTCCTCTTGCCCTGGGAAGTTTGAGTCTTGTCTTGCCAAGTCGTGCTGGAGCAACTTGACTGAGTGAGGAAGGTCCTGAGCAAGAGAGCCCAGTCTGGGCATGTCCCCTAATCCATCCCTTCCTCTTGCATGTGAGTTTGGGGGCTAGAGCTGCTCGGCAGTTCAACAGTTAACCTCTGACCTGTCTTCCTGGGCTTCCCTGCAGGGAGTTTGGGCCTTTTTCAGCCCGTGCACTCTGAAGTGTTGCACAGGAGAGCTTGGTCCTTGCAGAGCTCATTTACAAACCCTCATGACAGGTTACTTTGCAGAGTAATCCTCTGCAGACCTCTTTCTTCTGGGAACAAAACTCTTCATGAGGACACGTCTCCTGAGAGGGGCCTTGAGCTGGTACCAGATTGTTGTACTCAAGCAGGGACAATATTTTGCATGGAAAAACTTCCTCTAAGAGGACTCAGACTTTCTCTGTGTCCGGCAACATCTCCCAAAGGTCTGCAGGCTCTGGTTTACCACATCTCCTGTGTCAGATGCTTCCAGGGTAGAAGCCTCCATCCAGTCCCACGTGCAGCACTGTAGCAAATCCAGCACAAATAGCTAGAAAGGGTGTTCGGAAATGTGTCTGTCTCTCTTACAGCAGCACAGCAGGGAGCTGGCGATGGTTTGGCTGGCCCTGCCAGGCACCGCTTGCTCCTGCCGCAGCTGGCAAATGCTTTGGTACCTGCAGCTGCTCCCTGAGAGACATCTAGGAACGGAGGAGCCATCACCCACTTGCAAAGCCTGGCATGGCAGATTTGTGTCTGTTCATCAGGATGAAAGTGCTGCATATGAGTAACCGGGTTTTAGAGATGCGGCTAAAGAAAGCGTGTACCCCCCGTTGGGTACTACCTGTTACTGCTTTGCCCAGGCCATTTGTTTGGGCTCCACAGAGATGTGCTGGATACTTAGAAACTCTCAAGTTCTGAAACTTTCCGCTCATGTCAGGGGAATAATGAAAACCCATCTCCAGTCATCATGTACCCAAATGTAATCAGTCTAAAAAATGTCAGCTTTAATCCCAGCCCCCATGAATACTTTATGACATCAACTACGTGTTGACACTCTGAAGTTAGGTATTTTTTAAGGGATTGTTCAGATCTTTTATAATTAAAAGGATTTAAAAATATAGAAATGTATTAATTTTTCTCCCTCTAGTTTCTGTCTCCTTCTCTTCTGAACAAGCCAATGAAGTCATAAAAAGCAGGTGTAATGGAAAACAAACCCAGAAATCTCCCTGCTGAGAAATGTTTTCTAGCAATGGATTTTTTTTTTATTTCAGCAGGAAGAAATGGTGATATCAAAATTATATTGTAACATAGTTGGCACTAAACAAGTATAAAGTGCCCTAGATGACAGCCCATCATCTCACTTGCTTTCTATGCTCTAGGTGTTGAAAATAAACCACTTGTCACATAGACCATAAATGTATTTCAGAAGCTGAGTGAGATCCAGGAACATCAGATATTGCAGCTATCCTGGATGACTGGTTGCACCGAACTTCCCTCTCACTGCGAGGCATTTCAGAAGCATTCTGGTGGTCCCAGCGGTCCTGATGGTCAAGAACCACATCCCAGTCATGTGCAGTGCACAGCCCAGGATGGGGCACCAAGCCTGCGTGCAGAATGTTCTTGGCCTCGTGCTGTCATCTACACCAGGGTTTTGCCTTGGCAATCACACTACAGCTAGTCCCCTGGCCATCCCCACCAGGCGGCAAAGGATGAGCCTGTGGGCTTGATGGGCAACTGTCTCACTTGTCTGACATCCAAAAGTGTCCCACCTGTTACTCAGGGCATCTCCACCTGCCTCTCAGCTGCACCCAAGCACTCCTGAGCTGTATCTCCCTTGCTTTCCAGAGCCAGGCCCTGGGCAGAACAGTCATTGTCCTTTGCATCCAGGGCCCATGGCCTGGGAAGAGATTTTGTGAGGCTGTACCATCCCCATGGGCCATGGAGAACAAGAGGGAAAAGAGAAGCAAGACTTGGACTCTGTCCTTTGGAAAAGGTTTGGCCAAATATCTCTGCGTTTTCCAGAGTCTTCATGTGGTGTCAGCAGCCTGGTTCCCAGGGCACAAAACAGTTGCCTCTGACCACCTCCCTGTGTGTGCCAGCAGCTGACAGTGGCCACACCAACATCAACAGCAGCATCCCACCACTCAGGTGCTGCATTTTGCTCCACCGTGTGCACTTTACCCACCCATTCTCTGAGCCTTGCTGTAGGTATAAACTGTCCCTGCCAGGAAACCTGTTTAGCATGGCCAAGTATTTGCCTGGCTCCCGCAGGGCTCCCATTGAGACCAGCGAAAGCCATTTCAGCCAGAGGTGGGCGTGCAGTGATAACAGGGTCTGGCAGCAGCGTGGGGAGGAGATTCAGCAGTGGGGGAGGCCAGCTGAGGAATTCACCTTGCATCATGACTGGAAGCTGCTTGAAATAGTCAGGTGGTTTGAGGTTACCCCTCGTCATCCCTCTGACCCTGACCCTCACTTCAATCCTTCCCACGTCAGAGCTCACCCCGTCCTCACCAATCTCATGTTCATCTTTTCACCACTGGGCCCCCACTCCTGCTTGCTGTTCTGCAGGTCTTCCTTGCTGGGTCACCGCTCAGTTCCTCCTGCTTTGCATGGCAAGGACATGGGCTAGCCACACTTCCCTTTCCTCCTTCCCTCCTGCCCTTAGCAGGTTGGAGGGAACCAGCTGAGAAGGAACTGGGTGACTCCTTCTTCAGCCTAGCAGAGCCACCTGACCTCCTGCAATGTCCCTCTTTTAGGAAGGGACAGAGGAGTCATCCTTGCTATGTTTTGCCAGTTCCTAGTATAATGTACAGCGTGATGAAGAGGAAAGAAACCCAACCGCTTATTTGAAGTCTCCAGGACCTTCAGGACTGACTCAATTTGGTCTTCGTGTTCAAGTGGGGAATGACTGAGCAAGAACTTGATTTTATCAGAAGGAGGTTGTCCATTCTCTATTCCAGCAGGGATTTCTTTGGTCATTATCTATTCACGCATTTAATTCCTTTAGAAACAGCATCTGCCCAAAAGCTCTGGGCAGCCTGCCATTCCTCTGATGTACAAAGTGTACTTGTTATTGAACCTGGGAATGCATTAGCTACTGATCAGGCCTTGGTCTTGCAAAGTCTTTTCCATATGCCTAATGCTATATGTATAGAAGATACTCAGAGGAACAAAACTCAGTTTGCCATTTCTCTTTGTGTTGCTGGAGTTACAGTGAGTCACATTCTGACCACTTTTAGATGCTATATCATTTTTCCCCTTCCCTGAAAGACACAAGATCCCACCCCACCCAGACATGTGGAATGCAATGATCCTTTCCTACTTGTGAAATTATGTCAAGTAACTAGTGTTGTCAGCAGATGTTATTTGCTATTTGATTCTCTAGAAAGATCTCAAGTAGGGCAGTTCTGCTTAGTTGCAGTCATATGGTCTTGTTGTCGCTTTCAGGAGGACTGGACGAGTCCACCAAGTGTCCCAGGCCTGCATCTGGGGACTGATTTAAAACAAGCACCTGCCTCTGACTGTGCACAGATTGCAGGTCAGTAGAGCAACTCAAGCAATTTAGGCAGCTCCAATGAAGTGACATACAACCTCCTTCTACTGTTTCCTGCACAAAAGCAAACATTCCCCTTTGCACAAGGGTTTCTGACAGCAAAAGTATCCAGAAGAAAGAGGATCCCAGAAGACCCTAAATCTAGAAAAGGACAAGTTCCTTGTAAAATATGTGCAGATGCCTCTGGAAAAAATTCCAGCTGTAGTAACTACCAATAAAGCCTATTTTATACCTTTGCGACCAACTGAACTTACGCAATCACTCTGCTTCTTACATAACGCTGGCAAAATGCCACCCCCTCCCTGTTCTGGAAGAACCAAACTGACGTGTTAGAAGTACATGATTGGAAAGGTTGGCCTGGGCCATTACTTTGCTGGAGCACTTAAAGGACATGTGGAATATACTCAAGATGCCATGAAATAATAGCCCATGTCAAACAAGTTCTAGGTCTCCTAACGCGCCTTGATCTGGCCACTGAACACACCTGTTTCCAAACTGGGGTGACATGTCGCTCCTTCTTTGGGAGTGCATGGGTGGACCCAGACGTGGTCTCCTCTGCCCCGCCCAGCTCAAGGGGGTGGGTGAATCCAAGAAGGCACCACGGCAGGAATTAACCATGAGGGGAAACCTGCGCTGTTCCCATCCTCCACCACCCTCGCCAGTAGCTCGTTTGCAATCAGTCCCTGACGAGGAGGTGAGCACAGGCCAGTTCCCTGGGCAGTGACAGTTTCCCCTCCTTGGTAGAAAGGAGCTTCCCACCCCGGTTAATGATGGACCACATCTAGAACCTTCATCCCACTGCTTCAAGGACCCTGCTTGAAGTCACTGCTGCTGAGGATGTTCTTGCTCAGCTCATGTGATTGAGTGGAAATGTGGTGGGAAGGTATAGCAGAGCTGCTGGGAACGCTTGAGTTTGACAGGCGAGGGGAATTGTTTTCCTGTGGGCAATGCTCCTTCTAGCCCTGCTGTGGAAGCATAAAGGAATAGTGGAAGTTGAGCAATCAATGAGAAAGTGCAAAAGCTGCTAAGAACCTTCAACGCATTTTGTGGACATTAAAAAAACCCAACCCTAAACCAGCTTCTGTGGGCTCCAGAAGCAAAAAGGAGGTATGAACACGTGCAGCCAGGGACCTCCATCCTCTCCATCTGCACCGGGGCTCTTTGCCTCGTGGTCACTTGGGTCCAGCGCTGGTGCGGCAAGGACGGTGCAAGGTCCATGGAGGGGTGGGCAGCACTGAGGGGTGCCAGGCCCTGCCGCTGCCCACGCTGCCGGGAAGTGGAGTGTGCCAGGGCCCCGCTAGGTGCAGGAGCCAGGGGCGCAGATTCAGCCTGTGCCGGAGCAAGCGCTTCGGCGTAAACACCGGGGTGGGGAAGGCGTCTGGGCTGGGGCAGGCTCAGACCTGTGCGGTGCTGGCAGCCCGGCTCTCTCCATGGGGTTTCTGATTTCAGGAGCAAAAGCGTTCTGAGAAAGTGCCCGTGCTGGGCGCGCCAAGCCATCACCAGACACCGCTTAGACCGTGGTCTTCTTCAGCCCCTTTCCTTGCCTCTCTGCAGCAGCTCTTCTGTTGTACAGATGGAGTTATGGGCACGGGCTTTTAATAGAATAGTTTGTGTGAAAAAAAATTATTGCATGTTATTGCCCTCTTAAATCGGCTCATAAAGGGCTACAATGGGCGAGGGAGGAAATTATTGCTGACCTGCAGCTGGTCAGCTTCTGTGAGGGCTCCGTCCAAGCTCGGCATTTCACACTTAGCTTTTCAAGATGTCATCTCATGAAATTTTACAAGCTCAGTGGGAGCAGGCGAGGTCAGTGCCTTAATGGGAGAGGAGCGAGGCGATGCTGGGAGCGGGTGCGCCAGTTCGGCAGGCGGTGCTCTTGCCCACGCCCACCATGCCCATGCTGTGCCGTGGGAGCCATGCTCCGGAGCGGGGCCCTGACCACTTCAGTCGCTGCAGATCTCGTGGCATTGGTTTTCAGGAGCACTCAGGTGGCAGCCCTAGCGGCCAGGCCAAATTACTAGTGGGTTGGAGACAGAAGGCCACCGAACAGGTTTGAAGGGATGAGGAAACATTTAGGTCATTTTTATCCAGAGCACGTCTGCTATCTCTAAATCTTGCCAAGTGGGCATGACACCAGGAACAGGAGGTGAAGTGCAAGAAAAAACAATGCCAGGCTTTTTTCTTTCTTTTTTTTTTTTTTCACCTCCTTCTCCTCTCCCATCAGTTTCAGTGAGGTTACACCAAACACAACACATCTGAATGCACATGGCACGATGGACATGCGGGCAGCTTCAGGGGAAGGGAGCCAAACTAGCGACCCAACTAGTTTGGTCAAAACTAAACTCCACTGTTTGGAGATCAACTTGTCTGCACGGAGCAAATGGGTTGTCTCCACCATCTCCCCACTCAGGGTCTGCCCAGCCGTGCTAACAGGGAAGACCACGGGGATGCGGAAAAGGTCTGAGCTGGTCTTCATGGGGCAGAGCAAGGGCTGCACACAGGGTTTGAAGGCAAAGAGATCCAGTTAAGCTCCTAGATCCTCCAGAACACTGTGTTTTTGAAGACAGAGGGGGATATTTATTTTTACCCCTTTTCCTTTCTTCTCCTGGCTCTGGAGCAATGTGGGCTGTACACACAGTGTAGGATGAGAGCACATACTGTACATCTGAGGTGAGATGAAACACAAATATGCCTTTTCATAATAGCATTTACACCTGGAAGAGAAGACCGGTTTATTACCTTGGTAAACAAAAGTTAGAATTCAAGCAAAGTACAAACTTTGCCCCAGGCTATTCTGACAGCGCACCTTGTGTTTGTGAAGTGAACTCGGCTGCTCATGTGCAGCGTGAAGCAACGGGGCCATTTCCAATCCTCCCCCATCCCCTCATCCAAGGCCCAAAGTTTAAAAGTTCATTAATTTTTTTTGGAGGGGGTGCTTTTAGGTGCTGAGATGCACCCTAGCCAAGGTGGCCGCTGTCGGTGGGGAAGGCTGTGCATGGCATATCTCTGCTGTGCATCGGGTTTTCTCTCTTTCCAGAGAGGGCGAGGATTACAAGGTGTGTAGATTTAGCAATACGTGCTGTGCTGAACTGAGACTTGTGCTGCACGGATATGCTAATGGGGGAGAAATGCCTACAGTGCTTCTCTGCACATGGCAGCAATGCTGAGTCCCAGCCTCGCATCCAGGAGGACTGTGGACCTGGCTACAGGGTGGCTCTCAGACCTCCAGCACTCCAGAGTTATAAGACCTGGCCAAAGCTCTGGACAACTTGGAAACTGTCTTCTTATGTGGGGGACACATGGGCTTAAAACCAAAAGTCTCCTGGTAACCAAATTTCACTCTGCAGCAATGAGATTAGCTCCTGTATTGCACGAAGGAGCAAGCTCTGCCCTGTGTACCAGCTTGCTTTGTTGCAGTCCACACAATCTGCCAGCTGGGCAGG
The DNA here is from genome assembly GCF_965638725.1 of Aptenodytes patagonicus. Classification (NCBI taxonomy): domain Eukaryota; kingdom Metazoa; phylum Chordata; class Aves; order Sphenisciformes; family Spheniscidae; genus Aptenodytes; species Aptenodytes patagonicus. Next base: position 11,920,542 of record NC_134954.1, on the reverse strand, counting down.
GAGGAAGGGGACCCAGATAGATCCGAGAGGAGCTGGAGCAGCAGGATGTGTCTGGCACCACGCTTCCAACCCATCAATCCTCAGCCATTTTTCTCCATGCCAGAAGACAATTCCTGGACCAGGCATAAGGCTGGCTCTGGTCTGGCCCACTCTGTATCCTCATTAGGCAGCGCCATGTGCTAAGGAAAGAAAACTGCCAGCTTTGCCTGAATAAAAGGATGAGCTTGTTGAGGTAAAATTTACAACCGTCCCCAAACTCCTGGTTCAAATATCTGACCGAGCAAAATCCCAAACTTTTTTTGCAAGTTTGAGAAGTTCATATAATTTCACTCTGTTTTCATTGATGCCTTTAATTCTGGTAACAAAAGGGTAAGCAATTGCAGCCAAATAGTGTCAAGAGAGGCTTTTAGCTTCAGGATCTGCAGCTCACAGGAAAGACTGGATTTCTGGTGAGACTGTTCTCTTGAAAAGTTTCTGAAGAATCCCCACTCCTGGGTGTTATTTCCAAAAATTTAAATCGCCCTTGCTCGGCCTGCATGGAGCTGGTGTGTCCAGGGTTGCAGTGAGGATGGAGGCATGCCAAGACAGTGGAGCTCTGCCTGCTGCCTGGCAGATGATGGTGTCCCCCTGCAGTGGCATCTGCTGGCCCAGCTCTGGAGGTCATTAGCAAGATGTTGCGTATCTCACCAGGCCATGTATTTTACTGCAGGTCACTGCCTGCTTTTTCTGATGACTTAAACACATTCATCACTCTGTACAGGAGCCGTACTGCCAAGGGAAGCTGAGCCTTTGAAAAATCTTGCCCTTTCCTAGACCACAATGTTTTTGCTGGTTGTTTTATTTAGCTCTGTTGACCCCAGAAACCTCCAGGGTTACTTTAAGGAAACAAAACATGCCTGTTGGCGAGATACAACTGAGCTAGGAAATACACCAGGTATTTATTCTCAGAGCCCCATGTCTCTGGCAGTAAGAACTTATTCCTTATACCTTGTGTGAGCCCAGCACATTGCAACTTACCTGTGCTGCAATCTCTTTGGGCTGCTGGGAGGGGACCTTCTTGCATTATGCTTTCAAGGGAAGAAAACCAGGACCCTGGATGGTAAAAAAATAACTTCTACAACCACATTTTTTCTGAGTCATTGACTGCTCTTTGTTTGCATGAGGTGGAACATCACCCTCCTGAAAGCAGTGACTGCCACAAAGGGGCAGACCCATAAGTAGACCTTAGAAAACAACACTGATTTCATTCGACATAGGAAATCCAGCAGAGATTTTCAGTGGAGGCAAAGCATCTGCAGGGATATGTTAGCAAGTGCCCTCCACCTAGGTGAGTGGTGCCTGGATGAAGTGCCTTAAATCAAGGAAGCGGTGGAGGAGATGTCAGAGAAGCAATGCCCACTCAGCTCTCTGATCGTAACTTCTGTTGACCCTCTCACTTTGCTGGATTACAAGATAAAGTCACGAGGGTTAAATTTAATCTGAATATAGCAACCCCATTAATACAAGTGTGATTTCAATTTGTTGAATGATGGCTTTGGCTATGTTTATTGCAAGGTCTTAAAAATTCTTGGAAGACGAGTACTTGCAGAAATTAAATGCATTTCTGCATAGGATTTGTTTAACCACATCAAACATGCCTAAGTACAACTGTGGGGCTCAGTTCTGATCAGAGATACAAGATTTCTCAGTGCCGCTTCTGCAGCAGTATGACATAACTTTGCCTGGCTGTTCTAGTCCCTTTGCTTGAGTGATTAAAAACAAGACCAGGCAAAGCAATGAATATAGCCCAGGGAAAAATTCTGCCTGGCTCATGAGAGATTGCAAATGGACCTAATAGATCACTTCCATCTCTAACTTCTTTAGATTCTGTCATGATTGTCTCAGGCATTTTGCAAAATATGTGTGGCTGTACACATGGATTTGCAATGGGTCCCGAGATGAACAGAGCTATGTCTAAACCTGTTGGAGAATGGCTGTGTGAACTGTGGGTTCTGGTCAGTGTTATATGGGGACGACTTGCTACATCACTGATTTACATGTCTTTAGCTAAGTCTTGTTAGTTATGAATGTTTGCTCCATCTCTTTGCATGTGATATCCACCATGGCCATGGGATTTACAAATATTTACAATGGTGCAGGGTCTGGGTCTGCTCTGGAAAAGCGCCCATTTTCTCAGTGCTTGTGTTTGACCTAAAGTTTGTTTCTACAGCATCCCTCCAGAAAACCTTCAACTGGAGACAATGCAGTGACTGGAAGACAGCCTTGTCTTTGTGCACTGTGAGACATCACCGCAGTGGCACAGCTACACCTGGGCTCCACACAAGATGGGGCATATTCTACTGGTTGTATTGGCATTTGCAGCACTTGCACCAGCGTTTCGCTTGGGCTCCAGCCACCTGTATGTGGCGATGAGACCAGCTCCATTCACTTGAATAAACACACCACACCTATGCAACACTACTAAACAGCTGCCTTGCGCATGGTGAAAGTGTGACATGGATTATGGTGCAAAGCAGCTTTGTCCAGCGTTCCCTATGGTGGATATCTTCTGACATCGCTCCTCCTTGATACCGGTCAAAACCTAAAAGCTATCCAGGCAGCTTGGAGATTGAATAGAGAGACCCATGGGGGATGTTTCCTCATTATGAGCAAAGATGTGCCTGGGAACAGCTGTCTGTGCACCAGGCTTCCCCTCCATGTGGCTGGCATGAGCTTAGCTGCAGCCCAAAATTGCAGCTGAGCCATGTGAGAGGCATCCTCTGCTTAGGAAGGGCTGGCCATGGGACGTCCACCTGTGGACCGAGCTGTAACATGTTCCAGTATGCCTGTCACTCCGTGAACAAGAGCTTGGCTAACATTATAGCCCCAAACAGGTTCAAACTCTGAAAGAACTGCAGAGAGCTCCCAGACTCGAGTGGAGCCAGCGCCCTGCTTGGGTGTGAAGATTTACAATGCAAATGGCCCAGGGAGCAGAGTCTGAGATTGCTCAATGGACAAGACATGCACATCTTGGGAGGCCTTCTGGGGCAGTGCTCAGTAAGGGACAGGGATCTCGGGTTTGCACCTGCAATTGAACCTGCGAACCCTCTGACACAGAGGTGTGAGCTTGCAGAGCTGGACTACGGACATGGACTGAAATGGGGTTTATTTCCCCATACACGGATGCCACTTTCAGGTGTGTCTGCTGTTGTGTGCTCCTGTGAGTGACTGAGACTCCCCAGGCAACCCCACATGCACGCATCCCCTCCGTGCACCGGAGGAGAACAGGGCAGCTCTCGGCACTGGGAGGTGAGAGGAAAGAGCTCGGTTCAAAGGCTTGAAATGCTCAGTTCAAAGACATTTTACCACTTCATAGTTACTTTCTCCATGCTGTACTGTCTGCCCCTTAGCTTTAATACAATTGCCACATTACATCCATAGAAAAGATATTGTATAGAATATAGCTTTCTATTTGTTACTTACTAAATGTATCAATAATCAGCTTTGTCCTAAAGTATAAGACATTCCCAGCAAATGCTTGCCTGCCTAAGTTAATGTAAAATGTTGAATAACTATTCAGTTTGCAATTCACTAAGTGTTTCTTAAATACTAAGACAACAATAATAAACTTTGTGCTTTCATTTCTTCTCTTATTGCAAGATCTTAAAGTGGGTTACAGAAGGTAGTCAATAAGGTTTCACAACAAGAGGGAGTTGGGCATTGCTTTGATAAAAGCATTATTTGTTAGAAAAACACGGAAGAGTCTCAGATTTGGAAAAGCTTTGAAAACTTCCCCAGATTTCTTTGCAGGATCTGCTTCCTTACAGAGGTTGTCTCTCCCCAAAACACTACCATCCCCTTCCCACAGAGCCTCATTAGGATTTTGAGGGATGTCCAGGGGCCCAGCCACTGCAGTGCCGACACAGCAGACCTGGCTGTGACTGTTCCTGTGGGACACGGAGCGGCTCTGTCCCACTCCACGCTGGGGTTTGGCCAGGCTCATCAACCCTGTAGAATGCCCCCCTTCGCTTGCGCTTAGTGTTGGGGTCCATACCAGGAGCAAGAGCAGACCGTCTTCAGACAGACAGAAGGATGCTGCAAGGGGAAAGGGGGACGACTTGTTCTCCACGTTTGCGAAGGCTCAGCTGCAAGCCTATGCAAGCTCAGCTGCAAGCTTATGCTATAACGAGGAGGGGGTTAATTCAGAGACGAGGGAGCAGCCAGGCGAGAGGTGCTCTGCAAGTGATTGCCTGTGAGCAGTAAAAAATCTGTGTCAGGAGATTTCCAAAGAAAGATCAGACAGTGCCTTCTCCAAAGGGCTCAGGTAAGGTCCCCGCAGAGCCTTCCCAAGCCAGCTATGGTGTCGTGGTGCCAAAACCAGGACATACGGGATGCTCTGATTTGGTGACCTGGGCCTCTCGCTGCCCAGCTTTGCATGCAGGAGCACCACTCATCCAGTGTTATTTACAGCGAGTGGCTGAGCGCCCAACCATCTGGAGCCCAGCCCCACTAATCATGTCCTCTGCCAAAATAAATTGAACCTAATTGGTTGGAAAAGGAGGAGGGGGAGAAGCAACAACAACAAAATCAACAACAACAACAACAAATACCCCAACTCACCCCAACCCAATACTCAAAACAAATCATTAAGTATCATTTAAAGTCAAATTGCACCAACTGTCTGACTGACGCCTGTCCAAGTTTGGCCTTATCAGCATTCAGCACCACTGCCCCAGGATGGACGAGGAAACACAAAACACCGCTAAAGGGTAAGTGGGGGAGAGAGGGCCCATGTTCTTGTTCACTCCAAGGCCCTTTACGCTCTTCTAGAAGATAGAAAAAAAAAAAAATCTAACTGAGAAACAGGTCCATTGATTATCTGTGCTTAATCTGGCTAGAAAACGTCTGTCTTTCTCTCATTTCTGCCCTTTGCGGGCAGCGCAGAAGCTCACACCTCCTGGCATTGGGATCAGTGTGGTGCTTGAGGCTGCATGGCTGCGGGTTGGCTCCGGGCTTTGCTGAAGCCCTCTGCGAAAAAGCCACCCTGCAGCCCTCCTCCTGGCCCATCTGTTCTTCCACAGAGGAGCTCAGGGCCATCCTTTAGAGTCCACCTTGGTACCAGGACATCCACAGGTACTTCCCCACCTCGGGGTGATAGCAAGGGAGAAGTGAGAGTGGTCGGTGTGCCTGCACCTCGGGGACCTCACTGCCTCGGAGACCTCGCTGCCTCGGTGGTGGTCTTCTGCCTCGGGGCCCTCCTGCTGCCTCCTGCTCTGGTGGGTTTCTCACACAACTTTGTCACCATGGGATCTGATCTTCCTCCGGTGTTAGGTGTGGTGACATGGTTCACATCTGCTGCTTGTTTATTCTCTCGCCCTCTCCCCGGGGGAGGACTGTGTGCAGTGGACTGTTCTATTTTGTTTTGTTTTCTCTGTGTGTGTGTATACATATTTTTATATATGCATATGCAAAAACACAGATACAGATACAGGCACGGATTTCCCAGCTCTTGCCTTCCCTCCCACTCACAGATGAATACCTCTGAGCACGCTGCTCTCTCCCCAGAAATAAGAGTAAGGTTGGTTGGCTGCACAGTCTCCCATCCCCAGTGTATCCTGGCCCTGGATCTGTGTTTTAAAGGATGCAAGCATGGAAAAATACATCAGTGTGTCTTACACCTACCAGGTGGGGGACTTGGTCTGGGATAGCACGTTGGAACTATTTTCCTTCCTGGGCAGGATGTGGTTTCCAAAATGCTGTGGTTTCCCTTCGAAAATGTCTCCACCAGAGGAGTTTCTCTCAGACTTAGAGGAGATGGTGCCATTGGGCTGAAGGAGAGATGTTGCCATCTGGGACCCCTCTCCTGAATGCGGTGTGTTTCCTGAAGCAGAATTTTTTATTTCCCATTTCAAGGCTGAGGCTCAGACGCGATGATAAGGTTGGGTACGCAGGGTGTGTGCCCACATCTGTCTGTCACCCTGCTGGAAAGGCTCCCAGATCCCACATGCACAGGGATCTCCCTGGCCCGTGGGTTTCTTCTCTGCAGAGGTTTTTATGCTTGTAACTAGATGAGCACAGAGAGGGAAGTGCCAGTTGAAAGGTGTCAGAAATTATTTTGCAGACTGCGATTTTCCCTAATCTTCCTGCTGTGTCTCAGAGGTGATGGAAATCCTCTGGACTCATCTAGGAAGAACATCTCTTGGGAACATCTCTTAGACCTTTCAAACAGCAGTAATGGGAAGACAGAAATGTTTTGGATGCTGTGATTTTTATTTTTTTTTCTGCCTACAAGCCAGCACTGCCTTCCAGGCAGGTGGTACATGGATAAAGATAGGCCACCTGACCAGACAGACAATTCCCCAGACATTGTTGACAAGGTGAGAGATGTTTTACCTATGCTTCCAAAAGCTCTTGGCCCATTTTTCCCTCTCCAGTGAGGCTTATCCATTCACTGTCTGGAAATGCTTTCTCCTCTGCTCTCTGTGAGCCTCCTCCATAGAGCTGAGTTCCAGTTCTTGCTTTTCCATTTTTCCTGCCATTTCCTTTGCCGTTATTCCAGCTATAAAGGACTTCCCAGTCTCCTGCTCATCCAACATTTTATAATCCCCTCCAAAAATGACTCAGGTTTCGTCCTCAAACCAGTGCCGTCCCTTGGAGCCCCTGTTCCTTGCAGGCAGCTGTTGCTGAACTCCATGCCGGTTAGAAGCCTCCTTTTAATTTTTATCCTAAACGTTTTCATACAGCAACAGATCCCCCATTTGTTCTCATGCCAACAGGATCTTTTTGCTTGGATAGCTCTTCTCCCACCCTGGCATTCATGCCTCTGGTGTATTTACAGACAACAAAGCTATGCCCTCTCCTCCTTAGTTTTGCTAGACTAAACAAGCCAAACTCTCTTGAATGTGGGTGAGAAACACATTCCAGAGACCTGCCAAACTTGGGACACTGATGGGAATGGCTGCTGGGGGGCCTTTTGAGGCCCTGCAATGCTTTTACTTTAAGTTGCTAGAAGCAGGGTGCCTCTCTGACTGCCAGAACAGTTTATCTTCCTCCATCCTCATCCTTGGACAATTTCTCCGCTGTCTCCTGCTGGACAGTTCCCCCGCTCCCCGCTGCGCTCGTCCTCCTCCAGCCCCGGGCTCACTCTCAGACCTCCGCCTGCCGAGAAGTGCTGCATCTGCCTGTCTGCCTAACCTCCCGCACTGGATTTTCAGATGGAAAAGCTGTTTGTGTGGGTAAAAGCCATATTTGCCATCCAGTTCGGTATTGCATGGGCGGGCAGGCTGCAGAGCCTCCTCTCCTTCCTTCCTTCCTCTTCCCTCCTTCCAGTTGCTGTCGCCACTGTAAAGCCTCGTGCAGCCCCTGCGTTTCATCCTTTCTGCTCTCCGAAGGAAAAGAGCTTTGTAATCAGTGGGGCTGGTCATTGCCTTGCACATACGAATTTACTCAGCCAGCACCCAGCAAACGCCTGTTGTCTGGGGGCTGTTTGTGCTGCTCTCATATTTGATAAGGGCATAACCAAATAAGCTTCTGTCTAGCTACCCCATGCCCTGCAGCTGTGAGCTGTGCCTAACCTTATCTCTGTGCCATCCCTTCCAGAGTGAAGGAGTTTTTATTTAAGCATTTTGAAAAGATAAAGTTAAGGGATGGGGAACAAACCAGACATACACTACAGGTGCCTTTCCCTGGGTTCAGAATAGTGGTGCAGACAAAAGGTCTCATTTTCCTTTTGCTCAGCCTGGTCAAGGCACTTGGCTTAGCAGGTTTCGCTTTTCAAAAGGCACTTTCCAGCTCTCAAAAAGGAGAGCGGATCTGGCTGTCTGGGTTTGCAGCAGGGTGGGCGTGTGGTGAGGAAGGGCCTGGTTTCAGTACATTGGGTTTTTTAACCGGTGAAAGGATTGCCATCAGATTTTGAGCTGAAATACACCCCACTTGGGGGACCACTGGCCTCCCTGTAAAGACAAGGTTTCGGTCAGCTGCAGCTGCAATGCTGCAGGTAGGGGTGCGGAGACCTGCCTAGCTGATGGCTGTCAGAAGCTCGGAGGAGCAGCTGTGGTCAGCTTTCTCTTTTTGCGATTTCCCCTTTTTCGTTATGACTTCTTGGCCAGGCTGCATCCCAGACCTGCAAGGCTGCTGCAGCAGCCTGCGGGCAGCGGCACGTAGAGCAACACATTCATATCATGAAACCATACAGAGTGCTGCAATATAACAGCCTTCCTGAGGGCTCTGTGTGTGTGTGTGTCTGTGCATATACATATGCCGGTGTTTCAAAACGTGATTTAAGAGCAGAACGAGTGGGGAGAGTTCAGTGGGGAATAAAGAATGGGAAGGTAACAGTATAAATATAATGAGTTTCAAATCTAGGACCACCTTACTTCATTTTAAGAAAGCCTTGGGAACAGTGTATTTCAGCTGCAGCTTAATATATATTTGCCAAAGAGTTAATTTCATACACCACATTGTTCCTGCAGAGCACCAAAAGCACTTTACGAAAAGACAGCAAGCTATTGAATCGGGTTTTAAGCCTGGAGCTGTATCCTTGAGACACTCTTCTTTTGAGACAACCTTGGCCTAGGCTATTTTAAAGCAGCATGAAACTCAGATTGGTAATTTCTCTTCCCTAGCACAAAAGAGCTCTCTACAATAAAAGTTTGAGCTGTACCTGAGAGAGACAGAGCTCTGCCAGGCAGCTGATCCACAGCTGTGGGATCCCTCAGCCCGTGATCCTTACCCTGAAATCAAGAACTGGACACTGAGCCTAAGACTGTCCCAAGCAAACCCCTCTTCTTTCTCTCCCACAGCCCAGGAGTAATGAAGACAAAGCCATACATGACAGATATTTGTTGCCCAAGTGAAAAGCACAGAAGTAACACGACGAGCAGACTGGTGTGAGAGCCCAGGAGAGAATTAGACACCCCACACAGTTGCATATACGGGGCACTGACATCCCTGGTGGTCATCCAGCAACTGGGATTCAGGTTTCCTGATCATCATTTGTGGTGTACGGGCAGTTCTCAGCAGTTTATGGAGAAGCCTGTTCTGCTCACAAGAGCTTCAGAGCTGGAGGCCAGAGTCCTGTGCTGTTTCAGGGTGCTGCAATGTAAACTCGATGGGTTTCTGACACCTGCACTGTGCAAAACATGGCAGTTTCAGTTCACTGTGGCTTGGGCAATCACTTTCCATTGCCTTACCTTTATGCCTGCTTGAGTTTTGCTTTCAATTTAGGGTTCAGGCTCACCCAAATCTTTGAGGTGAAATGAGCTCAATAGAAAGTAGCATGAAAGAGGACACTACCCGGATTTCCTCCAGCCTGGGCCTATGTTCTCTAGAAATGTGCATGAAACTTTGAAATTGGAGGCTGGTTCATGTTTTTAATAATATTGTAAACAAAAATACGAATCAAAGCATTTGCTACCTTCCAACACATGACACAGGAATTGATTTGAATGCATCCCTGCAAATATCTAAAGCATCTTGGCTCCTTCACTCTAAAGCTCCCGCTGAATCCTCTGCATGGGCAGCATGACTGCTGTGACTTTTCCTCCTGAGGTGGAGTTGTTTCCAACATTTCTTCTTTTAGTTTTCAGTGTACCGGCAAATCACCTCTTCTTGTTGGAACCAGATATTACCCTGATAGCCTGAGGGGTGAAGTCTGAAGTGAAGTCATAATTTAGCTGCCATGTGGTTTACTTTTCTTCAGTATTTGTCTTGAGTGGTCCAGAAAACCTCAGATTTTCTTGCAGGCTTCCTACCTCCGATCTGCTGCAGAAAATCTTGGAAATTTAGCTTGATAACTTTATATCCTTGCCCTTCACATTTTCTCCCCAGCCTTCCAGCTGCCTCTGACCTGCTACCTGCTGTATGCTTCTTCGTGGAGTCCAGGCTGGAGTTCCAGACCGGAACTCGTGTGATCCAACAATGTTGTGTTCCTGGCCTTTAGCAATATTGCTTCTTGACACATTCTGCTTTCTAGAAGCAGGTTCATGCCCTGTGATTGTTACATATATCCCTATATCACAACAATGGGCCCACAGAGTGATGCGGTGGATGGGTGACCTGCTGTGATGACTCTACAGTTTTAATTGGACTTCAGTAGCTTTCAAGATAATTAAAATCCCTTCTGTGCAACCTTTCCATGTTCTGGGTCAGAGAGATTAAAACACAAGCCCACACACACCCGGGGCAGACTTCTTGTTCTAATACCTTCTGAGCCCAGTGAGACAGTTCTTCTGTACTGACTCAGAAGGAAAAGCACACTCTATTGAATCAGCAACACCACTTCCTTCCTTTGCAGTTCTACCATTCACACACTTACCCTGCTCTTCTTGAGAGAATCAGCGACAGCAGTCCTGAGGAAGAAAGGCTGGAGGTGCAGAGAAAATGTAGCAAAAGAGATATAGGGTAAAATACACTGGAGGGAGAAGGCAACCTTAATCCTCTGCAGCTGATATCTATGATTACCATGCTCTTTATTAAGCAATGTAGCTTGGCTGGAATGGGTGTCACTGAGCTTAGCATCCTCCCAATAGCTGATGAAATGCATCATGTCACACTGCCAGGGCACGAACGGTGGCTGCGGGGGCTGCTGCGGAGAAAGCGTCTTTGACCCAAGCAAAAGGGAGCAGCTGCTCTTACTAGGCTATGCCATCTGATGACTCTTGCACCAGGCACAGCTGCCTCAGGATGTTTGTCATGGCTGGTCACAACAACGCTGTGGTGAATAGTTGATTTCCCTTCCCTGCTGCAAAAACCCTGGGCAGCAAGACCCATCCACCAGCTCAGCTCTGCTGGCAGGATAATTAAAAGGTTTCCTTTTTTTCAAGACCCACCGTATTACCGTGTTGGGCTCTGCTGGCTGAGGGAGGCCTGGAGCAGTACAATCCTACATGCCAAGGCAGAGTGCAGGGGTGACAGCAGGGCTGAACTCCCCACTGCAGAACGGTGGTGTTGGTTGGTGCATTTTGATGGCCAAGGGTCCAGCTCTGTTGCCTTCCACTGCTTGCAACTGGGAACTGCATATGGCCTCGGCTGTGTTGGAAAATGGGGATCTATAGTTCCAGATGTGTTTAGCCATGGTTGGTACAGGTCATGCCTCCATGTCCCTGGTGCAGTCATTCAATGCTGGATTTCATGGAACCCAGCAGAGAATGGGACAAGAAAACACCAGACACAACCACAAAGCTTTACAAGGCCTTGAAGCTCCTTTTGTTGGGATGTTGCACCTTTCCAGGTACTGTTACGGGAGAGGATGAGTTTATAAAGCTTCAGGAATGGTCTGGGCAAGTGTCACCTGATTGTCTCCACTGAGCCTCAAACCGATGGCACAGGTACACGTGCAGTGTCCATTATCAGCATCACTGTCCAGGAACCATGTCAAAGGAGCTGTTTATGAAGACAGGGAAAGAAAGCATCTACCCATTTCCCAGGCTAATAGCAGTGGTTGGGATTTACATGGCACAGCTGGATTTGAAGCAGTCACCTGTGGGCCAGTCCTTGAGCAAGCCAGCTCCCTGCTCACTGAACAGAGTCATGCTGGTTTGAGACTATGTGGGACATGAATGCAAGAGCAGACATGAGAAGGAAGGTTTCCTTTCAAGCCAGAGACATGGTAACAGGATGTGATTTTTACTTTTGCTAATTCTTTACTATTTGGGCGCCGTTCTGATTTTTTTTACTTTCTTTTTTTCTTCACTAAACCTCATAGAATCGTGTGAACCAGGAAGCTCAAAAGCTGGGTGAAATTTTTGCCCCGGGCTCTCAACATGTAAGATGTGTTCGTGTGTGTGAGTATGCATGTCTTCATACGCACAGATGAGTCATTCTTACTCTTGCTCGTGTTATTTCCGGGAGGGGGAAGTGAGGTGGTTTAATCCAAGGTAGGGGAATGCAACACACAGACCTCCTGGCGTGGGGGGATGGTGTGCACAGAGGGTTTTCTGGCTCAGCTTAGGTGGCTGGATGGGGAATCTGCTGCCGCTTTCCTAGTGGAAGGGTGGGCAAAGCAGCTCTGTGCCCCTGGTGCCACAGCTGGTCAGAAAGCGTCAGGCGTGTCTCATCTCCGTTCCCTCATTTTCTGTATGTCACTGTGGGCAGAGGCAAGACTCAGAGAGGAAACCGCAAGTGGTCCACGCTGCCGAGTCTCAGCAAACAGCAGAATGGGCTCCAGGTGCAGCCTGTTTGCTTTCCAAAGAACCTGGTGCATTGCTGTCTGTCCCTCTCCTGGGGAAACATCACCTCCTGCATGTTTGCTGGGACATGTCGCCTTCCCCTGCCCTGTCTCCCTTCTCCTTCCACCACCTTCTGAGTAGACACTGACCTTTTTTGTCTCCTTGTTGTCCCTTCTTGTTAAACCTATCTGATGGCTGGCAGATTTAGGGCTAGCAAAAAGGTGCATGCCCAATAAAAACTGACCCAGATTGTCACCCATGATTTGTACTGAACTCAAATGGGACCATTCCTGAGGCTCCCAGTTGTTTAATTCAGTGTAAGATGAATTATTTTTAATCATCTCACTCCTTCTGGATCCTGGCTGGGGACAGTACCATCTATATTATCATATATTAAAATGGAACTGAAGTTGAAAATACACATCAGCAAAGCAGGCTGTTCCCGGTGTAATTTATGGCTCATCCCATTGCAGACATCAGTGAAAATCCTCCAAGAAGGTGTATCCTGTAGAGAAGGCGAGCCTGAGTCTGGAGGATCAAAGACTGCAGATAGGATTTGGATAAACTTTTTAGGCCAAGATCCATTGGTGCAAGCACCGTGGGAGTCAGAGGAGGGAAATCAGGCCAGGATCTGGCCCAGACCTTTGGTCATCACCCGTCTCCCATGGCTGGGAGGGGGAAGAGCGGTGCTGCCGGCAGAGCTGGAGGTGGCGTGCCCCACTTCCAGGCACCCACGTTGCACCCCTGGTTTTGTCACACAGCCTTTCCGTGTGCGGCGGGTGCCTCTGTGCTTTCTGCCTGTGCGTAGGTTTTGTGTCCCCACCTTGCGTGTCACCGGCGCAGGCTGCCCTGACTCCCCGGCTGCGCTCCTCTTGCCCCAGAACATCGCCCTCATTACGACATGTGTCCTGTTTGGAAATGTTCGATCAGCGTTCAGGGCAGACAAACGTCTTCTGTGGCATCTTTTGGGACTTCTGTCTTCTGTGACGCCTTCTGCAAGGAGACAACACACAGGTTCATTTGTCACCTCACACCGTCCTCCTTGCTCCTGTGGTTCAGGACTTCGCAAAAGCCATTGGCAGCTTCATTTTCCTGCATGTTGCTGGACATCTATTCAGAAGCATCACAAGCAGAGACATTTCCAAAGAGCCCTCGGGCATCAGGAAGAAAATAAAGTCAGCAAACAGCTCCACTGGACTCCGAATGATATTTAATGCAACCCTCCCTCTTCCCTCCCCAGGAAGATGAGATTTTCTCTGGAGGCAGCTAGTGGTTGTTTCTGCCTGCTGGGAAGAGGGATCAGGCTGAAGCTTCCTCTGGGCATCAGTGTAAGAGCCATCAATAAAATGAGCAGTACAAAAATAATCTGTTGAGCTTGCAGCAGGCACCTCAGTCTGAGGACAAACACCCCAGTTTCATCCCTCGCTGCAGTACTGGGGAGCACTGGGATCCTCATGGTGACATGTATGACTGCCCGGGGCTGCTCCAGAGTCAGGCAGGGACTCTGCAGGCAGGATATCTACAGGCCTATGACCAAGAGACCAAAGCCAGTTGGGGACATCCCTCCTACATCCTTTCCCAGAGAAGGTCTATCTCTGGAGCACCGTCTGGATGCCTTACCAGCAGCACTGGGAGCTGCAGCCTGGCGTAACTGGCTGTGGCAGCACTCATGGGGAGGTACCCAAAATGTAGGAAAGCCATTGGTGGGATTCATGTGCCAGCTTTGCTGCCTGCTATAGGGGCTTGCTGGAGAACGTGGTGTTTCACCTGAGTTGTAGAGGCTTGGCAGATCATAGTGGGAGGTGCAGAAGCTTTGGTGCAGGGTGACCTAGGAAGGCACATAAGGTCAGGACTTTTAGGATTTTTTTTTTTCCAGTGACATACAGAAGATTTTCATTAGTGTGTAGCTGGACATTAATGGCTTTGCAGTTTTTTGTGTCATTCTGGAGAGTCCAGTTTACTTTCCCTTAACTGGTGGAGCCTTTTGCAGGCACACAGATAGGACAAAGGAATTATTTTCACTGAGTTATTTCCAAACAGCATTGGTACGTGCCTTCAGAAGATTGATAGAGGAGATGGAGGACCTTGACATGGTGGCCTGATGGAGATCAGAGATATCCTGCTAACGTGGTAAGCCATGGCTGTGATTTTTCTAGTCTTTGTGGGGGTTAAGGGGAGGTCAATGTACATGGATGTGATAAGGACACTTGTGGTAGATGCTCTGAACAGCCAGAGATCCTGGGCTGATGCAGCTGCCTGAGAGCAGGTAGTTGTGGATGCATAATGTTCCTGCTCTGAGCCTAGGGCCATGGTAAGAAATGCATATGTCTGCGCAGAAGGCCTTTATTAAAATGACCTCACCCATATGTATACATTTTAATCATGTCACTGAATGCCTGCTGTGTTTATTTTTAATACAGCGCTTGTTTTGATGTTACAATTGTGATGGTGTGGATCTAATGGTGGTGACCCTTCATCTTAGGCCTCAAATCCAGAGCTGAAAGTGAAAAGACACTTTGCATTACTTTAAAATACAAAAGGGAATGTCCCTGGGCAAATTAGTCCTTCATTTCCATTCTAGACTGTAGTCAGACGTCTGCTGCTGTGGAGGTCACCTGAGGTCCCTTCTCCTGCAGCCTCCTGCAGCCAACCGATAGGTGACAGAAAGGCAAACAGACCTTTGGGGGAAGGTTCACTTATACCCTGAACTTCAGTATGACCTCGAGGGTAAAACACAGTCTTTGCGAGTCCTGACTTTTATTTGAGGTGCTATTAATTCCCACTTTCTTGCCCTGGATAGCTCAAACAAAATCCCCAAGAGGAAGGCATATACCCTAATACCCAGCTCTAGCAGGGCTTTCTATCAGACACTCTGGTGCTGGAGTATCAGTTACAGTAGCAGTTCCCACCAGCTTTTCATAGACGAGAGGTGTTAAAAAAAAAAAAAAAAAGTGAAAACTGAAAAAAGATCAGCAGAGATGTTGGATTCCAGGCCGTGTGATGGAACCTCAGGAATACCAGGGATTTCTGACTTCAGCCTTGTGCTCTCTCCTTAAATTGTAGCATTGTCGCTGGGTCTGCAGAGATCTCGCAGTTTTGTAATGCATGACGTGTGCTGGTGATAGACAGGCAAGCCAGCAAGCCGAAGGCAAGCTGCCAGCCTTCCCTTCACTTTGAACACCCTTGGCCGTCCTGAGTCTCGTTCCAAAACATTTAAATTGCTTAAGTGTGCAGCGATGTGTTTTAATTAATGCAGAAGAAGGGGGCAGTAAAATACAGGTCCCTTCAGTACTAATTTGGCCTTGTGGTTGAGGCACAGGTGCTAGAAAGCCAGGAGTGCCTGGATCTGCCTCTGCCTCATTGCAGCATGAGCAGTGCCGCAGTTTCCCCAGCATCAGTGGGGCTGACAGTGCTGAGCTACCTTCACCAGGTGCCTGGGACACAGGGTACCGCGGGAAAGGTGAGGGTAATGCGCAGGCATTCACGATATCTTCTTGGTGCTCTGTCTAGGAAATGAGCTCCGCAAAATAAACAGCAGGTTTATTATTAAATGGCAGAACCTGGAGACTGAAGCCTTCCTGTGACACACTTTGTGAAAAGTTTTAGTAAGTGGCAGTTTCCTCCAAAGCCCTCTCTCCAAAGTGGGGCAAGCAATAGCATCATGCGAAGAGATTGCTGCTCCCATTGCGCAGGTGGGGAACACAACCGTCACACAGCTGCGCAACTAGCCCAGGAAATGTGGCATCAAATTAGGGCTTCACGTACGCTGTCTGGAGGCTCACACTTGTGCTTTACCCCAATACCATCTTTCATCCAAAAAAACCAAACCCAAACCACCTAAGCATAGTCCTGGAGAAGGGATATTTCTGGGTCCGTTATTTTCCCTATGAGCACAATGGGAGAAAGCAAAGTGGAAAACTTTCTGGGTCATAATTAATGTAAAAGGGATCAGATGATTTTTGAATTTTCAATGCCACCTGGCTTATTAGGGATTATATGTTGACTCATTGAAGTGGCCCAATTGCAGCATCTACATCCTAACCATGATTCTTTAACAGAGCGGGGGATATCTTGACTTGACCATGTGAATGTATTGTCCACTGCAATGCCAGCCACGCTTCCTTCTGAGAGACACTGATATTTTAAGCAATGGCTCAGCCTGCGAACTGGTCGGAAGATCTGGTATTAGCTGACCTGGCCAGCCAATGACCCTACTGTGTTTGGAAATAAAAGGTCAAATTCTCAGCCAGGCTGCAATGGACTAGGACACTTTTGTGAGAGATTTCCCTTTAGAAAGCCACCCTAACTGGATCTTCTAAGCTCCTCAGATACCCAGAATTTGAATGGCAGCTAGGAATGGCTTTGATTTTGTAGAAGTTTTATTGGGGAAATTTAACCAGCACCTGCAATTAGTCAGCGTGAGTCTTACCAGAATGGTCAGTTCCTTAATTTAATGAGCATTAGAACAGTGATTCATTTCAAAGTGGAACTTCGTTGTATTGCTGCAGAAAGAAGAAATGACAGAGAGGAACAAAGAGAATGAGGAAATAGTTGTTTTAGGCTGAAAACAGAGCAATATGTTCCTGGAAGTACACTTTCAGCCCCTCTGCAGGCCTGGCTCAAGCTGAGGGAGGAATCCCTGTATACAGTTGGCTCGTCTTTTCTTAACAAGGTTGGCCTGGCCTCATCTCTTCAGGCCAAAGCTCTGCAAGGCTGCAGGTACTGCCTAACACCACGTGCCAGGCTGCTCTGCACTCTAGAGCCATGCAAGGAGCATTTTCTGTGCATTTCCTTCTTCTGTGAAAGCACTAACAGGTTAAATACTTGCACAGAAATGCAGTAATAATGATTAATGCATTCCTGCCCAGGCTCTGGCCATTCTTCTGACATAATCTATCCTTTTTCAAGACTATAGATCCTTTGTTCATGTCGATGGGTGTTTGGTCCTGCAGTCTGACTGAAGTCAGCAGGAGATGAAAGTGTTGCACCTCTCACAAGATGAAATCCACCCATTCTTAACCAAATATATGCCTTCAAGAGTAATAAAAGCAATGTAGCAACTAAGCCTGTAAATAGGAGATCAAGTAGAGAAATGAGAAAGCATTCATTGCCTGGGAAAAAGGCCTGGCAAAGCTTGCAGTGGTGAAACCAAATGGAAATGTTGCAAACTTTCACCTAGAATAAACAATCCCAATCAGCTGGAAGCGCTTTCCATCACACTGGTTCCCAGGAATGGGGTTGCATCATTTTCTTGACACAAGGCTGCCAAAATCTGTAGCGACATACTAGAATCCTGCTGATTAGCCAAGCTCTTGGTACACTTGTATGGCCAGAGATTTTTATTTATTGTTATTTTTCTGGTAAGAATTGCTGGTAGATTAAAAATGGGAGGCAGGCAACACAAATACATATTTATTTGGGTGGAGGAGACTTTGGCTTTAGGGTAGAATAATGTGTTGTGTTACGTGGCAGCTTTCTATCGGAGGACCTCAGACATGAAATACCATTATTAACTTCCCAGCATCGTCTGTGGCAGATGAGACATGCTCCATTTCTCAGATGGTCAAAAGCTGGCCAGAGATATTAAGCACCGAATGCTCTCAGATCCCCTTGAGTCAAGCCTGACTTGCTTCTCCATGGTTCTGAGGACCCTGCTCCATGTTTTTGTATTAGCCTTTGAAAGCTGCCTGCGGCATGTGCAATTAGTAGGTGCTCTGGTCAAGGAGTTCGTGCCACACTAGGATCAGAGCTCAGGAGCTCTGGCTTTCTAGCTGCTTTGCTGCTTGTCAGGTTATGTTTGGAAGCAGGGACACCGTCCCTTGGTGTTTGCACTTCAGAATTATCCTACTGTGAGAAAATCCTTTTTTTCTTTTCTTCACAAATGTCATCTTCCATTTCACGTCTGTTCTTCGAGCACTGCCTAACCCATCTGTTTTGATGGCTGTCTAGTCCCTTGCTGCTTGCTGCTCTTGGTACACACAAACCAGGCGCTGGAGCACCTCCTTCACCCACCTCATCTTTACCAGTTCTCCCACAGTGCCTACTTCTTCTTTTCACCCTTCACTGTCTGAGCCAGCATCCTCCTGCTGTTCAAGGCAGCCTTTGTACACACTTCCTTTTTCTCTGAAACTTTAGCAACGCAAGAAGTATGAGCTCAGAAAAAATTAAATAGCAATGGCGAGGTTTCCCTCTCTCTCAGCTCTTTTTTCAGCATGGCTTCCTTTGGGAATCCTGTTCATAATTTCTTGCCATTTGCAACAGCATCCCAGGAACCGAGCTGCAACGTAACACATCTGGGGCTAAGTTTGAACAGGAAACCAGATGCAGACAGGCATACTGGAGCGGAGGGGAAGGAAACAGGGAAAGTTCAGACATAACTGGACATCTAGCAAGGCCTTGCAAAGCCAACTGGCAGCCCCATCTTCCAGGGGGCTGTCTGAAAGCAGAGATTTGTCTGAATCAGAAACTTCCATCCAAACACACACGAACTTTGAGAAAGGTCAAGTCCAGATTGGTTCCAGCTGGACTCCAGACCCTGATAAGAGAGTTCTTCCCCTGGGCCTCGACAGCATCTGAATCCTCAGGCAGCCTCTAGACTGGCCTCTCCTTTCCAGGGTCGCCAAGATTTTTTACCCAGTTACTAGGTCATGAGCTTGCAGGAGGAGACCAACCCACTTTGGGATTGTTTGTTTCACTGTCCAGTGACATTTTTCTTTCTTCAGGGAGCTCTGCGAAGCAATTTTTCAGGAGGGGAGGAGATTCAGCATGACTCAGTGGTGTTTAAGAAACAGGGGAGACAAATGAGGAGATCCTAGAGGTACTTCCTTTCTAAATAGCTCAGAGATTAGTAACGCTTTGCCATACCTGTAAATAGTTCACGCACAGACATGAATGCCAACAAGTGCTCTGGAAAGCTGCACCTCGCTACCCCTTGTTTTCAAAGTGCGTTTGTGATTTTTCAGCAACCACCTACAGAAGCCAAGAGAAAACAAAAAGATCCCTGACCTTTCACTGCTCTGATTTCCTAATAATTTGGACACCTTTAATTCTTGCCTCAATCCGCAGGGCACGGTTGTGTAACACAGCCACAGTCCAGGAAGGGCCTGGCACAAGAGAAATGCTGGACATGGAACATCCGTAATGTGCAAAAAAGCAGGAGGGGTGCAAAGAGGAAAGCACGTCTGGGGGCTCACAACAGCATTAACCATATATCTGCGGTGTTTGGGGAATCAGTCAGTGCGCGGAAGGTTTTTGCTTGTCACTAAAATGGCCATGCAGAGTGGTCAGACGAGTTGGGCAGTGAACACATGCACATTAATATTTGCTGTCGCTGAGGTTGCAAAACAAAAGCAGACAGATCATTTCAGGACTTGGCCTCCTTATCTCCACCAACCACAGTCTATAAAGTTGCATAAGAAAACAGGACTGAATAGGAAGAAGTTTGAGGTGGAAAACTGAAGGGAAATGAAGCAGATGCAGCAACACCGAATGGCAAAGCTCCCCCAGAAGGGGATTTTATGGTAATGGCAAAGTAGTTCTGAGTTTGTCTCAAACCCTGACTTCAGGTCCTACCCAACTTAGGCCGAGAGAAGTTAAAATTAAGGAGGCTTCTTTTGTGGTTTTTCATATAGTCTGTGATTATGGACACTCAAAAAGCTCATTCTACTGAAAGACTCAAGGATATGCACCCTGCTAGAAAACTTCCTTGTTTAATGCATATAATTCCAGTATGCAAAAACATAATGACTGAGAAAAAGAGGAAGATGTTCCCGTTGTGGTTTAGTAGTGACAAAAGGGTTAATCATCTCCCAACGCTCCTGACAGGGCCACGCTAAAGGCCATGCAAGTCCCAACCTTCTCCTAGGCTGCAAGAGCAGCACAGTGGGGACAACCCCTGCAGAAACAGGGTCCCCGCAGAAACTCAGCGTGCAGCAGAAGAGACAAAGTGGCTCCGAACTGCTTTTCATCTGTTGGAAACCCTGACTTTATTTTTAAAAAGTGAAGATTTTTTGTTTGGGAGACATGAGCATCTGTTTAGTGACTTCTCGGTGCAGGGGACAAGCAACTCTCTGGTGTCTTGCCAGGTAAGCAGCAAACAACATTAGGTCATTGCAAACAGTTCTCCTTGGGCTCCATCTGTCAGATAAGGACCATATCACTGGCAAGATGTTTGTGATGACAAACTCTCCTTCAGTTAAGAAAAGCCAAACATGAAGCTCGTTAAGGAGAGAACCCGAGATGCCCTCCCTCGACCAGCAGTAGCCTATTTGCTGCCGTCGGTTGGTTAATCTCTCATTAACTCAGGTCAAAATGAGCTGCGTGAAGAAGAAATGTCTCTGTCATGACACGTCAGACCTGTGGAGCCAACTGAATCCCAAGTGCAGAATCTGTTAGGGGCCACGGGGGTGGTTCTGGCTCCGAATTACCCACGGCTGATTACATGTGAGTGACTGTGTGCAGTCAAGGTGTGCTCTGCAGCCTTGTCCGGGCTCAGCCTGCAGGAGACAAGCACGTGTTACAGCCTCACCTTCACTGGCTTTGGAGCAGGCCCTACTTAGTGGCCATTCAAATACGGTGTTGTCAAGGAAGAAGCGCAGCACCTAATAGTGGTGTAGATTAAGATGAGATTAAAAGAAAAGCTGTGATTCAGAGTAATGACGCCATGGAAAACATCAAGGAAAATGAGATGGAATGCGCAGTCGTTAGCAAATTGCTTCATTTATGGCTATTGGACACTGCTGTTGTGCCAAATCTTGAATTTATTGGGTGCCGTGGATTTCTTCATTAAAATCATATTAGTGAATTGTTATTTGTTGCAATTTGCAATGACCATCCCCTTAGCTATTTTTACTTTTGCTTTGTGTGTGTGTATGATCCTGTAAAAACAGGCCAGTCTGTGGGGAGAGAGCATGTTTCTAGTCATGCTTTTTAAATGGCACGGCTGATTTTCTCTGAGTTCACTCTCTTCTCTCCTCCGTTTTGGCTTTGTGCTTCACCTTGTAGGCTGCATTGCAGTGGCTCCAAACCCTTTCCCTCCCAGTAATTTAATGTTAAGCTCACAAGCTTTAAGCAAGGATTTTCAGGTGTCTTTACAAAGCTTGTGTTGGCTGCTAGGTGTTCCCAGGAGGCTGTAGATCCTGGAATCTTCCACCCTGGCAATGTGCCCAGCCCATTGCAACTGCGACCTTACCAAGATCTCAGTACTGGGATTTTGCAGCTGTTCAGAGGTCTCCAGACACCACAGTAAATGGTTTCTGCTCTCTAAGTCAGCCAGTTGCTGCTTTAGATGATGCAGACTCCAACCCATTAAGGTTTTCCCACTGTTCCTTACCAGAACCACCTTCAGAGTTGGTCTCCTTGAGATGGAGATGGAGCAACGAGTGGAGGTTGGCGACTGTGTCACTTGTCTTTAGTTTGCTAATGCCAAGATTTTTGGCAGCTAGTCTTCAAGGAAGGCACATGGAGATGGCAGGATGGGGGAGAGCTGAGATCTCCAGAGCTGATGATCGGATCGGCTGTATTATACAGAAATCACATCAGCCCTCTTCTCTTACGGTAATGAAATCAGTTATGTGATGCTGCATGGATCCAAATCACATTCAAGTAGTTTTATGCTTCACAGGCTGCTGGGTCACTGTGACAGTTGTGCAAAACTGACACTGGCTGCAGAAGGACAGAAGCAGCTCATCCCTGAGCCCTGCTCCCTCAAACCATGCTCTCCTCTGATGCACATTCGTATGCTGGAGCACCCTACAGCAACCTTAGAGCTCAGACTCTGGCTTGTCCGATCGTATCAAGTCATTAAGATTTACAGGTCTTCTCTCTTCTCTGACCAGACGTGGTCATAGTAAGAGGGCAGGTCCTCACCAAAGCAAGGTAGACATTGCTTTTCAGTGACATGCCTATCATCAACCCCTACAGGAAGATTTTTCAGTTTAGAAGCTCACAAGTACATCACATACCCTACACTCTGTGCTGCTGTTTTGCATAACACTTCCCAGCCTGTTTTAACTTAGCCCTGGGCTCTCTCAGGTGTCTTTCCGCTCTCTTTTGTCCTGGGGACAAATCTCTCTTGAGAACTGCAGTATCAGCCTCATGTGTTGCTCAGTCATAAGCAAGCAACTGGAGGCTGGTTACAGTCAGGTTCATTAGTAGTTTCACATCTTGCATGAAGGAAGACCAAGAGGTTTGCATTTGCTTTTGTGATTTTTTTTTTCCTGTGATTTGGAGCACTCGGGGAGTAACCTGGCTGCCAAAGCAAGCTGAAACAGGCAACACTTAGGACATTCAAAGCAGGGGGGAGTGCTGTTAAACCACCTCAGCAGGTATGATACTGTCCTGACACTGTCCAGCGCCCATCGGTTTGTAGCCCTTTCTTTTACCCCAGGACCTCATGAGACGAAAAGCATCACTGCAGAGAAAGCTCTGTGGTGACACCTCCCTTGTGCTGACCTCTCCTGCAGGGTTTAGCAGCCCCATGGGAGCAGCAGTCTGTGCGGGCGCACTGGATGTGCAGTCACTTGCCTTCAGCGAGTGGCATCTTGCAGCCACTGAGTTCCAGGGTGGAGGATGCAGAAAGGCCCATCCTTCGTATTTTGGGTCTTCCCTTCATCTTTCTCCAAGCAAAGGACTCTTACCAGGAGCTGCTCCCCACCATAGTGGAATCTAAATAATCCCTCTAATTAGCTTTCTGACAAAATCAGGATACTGGCTTCCCTCCCAACACACACACACACCTGGAGGGTTGGGTGCAGAGGTTTCAGGGGAAGATAAGGTGCTGCTGTGTCAATGAGAATCACTGTGAATAGCATTCACTCTGCTTTTGTGGGGCTGTTATGTATTTTGTGTCCCTTCCTGTCCCTTCCCTTCACCAGACCTTTCTGTGGATGGAAGGCACCTGGCGGATGGTTCTCTAGACTGCCATCCACAGACCAGCCGAAGCACATGCACACACCTGCCTTCAGCTGGACGAAAATTAGACATGCCACCTATTGCCAAAGAAGGTTTCTTCAGTACCAGAATAACTAAAACTTCCTTAAGATATGCAGGAGTGCTTCCAGATTGCAAAATGAAAATCACTGCCCGGAATCACTGCATTCAAAGTAGGGAAAGATCCCTTTAAAGAAACCCATTGGCAGTATAACTAAAGGCCCTAAGGCCAAGCTGATCTTCAACATAACTCCACTGAGTCAAGAGAAATACACCAGGGATTAAGTTTGGCCTGATAGCGAAAACCACAGGCAAGTGAGAATGATTCCCAGACTCAAGCTGACCTGAAAAGTGTAGTTAGATTTTGCCCTTAAAGGAATAATTTTCTTAAAAATAATAGATAAAATGAAATGCTTGCCAAAATTATTACAAGCATATGGGGATGAGGTGATCAACGTTGTATGAATTATTTCCTTCAGCAGCTATATTTCTGGTTCATTCTTTAGCTGTTCTTTAATTCTAAAGCTTGTAACCTTCCTACTGGCTCTTCTAGATTTACTACCTGCCCTATTCGTTCTTGGCTTGCTAGAGCCACAGACTGTGTTTTAAGTGCTAATCCCAGGCTTGCCACTGAGTTTCTGTGGGATTTTGATGAGGGTTTTTTTGCCCGGTATCCTCCAACTCCATCTCTACTGGTACATCAATACATGAACTGATCCCCAAGCAATGTTAAGGGTAAAATACCTGTTGTTATCTTCCTGGATTGGGCCCTTGGTCCTCAGCTTAATGCCTTGCAACCATTACCAAGCAAGGATGCCAGTTAGCATGAAGACAAAACTTTCTCAGAAGCAATGCCTGCATATGGGACTTGCTTCCCGAGAGAGGAGAATGAATGACCACAGAATTAATCTCTTTCAAAGCTCTGCCCAAAACTCATTTGTTGTGTTTAACTTGTTCTCAGCGAGTCCTAAACACACATTAGGAAACAAAGAGTGGAAAACCCAACTGTAGCTGTTCACAAAAAACAAACAAAACCAAAACAGGAGCAACTTGTCAGTGTGCTAAAAAGATCGCTACCAACAAACCTCTATAAAATAACCAAGTTATTTCACTTACAGTATTGAAAAGGCAAAAAAGAGAAAGGATAGAGGCTTTTTTTGGATGTTTATCAGTTTGGGAGCGGTTACCAAGAACTCCCAGGGTTTTTCATTTGCTTTCTCACCTTCTCGTACC
The DNA here is from genome assembly GCF_965638725.1 of Aptenodytes patagonicus. Lineage (NCBI taxonomy): Eukaryota > Metazoa > Chordata > Aves > Sphenisciformes > Spheniscidae > Aptenodytes > Aptenodytes patagonicus. The sequence continues at coordinate 11,896,234 of NC_134954.1, read as the reverse complement.
TTCCAAGAGGTAAAAGGCCTTTTAAATTACATTTTTCTTCCTCAGCTTTGTAGTTCTCAGTCCCAGAATTCATGGCTGCAAGGGAGGGCTGGAGACTCCCTGAGCCTCAGCACTTAAGGGATCCCCTACTATCACTCTCTCACCTCTGTGTTTAACTCGTGTTTGGCAAAGCACAACTTGATCTCAATCAGGCCTCTTAGGAGGGCAGCCAGGTTGGATTTGACGGCATCAGGAAATGTGGAACCAATCCTGCCCCTGGAATTCATCCCAAAGACTAAGCATCTTCACTGATAAAATGCATGCTACTTTCTTACTTGAAATTACCAGGCTGTAGTATGCTTGTTGTGGGCCTTTCCTGGGCTTAAAGAGTTTTTTCCTACCACCATTTCTTCCTAAAGGTGCTTACACATCATAGTGACACCATCTCTTACTTAATTTCTGCATGAATTTAGCAGGTTAAATTCTTCAAGTCTCTCAACTTTTTTCTTAAAATGCAGAGACCAACAAAGGAGAAAATATTTGTCTGGTTAAGACCATCTGTGGAATCAGAACTGGTCCATACTTCAGTCTGCAGCTCCTCTCTTCATCCATCCAGAGCTCCTACGAGGCCCTTTAGCTGCAATATCACACTGGAAACTCAGGTTGGGCTGCTTGCCTGCTCTGACCTCAGCACCCTTTCCCGACTCCCTGCTCTGCTTTCCAGGATAAGGGGTTCTCCCTCCGCACTGGTCGGCTGCGTTCCTGGCTCCTTGGCGCAGGGTTCTGGCTGCCTGAGCACACACGCTCTGTCTGCCTGAGCCCAGTGACCCGGATCTCTCCACACCGCTGCCCCCACCTCTTCATCAGCCACCGCTCCGTCTGTGTCGTGTCATCTGCAGGTTTTGGCAGCAGTCATGGTGCATCACCTTCCAGATGGTTGATAAAAGCATTGAAAATTATTGGATGTCCTGTCAGTCCCCGAGGCTCTCCTCTGGGGACGTGCCCTGAGTGACTCCCCAGGGACTGCTCATTTGGAAGAGCTTTAATCTCACTGCTCTCTAAGCCACGTACAGCGCATGCTATTGATATCATATATTCTTATTTGTTAAGAGAATGTGCTAAGTCAACCACCTTGCCAAAATCTATCTATCTCATCCACAGAGTCGCTTTTCCAACCAAACTTTTAACCTCTCCAAAGAACATAATTAGATTTGTCTGAAAGGCCTGGTTTTAATTTAAAAAGGCTGAACCGACTGCTGCAAATAATAGTTGCAGCTTTTAATTCCACTCAGTTCAGTTCCCCAACAGCTTTTCCATCCTGTTGTCCACAACTGGTTTCATCCTATTGTGTAGTGCAGTTTTGCTTTAAAACCTTGTCATGACCTTGTGATTTTGAAGATGCTGTGCCATGCTGGGAGTTGTCTAGGATGGGGTGCCCAGTGCCTTCAGGAGACAAGAGCCTCTTGGAAAGGTCTCAGGGTAGAGTCTCTGCTCTCCCATCATCTGTCCTAAGTCGGCCAGGTATTGGTCTGAAACCGGTAGAAAAGTTCTAGTGTGATGCAGCTACTGTTTACAGTCAGAGGTGGGGGAGTCTGTGCTAGGAATAGCATGGGAATTTTTCTTTTTCCTTTTTTTAACCACTTTTACCCCTCATTAAATGCTTTCAGACCCAGCCTCAGGCTTGATTTATTTTTTAAAGGCCATTTTTAGCCACTGTGTCTTAAAGGGAAAAAAAAAAAAAGGGCACAGAGTCTGCCGAGCTTATTTTTAAAGAAGAAACCACACACATGCACACTCTGTCACAGTTTGTTCGCTTCTCGGTATCCCACAAAATCCTCCCCACCGTGATACCGGCGTATCGCTCCACTCCTCTTACCTACAGTTATATAACTGCATCGGGGTGGCGGCTCTTTTGCTTTCTAGGCTGGAGGATGAGGAGCAATAATGTCACAAAATTACCCAAGTCAGGAGCAGCCCGTTTCGGAGTAACCCACCTGAACTTACAACTTGTTGCACCATTTGGCTAGCTAGTTTTTGTGTTCAGGAATGGGTGTAATGAAGGCTGGAGAAATGTTTCTTAAGCAGCTATCTGCCAACGTTAAAACACCCAGGATTTCCTCCTGGCTCTGATTTGTTTCTCGTTGCTGTTAATTTTCCTTTCCAGCTGCCCTGATAATGCGAGACTTTCAACTAGCAGCCTCTGTTCTTGAATTTGTAAGCATTTACTGAGCAGTGTTTAGTTAAGGGACCAGAGATGTACACCAAAGAGGATGGGATATAGTGGGTGTGTGGTTAAAGCACAAGGCTCTCAATCAGGAAATTATCAGAATCAACTTCGAGAGATGGGTCCAACCCACAAAGCTCAGTTCTGCATCTGCTCCTGCACCGAGCTCCAACTGCCCTGAAGTTTAGGATGTTGTGGCTGCTGCGTGGAGATCACCTCTTCTTTCCTTGGACTTCCACAAAGCAAGTGCTTATTAAAGGCATTACCGAGTGTGCCAGATTGCAAAGAGGGTTCAGTGCAAAACTAACCAACTGAATAGCTTCCCGATGGTGAAGGAGTTTGGACCCCACGGACATCACCTGGCTTGCAGGTGTCATGAGAACTTTCTCAGCTTGTCTCTTGAGGCGTACTGTGCACGCATAGCCTTAGCTTGTCCCCAAGCTGGAGGACAGCGGCTGCAAAGCCATCCTTCTTCTCTGAGCTATCCGTGTGCATCAAGCTGGAACTATTCACAAGGAGCAATAACAAATTCCCTTCCTGCTGAACAGCACCACAAAAGATGTACAGTATCTGATTCCCAGATGGCAATGTTAAAAACAGAAGGCAACATGTCTGGGAAAGTACCCGAGGCATACCTGAACAATAGAAATAATAGAGATGTAAGAAGAAGATAGATCCTTTCTTTTTTTCTGATATATGCATGCCTTGTGATCACTTAAAAACCAAACAAACACCTTTTTTTGTCAAGCAGGAAACAGCCTGACTGAATAGAAACACAGTCGGAGTGCTAGAGTGAAGTAGTTGAAATAGGTGAAAGGTTGGTAGCATGAGCAATGTGCCAGGCTTGTCTGCTCCTGATGTCTGTGTTGTGTGTCACGTGAGCACATAAATCCTTGGAATCCCTCAACATGCATTCGGATACCAGCAGACTGAGCGCATATCTACCTTGCCAGCAACTTGGAGGATTATTCTTAAGGGCCAGGGTCCCCTAGCTAGTCTGCTTGCACGCTCAGGAACATGAGGCTGGGGATAGGTTTTTATGCATACGTTTTAGGCCCTCTTAGGACAAGGTTTAAAAGGCTAACGTGGCGCTGCCTTGTCTCACGTTCCAGGAGCTAAACATCCTGCAGAAACCAAAGATGGCGAATGTTTTCTGAGATACCCGTCCAAACATCAGTGAGATGGAGATACCACCCCAATGAGCAGCAGGCAGCTTCATGCAAGCATACCGGCTTCTGTCTCTCCAGTCTCGCCCCGCCTGCATTTGTTCCTCCTTTGCCTGATGGCACATCTCCCCCACACAATGGCATGTAAAATCTAATCTCTACTGAAAGCTCTGCAGGGCAGGAACTCACACATTCAGATCCAAATAGGCTACTCATGCCTTTTTAATTTCACTGGATCAGAATAACAACAGCAAGGAAATAAAGTAACAGCCAAAGAATCAAGTCAGCACAGTGAAACAGGTCCCTTCCCTGTTTTACAAGTTACATCCACACCACCCCAATGGTAGCGGGAAGTCTTCAGTCACAACCGGCAAATCTTTTCCAACTAAGCAGCCCTAAAAGCTCTTAGCCACCAGGAAGTGTCTGGTGATGTCCACTATTCCCAAAGCCACGTGGACTAGACCATCCCTGTGAAGCATCCCAGGGCTCAGAGGTGGCCGGAGAGCCCCTCCGTGCCGGCTCAGGGTCTGGGAAGAGCAAGCCTGGGGTTGGTGCACTCCCACACGCATCTGCACCCCAGGCTGGCACCGTGCTGATCTCCGCAGCCATCAATCCTGCTGCCATCTGAATGACAGTTCTTGCACAAGACCCATGCCATTACATAAGGCTGGGGCTGTTTACAACTTCCCGCCCAGCACACACCCGCCGTGTGTTAATCAGGATGGTTCATAGTCAGTCCTGGAGTAAACAAATGCAACTTCACCAGAAAACATGGGAGCCACACCTCTTTACTCCAGGTGTGCAGTTTGGCCCACTATCTGTTTCTCCATAGTGATTAGTGACTGGTATTTAAGACAATTTCTTAACAGGAGTCGGGATCGGTGGTTTATCTCCTCATTAGCTTGGTAATATCATTAATTAAGGTTATGTCAACGGACATGATGCCACAACAGATGGGTGTTATCAGTGGCAACAGCCTTCCAGGGTTTGGGCTCACAGTCTGCCTACCACGATGCATCAGTTAGCATCCTGCCCAAGGTGGGGACCTGCCCTTTCGGTGTGCTGCCGCTGAGAGCCCGCCCCGCAGTAAATGCATTTTGAGGCGGGCTCCAGAAATCCCCTCAAAAGTCCCTGCTCTCTCACCGATCCCTGCATCCCAGCTGACAAAGCAGCTCAGAGCAGGGAACGAGGAGCAAACGTGGAGCAAACGTGGAGTTTCGGCAGGACAAAGCAGGGGCACGGGGGCTGTATCCTCTGCCGTGCCCACCCCAAGAGCAGCGGTCCCTATGGTGTAGGTTAGATCCCCCACCTTACACAGCTGCTCATTCAGCTGACTGCATTTTTAACTGAGAAAATTAGCACGTTACCAAGAGATGTGGTGGACGCTCTGCCACGGCGTTAACAGCAGGGCTGAATAGTTTAGAGCAAACAGGCTGGCAGGGCTAGAGGGAATTGACTGATCATCATGTTCCCTCTGGATTTAAACTATGCACATCATGAGATCCATGAATCTGTGAATTTTGAGGCTTCAGAAGTGAAGAGCCAGTGTGTTTAGTCTGTCCCGCTCACATGATACACTCTGATGTAGTAGAAAAGTGTGAAGACCTTTTAAAAATTTTCTTCTTTCTCCCCTTTTACTCCAAGAGACATATAGTTAAGTCAAACATACCCTTGGGTCAAATCCTGCCCTGGTTCTGTGCAGAAGTCCCAATATATCCCAAAGGCTCAGCGCACTTTAAATACATGTCAACAGTAGCATGTGCTGGCCAGAAGAGATTTTAAAAAGCGGTCCTTCAAATGAATGCAGTTTTAGTTGTTTTCCTCGGTTGTTTGAGGTCACTGTTCCCCCACCCTTGTTAATAAAGATGTGATTAATGACTTTTGGCAAAGCTGCTGCCTGAAAGAGCCAATGCTTTAGGAAAAGCAAAACCAGTTTTCAGGTATTTTCTTTAAGGTTCGTCTCAGAAACACACAAATACATTTCAAAGCATTTACAAAACACACTGATGTCCCCTTTGCCCCGTCTCCACCCCCCTGCAGACACATCGCCATTCATAGCCTGCATAATTATATTCCATCTACCTGGAAGAAAGTTCTCGCTGTGCCTTCAGCTGGAAAGGTACCCCCTCCGCACCGCGTGAAGCACCGGCGCCAGCACAGAGCAGTTATCACAGGGCTTCCCGGGGTGGCCGTGTTGCAGTAATGGCTTTGTGATTACCCTCCCCAGACTGAGCAGTACCTGAAACTCCTGAGTGAAGCCCCCAAGTCCCTCTTTAAATAAATCACAGCGGTAGGGGAACAAAATAAAAAAAAAAATAAAAATTGAAATTGTTTCCTCTGAGAGTGTTGGGCTTATGTTTGGAAGCCTATTTCTGCAAGCAAGGAGGCTCAGAAATCCTGGTGATTAAAAGCAAGACGGCAGAAGCTGAGATTCTCACAGCCGGGCCCAGGGCGCTGCAGCAGGGATTTGGGGGAAAGCACCAAAAATCAGGGTGTTTATAAGAAGTGCAGTAGCAATGTAACAATTTAAGCAGCACTGCCTCTGCTGAGGACCCGCTTCTCCTAGGCAGGCCCTGTTTCTCACAACGGCTTGATGTGGCTTAGCTTTCCCAATCAGGTGGTTTAAATCTTCATGTTGGTGGGGTTCGCCTGCATGATGGGGGCCTGCACTGCTTTTGAGGGGGCCAGAAAGGATGTCTGAGAGAGGATAACTCCTGCCTGGGGATAGGGATTGGGATAAGGATAGGGATAGGGATAGGGATAGGGATGGGGATGGGGATGGGGATAGGGATAGGGATGGGGATGGGGATGGGGATAGGGATGCTGATGCAGATGTGGATGCGGATGTGGATGCGGATGCAGATGCACTGTGCCAGCGATGCTGCCTGAAGGCTCATACACGGGGTATCAAATCTGCACTGTGAATTAGCACCACAAGAGTCAGGACCAAAGCAGAGGTGCTCATATCTCAGCCCAGGAGGGTGCAAGACCCATGTGCCACTAGTGTAAAGACCACATCAGCTCCTTAGTCCTCCACACCGGCCCTCATTCTGCTGGAGCTGAGCTCTGAGTATGTGAGAAGACCTGTCCGAGGCAAGCACGGCATGGGCCAGGGCTTGCTCTCAGCCTCCACAGCAGCTGGACAGAGAGCTGGGGATGGCTCTGAGGTGCCTCGGTCCAGGCATGGGCACATCACATGCCTCACACTGTGCTCCATGGGGCTGCTTTTGCAAAGGGACAGTTGTGCGGCTTTGCATGGGGAAGGGGGGGCTGCACCGTAAAACGTGCTGCGCTCCCGGCACACAGAGCTTGGCAGAACCGGTGTTTTTCCAGCTGCAGGAAACTGTACTGGGGAGATCCAGTTTGGATGAACCTCTGACATTTTATAATCCGCTGGAAAGAAAGGAGTGAGGGTTCCAGTGTAAGCTTGTCTCCAAAGCTGAATCAAATCCTTTAAATTAGGAGGACACTCAGGCTAAGGGCTTATACAGAAATCCCCATTGCTGTGCGCTTTCCCCTGCAGGCACCAAGGTGGCTTAAAGCACCGCTAAACTCTAGGTAAGCAGGAGATGTGTCTGCAGGTGCTTGCCACTGGGTTTCTGGACTGCCCCAGTCCAAGCAGATGGTGAATTGGCAGCACTTACAATAAGATCCTGATCCATGTGTTGAAGCTTCCCCGAAATTGCTGTGGGTGGCTCTAATTATAACCTGTGTCCTACCACCTCCCCTTTCTGCGAGTAGGAAGGAGCCGAGCTTTCTTGTTACTCTAGCTGCCTGCCCGTTACGAGGTCGAGATTGCTGGTGGGATAAGGGCTTTCCATTTGTTTGTAGTACTGATGTCCTACTTGGCAACACGCGCCTCATTCCTTCAACCCTACAAAGGGAAGAGCCCCGAGCAAAGCAGGTTTGCAGCTGGCTTAGCAACACGGCTGCTCTGCATTCCTGTAAATTTCCAGGTTCAAGTGCAGTTTGCTTTTCTTTGTTGCCAAGCCAAGTGGACATCTCGGCCCCCCTCATCCCACTGCTGAGCCTTTGGGAAGGCTGATGGGACCTGAGAGAAGCAGCGGCTCCGGAGGCAGGCTTGGGGTTGCAGCAAGGCAAGTGGTTCAGCGATGCAGATGAAGGCGACCAAGAGCTGCACCATCCGCCCACCTCCAGGCTTCCAAAGCAAAAGGGAAACTTGCTCTTGAGGTCTGAGGTGAAGAGGTAAGTACAGGTATAGATCCAAGTCCCCGGGGCTAGTCTGATTTATTTGGCAGTCCAGCCAGTCGATACTTTCAACCTTGGATGTGATGACTCTTTTCTTTTTAGCATGTGGCTCATTCTTGGGTTCCCATTACTTTATTCCATGTGGGGTTGGTGTTTCTTCATTGTTTTCTCCTGTGCATGATTGACATGAGCAGGAAGGAAATGTGGAAACTATAGAAACTGTTCTCCATGCTGAGGGAAGGTGCCTCATATTCTTTTGAACCTGACCCCATTGTTTGCTGCTGCGCCCGCAGGCACGTTCTCTGCAGCGCACTGGAAGGACCAGGGCATCCTTACCCAGGTTCGGGCAATGGTCACCAAGCGAGAGTAAAAGGCTGGTCCCATTCCCACTCGAGTCTGCAGGAGTCACCCTGATTTGATCGGGGGAGGAATCAGGCCCCTAGTTACACTATATAAATAGAAGGATTTGATTTCAGGCAGATGGATATCAAGTTGCTCTGAATTTTTCCCCTGATTTCATTAGTGAGGTGATTTGTGTTACAAGGAAAACTTGTTCTGAAGCTGTCATTATTTACCTGAAATGCATCTGCACTTTGAAGTAGGCTCTGGAAACACAGGCAGAATGAAATTGCCCATAAAGCAGAGGTGGAGTGGCTTTTTCTGAGTTTTGAGACTGTTGGGTTCCCTCTACACTGGAATGCAAAATTAATGCCCTAAATTTAAACACTCACTAGGCTTTTTTTTTTTGCATTCATGACTTGAGAATGAATTCAGTCGTAAAAAGAAATGCAACTGACACATTTGGCATGCAAAACAACCATTGTTTTTGCCAGGGGGTTTCACGTGCACGTGTGTATGTGTTTATCTGTAAAACAGCTCAAGAGCCTTCATGGAAGACTTGCGAGGTGGAAACGTTGGCTTTGGCTGCCCAGAAGAAATTAGCATCCATTTGTGGTCCTCAGTCCCCTTATGGATCATCCAGGTCCTGCCCTAAGGATCCACCCGGCTGTATCCAGTTACAAAGACTTAACATCATACAAGAACACTGCAGTCCCAAACCGTTAAATGAAATAACAACAAAATTTTCAGGCTGGTAACTTGTGTGAGCTCAGACACAATGTGCGGCTTTGTGCGTGCACCATGTTTTGCTGCGCTGCTTTCTTCCCAGATGAATGCTGTGATAAAAGTAGCAGCAGCAGCTTAGTGCAGAGCGCCTAAAAAAAGGTGTTTGTTTCCATCGCAGCGCTTAGCTCATTGTTCCTGCTACTCGTCCTGTTGACTGCCTGCTCAGGAAGGCCATGTTCCCGGCAGCCAGGAGCTCCTGCCTGCTCCCCACTGCTCTGCCACCAGGTTCCTAAATTCACACTTTTTATCTCCAATGCCCCCTTCTCCCTCTTTGTCGAAAGAGGTGGTTTTTTTCTTCTCTCACAGGGATGTGGGGGGGGGACTTTTAAAACCTTGGAAAGATGCTTACAGTTCCTCAGATGGAAACAGAGAAATGCATACTGGTATAACTGGCAGGAGATACAGGGTTGCTGACTTGCCAGCTCTCACGAATCTGGCTTTCCTAAGCTGTGCAATAAATTATACCACCCTACATCTTCTGGCCACTGGAGGGTTAACTGAAATTCCCTTGTATGCTGTACTTGAATGAAAATGCCAGCAGGCTCTGGTATGATAATATTTATACGTGAATCATTTTGGATAGTCTTGGGATGAATGGGATCTCACAGAGATGGAGGTTTGCTTTCCACTTCACTATTTTTCCCTGGTGCTGCTCTTTTTCCCGGAGAAGGGAATGCAGGAGCAAACCCCTCTGGGCCCTGGGTGCTGCCAGCTCTCCAGGCAGGGTCCCTGCCTACCTCTCCTGCCTCTTGCGGTCGGGGGGCACGGGCTCATATCGAAGGGCGAGAGATGAGTCAGTCTCCATGCTCGGCTTCTGTTCTGTGTGGCTTCCTGAAAGCAAGCATTGAATTACACAGCCCAATTTTGTTTTTTTTAAATTTGCCCACCAGATCCGGAACTGAAACCATCAATTCATTTCACTGAAGATCTTGTTCTCAACTCAAATCAGCAATAGCTACCTCAGCTAGCACCAGGTTTCTACCCACTGAATCAGCTGTCCTGGCTCCTACGGGAATGAAGGTGCCTGCGATGCGAGAGAGGATTTTTATTCAGAAAACAAGATGAGAATCTTCCCTACACACTCACTACACATCTTTATGTCCCTTCTTGGAGGCACATTAACCCTGCAATCATGTGCTGAGGTAGAACAGGGGAGGGCTGACAGTGGGAAACAAGGGAAGGTCCACCTGAACATGAGATTTCCCAGCCTGAGCCACACCATCTGATCAGCGAATGACTCCCATAGTCTCTAATTTGAGATCTACTTCCCAGATCACGGACCCGTGTTACTATCCATTTCCATAACCCCATGTCACATTGGCTGCATTAAGAGCATCGGAAAAGGATGTGGACCACAGGACGATGGCAGCAGGAAGGAGCTCTGCTGAGTGTTGGTCTTGCTGTGGTGTGTCAAATAGGGATGGTGCTGCCCCAAGCCCCAGAAACACAAATTCTCAGTATCTGTTCCCATATCTTTCAGAGCTGAACCAAAGTCCACTGAGATCAATGGAGTTTTCACAGTGGCGACTGTGAGTTTTGGATTCAGTTTCCCGAGATGAAAGTGTTAGGAACAGGCAGAAAATTATCCACTAGGAAATCTGTTTCAATCACCCCCTTTTATGGCAGATGCTTTGGAAATGGTTATGTGCTGTGTGTAAAGAAATATGGCCTTCTGAATGTATTCAGGCTCATTCTGAGTGAACCCAAAGCTCTTTTGTACTGTTCAGGTTGTGCAAAGTGTCTTAATGCACACAGAAATTAATTTACAACCAATTTAATTCGCCTTTGTTCTGCCAGAACCATAGAAAGCAGAAAAGCCTGGGTCTACACTGTTTTTCGTACTTGTGTGTTGGTCAAGAGTGTGTTTTTCTTTAACTATTGCAGTTAGAGTGATAGGGTGAGCATTAGAGTGATAGGCAGACAGAGCGATTCCCTAGGGTGGATGTAGCGATGGCTTTATTCAAGTATAATTTATCCCCCTTCTCATGAAGGAATAAGCCCCACATGTATCAACACCTCTATGGCATTACAATTCCAAGCACAGTATGGAAGTTTCCTCCTTTCCCACACACAGACACAGTCTCACAATAAATATTGAGGCCCAAATCATTAAGCATCTCCTTGCTCCATACTGTGGGATGAGTTTAAAAGAAAGTAGTGGGACAGATGATTCAACTTTGACAAAAATCTCATTTGTGATGGCCTTGACAAATTTCTCTTACCTTCTATTTGCTGCAATTTCATGTTATTTGCCACACACCTTGAAAAGTTTCCAACTGACATCAGGGCTTGAATCTACCTTCAACTGCCTCTCAGGGTCATCTTACAAAGAGTCTTCTCATCCCCACCACCAACTCAAGCCGTGGAAGTGCCAAGCAACTCCTTAGGCAAAAATGAGTTTTTGCATGTAGATTGATCTCAGCCACTCTAAAAGCTCAGTTGCTCACACACCTGCAAAACTCTTAAAAAGAGCAGTTCTGATGGATCGTCCTTTTCTATTCACAAGGATGTCCCCTCTGATATTTGTTTCAGTTTTGGGCTGAATTTTTTCTCTCCCTGATTTAAATTGCAAACCCCTTGGGAGAAGAAATCTTGACTCTTTTCTCTAAAAGTATGAAATCTAGCTGGGCTCTGTATAAATCACAGTACCAGAGACAGCCATGAATTTCCTTATCTCTTCCTTGCAGGGGAGGGTTGAAGGGTACCTGTTGAAGTTGTTTTCGGCCACTCCGTGCTGGAGATCACCTAGGTTTGAATAAAAAGCCAGGATTTTGGTCTGTCTGTACAGGAGGACAATCCAAAGTCCATCCACAAGTCTGTAAGTGGCTACACGCTCAGCACTGAGCTCAGGTGACTTCCAGTGCCTTTACAAGGAGAGAAGTCCAAACTCTCCCTGCTGATGCCAAGATAGGGCAGTGTGGGGTGAGGGCTGACCCCTTTGCAGCCCAGTTTACCAGGAGGTCCAGGAGCTTTTCCAGGTGCTTTCAGCCACATCTAACCCCCGGTGATGTGGATAGAAAGCCAATGGTATGGGAGGCACCACGGGCTCCAGCCTCCTCTCTGCCTGGTTTTGCAGGGCTACTCCAAGGGGCTGTGTTCAGAGGGGGGTTGTAAAAGGCCAGGTGCATCAGCTAGGACCAAGCAAGACTGGGTGCAAAGCAAAGGGAGACCACAGTTGGCTTTCTCCCAACAGAAGGAGGGCTCCATTTCGTCTTCCCACAGCTCTCATGGTTTCACCGCCTACGTGGCTGTTTCAGGACAGCCTCCCCAACCCATCTGAATCTCAGGAAGGGCAGTTAAAACTCTTGTTCCCCACTGCAGCATCTCCAGGCTTAGGACAGCGCCGAGCCCACTGCTGCCGAAAGGCCTCTGTATTACTGGCACAGGGACTGGTTGCCAAAATCAATCTCCCTATGTTCCCTTAGCCTGAACATGCATTTATAGCTGGCTTCAGCCAGGAGATATTCGGCACATGGTTAAAGTTAGGTCCCTGCTCCAGTTCCCAATCAAGAAACAGATATTCACCATGTGAACCACGGTGCTACTCAGTCAAAACAACTCAAAATAAAAGCACCGTCTACTAACAGTGAGAGGGATTTGTTTGGTATAAATTACTTGGCAAATAATCCTGCACCTCAGATACATTTCAGAAAATCGTGACCTATTTCTGGATGACTTATCACGCCCACGTGTGGCAAAATTCCTCCAATAAATCAGTTGTGATGAATGATTTCAATGTTGCTATTATTATTATTATTATTATTATTATTATTATTATTATTATTATTATAACCCGCTTTGGCCACCTTAAATGTTCTGATACAAGATGAAAGTACTGAAACTTCTAATGTCTCCCTTCAGAGTCACTATTGTAGGAGTGAAAAAGAGAAGAATGGATCAGTTTTTAGTAAAACCCATGGTTTATGTAAAGCATCTGATTCAAAACCTATTTTCTATGTAGCTTTTTCTTGCAGACTGAAATAGTAGGCTGCATTCAAACTAGACTTTGAGCTCAGTGAAAAGGAAACACTGATGAAAATCACGACTCAAACACCCTTGCATCATTTAATTCTATTTGTTTTATTGGTGAGATACAACCTGGGCCCCGTTCCACCGCTGTAGAAGGAAACTCAGCGGAGGGCAGAAGGCCAGCCTCAGGCTTAGGCAGCCGCTGGACCACAGTCAAACCCAAGGGGTGGAATTTGGACCAGACCAAAGTCCACAGGGACTTTGCCATCGGCTTCCGCAGGGCCAGATTCCACCTTAATGACCACTTCAGGAGCAGCCCTGCAGAAAGGAATACATTTCTGTTCTTAAAACAGGCATCTGTTGCAGAGTTCAAGTTCGCCCAAGGGCAACCCCTCTTTCCGCTTTGCATCCACCCCAAGTGATGGAGAGCAGCCATGCATCAGGTGCTGGGCAAAATCCATGCCCCACTTCTCTGCATGTGGATGGTGGGGTTCCCCTCTCTTCAAACCACCCACACAGAATTCATGACATCTTTCCTGGCTGCCCCAAGGGTTTGTGTTTCACTTGCGTGACTTTTGGGTCTTGATATCTCTGCAGCAATTGCAGCTTCTGAAAAACATTTCAAACATTCCTGCCCGGGAGGCTTTCGGTTAACAGGCCATCATCATTTGGGAAAAATGAAGCTACGAGGCAATCTCTACGTGCGGTGAGCATGCACACGTGCTTGTGCCCACAGAGCTGTGGTGGCACAAGCAAACATCTCTTCAGAAATCACCGTCCCGCTCTCATTTCTACGATCTTTAAGTAGCTTCCCATTTTCTATATATGAAAAAAATATTTATAGGTATTGGGGAAGTGGTGACATGAACTCAACCTAAAATGCCTTGCAGCAGAAAAGAGACAAAGTTCCTTGTTGCGGCTGCTGGACAAACCCCATTATTTGGTCTGGCTGTGTTCCTCATGTGAGTGGTGTCACGGTACTGCAGGCGCTCAATTCAAGAGAAGGCTGTCACTGCGCTACGCCGTGGAGCAGTGATGGTGAGATACTGCATCTCAGGAGAAAGAAGCCTGGCACTGAGCAGTCACAGCAAAAAGATACCTCTCTAAGGAAGCTGAAGCCAACACCTGAGAAGCTACACAATACTCGTAAAAGATGCTCAGCCTGCAATGCCTGATGAAATATGGATCAGTGTAATTGTTTCTTATGCTGCTGAAGTATATCAAAAAGCAACACAGAGACTCTAAGTATTGTATTACCACTGCACCCTTCAGTGGCTACAGCTAACAGCTTATCTTTATTTCCATGCTGACAGCACCAAGCAAGTTGATTTATTTTCTGTGCTGTCTTAAATATCAGAGAAGATACGCATATCCTAGAATCTGAGGCATGGGATACAGCAGATGAGCTAAATGCATGCTTAACCAAAGCCTTCTCTTGATTCACTTTGACTTACCTGAATGTTTGCTAAGTGAAGCTCTTCAGAGCATTTGTGAGCCGGCGTCCACCAAGGGTCTTTGCATGTGGCAACAGTGATTTGCTGACGTGGCTCAGATAAGCCACAATTGCACTGATCGTTTCCTACTCCCCTTTCTTGAACTCTTTCGTCGTACACTTAACAAATATTGCTCCCAATCAAGAAATGTGTGTGATTAGTAGATTTAGACGGAAGATTGGTTTCATATTATTTGCCTTCTGGTTCTGAAGCTCTGTGGAGGACATGTTTTCAAGCTTTCTCTTCAACCACAAGATTTAGAAACTTACTTTTCTATTTTTTTTTTTAAAGAAAGCTGAGATTCTCATGTAATCACCTGCCTCCAGCAGCTGGGGCTTAAAATACAGGACCAAATATGGTTTGAAGTGGAAACAATGAATGATCAGCTTTTCTCACATGAGTAGTCCCTTTGACGGCAAAGCGTCTATACTCGTGAGCAAAGTTATGTGTATATACGAGAGCTTGCAGAACCAGAACATGAACAAAATATAAAACTTAACTTACCCTAGAAATACAAGCCTTGTATAAACTTTTTGTTTCATAGTTGGGGGAAATACCCTTTTTCCTAAACTAAACATATTTCTAATCTTTTTTTCCTTTCCTTTGTAAAAATACCTGCTTAGATACAGATGTCTTGTAAGCCCTACTGTTTTAAGTCTTTCCTTAAATGTTTCAGTAAATATTAAGAAAGCTTAAGGCAATAACAGAAGTTTATGACGTTTTAAAAGAACTTGTTCCTTTCCCTCCCACATTATGTTTTTTTTAAAAAAAGTCACATAACCTACATCTTTATCTGCTCCAGTCTCAAGGTTTCTATTTATAGGTTTTGGTTATGAATGTTTTTTCCTATGAAAAGGTCAGACCTCGCACATATACAATGGTGGAAAGCCCTGCTTATTAAAAAGCAGGCAGATGGATTTGTTAAAAAGAAGTCATTTCATAATGCAGCTGCTGTGAAAGGAGGCTGCTTTAGCAGAAACATCCTCATGCTGCTTTATGAGAAAAACAGGTAAAGGAGTTCTGTTTTGCGGCTAAGTAATTTTTCCTTTCCCAGCCTCCATCCTCACATACACGGCACGTTCTTTACCTCTATTTACATGCTTTGCCCTACACCCACGCAGACACACATACACACGCACGCACGTATGCACAACCATACACACACACACACACACTCACTCGCCCCATTTTTCCCACCCCCGCTGCCCTGGAAAGGCTGGAGGAGGTGATGGTGCACCATTTCAGCATCGCCTGCACGGACCAGCCGCCTCCGGACTGCTACCCAGGGCTCACCCGACACCAGCCACGCTCAGCTTCTCCTGTCCAAAGCAGATTGTGAGTGCCCTTGGTCAGCACTGGAGATTTGGGGTAGCTTGGGAGGCGGGTCCTGGCCCTGGGGCTGGGGTCTGCAGGCCAGGACCCCATCTGGCCGAGGCAGTTCCTGCTCAGGGAGATCTGGGAAGGGGTGGGTGTGGACTGACAGATGTCCTTCACCAGCACCCAGAGGAGCTGCACTGCCCAGCACAGGGTGTTGGATGGGATCGCCCAGGGTTTCAGACCTTGACAACAGGATAACAGCAACCCGCAACCTCCCGCATGATGAACAACCAGCAGAGACCTCTCTCATTTGACAGCGGTAAAAAGGAGAGGTCTTGGCTGCCTTGTTCTAGCCCTGAGTGAGGAGCTTTGATTAGCTGAACGAAAACCACTTCATCCCAAAAGCTTTTCTCTCCCTCCTCCTTCCTCTCGGAAGCATCCTGAGCACTCCCCACACCTGCAGCACCCTGGGGTGCTGGAAACAGTGCACATAGCCTCACATTTCCTAAAAACCTTTGTTATTAAGGAAGGCCTTTCCCATGTTTTATGAAATCATATGCAAAACCCCCAACTCTTTTAAATTAAACCTTGAAAATAAGCCACTTATCTCTAACTCCTGACTACTTTGTACAAAAATGGGCCCCATGCTCTGACCAATCTCTTCTGCTTTGAAGGAACAGCCTGTGCAGGAGGGGATGGGGTCACTGCTGAATGCATAAGGTATCCTCCCCCAGCCTCCAAGGGCACATCCCTCTCAGGGTTTAATTTCCACGGGAGCATTACGGCATGTTCACTCTGAAGGGCTTTGTCTGCACCAACTCCTGCTCAGCAGCACCCCCAAAAAAGTTGTCCCCAGGGTTTTAAATTCAGGGGTCCACCTGTGCAGGAAATAATTTGCCCTGTTAGCATTTCCACCACTGCTGCTATCTATCGTGTCATTCCTGTGAGGAAAAAGGAGGATGGATTCACTGAAAACCTTCTCTTTCCCCACAGTGGGCTTGGCCCAGCACCTCTGGGCTTATTCATCAGCTGCTTCTGCTACCATGAAGTAATGCTCTGGGTGTCTCCTCCACGGTGCCCTCCCATGGGGTGCCAGCCCTGCTCCCGGTCTCACTAGCTGCATGTGAATTGCCAGCAGTGGCAGGGTGGCCAGGACTTCCCTGACAGGCACAGCCTGCTCCAGGGAGGCAATAGGTCTCATCATCCCCAGTCAGCACCATTGACCTCCCTGGGGATGGTCACATGGGTGGGCAGCTCCATCCACCCTTCACATCTGCTTCTGGATCTGTCTCCACGAATGGCTCCACAGACAAAGTTAGGATGGTCCCCCATGTGCTCATCCCAAATACCTTGGTGGGGGGGAATGGGCCACAGCACAGCTGGGCTCCAGGGCTTCCATCCCAAGTGCAGCAAAGCCTTCATTGCTACATGCAAGCAGAGCTAAGCAAGCCTCCTGGCTGAATGCCATCTCACCTAAGCTTTCAGAAGCAGAACCTGACAGCCTTACCTAATGCCAGTCAAGTTCTTGATGGAGAGATATGGCAGCTTCCACTTACCTGCAGCACAGTATTAATATCAGCAGATTATCACCTGCCAGTTTGCCACCTGCTTGCACCAACAGGGTGAAAACACTTCTTCTGTAGCAACAAAACTCATGGGATTTAGAGCTTAGGTGGTGCATGGATATTTTGCCCCAGGCTAATCTCATCCATTTTGAAATCAGATCCAACATCTGATGGGATCCCATAGCGATCATCAGTACAGCTGGCAGAATGGCACTGGAGATGGGCAGAATATGCACAAGGAAAGCTGATCTAATCCAAGAGTCAAAGTGAGTCTGGAATTTGGAAACATGGAGTGAAACATGGACCTCCATGACAGACCATATAGGTGTAGTGTTTATTTCTTTATCTGCAGTGAAATCAATAAAAAGGTTTAGTAAGGCAAAAGTGGAAAAACAAGAAGAAACAGTCTTTCCAGCTGACCTGCTGTGCCACTCTCTTGACTGTTGTTGTTTCAGAGATTAGCTTCTGATAGCCATTCAACACAATGCAGCCTGCCTTTAGCTCACCTCACATGCCCTGTCCCACTCCCAACTCCCAGGCTACTGCAGAAGCATTAATTACTGCCTTTGCAAAAGAAAGCAACTAATTGCACCACAGGGCTTGATGCATGTGAAAGGGGATACATTAAATTACAAACCACTGTTCCTCTAAGCTGCAATGTCTGTATGTGCACTAGGCTGCAAGTTACTCTGGCAAGAAAAGGCGTGTTACAGATTTGTAAAGTACTGTGCACATTAGTCAACATGGCCATTAAAACCAATATTTCAGTTGTGGAGGCAGATATTAAAATGTTCATATCTTTTATGGTAACCATATTAATCCAAGAGGAAATCAATTTATGATGAACTTGATGGCGGCCAAGACTGAGATCATCAAGCTCTCCCTCTCTGCGACACCACATAGGAGACAGTTGTGCAGCCCAGCTCTGCTGTGCCCGGTAAGCAGGGTCCCAGATCTTCCCTTGCTCTGAGCATCCCTGGGACCTGATCCACACCTGATGTCCCTCAGCATCATCCACATTGCCCTGGCTTGGTGTCTGCAGAGCTCTCTGAGGATTAAGATGCTGTGACCCACTGAGATGCTGGGGAAAAGTGCCCAGGTCTGTTGGAGAAAGGATCGTGCACCAGCGAGGCTGGGAGAGGCCGTTAGGTGTGCAGTCCGGCAGCGCCATACACCTGCCTGCCCAGCTGTGAGTCTGCAAACCAGGGGAAAGTGAAATAGCTCTGCCCACACCGCTGTCGTCGCAGGGGGGCTGGGGAGCGGGGAGGGCTTAGTAATACCGAGAACAAAGAAGTCTGCCTTAGTCAGATATTTTTAATGATCTCTCCCCACACAGGGCAGGAAGTGAAACTGAGGTCCCAGTCGAGCCCCCCCCCTTGCGCTCCTCCTTGGCAGCCCCCAAGGCAGCGAGCCTGCCTGCATGGTCCCACCGTGCCAGTGCGCAGCAGCGGGCAAGACATCGTGCTTTCAGTCAGCACAGTTGGGATGCTGCGAGCTGGGCTCCCACACTGGCACCCACCATCCTCCCCAGCCCCATGTGGCCCCGTCCGCCCCCATGCCACCCGCGCAGGGCTGGGTTATGGGAAGAAGACCAAGACTAAATTTTTGACCTGCCATCATATAATCTAAGATGATCTCTTTCTGGGCCTGTTTCCAGCCCAAATGGGACCTGCAGGGCCTGGTAAACCCCCCAGTGACCAAATGCCCCAATCCTCAAGGGACTGCGTGGCCAAGCTGGTCTGCGGCAATTGCAGCTCCTTGGGAATCTGTGGCAGCACTGATTTTATTGCTGCCATGGTGAAGTCTATCCCTCCTTTGATGTTCTCCTACTGACTGAATAGCATGTGGCAGGCAGATTAGAGGGGCATCATCCAACCCCTGTGTGACTGCAGCCCTTTCTAAAGCAGCGTACAGGTACTGTGTGATGTTGCACAGCAAGGACACCAAGCAGCTCAGAGCAGACACTGAAAGGAAAGGAGAGTGGAAAGCAGGAAACATTTGCCGCCTGCCAAGGCTCCCAGGTGGCAGAGCAGTTCCAGCGCTCGAGCTTTTACCACCAGGTTGGGGAAACAACCATCCTCCTGCCCACTGGGACAGAGCACAGGCTTCATCCAGCCCTGTTCTGTGATTAAGCTTGCAGTTGCTGAGGGTGTGTGTCCCAAAAGTTGCATAAAGAGGTGGTGGCTTGGTCATCTTGGGGGCTCTGAAAGGGAGGTTCCTGCAAGAAGCCTACGAGTAGTGACATCCCACCGTGGCAAAGCCCAGCTTTCAGGACCTATATGAGCCAAAGAGAAAGATATGAAGATGCTGCTGCTTTGAGTAGCTGTGAGTGAAGACCATGGATCAGATCCTGACCTCGGATTCCCAGAAAGCCCCTTGAAAAGTGAAATCACTTGAATGTGACTGGGGATGTGAATGTGAGGAGGACATTACATTGCAAGCTCTTCCCCAGCTGCTTCTTGATACCTGTTCTCATGGCAGTTGTAGGAAGGGAATGTCTTCACCTCCCATCCCTGTGCTGGACCCTCGGACAGATGTCCCCAGCCTCCCAGGTGAGACCATGAGGGATGCCACTGCCACATGTGCTTCAGGGAAGCCTCAGCAAATTGTTCAGTGCTACCGTGCCTGGGCGGTTTTGGGTGGTCAGAGTACATTTCTACTGTGTACAAAGAGGCTGGGCAGAAGGGACAGCTGGCAAGCAGATTAGGACCTTGGGTCCATTCCCTCTAACAAGGACAACTCAAGGGAAGTGACCGAACAGCAGAGCGGTCCTTCCTCCCGTTAGCCTGATCTGCAGGGCTCGGTCAAAGGTCTTTTTATTACTGTTCTCTACTCCAATTAAAGCATCCTACAGATTGTGCTTGGCAAACTCTCAACAGCATCCAGAACTAAAGCCTGTTAACAGGATACAATCAGCTAGGTTTAGGGCTTGAAGTAAGCCAGAGGGGTAGGGAGCATTTGCCAACAGCAATGTGCCAAGTCCTATGGTCTGCCCATTTTAATTCTGGCTGTTAATTGCTTTCCAGAAGCACCCACAGGTCCCAAGTGACAATCAGAAGCCATTGGCCAAAAATGCACATGCCTGAGAAACGGGAAGCCCAGCTTCAGAGAGCTGCGTGGCCCCCTTGCACCCCGGGTGTCCCCGTGGACCAAAGAAGAGTGGCAGGGGCGGGGTGGTGGCCTGTGCCAGTGGACTTTTGTCAAGCCAGCATGGTGGGCTTGAGCATAGTGCCCTCCTGCCAGTTGAGCGTTGCTCAGTGTTACCTAAAGCTCGCTGGGCATTTCGCACACTCTGGCAAGACTGCTTGGGCTGACTGGGAATTCAGTCCTTACAGGAGCTGTTTGAGATACGTCAGCTATTTTCCGATGATCACTCCATCCCTCACCTGCTTCAGAGAGCAGTGCTTTGCAGAAGGATTTTCACCATCAGCAAAGCAACCGAGTAGCATTTCTCTGGGGTGCAAAGGAGGAATTAGAAATAAACAAAAGACGTAGTTGCCTCATACACTAAGGAGCAGCATCTGAAGTGATGGAAAGAGGTCTGTGTTCATGAGTCCCTGTGTGACAATTCAAGCTCAATAATACCCAGAAAAGAGATATTTCAGAGCCTCTGTGGAAGGGGAGACAGAAAGGGGTCACAGCCCAATTCCCACATTAATTGGCTTATAGGGAAAGCAGCCAGCACAGGGTCCGAGGACCCCTTTGTCAGGTCTTGGGCAGGAGCATGACTCCTTTGCTAAGTGAAGTCCTGGCTAGGGAGATGGAGGCGAGCTGTGACATCGAGCTGTCAATGTGTGAGCACTGCCGTGGGAGAATAAGAGATGGGGTGAGCAAGGGGTGCTCTGCTAAACTCTTTGCTCCTGGTGGATTAGCACTGGCTTGGAGCAATGCAAGGGACAGAGAACAAAAGAAACAAGCAGAGTGAAATGACCAGTCTGATTTCCTCATACAAGCTGAAAGAAATACAAAGTGTGAACCAGCCCCTGATGAAAATAAGGAGTGATTCACACTAGTCTGGAAGCTGTAGGATCCAGCAATTTTCTTTCCAGCTCCGCTCTAGTGGCAAGTGAGTTTGATTTTTACACTCATTCACTTTTAACAACCTATGGGTGTCATTAATGATTGAGCTAAGGACACATCTTTTAAATAGAAAAGCTTTATGTTGACAGGGGGTCTTTGTAATTGCTTCCTCTTGTTTGTTTTGGTTTTTTTTTCATTTCCAAACATACACATTTTCCTCATTGTTTCTGACACCTGTCAGCAAAAAGCACAGCCTTGTGTATCTCCTGCCATCCCTGACCAATGCGCAGGGAGACAGCCCTGCATGCCATGTGGGAACTGTGCCAGCAATTCCAAAGATCAAGCAGGAAAAACAGATAATGCCAATAAATCATAGGCACAATGGAGGACTCTCCCTATAGGGACTGGTGGCCTTAACCTCATCCAGACCAACAAGAGTCAAAGGTTAATGCAGGTGTCACTTGAAAGGTAATTTTCTATTGATTTGCAAGTAGGTCCCTGACCTAGTGACCTTCGTGCTACAGGAAATAGGAGTTCCCCTGAAGCAACATATGTGCAGGCAAATGTATTATTTACTTTGGTAGTCCCTCTAGAATTTATAGGCCCAGGCAGGACCAATATAGATAACCTAAGGAATGTGGTAGCCCTTGTAAAGATTTCTGCCTCATGCTTAAATATTTGGGCAGCAAAATAGCAACCTTGATCACAATTTGACAGAAGAAAACCACAAGGGCACTGTCCGATTTCTACATCCTTTTACAGGCAATAAAAACCACACGTAAATAATTTTCATGCAATGCCTCAGGAGCTCCTTGCAAGGGTCAGCTCAAGACTCACTGGACACGATTCATGTTGTGCAGGGGTGTAACTCCATTCACTTTTGTGGAGCTCTTCCTGATGTGCACGGCGGGAAGGGCTGGATGAACTGGATTCAGGAGCATGCAGCAGCGTGGTGCTGCTGGTGGGGGCCACGTTTTGGGCTAGCCACCTCCAGAGGCTCAGCTGTGAGCACCAGTCCCTGTCTAGACAGGATCGTGAGTCTGGAGCCAGGAAACAACAGCAAATCTTCTGTGGCTTGGCCACAGATTGGGAACTGTGTAGTCGGAAATTTTCCTCCTGTTTCTTCAGTAGGAAATTAAGGATTTTTTAATGAACAATTGAAAACCTCAAAAGGCTTAGCACAGAGAGGTGGCTGCAGCGCTCCCTGGGGATTGTAATTACGTCTCGGTCTCCCTCTGCTTGCGCTGCTGCCGTTGATGGTCCATGATTCACAGCTGATCGGAGAGGAGATAGCATACACGGGGAGCCTGCCTCCCGGGAAGCACGAAAGGGCGTAGGGCTTCCAACCTGAGAGTCGGCAGCAGATTTCCCAACTCAGAGAGATTTAGGTTTACAAATAAAAAGTGAATATTTTCAGTGGCTGGAAGGATAAGGAGGAATGTGGTGGAGTAACAAGGAATACACCATTTTTTGACCACACACAGCAGAAATGCAAGGGACACCTGCACATCCTGAGCTCACATCTCTTACCTCCAGTCAGGCAAGGCAATTAAGCATGTCAGGGTCTACCGCACTTCTCAGAGCTATGCTCAACAGCCCTCCCGCTCCCATCTCTGGTGCTCCCACACTGCCCTGGGTACTCCCTGTGCTTGTCCAGGCTGTTCCCTCCCCTAGTGCCCCATGCAAAGGAAGGGGCCACAACCCAGGAACTGGATCTGGGGTTGCACGTGGCAAACGGCAAAGGAGATGGGGCTTCTCCTCCACAGGGTTTCATAGCAGCTGAGAGGTGTTGAAGCTTGCAGAGCTGTTGCTGTCATTCCCCAGCTCCTCTGGGTACTGCTGAGAGCAAGGCTCAGGGGTGCGGATGCTGCAGAGCCTCCATGGGCTGCCAGGAAGCGTCTGGATCAGGGCTCAATGGGTCTGCCAGCTCCGGGGGAATCCAATTCTCATACTTCTAGAGAAAGACTCTCAGACATTTCTTTTCAGCTCCGCTTCCCACACCCCACCCCAGCCCAATTCTCATTCCTGGTTCCTCTCCTTTTCCTTCCCACTGCCAGGGCCTTGATCTCCCTGCCAAGCCGGGTCTCCTCCAGCAGGCTGCTAGCTGTCATCTTCTGCCCCACACGGCCTTCTGCCAGTGATGCATCCAGGCCTGCCTCAAGATTTGGGGCACAGAACCTGGCAATTGTACCTTGACCCACCCAAGCTGGGAGTCTATCACAGCCTGGGGACACCTTGCCCAGGTATGACTCAAGCTGCTCATTACCTGCCAGCACTGCCAGGCAGGCAGGGCATTATATACCCTGTGTTCTGGGCTGGCTTCCCAGAAGACCCAATTTCACACAAGGATTTTGGGGACGGTCTTGGCACATCCTGGTGGTGGTTGCAGCTTCAATTCAGCCAGGCCTTTCCCTACCCACTGGGAAAGCCAAATGTGGCAGTCTGGTGTTCCCATCTCCCTTTTGCAATGCACCACTTCTCTCCTACCACCACGCACACCTCTGCTCCGTGGAGCAAGTCTTGCTTTGACCTTGCTCTTGGTAGAAACCAGGCCACAGCTGAGGCACCTTCATGCTCGCTTGCACGGCAATGGTGTCATCCCAAAGATGCCAAACCATGTCTATGATGCTGGAAGAAGTTAATGCTCCCAGGGCTCCTCTGGTTCTCCAGTGGAGCAGGAGGGACAGGCATTCAGTGGCTGCGTGACCCAGCAAAGTTGTTTTTGGTAGGTTCACCCCCTTTGCCTCCCAGCCAGGGATGTGGGTTACACAGCAGCCCACCTGCCAGCCACTGCTGCCTGCCTGGCACAAGAACCAGCTTTAACCAACCTGTGAACCACAGGCAGCCCACAAGCTACAAATTGCCCAGCCCTGGAGGTGTTAGCCCATCTTGCAAGCCTGAAATGCTACATCACTAGATTTGGGGAGCCAGGGACCTGCAAGAAAACTGTTGCGGGAATGCTGTTCTCCCCGACACTTCCCCGCTCCTGTTCATCCTGGTGCTGGCAGGAACCTTTCTCCCCTTGTTCAGCAGCTCCTATGACTTGCCCATTTCTCTGATCTGTAGGTCATGAGACAAACCGCTCACCGCTCAGTCCTTGGTCATTCCAGTGTCCCCTGGGGCAGCAGAGCTGGTCGAGGGACGAAAAAAGGGAAGATGAAACCCCTGCATGGGGCTGAGCCAGCATCCACTAAGGACCACAGCCAGGCTGTACTGCTGTCTGCAACCTTGTGGCAGGATTCCCCCACCTTCTGCCAAGAAGTACAGGAGTGACATGAACTTGATTTTACAGAGGAAGAAACCAGACACAGGGAGGTTTAACCATACTCTGCTTTTCCAGAGCTGACCAGCCCCTGCAGAGGACCAAAGTGAATCCAGGTGTGAGCTGCGTTGGACTCTGTTGAGCTTTTCTCCCCTAGGTGTGCAGCACCTGATCCATAGGCTGCTGCTGTTCCTTGGTTGGAAATGGTATTTACTCATGGAAGAAATCTCTAGGTAAAGCTATTTTTGGATTAGGAGAGAGGAAAAGACACCCTACAGAACAAGCAAGTTTAAACAAAGCTGTCACCACAGGCGACTCTTCATTGACTCTGTTGCCCACAGTTGGTCAGCGCCGCTGCAGAGAGAGTGGCACAGCTAAAGCCGATGACTGAAAGAAGTGCAAAAATGCATTGGAAAGGCAGTGACTATTCCCACCAGCAATCTTGCAGATCTGCTACAGCTGAACTCTGTTCAGCTCTGCAGCAGGGGAAGGCATTGACTGCTCTCAAAATGTGGTCTCCACCCATATTCACAGGGACGGTCTTCACAGCTTTCCTTTTGTAATGCTGTCACCTTTTCACTGATCCAGCGGGCACTTGTGTCAGCTCCCCTGCAAAGGGCAAATGAGGTTTCAAGTGCAAAACAGGGCATCTTTTAATAGGCCAGGTCAGCAGCAGATGGGTAAGGTAGGAGAAAATTCACAACATAGCCCTCCCTGAGAGAAACCCTTTTAAAAAAAATTAGTTTGCAGCCTTTGACCCCTTTTATATGCACAAACCCAGGCTGCGAAGCTGGGGATGCTGTTGGGTGGTGTTAGAGGTTGATGGCTGCTCCTCCCTACACAAACTCCCCCAGATGCTGCCGAGGAATGGAGCGGCAGTTGGTTATTATTTTTAGCCCCCCGTTCACGTGGTCTGAGGATCAGATGCACATTCCCAGATGCTCATTCCACAAATGCCGAGATCCCTCCAGCCCTCGCTGCGTGGATGCACAGAGCTGGCACAGCGCACTGCAGTGCTGGGGGTAATGGCAGAGGCTGGCGATTCAGCTCCCCCCCTTCCCACAGACCCACACGTACATGTGCATGTACATGCCACCTGCTTCATTCAGGAAGCCTCCGGTGAA
Organism: Aptenodytes patagonicus; assembly: GCF_965638725.1. Taxonomy (NCBI): domain Eukaryota; kingdom Metazoa; phylum Chordata; class Aves; order Sphenisciformes; family Spheniscidae; genus Aptenodytes; species Aptenodytes patagonicus. Next base: position 11,870,781 of record NC_134954.1, on the reverse strand, counting down.
AAAGGCTTTCTAGGAAACTTGAATAAATATGCGGGAGGAAGTCAAACTAATCAATCCATCAGGGCATGCGCGCTGCCGAGCAGCCTGTGTCCCCCGAGGACACAGGCTCTCTGGGAAGGTGAAGGGCTGCGTTTCAAAGGGAGTAGCCAGGCAGAGGCAGGGAGAGCAGGAGAAAGGGGCTGCCCGCGGGAGGAGCAGGATTTTAGGGAGGGGATGCAGGAGAGCGGGAGCTGGACCCGGCAGTGAAGGTGAGCCAACCAGCTGCGATCCCTCTGCCAGGCAGTGACAGCCAGCAAGTGCTGGGGTGGGTTCCACTTCCCATCCCTCAAGGAGAAGGTGGTTCAGGAGGGTGCAGAGAAGGAAAAGAGAGAAAAACAAGCCTCGTAGTGAAGAACAGTGAGTGCATCCTCGGCTCTGTCCTGACCTCTGCAGAAGCTGGAGGGGGACTCTGGCATGTCCGAGGTGTGAGGAACAGACTGGGCACATGCAGAGCATCCACAGGACATGCACAGTCAGTCTAACCCTGGGGAAACATGTGTGAGCTCCCTTACCCATGCCCACACAGCTCTGAATGGGCTGCCTGGTATCCGAAATGTCAGATGAAAGTCTGAAGCCCTCACCTTCCACCCAGGCAACATTTCTGGACAGGGAAAAGGGATGCCCAGGGTAACCCAAGCCCAGGGAAGTCCTGCTGGGAGGTGATGTGGTACAGGAGTTGAATAACACCAGGCCTGCCCAGCTATGGGAGGTAAAACAAGATCCAGTGGCCACAATCTGAAGCCAGACAAATGCAGATTAGGCATAAGGTGTGTTTCTATCAGGAGGCTTAATTAACCATTGGCACAGCCTTGGAGGGCCATGATGGATTCTCCATTACTGGCAAGCGTCCCTTTGCGTTTGGATGTATCTCTGAGCGCCCTGCTCTTGTTCAAATGCAGATATTGATCTAGCAGCAGAACTGATAGGGGAAAGGCCTGAGGCCTGGGCTCCCCAGGCGATCAGCAGTGGTGGAACATTCATGCTGGTGTTGGTTTTGGCACCAGCGGAGATTTGGGCTGGTACCAAAACCAAGAAAAGACAAAGCCTTGCAGGTAAGACCCAGGATGCCAAAACACCTCTGGCCTCAGTGGTGGACGCCAAGTGACCTTGAAACCCGTGACAAGGTGCAAGGACCATGGGGATGTGAGGAAGGCAGGTCCCTGCTCCACTGCAGGGCCATCCCCATGAAGTCACTGCTTGTTCGCCCATGGCGACACTGCAAGACAGCAAGTGATGTCTTGGGTGCCCAAGGCCAGACGCAGGCCTGCCTTCCCCTGCTTTGCGTGCTGCGAGCAGTCTCTGGACCATCCCACCCTCCTCTTCCCTTATGCAGGGCAATTGCACAGCTGCGCTGGCTGGGAGAGGCTTGGGGTGGGGTTGTGGGCTGGGGAGGACTTTTGCAAGCTACTGGGGTTGCCCCTGGCTTGGGTGCCTGAAGAAAACTGCTTACCTTGCTTAGGGAAAACTGTGTTTTCTTGCAAGGACTTTTCTCCTGGCTTCTGTCCCTTAGACCAGTTTCTGACTGGTAGATAGCTGAGTGAGTCACTTTTCTTCATGCCTCAGTTTCCCTGTCTGCAAACTAGCTGAGAGGCTGAGTCTGTTCAAGTTGATTCAGTCATAGTGCTCCTGAGGGAGGAGGAGAGCAGCTCTCTGAAGCAAACCCAGAGCCTTAATGCCCACAACTTTCCAAGGGCAAAGCCTTACAGCTCTTGATACCACACTTCTTACCAGCAGAGTCATCTTGAGAGAGTTGTTGCGATACCCAGAGAGGCTTCTAGCCCACGGACACCCAGCAACTGCAACCGCAGCGTGGCACTTCATGCTGTGCATCTCCCTCGAGCTCTGCTTCTTCCCAGGGTGCGCGGTGCATCCAGACCCCCAGCGCCGGCTGGAGGAATCACCTCTGGGGCAGGGTCCCAGGAGTGCTGGGCATACTCCAGCAGCTCTGCACAGCCAGCCTTGAAGGGAAAGGGGAAGAAGGGAAAAAGAGATTTTTGATTAGTTCAGCTTCAGGTATCGGCAACTCAGAGCATCCCTGGGGAGCAGGCAAACCTTTCCCAGACGCAGTGGGATCTCTGCATGTATAGGTGATCCCTGTAATAACCCTCATCAGGGCATGGCGTTCTTCCCATAACAAAAATTGGACATTGTCAGACCAGTAAGCAGAGGAAAAGTGCTGCTTTTACTAATAACCTTAAGAGACCTGTGCCTTCTGTTCTTTAGCAGTAAACCACTAGCCCCACATGGAGAAGATTTGCTAACGATCCCTCCACTTTCCACAGGAGTCTTTTAAAATATACAGAATCATTTCTATTCCCTTTTCTGCTGAAGATCAGTAATTTGTGAATTACTGCAGCAGCCCTGACCACGGGCTCTCCCTGTCTGCAGGTCTGGAGCACTCTCTCTCCTCTGCTAAAAAGGACAAAGAGGGGATCAGGCCTTTCTGCCTAATCTCCTGCGCAGCAAACAAGAACTACAAATATTGTGAAATAATCTCAGGAAAAAATCTGGTTACCATTCCAGCCCTTACAAAGCATTTTCCTGTGTCCACTGCTGCCCTTTAAACTCCAACCAGCTAAAGCAGGACCTGCTTTCCCAGCTGACCATAGAATTGATTTCCTCTTTGTTTGTTATTATGTCTGGTATCCTTCTCTCCGTAAAACCTGTGTACCCATAGACAAACACACAAACACACACACATACATAGAGATCTCCTGTCCATGGCAGATCCCATCTCTCCTAGGGAGAAGTGTGGTCAATGACTGTTACATTAGCCCGGGGCTGGGACAGCTGGCTTCGAGCCTGGACTCTATCCCAGACCTGCCAGTTGCATCTCTTGGATGCTCTGTGCCTCAGTTTCTCTGACTTGAACAGGAGGAATGATTCGAATCTCCTACACAAGGTGCTTTCAGATCTAGAGACAAGAAGAGCTGCGTTGTGGCGGTGGTATCAGAGCCTCCCGATCCCGTCATTATTTTGCATTACTTTGATGCCCTTGAAATCAAAATATCACACTGTGATTTCATTAGTTTTCAGAGAGGATATCAGCAATCTTTCTCAAGTGTGTGCATGCGTCAGGTGAGGGGCTGAGGGTGGTGAAGGTTACCTGAGATGAGTATTAATGACTAACAGCTTCAAGCTCCAACACCAGAAATGAGAACATCTAAATCTAGATTGAGGCACTTAATTAAACCTTTATTAAACTTCCTTCAACACATGGGCAAAATTCTCCCTTGCTTTGTGAAGCCATGAACACAAAAAAAAAATGTTACCCTTTCACACTTAGGAGCATGTTACTTTTACTTTACTTCAGCATGCGTTGGTATTCAAGGAGCAAGAGTAGGTAGCGTCCAGCTCCCTCTGGCCTCATTTCATTGCCCAGGGCAGCAAAATTTAAGCACACAAACAGTGGTGTTTTGGTGTATCAAAGTCCTGATGCAATCAGTGTTTTTGCAGGACCGGGGCTGTAGACTGGCCATTTTTGGCTAGTTGTTTCTAGGAGAGCAGCCTGCTTTGCATTAGGACTAGAAGTGCCCCCAGCTCCGATCAAGAATGTTTGGACCCAGAGGATGGAGGTCCCTGCTGCCAGCCAAGGTGGAGCCCAGCCCAGCCAGGACCCATGTTCCCCAGCATTTTGTCCCTGTGACTTTTGTGATCAATATATAAACCTTCATTTGGCATGGCCCAGGCAGGTGGTCCTCTTGTCTTCCTGTTGCCATGGCCCCGGCTCAGATAACACAGAAATAATAATAATAAAAATCCCTAGCATCATTAAGCAGCTATAATAATTAATCCTTAGTACTTAGCTAGTACTTAGCCCTACCTTTTACACTTTCAAGATACACGATGACATTCCCTGACTGTGTTCGCTCACCCTGCTTCTCCTTGGAGAAAACTCTGTATCATGTGCTCTATTACAGAGGGAATGAAGGATAACACATCCATGGGCATCCATGCATGTCAGTGCACCAGATGGGAATATGGTATTATGGTTTAAACAGTTTGCTGTCCTTGAGTGGCAGTCACAGTGTTCCCTGATTCACAGGGCGCTGGAAAGCTGCCAGAACAGCAGCAAGCCTGCAACCAGATCTTGCAAGTTTGGGCAGATTAGCCCAAAGGACTCCTCTGGAGATCTAACCACGCTTGGTGAGATTTCTCTGCTTTTTTTTTTATTGTGCCAGGAGTGAAAGTCATATTATTCTGGACCTGTGGTGGGACAGTGCCCCAGCTGTGATGTCTAGGCTGTGCTTCGTGCTTCAGGAGACCAAACCTCCTCAGAGATATGCAGCGGAGCTGGTTGCATGCTATCAGTCACACCACTGGGCAGAAGCAGAGCTGGGATGGACCCATAGGACCAGGTCCTGCTCCCTGATGCCGTGCTTGCAGCAGTCTGAAACACATGCCTAGAACACAGAACAAGTAAGTCTTTAAGTGTGTGCTCAGCTCTAAGCACAGGAGCAACCTACTGCAAAACAGTGCTGACTTCTGGAGCCTTATCTTTGCTTAAAGGTCAGAGCATGCTTAAATGCCTCAGTAGTTTAAGATCTTAGTACTCTCATGAAGGCAAATGGAAAGCAGTTGTCCTTTCTAGCAAAGCAAACCCTGGAGAACTGGATTCTCCTTTCCCTTCTGCCCAGTCCCTTTGCTGATTTAAACTGGACATGCTCTCCCCATGCTGGGGCAAGGGCAACAGGACCCAAGTGCTTTTCTTTGCACCAGAGGAATGGTTGGGCAAACGGGGCTGGGCCAAACTGGAATAGCACCCACACCCCCAGCAGAGCCCCTACACCATCCTTGGCTAAGAGATGCTGGTGGCGTGTCGTGCGCTCTGACACCCCGGGGAAGGCACAAAGCGCTCCTCATCTCCCAAGAGACCAAAGCCTCCAGAGACCTGTAGGTCAGAAGTTGGGGAGCCAGGCAGCATGCAGAGGTGGCCAGGGGACAGACAACGCTTGTCCGCCACCACCGCCCGCAGCGTGTCCCCTGGCTGCACCACGGTGTCCACCATAGACACCCCATCCTGCCCTGCCCCAAGAGATACTTTGAGGGGCTGTTTTGATCTCCTTTGCATGTCAGTTATGCTATTTCTGAGCATATTTATTTTTATTGTTTTCCGGTGGTGAGCTTGTCGCCTTGTGTTCTCGCCTTGATCTTTTCCACTTCCTCTCACTTTCATGCCTCTTTCTTTCCCCACCGGGCTGACAGGTCGGGTGTTTTTGTCATAGCTGGTGGATGAGCTGCGTCCCCCCCACGCCGCAAGATTTGGCCGCCCCCAGCAGAGACTCCACGGGATGGTGGGAGTGCAGAGTCAGCCCCGGGAACCAGGGGCGTCCGTGTGGGTGCCGTCACCCTCCTGCCTAGCCGGGCGCCTTACCTGTTTCCAGCCACCGCCAGCCAGTCACTGTCACGTGGAGAAAGAAGTGTTGACTCATTAATTATCATGATGTAGGTTATGGTTAGGCAGATGAGTAAAACATCTTCCAAACAGTGTGGCACTGCGGAAAGGAAGGGTTTGCCCTTTAATCACCCAATTCCAGAAATGGTAAAACAAGCCAGGCGCTGCTGGAAGGGGCTGTTGGGCGACAGTGACAGCTCCCTGCTGAGGAAACCCAGCTCCCACCTGGGAAGCTTAACTTCTGTTTAGTTTTGGCTACTCAAAACAGACATTCTTCAACCAAAAATGGGGGGGAGCTGGGGGGAACAATGGTGTTTGGCAACTGAGAAGGAGAGAGAAACAGAAGGATGTGTCTTGAACTTTTTTCAGAAAAACCTTCCTCTCTGCACCATCATTTTTATTTTGTTCAAAGTATAATTTCCCTCCTCAAATCTTCAACAATACTTTTTTTTAAAAAGTAATTTTTAAATACAAAAGACCCTGAATCTAAGCAGGTACTGATGCCAGATCTGTCGTAATCTTAGCCTACATTCAACACTTGTGGAAGAAATGTACAACTGTGAACCATCACAGCGAGTGGAGCTCTGCTTTAGCAGGGTTTTATTGAAGCAATTCCTGTGGTGAGATACAGGCGAGAATATGACACACAGACAGGATCAGCATTCGTTTTTCCACAGAGATGGGGTAAAAAAACAAGCGAAAAAAAACAAGTGGTGTGACTCCAGGGCACAAACCCGTGGCCAGCTGAAGGTCAGCAAGCAAGTTGTGACCCAGGTGAGCGCTGCACACCTGTGGCAGAGCCAGCTTGGATGCATGTTAATGAAAGCCCATGGATTCAGTGCAGCAGGGAGAGTTGCAATAACAATGAATCATTTATTGTTAATATTGTACCATCAGGTGGTTAGTGAGGGTTTTCTCTCCAGATAGGCTCTTGCCTTCCCGTGGAGCAGCTGGGATCAGCCATTTGGGGAGACGAACAAGTGGCATGCGTGCCTTGAGTATCTGAGTCAGCCTGCTCAGCCTTAGGCTCCTCTGAATAGCCAGCAGCTCCCTGCAGAAGGACAGCATTAACACCGCCCTCGCATGCTCTTCCTCTCACTCTTGCTAGGTCAGTGCCCCATCTTTCTTCTCTCTCCTTTCTCTTGCTTCCTTCCAGTCTTCCCATTTGCACTTAGCGGGCCTGATCCCCAGCTGGTCTAAGTCAGTATAGGACCGCCGAAATGAATGGGGTCAGGCAAAATCCCCCAGGCATGTGCTGGGCTGGCCGCTAACCCTTGGCTCTAGCCCAAATGCAGGGCAGCTGATTAGTTAATAGTCAGGTGGCAACTCCCCAGTCACTTCAGTTAGGGTCAGCAGTCCAAAGGGTCAATTGGGGATCAGCTGTTTATCTTTCCCAAGGCTTAGTTCCTCATTTATAGCTGCAGGGAAAAGCAAGGACACCTGCAGCAGGGAAAAGCAATGATAAAAGCACGGAAGCATCCCATGGTGCTCAGATGCAATGATAATGGCAGTCATATAAGTGCTAAAGTTAGATAGCAGGAGGGAAGTTTGGACAGTTTGACCAGCAAATCTCTCTCTTCCCTCCGCTCCAATCCTAGATCGGACTTTAAAGAGAGTATCAGTTTTCTGGGGACCTCTCTTCTCACCATCTCCTGGGGCAGCCTTCTCCCCTACTAATTACCCCCGCTCGCCTTCCTCAACCTGTGGTAGCTCTGCAGAGTTCATCAGACTTGAAGCCATATGCTAGGAAGAGCCCATAACAAGTTAAAAAAAAAAAAAAAGAGAATACCTGCTGCAAAGGCAAATCTCGCTCTGTTTCCCGGAGAGCCCGCTCCCCAGGGCTGGGTTTGGCCGTCAATTTGCAAGTGTGATAAAACAGACAGGAAATTCAGGGTCTGGCTTCAGTGCACAGGCGCTGCCCTTCAGAGATACCCGAGCTTGCTCCAGCGCTGCTGACACACAGCCTGGGAGCAGGACAGTCCCACTCATCTCCTGCATGGCCTGAGTTAATAGTGCTGCGGGGAAACAAGGTCTGTCACCTCCATCAGGGACTGGGCTGTCACAGGTGCCCTGCTGTGGGTACCTGAAAGAGCATGCACAGGGTAGCTCTGGACAAAGCACAGCGTGGTGGAGATGTGCCCATTGGTGGCAAAGCAAGGCAACCCCCTTCCTCTCCTCTCACCTGCCTTTGTCACCTTTGCTTCGCAGCTCTCTCTAGCTTCTCACGACCAGCCTATGTCCGAAGTTTAGCGATTCATACCTCGCACAGCCTTTCCCTGCTCGCCCCGGTCCTCATTATCGTATCAGAGAGAAACACCTCCGGCTCCAGGCCCCTTGCTGCTTTGCCTCCACTTCCCTGGGAGCACTGGCCCAGGAAGAAAGTCCCAGGCCAGGTCTGTGCTGCCCTGCCCAAGCCCATGCACCACCCTGCCCTGTATTTCTGGTGCCGTGATTTCTATTGAATGCTGCTGCTCTGAACCTCCTTCCCACTCACAGCCTCCGTTCGTCCCTCGACAACCTCGTTCTGCTTGATTTTGGTGCTAACATCCCCCTCGATTTTGGTAGCTTTACCCCTCTCCTGCCAGTGCCCTCTGCACAACCACAAATTCACCTTCCAGCCCTGCTCAGCCCTACGCTAGCTATTTTTCCAGCAGCTGCTCTGCACTGTCCAGTGCTGCCTCTTCTCTTGGGCAGAGCCAGGCACGAGCCCCCCGAACCACGCTCCACACAGCATGGCTCCCCGTAGCTCATCCCAACCACGGCCAACAGCACGTGTGGGGAGCCCAGGGGTGGTGGGGATGCGGGAACATGCTCCGGAGGGGCTGAGCAGGGGAGTTCATCCCACTCCCTCCACCCCACACAGGCTAATCAGCCTCTCGCTTTTTCCAAGTGCGATATTCCCACATGGAGTGAGAGGTTTCAGGAAATTTCTGCTCCTCTCAAAATCGCTTCTGATTTTTCCAGTAAAAGCGTCTGCCAGCCTCCTGCCGCCAAGTTCCCTTTTTTTTTTTAATACATATACGATTCAAGCTGCGTTGGCTCCACTCCTGAAGTCTGGCAGGTGCTCAGTGACATATGTTCTGTGATAAATGTTTATTACATAAGTTCATTCAAGCTAACATGGATTTTGAGATATAGTCAGCTCTCATTATACAGCTTGCCTTCAAAGCTCAGAGTCCAGACTATGCCTTTTCTTGTAGGGATGTCTCCCAGGGTTTGTTTGCTCCTTCCCTGATTTAGCCAACTCTTGATTGGTTCATCAAGGTAGTTAACGAAATGCTCAGACCGACTCGGGGGAGGGGAAGAAAAGGAGCAATTATAACTTCAGCTTGTTCCAGCTCATTATTTTAATCACTGTGTATCATATTTGGTGAAAACATCTCTCTACAAGTGTTAAACTTCGGAGCTGTCATCGCTCAGAAACGAAGGGTCTGATTTCACCAATCCCTAAGCATCGGTCCTGCCTTAGAGGTGAATTGCATCAGGTTGTTGTCACTGTGTCTCATTGGAGGAGTTGCTCCTGATTCCTGCTGTTTCAGGACTATGGATACAACTCATGCTGTCTGAGATTTCAAAGTGTGTTCATCTTCATCCAGGCTGTTCTAGAAACTTACTGTTGTTTAATCTTGTTTTAATAAATTCCAGTCACTTTGTGGGCTGTTCTTTGGATGGATGAAATTACAAGTGCTGCAGCATGAAATCCTGAGCATCCTGTGTAAGTCCAGGGGAACGCTGCTATTGAATTTCTCCTTTTAATGTGCATCAGATGGCAAAGCATCAGGGTGAATGCTTCTTTGCTTTGGACGAGGAGTTTGGGCATGGCAGAAGCCAGAGCTGCCTTTGGGCTGCCTCCTATGTCCCCAAGTCTGAGCCTCTCTCTGGGCTTCACAGAGTCTCAAACTCATTTTGCTCACCAGGTTTTGGCAAGGTTCACAGGATACGTGCATACATGTGTCCAGGAGCAGTATGGTGTGCCATTCTAGGGGAAAATCCTTAGCCCTGGTTGTAAAAGTTTTGCGTGGGGCACAGATCTCCGTGTTTGCTCGTAGGGACTGGGCTGATCCTGCATGTTATCGCTCCCAGTGTGACAAATGCTTGTGCAAACTGGATGATTCACACACAATTTGCAAAGGTCTCATGACTCTGGACTCTCTGGTGAGTCCAACCTTGCTGAGGCAGGGCTGGGTTTTGGAGGATACAGCAGCAGCGAATGTGACATTTTCTCATAGGATCCCCTTACTCCCATGAGTTGGGGGACAAAAATGTCGGGACTGTCTATAGGCAGGCAAAGGCCCCGTGCAATGCACTGCCCTTTGCCAGGATGAGCCCTCTCCAGTGAGGCTTTCAGAGCTCAGTGAAGGGGAAAGCAGGCTGTGTACTTTACACTTCATCAGTTAGGGCCAGCAGTAACAATAATAATTTTCTAGTCAACACATGTGTCTTTATCTGGCAAATTCTGAAGCAAACGCATGGCGGACTGGCTGTTGTTAAGTGCCTGCACCTCTCTGGGTCTGCAATCCATGCGTTAGCCTCCTATCTTACACTTGCTGTTTGAGCAATCTTAGTCAGAAACAAACCAAACTCTGAAGACGCGGCAGATCTGCAGATGGGAGGGTTTACAGTTAAGGGACAGCACTGGGCTATGACATGTGGTTAGAGTTATAATGTATGCCCGGGTTATTATGGTTGAAGTGGCATGGGTTTTTTTAATACAGCTGCATAAGATAGTATGTCAAGCCTTCACTGAATGCACCAGTTTTAGCAAGACGTGTGCACATTATTCAAAGAACCTAAGGTTAAACTTGCTGAGCTGTAAATCTCAGTGACCGGCATGTACTGCAATTCCAGGATGTCCCGAAGCATGCCTGGGAAAAGGAGAAATGTGGAGGATGTCATCCTTAGAGTGCTTGGGATCAGAAACGCAAACCAGCAAAGATCAGCTGTCTCTGCTCACACTTTGCCTTGGGCTGATTGTAATCAGCCTTGTGTTTTGGAGGTGTGGAAAGGGTAAAATCTGGTGGAGAGAAGGGGGAGGATGCAAAAAGGAAGAAAGGAGAATTAAGGGGAAAGCAATGTCACCAAAGATCCCAGACTGGTCTTTGGTTTCTCTTGTATCTTTGGGAGGAATTGGGTGTCCTTGCTGTTAAATAACGCGTAGCGGAGAGCACACAGGAAACATCTCCTGCACAAAGAGGAGGAACACAACCAGAACAGCAATTAACATGCTTTTTTAATTGGCATAGGTCAAAACTCCCTCTCCATGTCTCTTGGAGTGAGCACAGCTGCAATGGGTGGCCATCTCAAATGGACATGGCCAAAGCAAGGGGTCAGGAGCTGTGCCCTGCATCATCCCTTTTAGAGAATTCCCTCAGAAAAGGCTATGGAAAACAAAAAATTTATCTGGGTTAAATCCCAGCTGGGAGAGACTGGCTGAGCTTGAGGGGCAACTTGGCACAGTCAGTCCCAGAGGCCCCATGGGGTCAGGGTTTCTCTGCTGGGACAGGGGTGTGCTGGAAGCAGGGATGGGAGCAGGAGGCAGTGGTGAAGTGGGACAGGAACCTCTTTGGAGACTGGATGGCTTTGTATAATCTGGGATTGAATAAGAGCACTGAAAATAATAAACCAGTGCCCTAGAAAGGGCTGGGTGATTAACCTGTCTCTCCTATGAACTTCTCCTGCCAGACTGCAGCCCTCTTTGCTGTAACTTGTGTCCAGCCCCTAGAGAAGTCAGGAAGCACCTGCGGTAGCATTTGCATGCACGGTAAGGTTTTTGAGGCAGGGACCGTCCTTTGGTGGCTTGTGCTGGCAGCCTTCAGAGCTAGGGGTCCTGGCTGGGGCACACCTGCAAGGCAAACCTTAACAAATGGGTGCCCGTCTCAGCCACTCGGAGATGAAGCGTCTTGTCTCTGGCTGGGCAGATGACTCAGACCCAGAGCAAATTAGAGTTAGCTTGGGTGGAAGTGTGATGTGAGTGTCTAGCCATCACTTGTGGGGAAGGTAAATCACATTGTTGTAGCTCCATTAAGAATGACGCGGCCATTCTCCACCTGCAGAGAATTTGGCCCAGACCTTTTTAGTCAGCTCCTTTTAGTAATTCGATTTCCCTCTGCATTAAAGACATTAATGTTACAAGTGCTTTAGATGCCGATGTGACCCATGTACTAGTGGAGGTGGTGGTCTTGCATGTGCTGACATCCAGCACCTCTGAGCAATGCCCCGATCACCAGATTGCTTTTGGAGCATCCTTACCTCAAAAAGAGCTGCCACTGTGCTGAAATTAGAGCTAAGATCACTCTTCAGAGAATCAATTTGCCTGACAACCCTGATCCTCAGGGGGGATGACATTAGCGTGGTAGCTATCATCAGTCAGTCTGCTGCTGAGGGCTCCCTGATCTGCAGACGTTTGAGTACTCTCCACCCTGGGATGGGCCACTTAAAGCATTTTAAAACTCTGGGATTCTGGGAAACCCAGTCTAAATTGTTCAGGAGGGACAGTGAGGAATCATAGAATCATAGAATCATAGAATCATTGAGGTTGGAAAAGACCTCTAAGATCATCGAGTCCAACCGTCAACCCAACACCACCATGCCCACTAAACCATGTCCCTAAGCGCCTCATCTACACGTCTTTTAAATACCTCCAGGGATGGGGACTCCACCACTTCCCTGGGCAGCCTGTTCCAATGTTTCACCACTCTTTCAGTAAAGAAATTTTTCCTTACATCCAATCTAAACCTCCCCTGCCGCAACTTGAGGCCATTTCCTCTCGTCCTATCGCTTGTTACTTCGGAGAAAAGACCAACACCCACCTCGCTACAACCTCCTTTCAGGGAGTTGTAGAGAGCGATGAGGTCTCCCCTCAGCCTCCTTTTCTCCAGGCTGAACAGTCCCAGTTCCCTCAGCCGCTCCTCATCAGACTTGTTCTCCAGACCCTTCACCAGCCTCGTTGCCCTTCTCTGGACACGCTCCAGCACCTCAACATCCTTCTTGTAGTGAGGGGCCCAAAACTGAACACAGTATTCGAGGTGCGGCCTCACCAGGGCCGAGTACAGGGGCACGATCACTTCCCTACTCCTGCTGGCCACACTATTTCTGATACAGGCCAGGATGCCATTGGCCTTCTTGGCCGCCTGGGCACACTGCCGGCTCATGTTCAGCCGGCTGTCGACCAGCACCCCCAGGTCCTTTTCTGCCGGGCAGCTTTCCAGCCACTCTTCCCCAAGCCTGTAGCGCTGCATGGGGTTGTTGTGGCCGAAGTGCAGGACCCGGCACTTGTCCTTGTTGAACCTCATACAGTTGGCCTGGGCCCATCCATCCAGCCTGTCCAGGTCCCTCTGCAGAGCCTTCCTACCCTCGAGCAGATCAACACTCCCACCCAAATGAGGGATTCCACCCACTCAGGAATGAGACTGAGAAAGGTATCTCCATCCAGCTGCCACTGCCAATTACTAGTGTTGCAGCAAAAGACAGGGCACGCACACTGACTGTGGCTACTGCTACTGACGGGAAAAAAAAGGTATCTCCATCTGGCTCAATGTCCAGATGGAGATTGGTGACGAGTGGCGTCCCGCAGGGGTCCATATTGGGACCAGTACTGTTTAATATCTTCATCAATGACATAGACAGTGGGATCGAGTGCACCCTCAGCAAGTTTGCACATGACACCAAGCTGAGTGGTGCAGTCGACACGCCAGAGGGACGGGATGCCATCCAGAGGGACCTGGACAAGCTCAAGAACTGGGCCCGTGTGAACCTCATGAGGTTTAACAAGTCCAAGTGCAAGGTCCTGCATCTGGGTCGGGGCAACCCCCGGTATCACTACAGGCTGGGGGATGAAGGGATTGAGAGCAGCCCTGCCGAGAAGGACTTGGGGGTACTGGTGGATGAAAAGCTGGACATGAGCCAGCAATGGGCGCTCGCAGCCCAGAAGGCCAATTGTATCCTGGGCTGCACCAAAAGCAGCGTGGCCAGCAGGTCGAGGGAGGTGATTCTGCCCCTCTACTCTGCTCTGGGGAGACCCCACCTGGAGTACTGTGTCCAGCTCTGGAGCCCTCAGCACAAGAAAGACATGGACCTGTTGGAGCGGGTCCAGAAGAGGGCCACAAAAATGATCAGGGGGAGGGAACACCTCTCCTGTGAAGAAAGGCTGAGAGAGTTGGGGTTGTTCAGCCTAGAGAAGAGCAGGCTTTGGGAAGACCTTATTGCAGCCTATCAGTACTTAAAGGGGGCTTATAAAAAAGATGGGGACAAACTCTTTAGCAGGGCCTGTTGCGACAGGACAAGGGGTAATGGCTTTAAACTAAAGGGGGGTAGATTTAGACTAGATATAAGGAAGAAATTTTTTATGCTGAGGGTGGTGAAGCACTGGCACAGGTTGCCCAGAGAGGTGGTAGATGCCCTGTCCCTGGAAACATTGAAGGTCAGGTTGGACGGGGCTCTGAGCAACCTGATGTAGTTGAAGATGTCCCTGCCCACAGCAGGGGGGTTGGACTAGATGACCTTTAAAGGTCCCTTCCAACCCAAACTATTCTATTCCGTTCTATGATCACTGGAGATGGATGTGTCTTCAGGGCTTGCAGAACCACTCACCTACAGAGTGCTCCAGGGCTTCATGAGCTTAGGTTAAGTTCACGAGCCTTCATGGACTGTAAATGAAAAGCATGAGATTGATTTGGTTGGTTTGGTTTTCCAGTGGGGCCAGGATTCAGGCTTTCTTGTTGAATGGACAGCTATGTTCTCTTTCAGGCAGGAAGCAACCCCTTCTGTTGTCTCTCCCACAAACAGGTCTGCCAAATACTTGGTTGAGCTGCACAGCCCCGGGGTTAAGCTTTCCAAAGGCAACTCTTCATTGTGGGGCCTCCATTTCTGGGATGCTTGGGCAGAGCTCGCAGGAGCAGCCTCTCCTTTGGAAAGCGCTGAGCACCAGATCTCCACTGCTACGTCCTTCAAAGATCCTTCCAGAGAGGTGCCCCAGACACAGAGTCTCTAAAAGGTCTGGTCACTCCTGAAAACCCTGGCATGCCTGTAGTGTGACTTTGCTCTCTCCCAGACCTTTGTTCTTGCTCATTCAGGCCCATCGTCCAGTCCATCATTTGTTCAGCTCTTCAGTGGATTCTTCTCTCATGCACCTTTGCTCTGCCGTCTTTCCTATTCAGGATGTGGATGCAGGAATCAGCCAAGACACTGGTCGTGGTGGATTAGACATTAAGTCATTTGCATTTCGTCACCACTGCCAATGACTAGTGTTGCAGCAAAAGACAGGGCGCACACACTGACTGGCTACCGCTACTGACAGGAAAACCAGAAGGGAGCACTCCTTCCGTCATAACATTCGCCACTCGTACTAACAGCAAGTCTCTGCGTGCTGTCAGGTTGTTTCATGCACCTCTCCTTCATCACAGCGATGTGAGGCTTGTGCTAACCACCCTGGATCCCACCGCTGCACTCCTGCTGCCCATAAAAACTGTTTGGGGTTTGACCAGAGGAAAAACACCCTCCTTGGGAAGAGCTGATACGCAGGGAAGTGATTTTGTCAGAGTTGCTTGCTTAAGCACGTGGAGACAACTCCTCAGGGTCAGCCACAGATAATGAGCTTTCAGATGACAAATGGCAGTCCTTGGCTGTACAGTAAGGGGTGTATGTTCCCAGCATGCTCTCTGTGAATTATTGCAATGGCAGCACTCACTTCCCTTCTCTGGGAAAGAAACAAGAGCAAAGCAAGCAAGAACTAGCAGCAGATGGTCCCTCCTGTGCCCAGATCGTTCCAGCCAAAACAAATCTACATCCCCAGCTGAAGGGAAGAGTACAGGAATAGAACAGGAGTGTGACTCAGATCCAGTGACTCAGACAGCAAGGCGAGGGGAGAGAGGGAGGGGGAGAGGCAGAACCTGGCGCAAGAGCCTCTTACGGATGACAGTGATTATTGCTATTATTCCAGCGAGTGCTTGCGGGCACCAACAACTCTCACTCCCGCTCCTGTTCTCTTTTTTTGGGTTGGTTGGTTGGTTTTTTTTTTTTTGCCATGTCTGTCTCTTTCTCCCTCTCCCCTTTTGTGAGAAAGCTGTAAGCAACCCCCTCTGCATCTTTATCTGTTTGTGAGCTGGTAAATAGCAGGCCAAACACTTGTGTGCCAGATATCAGATAGGCTCAGCTGTTTGCATGCCAGCGGAAAATGCCACATGCCCATCCTCCCTTCGTCGGGGCAGCAGTGTGTGAGATTCCAGGCACGGTCCTCGGCTTGCCTCTCCCCTCCCATCCCCAGCCCGCGGGCCCATGGCTTTTTTGCCGTGTGCCTCCCCACAACAGTGGTTGTATCGAATGAGGATGATGTTTGCCCAATCTTAGCAAGTCAGATTTTGACTAATGAGCTCAAGTGCTGAACTGTTGGTGTTATCAGAGCTGCCAGGCAGGTCAGATTAGCTACTGCCACTTACTCATGCCTAAGATGTTTTTGTGGCCCTTGGGTTTGCCACGGGGGGATGGATTCATATCTTGATACCCCTTAGATGCTATGAAAGGCTTTGCAAAACTCCTGAAAAGCACTATCACTGGAAAAACTAGGCCATTGGGTGAGATCATGCATTAAGCACTAGGGGCTGGCTGAACAATCTGTCCCAGAAAACAGCCTTGGATTAGTGCTGTGCTCTGCTCTGGCCCTTGGCACAAGCACAGGTGGGACGAAGGGCCCAGATCCTGCCTGACTGCATCGGAGGAAAATCCCCCTGTGGAGCAGAACATCCTGCCTCGCCGGGCTCCCTGGTCCCAGGCACGGGGTGTCTGGGCAGCGGGCAGAAGGTCCTATGGAGACCCAGACTCTGCTATGCACCAACAGCAATTCTGTTTCTCCATCTCCATCCCAGGTCATCCTCTTGATGTCTTCCCCATCCACCACCAGGCAGAATGTGGAGGCTTCTGATTTGTTTCAGGCCCAAAACTGCTCCACACTAACCCCACCCGGGATCAATCCCACAGAAATATGCTCCATAAGCACTGGCATTGTATGTTAATGACCCTTCCGCAAAGTTGTTAGTGAGGAAGTATGGTTTGCACATGCAACTTGTGTGGTGCAATCATGTCGATTGGGATCTTTGGAAGAGCCTGAGTGGCTGGGAAACATTTGGTCTCATTGACTTCTAGCTAAACCAGGTGCCCTAAACTGCATAGACTGTGGCTGTAGCAGGTATCTCATACACATTTTGGGTTTCATGGGTGACAAGCACCAGAATACCTCTCTTTTAGGACACAGAGGTGTTTGAATATCCCATCCTCTCTCCTGAAGTGGATCCCATGACTAGCACAGTGCCTGTGGACCCAGCAGAGCTGGCTGGGGACTTACGGCTTACTCATCATGAATGCAGACACCAGCACTCGAGCCCTAAACAGAAGGCTCCTCAGGGACAGAGCCAATGCACAGACATGAGCATGTGCCGGCCCACGCACTGCTCACCAGCCAGTGAGGGATTCAAGAAAGCCCTATGGTCACTGGCCCAACCAACACATCTGGGTTTGGGGAGACAGGACCCAAAACTGGAGGACCCGTGCCCACTGGGCTTGGAGGGTTTAACCTTTGGGGTAGCAGAGATGGAGGGCAGAGACTGTCAGAGCTTGGGTTGTTTGCAGAGGAGCATCAGCCCAAGGTATCTGAAGGGAAGAGATAGGTTGAATTTATATATAAAAATATATAGATGTTGTTATATAAACTATATAGATATTTTTAACTTTGGTACCCACTCTGGGTTCCATTTAACTGAACAGGATACAAGAGGTAAAACATTCTTCATGGCTACATGAACAACTTCCCCCTTCTTTGCATGTGTTGGTGAGGCCTTGACCCATTATAGATCATAGCAGTGCTATATTTTCACATATATAATGTGCTGGTTTTAAAAAAAAAGTGATTCAGCAGTAATGCAGACCACATGCACGTGTGAGTAACTCAAGTGGAACTTCAACGTAAAGCCCCTTCTCCCCAGTTACCCCCCCAGCCCTGCTATGGGCATGAAAATACAGCATGTTTTCTTCCCTTTTTGTTCTTGACCACCTTGTATAATGCTGTACAGGACAAACTACCGAAATGATGCAGGGTGAGGGACAGATCACAAACCTTAAGGTCAACCTGTCAATCTACTGCTGTCCACGTTGGGAGAGGAGCAAACCTTCCTTTCCCAGCCCAAGCCAATGTCTTGGAGGCATAACCTTTACAAGTGCATATACTAATGCATGATCTGATGCTGTATCTGCCACACTGTTGTTATACCCAGAGGCTGTTTCTGGGGGAAAGTTTGCATGACCTAGATACAATCCTGTGGTTCTTGCAGTGAAGATAGTGTCTGAAGTCAAGACATTCAGGTGGGAATCAGGAGTTAGTTACTCTACACCAAGCTCTGGTGAGCTTTCTATATAAGTTCACTAAACAACAGGGGTGCTAACTAGGGTGACACAGGGCACTGTGCAGATGAACTAGGCATTTCTATATGCAGAGTGGATTGGTACCAGAGACTGAGAGGATTTAGGTGAGGGGGAATCATTAGACTGTGTAATCTGACCCATAGAGTGCAGACCGATTGCTTTTACCTTGCTACCCCTTAACAGTGTTCAGTGACTTGCGCTCGCCTGAAGCATCTCTTCCAGAAAGGTGTCTAGTCATGATCTGAAGATATCAAGAGAAGGAGAAGCTGCCCCTCCCTTTGGTCGTTTGTTCCAGTGGTTAATCACCTCTTTGTTAAACACGTGCGCCTTGCAGCTAATTTGAATTTGTCTGGTTTCAGCTTCTAGCCAGTGGCGGTTTGTGTTTATGCTATTCTCTACTACATTAAAAAGCCCTGTCCCACTCACTGTTTTCCTCCGATGAAATTACTTATATGCTGAACTTAACTCACCCTTCAATTTTCCCCTCCTTCCCCCTTTGGGTGCATGAAACAGATCGAACAATTTCAGTATTTCGCTCTAAGGCATTTTCTCTACTCCTTAATTCATTTCTGTGGCTCTTTCCTGCCCTCACTTTAACCACCTTTTGAATATTAAAATGTGAGCCCCAGGCCTGGATGTCTTATCTTATCCACTTTAGTCTCAGTGCTTTATGTGGAGGCAAATTAACCTCCCTGATCCTGCTTACTACCTTGCCTGTGTGCTCATTCCCAGGCAGCCCTTGCCCCCGTTTGTCAGCATGCCAGGAGAAGTGTTTGCACTGAACCACTTGCTCGCAATGGCCTCCAGCCCTCGTTCAGGGGCTCTGCTACACAAGGCCAGTCCTGCTCGTAAGGGACGACCCACACTCCTCCTCGCTCCAGGTACCTTGGAGCATTGGCTGCAGGAGTGCTTCTCAAGTGAGCCCCGTTTACCCAGTGGTCACCATCCCCAGCGCGGCTGCCTCATCAACCACCCTGCCACCAAAGCCGGGTCATCTGTGCCCTTTACCAGTGGCCATTTTATATTATCTTCCAGATCTCTGATAAAAAGCATAGGATAAAGCAGGGCTTTATCAAACCTGCTTGGAATGTGTTGTTCAGTGATGAGTCCTCACTGACAACAACATTTTGAGATCTGTCAGTTATCCAGTTCTCAATCTGTCTCACATATCCTCTGGTTCATACTATTCTGTGCTATTTTTTAAGCAGGATGTCATGGGTTTAGCTCAATCCCCTTGTAAAAAATCTAAGTATAGCATATCTGCGTAGTTACCTTTATCAGGCAACCTTGTAATCTCCTCAAAGAACTAAATCAGGTTTATTGAGTGCTATTTTCTCTACAACAACATTGAATCATATTCTCAGAAGAGGATAATGCTAAGAGGCTATTCAATTTTTTTTTTTTTTTTTTTTACATATAGTCAACTGCTGTCCTCACCTAATTGGGAAGACTGATCCTACATTGTTGGACTCTTAGCTGTAGCATCTTCCAGTAGAGCAACCTAGCAAAATCACAAAGTCCCCTAGCTTTGTGGGGGGATGGCAGGGGATGGCAATGGTTTGGTGAATGCTGTGCACAGCAGTAGGGTATGCGTTGGTTAGGGTGGTCCAAAGTGACTGGTTGTTAGGTAGTATGGGCTAGACTGTGGCCGCTGTTGCAGGAGTACATCCCTGCAGGCCATCTCCTGGGCTTGGGTATGTACCACCAAACCATGCTTGCCTGAAACACCAGCTCCAGTACAGAGGAGTGGGAAAGGGCTCTGTCCCTTCCTGCTCCTTCCACCCTCCTCCAGTCTGCCAGTAACTGACTCCATTGTGATAAAGGTCTGGTGAAGCAAAGAAGAAGGGATATTCTCATCTCATCTCTGTTGGCTGCTGCCTTTCCTGCAGAACTGCCTGAGGATGTCTATGCTCAAGTCCCTTGAGCCAGCCCAGCTTTATCGTGTTATAAAGCAAGGTGAAACTTTTGGGTCTATAGTCTCACTGATGGAGCGAGCATCCCACGGGTTTCTAACACTGCTCTAAGCTGACCTGCTTGGTGAATTTTCCCTGGTGAGTGTCGCAAAAGTTTGTCTCTCCTTCCCAGCTACAAGGGTGCACTGCAGGGAGGCACTGGAAGATTGTGCAGCACCTGCATGGAGCTAGTCCACTTCTGTGTGGGATGTGGTCGTGTTAGCAGCTGAAGAGCTGAGCTCCTGCTTTTCTTTATGTGCTCTCCTGACTCAGGCAATCCACATTAGAAGTGCAGCTGCACTCAAGAGAAGAACATTTTATATAAAAAGTTCAAACTGGCTCTTCTGTTGTGTTTTTTCAGCTGCCATCTCCGAAGCACATACTTTCTTCCCGATGGCCATGTCAAATCGTTTTGCAAAGACCTTTGCAAAGTTTTGTAAAGACACTGTGGAAAGGAGGTCCAGATACCCGGCATTTGATAGCCACCTCTTCTTCAGAAATGCTGTCCTTATTACTTCCTCTGTCTTTTCATTGTTATTAACAATAAAACATCTCTGAGGAATTGATCAACTAGAAGAGAAACACCCCAGCCCATGCCTTCTGAACACCCCAGTGTGTCACTAGCCTTGGGGTCATGGGGGACTGGGAGGCCAGATTCTGTTTTACTTGACCTTCGAGTCTTTCCTAGGAGGATGGGAGCTCTCATGATTTATGTCATAGTAACCAAGCTCTAAAAAATATGCCATGTTTCCACTGCAATTTTCTTTCTCAGATGTGCCAGCTGCTCTTTTTCACACTTTTGCTGCACATTTACGAGGGTGAGAAGGAATGCACACACATACATGCACATACACACAGCTGCAGCCGTAAGACCAGCCTGGCCTTAGCCCACACAGTGCTTTCAAGCCCAGGGATCTATTTAGTTAGACCAGGAGAAAAGAAAAAAAAAATTAGAGAAAAAAAAAATTGTTGCTATAACTATGTCTGGATTCCCAAACACCTGCACCAGGGTTTCCTGATATTTCTGCAGACATTTGCATCAGAGATACAGCTGCCACAGTGCTCACGCAAGACCTTAGCCTTCATTTGATAATGATTGTATTCTCATTTCATTTTTTCTTACTTAAAACAGAGCTGAAGTCTCATGTGCACCCAGAGCTGCAATGGTTGAAGTCCACGCTTGTGAAAAGTATCCAAGGCTACTTACACCATCATTTAGTCAAAGGGCTGCAAACGGCTGTATGTGCCGTGTCAGTTTAGTTTAATTTGAATACATGAGGAACAGGCTTAAACCACTCTAGCTGTAATGGATTTTAAATAAGACTGAAAAATTGTGTGCAAAGAAAGCTTAATTTGATGATGTTGTAGTTTCTGGAAGGGCAGACCTTTCTTGCTATTTTAAGGGATGAGACAAGTTTTAATTTGTGATAGCTTTTATTCCCTCTGCAATATTTCTTTCTTGATGAGTACATTAGTTTATCAGATGCTGGAGACTTAAATAAGATAACCAGGGCCAAATTCCCACCTGATGAAAACAACAAAACAGGCTTTTCTCTGGTGGATATTCCTGAGGTGTTGAGAGTCTTCTCCTTCTACTGACTTTCCTGGGGCATGACGATACTCACTACTGTGGTCCCTTACTGAAAACTGCCCAGCTATATCACAGATGCCTTAGACAAGTAGTGACGGGAGTGAGAAATGCAAGTCAGGCAGCTGGTTTATTCATCTTTCTCAGCTTAGAAAAAAGAGAATGGGGACTACCACTCAGTATTTCTACACAGTTTCACTCTCTGGTACTCATGAGGTAGCAAAAAGCTGCAGATTCTTTAGAGGAAGCCAAGCAAACAATTTCAAGCAGATTTCTTAAAAAACAAACAAAGAAAAAACCCCACAGCAAAACAGAACAGCAACAGCTGAAATGTTTCTCTTTATCTTAGAGATTCTGTAAAAACCCCTTACTTAACTAAACCGAGATTTGGGACCTACACCAACCTGACAGTTTCCTTTAATTAAAACCTCATCCATAGATCAACTTAGAAAAAAACACAACAACAACAAAACCAAACTTCAGAAAACAAATGAGATGACATCTGTTCTTCAGGCAAGGCTCCTTTCTCCTGAATTCTAGAGAGCTGGTTATTTAAGGAGAGACTTATGTGAACAAGATTAAACAGAAGCAGCAACACACCCTGATGCAAGCATGAGGGTGTTGAAATTGCTCTGCTCTTCTCCCCAAAGACATTTCAGATCCCATTTCTTGAACACTGTTTATGTCGAAAGCGCGCACATTCTGATTTCCTCTACAGCCAGTTCGCTGCTCTCTGCAGTCTCTAAAAGCATCATCAAGCATTTCCTCATTAGATAATATCATCACACACCCTAATGATTAGGCTCAATGAGTCACCTTCCTTTTTGGAGCACTGTATTCAATCCAAAATTGTGTATCCTCTCTCCCTTGAAGAGAACTCCCTCCACATACAGACGTCTCAGGAGACCAGCCCAGCTGTAGCAACAAGTTCATTAGCCAGCCCATTGTGGTGGATACTTAAACCCCTTTGTGTGGTGCCGGAGACAGTAAGACTGGTGTTAGGGTTAGGGGTGTTGTGTGCTGGGAGCAGTGTAGACACTTTGGAAAGGGGAGCCCTTGCTTCAGAGAACTCTGCCATTTAAAAAGCAAGAAGCTGGCTAAGCGGTTAGAGAAAGGCTTTGGGGTTCAAGAGGATGATAAGCAATCGGTGTAACTGTGGGGGCTTGGGACGAGTAGAGAGGAGGGAGTAAATACACCAAGCATATGGGGAAGGAGAAGAAAGAAACATTGAACGGAGACAATGAAAATTTTGTAGGCAACAAAGCAGAGGCTACTAGAAGAGGAAAAGGGATGGGTCCCTCCTGTTTGATTAAAAAGGCCTTTTCCTGTCATCTTGCCTGCAGAACAGGTTTTATTATTTATCTCTTTTTTTTTATTCAAGCGGCATTAGCAGTAATTATAGCAATAATGGCATCTCTATTGCCATATGCATTCTTTGCATTCCCATAAAGCCTACGAGCTATAGGCAGGGGCCAGGGAGAGGGCCCTTCCCGGGGGGCTGCAGCTAGCAGAGGGGTCCAGCAGGGCAGGGCAGCATCCCCCAGCCCCCTGTGCAAGCAGCCAGCTTGTCCGGGACTGCAGCCAGGCAGGGAAAGCCTGTCGCTCTCACAAAAGTTTTCATCAAAGGGCTTTCCTGCCCCTCCCCTCCAGCAGTAGTGCGTGGTGGACTCTTCAGGACTTTTGCTGGTTTCATTTATTTTTATAAACATTGCAAAACTTCCCCTGGGAGATGGCTGTTTGCATCCCCTCACTCGCAGATATTTATAGGGCTCCCCTCTCTGCAGCATCTGAATGCCTTGTGTTCTTAACTGGATTTATCCTCATATTTACCCCTCCCATGCAGGGAGTTGTGTGCAGGCACACAGGGCTGAAAATTAGGCAACCAAGTCCGAAACTTAAATCTAGAAGCAGCCTACTCAGGTGCCATTTAACGTTAGCCATGCCTCAGCCCAAAGTTTTTTGACAACTTCCAACTCTCGAGGCACCCACATTTCTGCTTCTGCCCCTGCACCAAACACAGCAACTCGCTCTTGGTAGCGTTGAACAGCACAGCCTACACCTCCAACATCCAGAAACTAGGTGGAGAAATGCCTTACTTCCCAGTGGGACACTTTCTAGAAGATGTTTTCTGAGCACATGTAAGATTCACACCAAACAAGCTGCTCCACTTTTAGGGATGAGGTTTGCATGTTCCCTCTCACTCACCCAACCCACTTATAGGATGTGCCACCACGCGGGAACACATCCCCACTGCCAAGCTATAGGTTGTCTGGGCTTGACTCTCTGGCTCTCCTACTGAAATGGTGACTCACTTCAGCCTCCTAGTTAAGGAACTCATGTGCATCACCTTCCAGTATCAAATGTGCTGTATTTCTTCTATGCATGTACAAGGATGGAGAAGCATTTCCTCCCAGTGACAGAAAACTCTGGTCACTCCTGCTTTCTCCTTCTGGTTCAACCACCGTTGGTTTATTCTTCAGGATGCTGTCTGTTTGGATCCCATTTCTGAGGCTCCCACATGTTTCCTAGAGAGCCCTAGCCCCATCCCTGAGCTCCAGGGCCCACTCTGAATTAGGTGCCTCCTCCCCTTTCTACACCTGGTCCCCAGAAACCCTCCACCAACACAGAGGGTTTTATAGCAGAAGATGGAGATGTGGGACCAGCAGCCCTGTATCACAAGTACCTGTTCACAAACCAGCCCTCCTCTCCAGCAGCCTGCGTGCTGCTGCACACAGAGGGGTCAGAAAGGCCCCCAACTTGGGAGTCTGAGTCTGGTCACAGAGAGGAAGGCTCTATACCCTCTATACCTGCTATACCAGCCATTCAAAGTGAGCTTTGAATGAAGGGTTACTATAACTATTTGCTGCAAGCTCCTGAGGACACCAGCTTGCTTGAAGCTTGCTTGTACCCTTCTTCTGTCTTTCTACCCCTGGGGAAAGGGGTCCCTCTTAAGCTGCCTTCCTCATGCTGCTGAGGACTTGTGGTGCCCCTGGCTCTTTGGACCCAGGATATTTCTCCCTGAGGAGGAGATTTCTCTTCCACTCCACCCTTTCTCAAGCATTGCTTAGGTTTCATTGCTCTCATCATCAAAGAAGGACCTCTTTAAATACTGCCCTGGTAAGTCCTGCTCCACAGAGGAGGTTTGGTGCTCCACAAACTGGGGAGAAGGCACAGCTGCTCTGTTTTTTGTCTGTTCTGCCTTGATAATTTGTTGCTCCCAGTCATCCGCCTCCTCCTAGGTCTTTTCTCCGGAGGAGGTACTCCTGTCTCCCTGTCATTGTTTCATAGACACACGCTTAGCGATTTCCCAATGGTAGTATGTGGCAACAATGAATCCCCAGTGCACGGAAACGCACATGAAATTGTATTAGTCACACACAATTAGGCAACGCACAGTCACCATGCAATCAGGGGAAGCCTAGATGCAGATTATTGAGGCGCAGAGGTTTTTGATGAACCATATTGTCACCCCAAAACACTAATGTATGAGAAATGAAGCATTTTCCCTGAAAGGGGTTGTACTGGGCAAATTTTTCAATTTGAATTGTATTTTAAAGGTTGGAAATTGCCCCTTTATCGTTTCCAAAATGAAAAATTAATTTAATTCAAAATGACTTTTGATTTCACAATTTAAGCTAATGAGGGTTTTTTTTTACATGGGTGAACACAAAACACTTCAAAGTTATCAAAATGAACCAGTGTTGATTGCCCCCGTTGAGCTTTTTTTAACACTTTGTAAAAATGCTCATCATCACCTGTATTTGCATTTAAGGAAAAATGTTTAAACATTGAAAACATTTGCAGGACAGAACAATCACAAGTTTCTCAGCTCTAACGCAACGGCAGTTTCACCACCCCCTTGTTACATGATTGTGATATGCAGTCTTGTCTTCTTGACATCTTCAAGAGGATTATTTCTTTCCTTAGGAGAGGTACCTGGCTACGCACATATTTACAAGCTGCAAATCCACACCAGACTAGCACTCGCTAGACTGGGCAGCTCTGCTGAGATGGAGGAAATGGATGTGGTCTGATTTGCCTGAGTTGGATGGGGTCTCAGTGGGGCTCAAATGGTATTGACGTAGCAAAGGGAGACCTTTGTATGTTTTGCAGTCTCCAAGTGAGATTTCCAGCATTGATTCGAGGCTGCAATCAGTGTACTACCCATCATTATAATGCCATTATAATAACTGGAGGCATGCTCAGTAGCTCAGCATGTTTCCCATAGGTGGAATGTTTGCACACACTGTAGGCGCTGCTGGCTGCTGGCCAGGATGCTCTCTGAGACAGGGGACCTCTCCCATGGGGTGCTGGGAATGCAGCCACACATGTTTGGGGGGAGCACCCCAAAAATTCCTGCATGGTGCCTCGCTGACCTCCATCAAGACCCCTCTTCGGAAAAATTAGGGCCAAGGAGCACCCAGACAACTGGTTATCTCACTGACTGGTGTCACCTCTGCGTTTCCTTGGACCAGCCCCTCTGTCTGCATCCCTTGCCCTTTGGACTATACTTACAGTAAGCTCTGGGGGCATGCAATCTTTCTGTCCTGTGTTGTGGCATCTCACATAATAAAGGTCCTGGCCCAGAAGTGGCATCCTCAGTGCTGCAGTAATATAAATACTTCAGTACAAGACATTTCTCTGAAAATACCTAGAACACAGTGAGTTCTACCTAGCAAGAAACATCTGAAATACCAACCAGTGCCTCGTGAAGTGGACATACCTACACCATTCAGCAGCCTGGGAAGCCCCTGCTGCCTGCATGAAGCCTGCAAGATTGAACAGGTTATGTGTTAACCAACGTGTCAAGCCGCCATAGCAAGGCCACCCTGCAGCAGAGCCCGTGAGGTCCCTGGGCACTGCTGAGGTGCCCGGCAGCATTGCACCGCGCGGTCCCTGGATGTGCTGCGCACTTTCAGGAGCTGTTGGAGTGGGGAGTGGCAGCATTAATTACAGAGCAGCGAAGGGGAATTACAGGGATCAACCTCGTAGGTCCTGCTTGCTTTTGAGTTTCAGCCAGTGAAGAGTACGTGGCTTTAGCAGCCTCAAGGGTTTTGCTGATGTGATGTATTGGAAGTGCTATTGGGTAAAATTTGACAGCATAGTGTTCGTGCCTTTCAGTTACCACGGGACGAGGGGCTGTTGGGGGGTGCCTGACC
The DNA here is from genome assembly GCF_965638725.1 of Aptenodytes patagonicus. Classification (NCBI taxonomy): domain Eukaryota; kingdom Metazoa; phylum Chordata; class Aves; order Sphenisciformes; family Spheniscidae; genus Aptenodytes; species Aptenodytes patagonicus. Next base: position 11,844,240 of record NC_134954.1, on the reverse strand, counting down.
TTTGTGTAAGTGGTCTGTGCAAGGCATCAACACAGAGAGTAACTTGCTCAGCCTGGGAACAGATGCCAAGGATTCTGGATCCCGGCCTTTGCCCTTTTTAAACCATCAGTTTTTCTCCTTCGTTGTACAGAACAATTTATAACCTACCAAAAGACGCTGTGTCTGATGCTGACCAGAAGAGTCTAATCAAAAAATCTTGCACAACATGGATGAAAACAAAACTACACTGTGTTACAAACCAAGGTAATCCCAAGAGCAGTGAAGAACTGAAAGACTGGGATCTCCCTAAGACAAGTCTCATGTGCCCAGGCTTCACAGAGGCAGGGTGACGATTAGAAAAGGAGACTGCGATGTCATAACAGCCAGTGAGAATACGGCAATAAAGAATTTGTTTTGAATTATCTTGCATTCAGTATTTTACAGTAGGGACAACATAGATCATGAGACAGGAAACGCAGAGTAAAAGCCCACTAACCACAAGCTTTTCCCAGCAAGAATAAATAAACTTAAAAAAACCCAACAGCATCAAACCCCAAAATATTTAATACATGTTCTCTTCTGAAATACTCTTGTTTCAAACTTGAGAGGCAGGGCTGCTCACATGCCCGTCTGGCAGCGGCTCTCCTCCGCTGAAGCAAGAGTCGTACCGCTCATCTGATTCCCATCTTACATAATACACAGCTCTGCCTGGCCACGCCGCGACTGCACAGGGGAAAAATAACCTGAGCTTTACCGAAACGCACTTGTCATGGCGGTGCCTTAGTGTTGGTTCACCACTGTGTTTCCAAAAGGTAAATTTAGTGAAGATACACGGGGCACTCCATGCTATGAAGTGTTCTCTCTGGCTGTAAAAATTAACAGGAGTTAAATCACTCTAAAGTCGCCTGTTCCTGGACTTGTTCCTCCATGTGGGCCATCCCTTGCAGAAAGTCTAAGCTCATGTGCCCTAGGTGACCTGAAAGGTAAAGTGCATACATATATATACACACACACATATATATGTATGTATGTATATGTATATGTTTACACACACATGCAGAGATACTTGTGCATGGGTGCACGTTTTGGAGAGACCAGTCCTTGTACCTTGGCTCAGGGAGCAGAGGTCTCCAAATGGGACCCACCCATCATTTGCATGAAGAACGTCTTCCCAAGGCAGTCTAGCCAGCTTTCATGCCCCAATACCCCTGGTCCTCAGAGGCTGAAGGGCAGAGTCACGGCCCATCCTTGGTACAGCTGAAAAGCACAAAAAATGTTTGTGGTTTTGGCTGTTCCCCAGAGACCTGTACCCTTGCTCAGACAGTCCCCCACACCATTGCCAAGCCCACAGCTTGTACCCACAGTTTCTCCAAGCATTTTGGTTAACAAAGCTGGCCTGACCAAGAGGAAATGAAGCTCTTCTTTCTTCTTTTTTTTTTTTTTTTCTTTTATGCAGTCATGCATCTGTCTTTCTTGTCCTGCCACCACAGAGAAGATGTGGTTCCTGGATCTTGTGGTTGCCTCCCACCACACTCTCTGAAGGAGCTGTAGAGGACAGTGCTTAGATGGCATGGAGGAACAGCAGGAATTCAAGCCCAGCCACAGTGTGGTCTCACAGGGTTCAGGTGCTGGTTCCTCAGTGGTCCTTAAGAGCCCTTAAAGTAGGTGTAGGTTTGTGAACCTGCCCTGTTCCCATGTTTGTAAAAGTCCTTGTTTGTCTTTCTTTCAGTGGTTTGCAGTGCGTAGCATGAGTGCGAAAGGGAAGCACCATAAGCACTTTCTAGTGATTTGAACTTTGCTTGTAAAAAAAAAAAGCAGCTTGCTATTGTGTAGGCTCTGCATAGGAGCATCCCACTTCACTCTAGAGTTGGTTATTATTTAAATAGGAAAGCATTCCTCAAGAGTAAAGAGAAACACTTTTTCCTCATTCCCATTAGCATCAAGAGCGCAAGGAAATCTTTCTCCCAATAAAAGAGTAAGACTTGGGGTTTTCTCCTAATGCTGCCTGTGATGTTCCATCTCTTTTTTTCTCACATATACACATACACAGCAGCATCTGTACCTGTTGATGTATCCTCAACGAACTAATCTGTCCTGATATATGAGATTCAAACCACCATAACTCCCTCTCTACCATACCTCTCAGATATCTGTCCATACCACAGGAACTGAGCACTTCCCAGGTCCATCAGCCCTGCACAGGCAGATACTGCTCAACTTCTGGAGCTCTACTCCTCTCCTTTTTCAAGTGGAGGACACTCTACTTAGGAAGGGTTTGCACAGGGAGGGTTTGCATGGGAAGGGTTTACATCTCAAGGCTTTTTCTCTCCCTATGAGCTTTCAGTTCTCTCTAAATATGACAAGGAAGCTCTGTAAATTGCCATACTATGGAAAAACCCAGTCTCCTGAAAAACTTGTTTCTCCATTGACCTTTTTGATCCACTGAGCTTTTATGTGACTTGGAAGCTTTGTTTAGCTAAATATTTATATAGTAAACATTCAGTGTATGGATTGTTGTTAAGACTGCAAGCTCTGCGGGACAGAGGCTGGTTCCCTTGTGTGCACCTTGCACAGCCATAGTCAACACAATGCACAGCTATAGCAACAACATTCCTATGGTTTTTGAAGGCACAGGCTGTGACTGATTTTCTCAGGCACAATGGAGCTGCTATCATCAGTTGCTCTGAGAAAGAAGTTTCCAAATTCACCTTTTCTGCAAAGTCTGAGGAGAATGGAGGGGGTGTTGAATTCTATCACGACAATATTAGAAAGAATATGAGTCAACCGTGCCACAGGGGTGTCCATCAAAGAGTAGAGATAAAAGTACCCAATTCCAGCAGCAAATTGTTCCTGGTAGACACGATGAAATAATGCTGCTTGAAGGGAGCAAGGGGGAGTGTCACTGTGCCCAGGGTGCTAGAAATGCCTCTGTGAGCGCCAGAAGAGTGAAGTTGTCTTTGCCGCCGCGCTGCAGACTTTCTGTCTGACGCTGGGTGAGTCACTGACGTGTGGCTCATTGCAGGAGTGCGAGTGCCTGACTGCTGTGGAAATCAGTGCAGGTCAGGTGCTGAAAAAAATGTAAGGATCTGAGCATCTTCTCTCCTGTGACGTACAGATAATATTTCCTCTGTTCCTTTATACGGTAAGGTCTTTGAGGAATGAAGTGGTTTGTGCTCAAGGCTGCAGCCTCACGTCCTGAGCTCTGGGGAGACTCTTCACTGTTATTTTGGCACAGCCATAATTGGGGAAGGCCAAAATTTGGTATGCTGTTTACAGGCAGGGGATAGCTTGTGGACATTGCAGCCCCAGCACAACCTCCTCTTGCTTGAGCAGAGCAGCAAGTAAAAGCTCACGTGGGTCTGGATGACGCACAGCGGAGCACGACCTGGCACACTCACATGGCCCTACCTCTGCATTAGCACTGAGGGAAGGGAGCTCTCCTACGCTCCACTTCATTCAAACGGGATTGCCGCACTCTTGGTGGGGCAGCGTTTGGGTTCCCCTGTTGCAGAATGACAGGCCGAACCACACCATCTGGGAAACCCTACCACCGGCGGATCGTCGGTGTCTGCAGGGCGCGCTATGTGGCCAAGGACTTGCCAGCCAGCCCTGGAGGAAGCTGCCTATGCTGTGAAATTACTTTTTTAACCAAGAAACAAAGTTTCCTTTCCTGTAACCCCAGACTTATGAGTCAGCACTTCACACGTCAATTATTTACAACAAAAAGCAAGAAGAGCAATTTTAAGATTTTGTAGGATAGAGGGAAAGTAAAGGGGAGACACTGACCACAATACTCCTAAGTTAAACATATTTCCTTTCTCTGCTTTCCAGGTCCCCAAGAAATTATCTTTATTTTGGTACAGTCTTTTGTGTGTAGCAACTCCAGGCCTAGAAATTTACGTTTAGCCTCAAGATGAACGCAAAGGAAACATGTTTCCTAGGGAAACTAGGCACAGATAGCTGAAATAACTTGGCTACGTCTTTAATTCCCCATACCAGCTATATCATGATCCTCCCCAAAAGCAGCGGGTGTGCACTCCCTCCTAGGAGATGCAGGATTTCAAGTAAGGGTACAAATCCCATTTGTGCAATAAGCCTGAAGGCTTTCATTTACGCACCCTTTAGTAACGCGTGCTCAGCTCTAGACCTTAAATGAAAATTGCTTTGAGTCACAAGGAAAATCCATGCAACCCACAACCTCAATGTCTAACAGTGCTGGTGAACACTGGCTGAAGTCACGGAGACTAACGTGGCCTTCTCTAAGTGACAAAGTGATCGCTAACTGCCTAATGTCTTTTCCAGCCTCCACGGACCATTTGGCTACCGCGATGATGTTGTGAGGTGGTGACAAAGGATGCAGGAAGTTCTTACGAGGAGGATGCTGTGATGAGGAAGCAAACAAGATGAGCTGTTAATGAAAGACAAAAAGCACTGAAATCCCTCAGAATATGTGGGGAGTTTTCTGGTGAGTAATACCAACATTTTAGGAGCAGAAAAATGAGTCATTCCCACTCCACATAAAATCCTCCCATCCTGCCATGATTTACAAACCAGCACAGTCCCATGGAGTCCCTCACTGAGGGATGAAGTAAATGATACTTCTTCTATAGGGAAGACAAGGTTTCAGCATTTGCCCCAGACACCTGTCTCCTGAGACCTCCCGAGGAAGGCTGTGCTGATGGGAAAAGTCATTAGGGCCCTAAGGGAGAACATGAAACACCTGCAGGCTATGCCCAGTGAGAAGAGTGGCTATCCTGTCCTATCACCACCCAGCTGGCAGCAATCTGCATGCAAATACGCTAGCAGTCAAAAACTATATGAGGGATTAGGTTGCAAGCACCTTTTTCTCTCCTCTTCCTCTGGTCATCAGTTGCATGGGTAGTGTTGGGTGCTGTGGGGTGGATGGGAAAGGTAGAAGGGAAAGCTGCCTGCCCCATCTTGTTTGGAGTGATGCAGCTGGTTAAAGTAAGTAGGATGGGTGAAAGTCTTTGTTATGATGAGTTGGCCAGTGGCTCTTGCACAGGCCACCTCACTGGAGGGCTGTGAGCGATATCTGTAAACACATTTCATGCAAACATCATTATCCTTGGCAGCTGCAGTAAAAAAGCTGCAGCTTAAATGAGCGTCTGGTTCCTCAGTCTTTCCTGTGCTATGATCTCATGTTACAATGTGAGCAAACTTCCTATCTGTGAAGAAGGGAAGCAGAGAAGTCCCTGGGGAGCTGAGGTGGATTTTCCCTCCTTCCCATCAGGTGCTACTTTTAGTGTAGGGCTGTGGTATATCCAGGAGCCTGGGTCAGGGTTAACCAGGGGCTCCCTGCAGCCCCACTGGTGAGATGCTTGCTCTCCATGCCCCTTGCTGCATTGCCACTGTGCCGGCAGCCTGTGCTGTGGTCTCTCTGGGGTCCTGCTGCCCATTTTGGGACCTTGCCCTGCCTCAGCGTGGCTGGGTCCTCTTGGAGAGCAAGGCATGGGGCAAAGGCAGCATGACCAAACCCAGGCTCCAAGAGGCAGGGGGCCATGAACAGCAGGGGGCTGGTGCTGGCGTGGAGGGCTTGTGGCAGGCAAACTGTTCTGGCAATCTGCTTTGCCCCTTTTCTCTCTCCCAAGATTTGGGGCTTTTACTGTGCTCAGGGGCACCCCTACAACAGTCTGGTCATTCAGGGAGGAGGAGAGGGTCTTGTGTACTTCCATACAGCAGGGATCCTAGGAGGACCCACAGCTCACCCAGCTGGGCATAGCAAACAGTTGAGTTTCATACTGTCCTGGGTCCAGTGCCAGTCATCTACAGCAAGAGCAGCAGGAACTTGTGCAGATACCTTTGGAATCCAGGTGCTTATTTTGATAGTGTGGCTGTGTTTGGATTTGTGCTTGTTGTGTTTTTTCTTTTTTTAGCGGTGTAGTGGATTAGTCCCGGCTTGTGCAATTGTTGTACCATGTTCTGTTTTTCTGTTGTAAGGGGCTCGGCAATGGTGTCAGGAGACACGCTCCTTAAGTACTCTTATTATTTATCCTCATTGTACAAGCTGCACCAAATAAGTACCAGGCATTTCCAGAAATTGCTATTGATTGGGCAACCGCGTTTACAAAGCTAATCAATAAGTTCCCTCCACCATATATTTATTTGTGATACAACTGCTCTCTTTGTGTGCCTCCTGTGCTTTCCACAGCTTGTAATTTGTCCAGTGTAAATAGCTGATTTCATCCTTTTTCCTGGGGAAAAAATAGCCCTGCTATTATAACGCCATGCCTTTTCTGGTGAGGGGAGGTGTATGTGTCTTCCTGCCTTTAGGGTGGGTAATCTCACCCTTCACAGGAAGAAGATGAAGGGATGGGAAAGAGCCTTGTTGTTTCCTGAACACCAGAGTTACTGAAGTCTCCTGTGGATTTTTGTCCTTTGGCCCTTTCATCCTACTTCTGTTTCTACCATAATAACCCCAGCTCTTTTCACGCTGCTCTTCCTGTGGCTCTACGACACAGAAGATAACGTAATGCTGTAGCTGGGACAGAGCTGTGCAAGCGCTAGTTGGCCAGCCAGGACACACGTGCTGTTTGGCCAGGTGGTTGTTTCCTAAGGGTTGTGTACCATGTACCTTTCCACAGTGGGGGACTCATCTGGGTCTCTATCTCCACTCCTCCATGGGTTCTCCCAAACCCTGTGGGCACTTCTTGTTGCCGGAATTTCTACCGCTCTTTCAAATGTGACCAAATGGAGTCAAAAGCTTCAAAAGTTCTTTGAGGGGGATGGATGGCTGGAGGATCATCTGAGTGTCAGTCCAAAAATAATCATTTGTGTGGATGGCTGAATTGCCAATGTATTTAGAGTTCTACTTAGGTTTCAAATTCAGAATAATTCGGATAGCTTCCTCTTCTGGTCTCAAATGACTTTTTTTATTCATGCTGCCCCTGAAGTCCTGGATTGCCTATGGTGAGGATGAGAAAGCACATAAAGCTCTTCTAAAGGATTTCCCCACACTCGAAGCACCAGAATTTTGCAAGAGCTTCTTCTGTAGTGTGGGACTATGACTAAAGAGACATTGGCTTTTCTTGCTCCACTACAGCTGACTATGCCCTGTGTGAACTTGGATATGTGAATCCCCCCGCCTCTGTTCTCCTTTAAGGAGAAACAGACCCACATTTGACTTTCAAAACCCAATGGATCCCACATTTCTCTCTGGAATTTCCCACTTTGATCTGTACAGTCACCATAATTGTCCCCATTTTGGACATGTTTAACTTTCCTCTCACACACAGATTGGCTACTGGATCCAGGATGGGATTTACATCAACAGGCTTACACGGTGGCAATATTTTTCCAAGATTTTGAGAGACTTTCTTAGGAACTACTGCTCTGACCATAATTCTAAGCAAGGCCAAAAATGAGTTAGTGCAGAAGGTGGTATGTAAGAATGTTAATTATTGCCATAATAGTAATATTGGCATCTTATTGTATTCCTTCAGAAATTTTAGAACCTGTTGACCACCTTCAGCCAATCTAAACAGGGAAGCAGAAACCCAGATAATCTTGTTACTAAAAGCATCTTGAAAATCAATGATCAGGCAATAGTGTGTCCTGTATACAAGACTGTGGGAATCTTCAAAAGTTATAGTACTGTTTGGCCAGCTGGATGACTGTCCAGTTGGAGCGCAAATAGCCTGAAACAAGCCACCACAAATGCTGCTTCTTTCCCAGTTGATAGTTACAGGACATGGAAAGGAGTTGGGTGTATTGGGAAGGGGGATAGTTTTGAGGATGCCATTGGTACTGGGCTGGGAAAGGGGTAGGTCATGGTGATGGCAGAGGGGATCTTGGAGCCCTGTGCAAAGAGAAATGTGGGGGACACTAGGGTAGATGTGCTGGTGGAGTGATAGGACATAGGGTGCAAATTCCTAGATCATGAAAAGAGGAATGATAAGGCCTGGAACAGCTTGGATGATAAATTATAGGTGTATGATGAAATACTTGGTTTCTCATTCTAAAAGAACACCTCTTGCCCATTTTCATCAGGTTTTTAAACAACACAAAGTGGCTTTCTTTGTCACTAGATACAATATAATGGTATGTCCTGAAAAAGTCAAATTGACCTGTGTATAATTAATGCTTCTGCTTAATATACATGAAGGCTTACAGCCAGCGGAGCTAAGCTCCTAAAACCTGAACCTTTGTCTTCTGACTTTACCTGAGATTACTTTAATTCAAGGCTCTAGACACAATTACAATTAGCTCCTATTCCTTCCTTCTGCTCCTCTATATGCTCAGTTGCTTGTCCACACCCTCGGCTTCTTGGATCATTGACTCGGATGTTTAAATGGAAAAATACTCAGCACAAGTTTATTGCAATGAGCAGAAGCAGAGAGGGTCTCTGTAAATATCTTGGGTTTTTTGTATGCAGCTGGGTTCCCCTTTGTTTACTTGACTTCCCCAGTTATTTTCAAGCCACTAAGGTCATTGCTAGTTAATAGTTGGCTAGAAATCAATAGACAGAGAGATGGTTAAAGATAAGTTTTAATAATGGGTGCAATCAAATTCTAGCAACTTTTATCTCTGCTGCTGCCAATGGTGGGTGGTTTTTGTGCAGTGACTCCATTCATCTTCCAGCTGTACAAACTCCAGGCAGGGTTTTTATCTTTGTAAAATAAAAAGTAAAAGCTATCATAGCCCACCCTGGTGGCTAGTGTCCTGCTGCTGGAGAGCTGATCCCAAGTGTGCTCAATGCCTTCCACTGGTTTCCATCACACGCAAAAGCAGATCCCTTGCAAATACCTCTGGTGTTGAGTGATCACTTGAACAAGCGTGTTCAAAGTGTGCTGGAGATAATGGCTGCTGCTGGGCTTTGGATCAGGTGCTGCATGATGCTGCTTGTGCTGGAGGTTCCTTGGCTGCCCGCAGTTTGCCTGGCGATCCCGTGCCTGGCACCCGGTTGTCTTCCTGAGGGTTTGCAGAATGTTATTGGGCTGTGATGCAATGGCATCCCATCTTGCTGCAGCAGATTCACCCAAATAGGTATGGCTGGCACTTCCATGCGTGCTCAAGCAAGTAAAAATCTTAGACACTCCACCTAAAGCCCTGCCAGATGTTTTCACAAATGTAACTGGCCATGGGGATGGCCTGGGCTTGGAGTGCCTGCCAGGAATTTGAGGGACTCTTGCTCGGTTCCCTGTTTTGCCCCAGACTTCATCTTCTGCCTCAGGCAAGTTACATCAGTGCTGTGACTCAGTTCCCTAGCAGTACAATGGAAATAGCAACACTGCCCTAACTTGTGGGATTATTGTGATGGTAAACACCTCTAAGACTGCAAGATACTGTGCTCCTATGATCAGGACAGCCACATCAGCACCTGCTGTATAAAAAGTGACTTGAGCTCTTGTATCTGCTGAATGCTTCAGGGAATGGTTTGACTTGAGTAAAGGTTTCAGGAGTGCTGAACCTGCCCCAAGGTGTGGGAAGGGACAGGGACTAGGTAACCATCTGAGTGCTCAGGACCTCCTCCTGTGAAAATATGGGCAAATCCTGAAGGTCTTGCTGAACTGGCATGTCACCTGAGAACTTGCACCAGAAGCACCGGGTGCCTGAGGTTCCCCTGTTGTAAGAGCTCTGTCCAGGCTATGAATTGGGGAATTAATTCAGTCTGTGGATTCAGGGCTATGAATTCAGTCTGTGAGTGAAGGAGAGCTGCAGGGCATAATTAACCAGCCAAAACTACCTGCTTGGGGATTACCTCGAGTCTGAAAATGTTTGCAACTTCTCCAGGGTACAGAGACACCTAACTCAAATGAGCGCGTGGGTTACTAGGAACTTGGATAAGCTACCACTGGCTGCACTGCCCTCTCAAAGCTTGCAATCTCCTTACATGCACCACATCTCTGGAGGAACTTCCCCTTCTTCCTACCATATCCACCCCTCCCTCCTTTCTGCAAGGGTTGGTCTGCTAGGAGAAAGAGGTGGCCTTGTGGCCAATGGCACCACTTTTCAATCCACTACAGGCAAAGGCTGGTTTGGTTACTTTAGCCAGCCACAGGGGCACCTGTTTGGGCATTTGAAGAACACTAGGGCATGGTTTCTAGTGATTCACTGGTGGAAGAGAGATGTGGACTGTTCATTACAAATCCTGCTGGATATGCATGTTCTGAACGATCCTAGCAGTAACGTCATGAGGTATGAGGTGAATGAAAAGTGGCACAAGAAAGAATGGTAGGAGGTCTTGGAGGGGGGGCGTTGTTGAAGAACATCCAGACAGCATACGGAGTCCATTTTCACTATGAGACATAAATGAAAACAGTTCACATGTACAGTATTTTACATTTATATGTAAACACAGTATGCAGTTTCCAAATTAATAGGTGGAAGCTGAGTTACCAGGTTGTTTTCTTACTAGTGTGCAGTAACAGGACACCTCAATGGATTCAAGGTGGTCATGTTTTTATGGGTAACCTAGGATGCAGCCTGTCTCTGCAGTGGCATTATCTAGCACACCAGCTCATCACCCTGCCTAGGAACTATTTCCTTGTTGGTCCTTCACTTGTAAATAATTTCCAGTCCACTTTAGGAGGTAAAAATCTCTGCATTAATGCTCTTGATAACACGTTAGAAGAAGCAAATGTCTTGTCCCAGTTTTATCAGCCCCTCTTCTTTATGGATTTTGGCCATAGAGCAGTGAAATCGAAATACAGCTCAGAGTCTATTCCTGCTTTCAGTGGGCAAATCACATAATATCTTTCAATCAACCTGTTAAATATAATTTAATTCCTCCTGATCCATCTTCTGGGGCTAGAGGCTGTTTGCTTGTCTGTGAGGATCAGCAGGTGAGAACATGGTTTCCTGGTGCTTGTGATGAAGAAAAGTCTGTAAGCCTATATATGCTTCGTACCCCTGCCTCTGTGCTGTGTGAATGGTGAGTGGCCTGTCGCACCTGGCGTGGAGCCACACCTGAAACCTAAACCTTTGCTGGGCTGATAAGCCAAGCCATGTAATGAGAAAGGAACATTCTGCCTTGCTTTTGAACACACTCAAGGACACACACAATGTCAGCTTGTCCAAAGGCAGGAAGGATTTGTTTGAAAAAAGGAAAAAAAAAAAAGGAAGAAAGAAAAACCCTCATCTTTTTAATACTGAGCAAACAAAGTAAGGTTTTGGATGTTTGGGGATTAGGACTTGGAATCTGTAAACATTAGGCTCTCGTTTGCTTCGAATAAGGCCAAGGTCACAAATGACCTGAAGTCATGGTTGTGTTGCTTTGCATGAAGAACTGGTTAGAGTTTGTGAATGAGCAGCAAATTTGCCCCAAAACTGCTTCTATAAGGCCCAGCCTATTTGTTCCTTAGTGTCAAATATGGTTTGAGTTTTGGTCAAGGGAAGAATGGGGATGTTGACATCAAACATTTTCCAATAGCTTGCAGACAGCATTTTGACTTCTGTTTCAAAAGGATATTTTCTATGTGCGGAACTCTTTTTTGAAAGTGTGGAAAGGAGGAGGGCAAAGTTAAATAACTCCAACCCTAGAATTTTGCTTGTGAAATTAAATGTTTTGGACAGACCCTGAAGTACATTTCCCAATTATCTTTGTTTAGCTAAAATGGTGTGTTTTCCACTTGACTGTCAAGGGAGTGAAGAAAGGAAAATCTTCCTTGTAAACCCAGCTTAAATCAGAGTATCAGGTAAGAGATCACATAAGGGTTCTGGGCTCATTACTTTGGGTGCAGCACAGGCAAGTAGCAAAAACAACCTTCCCTTCCCTGATGAGTGCCTGAACAGGAATTAGACAGGATGCAACAAGTGGACAAAACGCAAATGGGAGTGTTGGAGGAGGATGAAATGAGGAGGAAGCTTTGCCATGGGCCAGCCTGGTGCCAGATGGGTGTGAGGGGTAGGCTTGTGGCACAGAGGTGTTTTAAGGAGCTATGTGAAAGATGCTACTCTGACTGTTGACGTGAATTTTGAAGCCCACATGGTAAAAAAAATCTCTGCTGTTTTTGGCATTAATGACTAGTAGTTTCATCAACAAGACCTGAATGTGAATGCTGTCATGGGAGTTTCCGCTTTCTTCACTGTCTCAGATAGTGCTATAAGTCAGGCTCAAAGCTTGTTGACGTTGTCTGGGCCCACTGCCAAGGCCCATGCAGGAGCTGGCTGGGGGGCAGGGGGGTTTCTCTCCTGGGCAGTCAACCCAAAAGCTTTTCATCTTCAGAAAATGTCAGCTAACAGATCGAAGATGCTCAAAAATGCCAACTGCTCCTGGTTCCTGGTGTCTGCAAATCGGAGCTGTGGGTGCTCAGGTCATGACTTGAATAAACATCACAGTAAGAATCTCAGTAGCAGCCAAATGTTGAAGCACTTTGCAACCCAGTGGCTCTCAGACGCTCACAAAGATGTTCTTGTTGATCTTTCAGTGAAGTGCTGAACCTGAGACATAGATCTGAAATTCTGCCTGGAGCCTGCAATTCTCAAAGCAGCTCCAGGAAGCTACGTGCAAACTCTTGACTAGGATCAGCTCCATTTGACACCTTTGGAAATACGCACCTATGTACAGCTGAGGTAGAGGATGAGGTGGAAAGCAGTGCAGGGTAGCCACACAGCTGCCAGGCTAGGCCAATTCAGTTTGTGGTTGCTTGAGCAGTTAGGCCATGAGACCTGTGAAGCTCACTTTGCCTTGGCACTAAATCCTGTCCTTGCTCTGAACAGTAGTGGGACCCCTGTAACAACTGGTACCCACCCTACAATCTACCGTATGTAGGTTTTCCAGACCATTGGGGCAAACTACAGCAGAAAGTGCTGCTCTGGGCAGCTGGAGATCAAGTAATGGTTCAGCATTTTTTTCAGGGTAACCAACAGCTGATTGATAGGCATCAACTAAAACAGTACGGTCATGATCCAGCAGTTGGTTGACAGCTGTTCTCTCAAGGCTGGGACAAATATAATTTGCTCCTTGGTGCCACTAAGGTCTGGACCCTCTTGGTGGGTTGCTCCTAAAGAGATGAGGAGAATTGCTACTAAAGCTAAAGGAGAATGTTACTTGCTAACCAGAGCCTTGGGCTGCTAATTAGGAGAAAGTTTCTAACCCTCAGATTTTGAAATTGCTTCCCGGTAGGAGCAATGAATGCAAGAAAGTCCTGCCTAAGGATGTGGCTTGACAGACTTCAAAATTTGTCACAATTATAAGAAGAGAAGGTTTGCAATAACAGGAGGTTAAATGTACTGATCCAGGAGTCTTTCCAATCTCCTGTTCCAGTTGTGATCATCTTGTGATATTAGCTCTTGTTATAAAGCAAATTGGACTAAAACTTCAACTCCTTGGCATCATCTTTAGTCTATTCCCATCTCTAACCAAGCTATTAACTTGCAGAATCAGTTATTAAAGGCACCTGTGACCCCCTACAAACCTCCAGAGCCAACTGACTTCCTACTTCTCCTTTCTGATCTGATTTGAGGTCAAGATCTGAATATGCTTCAGCACTCCAGTCCAATTAAAAAATTCAATTTGTGTTTAAAATTTGTTTGGGGGTCTTTAATCCCCTGGCAGTAGATTCCTCCCCTCCTTGCAAAGTTGTAGGGAAAAGCACGTTCAGTGTTATTAAATGACTCACCAAACTAGCCCAGTGGCTTAGCGGGCTTATGTGAAGCTTACTGTACTCAATGGAGCGTGGTGGGACACCCAGCACTGTCTGCCAGGTCAGGACTTGAATCAATGCTATCTGAGTGATATTATCCAGGATGCCTGGGGACAGAGGAAATTAAAAGTCACTAACGCTTACTGCCCTGAGCCAAGACTCAATTGCAGAAGCACCTGCAGGCTTGGCCTGCACACCTACTGCTTTTTTTTTTTTTCCCTTGGTTGACTCTTCAATGTGTTTTTATTTCCAAGCCAGTGGATGGCATAAGGCTGGCTCTGGATGGCCAAAATAGTCAGGGATGAGGCAGAATGGGATTCCGCTGATGTCCAAAAGGTCTTGGGGACACTGTTGGGAGTGGGGGAGAAGAGTGATGGGAAATGAGTAGCCCTTTCCCTCTTGACTTGTGGTCTCTGCTGAGCCTACAAAAAAATAGATGTGGGTAATGGCCTTTGCAGCATGACAGGAGGGGAAAAAAAAAAAGGCTGGCTTAGGCTGTTGCAAAATTTTCATAAAAGGACTTTGTCCAAGGAAAATCCGGGGTTTCAACTGACCAGAATTTCTTTCTTTACTGGGAGAAATATCTGCTATTGAATGCCCCCTTCTTTTAACTGGAAGTTAAACTAATAGAAATAGTTTGGGATCAAATGAAGCATTCCCTTTTTTTGCAGTTCTTTAAAGAGAATTAAAAAGTTTCTTTTTAAATAGATTGGACCAGAAATGTGAAATATCAAGGTGAGCTGAAAGTTCTGAAAAAAAATTCTTCAGTTTGACTCAAAATAAAACCTTCAGATTATTCTGAACTGCCAGTGAACCAAAAAATCAGTCATTTGCACTAATGATAAGTAACTGGCAGGTTGTTTTGCCTGTCAAATTCTGTGTCTTGTGGAGTGAGCACATTGTTGTCTGCTGACATGATCTACTGAGCTGTTTAAAAAAAAAAAAAAACAACCAAATACAGCTCCTCTCTGCTGGCAATAAGGCTCGCTGACAGGTGCAAGGGACTGATTTTTTCCTCCTGTCTGGACCATGGGGATGAGGGACCCCAATCCCAGTTTGTGCTCTCGGAAACTGCCATGGCTTAATAAATACCCCAAATTTTCCTCTGGGTAACGATGTTCAGAGACTGTCATCACAATAATCACTGATTATCTGGATGGCAGTAGCATCTGCAGGCAGCCACCCATGCCGGGGCAGGACACAATACCATAGCGTGTCCCAATGGGGAAGGCGGAGGATAAGATGCTGGGGGGAAGGCAGTAACTGTGCTTTCCTCAACCCTCTGCTAAGGGTTGGTGTTACCCACCACCACAAACAAGGGCAAATGACAGAAATCAGCTGGGCCCTTCACTAGGGTAAAGAAAAATGAGGCAGAAAAAGAATGAAACCTGGGTGTCTCCCAGCTCCTCCTCCTACTGGGAGATGGATGTGTGTGTTTGGGAAGCAAGCTACCTTCTCCCACGAAGGATATGTTATGGACCCCATATGTCTTGACACTTGTATCTTGACACTCGTACTTATTTAGCCTTGGGTGCTTTTCTGGTAACACCGCCAAAATGGAGGGGAGATTAGGCTGCTTAGCAGGTGGGGACTGCTGTTCACTGAGAGGTGGGCTGAGACTAGTAAGGGGCTGCTAGAGAATAAAATCCTGTGACTTGGCCTTTTCGTGCAGAAGACTGTCCCCGATCCCACGTGGCGCAATGAGTTGTCCTGGACTTGTAAGAGCACAGCAGGCTGAGAGGGAAGGGGCTGATGGCTTGTGGGCAGGGTGGAGGGAGGGAGGGATGGGGCGCAGTCACTGCTGGCAGCTGCGCTGCTGGGGGCTTGCTGAGCAGGAGAGAGGTCTCCTTACTGCAGGTCTAGTGGTGGGGTAAAAAAAGGCTGCAAGGAAGGTGTACAGCCGTAAGTTGCTGGGGGGAGAGGATGCAGCATGAGGATGCATTGAAGCTATTAACTTGCAGTAGCCCAGACTGGATGGCCAGGAAATAACAGTGGAATCGTAATAACTGTAATTTCATGGTACCGCTACCAGGTGACCAGGGACTTGCTGAGTAAGGCAGTGTCTGAGCTGGAAGGAAGTTCTGCTGGCAAACTGTATGAGGGCCTGGGTTTCATCTGAGGTGCATCTGGTGGTTGTGGTTAAAGCAGAAATCTGGTAGTTAAATCAGTTTAGGTGTGTGTGGGGGGAGAAACAAGCTGCCAGTGTGGGCTAGACCTCTCATCTTCATGTTGTTCCTCTTGTCCGTTGTGTCGATCCCAAGCAGATTTCTGGCCCTACATGCAGAAAGTGAGGCAGCTCAGCAGGAGCCTGCCCAGTGCAACTCAAGGACTGGCTGCCTTGCTCACACAGTGGGACCGAGCCTGACCCTGACACCTACAGCATGGGATGGGAGCTGGGAGCAGTGGGACTGAACTTTTTTAGTACTAAAGTATAAAAGTAACCCCTGTATTTGTTCTAAATGCTTTAGGGTTTGGGTTATGTCTGGTGATTCAGTGTTTTAGTTCTGTTAGATCATGTAGGCTTGCTATCCTAAGAAAAGGGAATCAATCTATCTAGTGAGCTTGTCATGAACAGGGGCCAAGTCTGGCATTACCTCCAGCTTGCTGTGATATCTGGCACATCATGTGGATAAAGAGCAATGCACCCCTCCACAGGGAGCTGGAAGTCTCACCTAAATGAGGCTTTTCTCAGAAAACATCAGGCCATGGTACAAGTAAGCATCACTCTAGAAGCTAAACTGGCTGCTGTACAACAGAGTAGAGTAACATGTGGTGCTGTGCCTCTACTCCCCACTTGAAAAAAATAATTTTTCATTTTCCTTCTTTTTCTTGCCTTTATCCTCTAAGACATGAGGTGCCAGGGTCTATCAGGTGACTGTGCAGAGGCACAGTCATGGCCAGTGTGGCAGGAGAAGGGAGGGCAGGGCTGGAGGAAGTGCTTGTGATTCCTTTGCTCAGAAGCTGTGTTGCACACATCAGCCTTATTTTTTTTTACCCTACTGGAAAATTTCTAGGCAACAACTGTCTCAGGCCCTCGGTGCCTGTTTGCCTGGACCAGCTAGGTACAAAATCACGGTGCAAATAACACTACCAGTAAATGGCTGCTTTCCCTGTTCACCCTCCTGGGTGCCCCAATACTTTGTTCCGAGGAAAGTGGCGTGAAGGCTGCAGGAGTGTTCCTGCTTTCTGCAAACCCCATGTGATGGGTGAGGAGCTGGATTCAACAGGCAGTGCAGGCTGCCAGCTCCTGCCTTCATTTGCTGGTTGGAGACAATATTTCCTTATGGGGCGATGGCTCCTGGTGCCAAATCCTGGCTGCTCTTGTGCACTTGCAGCTTTTTGCTCTTCTGCCATCCTCAGCAGCCTCTGCCATGAACATGACCCGTGCCATGTGTTTAGGTTCAGTCTTGATCCTCATTGTGGGGAGAAAGGACGGCAAGAGTTAGCTCTTCATCTTCAGATGTGCTTGGTATTCACACCATGGGTGATAAGCCATGCATGGTAGTTCCCCTGCCCTCTTCACTCTCATCCCAAGAGAGACTGGTTGTCTCTTGTCCTCATTGCATTTTCTGGTAGAAGGAATTGTTTCTGGTTTCCTACTCACCAGATCATCACAGAACAAAAAATACACCTTTTTTTGCCTGTTTTCTGTTAGTCACCTAACAGGATTTCATCTCCAAATAACCTTCTACCCCTCAAGGATCTTACTACCTGTCTGTCCTACTCCCTACCCTTGCCAAGCACAGGCTTCTCTCTGCCCCTTCCTGACACAGCTCTCCTGGGGTTGAACCGGTAGCTGCCTTTCTTGGCACCTCCTGCCAAAGCTGGGACTGATGCCGCTCTACTTCCCAGATGGGGGATTAGAGCTATAGCCAAAGAGTTACAGCAGAAAGTGTCTGCTGTGCTTTGTTAGTCTCTTAAAAACAATTTGCTCCAGCTTCATTTTCATTTGTGGAAAGGCCATTTCTCTACCAAATTTCTAGCTATCTAAAATCAATGCAAAGATTCAGTGTTTAGTGGAAGGGTGTATATTAGGCTGCAGAAGTCACTATCCCAAGTTGAGGTCAAAAGCTGTCAAAGGTTTCAGTGAGTTTCCTTAGTTACATCTGACAGGATAAAACCACATAGAGAATGGGTGCTCCAGAATAGAAATCAGCTACCCCCTGACCAGTGTCAGCTATGGGTGCTGTGTGCATTTGAGTGTTTAATCAGCCTTTCACAGATAGTTTGAACCATCTTAAGAAGCGGCAGCTACTGACCATGCAGGACTTGGGTAGCAATTTTCAGGAGAGGAAGGAATAAACTACCTGTAGCAGCCAATTAATTAATGATATCCAGGGCAGTGCACAGGCTGGGTCACAAAAACTTGTAGCATCTGGTCAGTGTCCCATATCTTCAAATAATAGGCTCTGTCCTGGAAGACATAGGATGTAATTCAGCATCACCAGGCAGAGGATAAGGCAGGATTACTGGATCTTTTTCATTTCTTGCAACTTGTGCTCTGTTTCTCCAGGAAGAAGGTGAGTAGGTCAGTTTGGGGTGATAGCTCTTTCCATAAGCCTCACTGAACTTGGAAGAAATTGCCTACATGACAACAGGAATGGGTTAAACCCTAGCACAGGGAAGCACAAAATCTCCACTGGACAAAAAAAGTCATACTCTTTCATTTTTAGCTTTCCTTTATGGAAGTCGCAGGACTTTGTTTACACTGAACAATGCAAAGCCAAACCAAGATCAACATGTCCTTGATTTTGCTTTGCATGCTAAGTACTGCATATTTACCCCTTGCCACCTAATTTGTGAATTTGCCAGGAATCAAAACATCCATTTAAACTAGCCAGGAAGACAGCAAAATATGAGTACAGCTAGATCATTGTCTAATGCGTGGTTATAACGTACTGAGGGTGGCTTTGCTAAGTCTGATGAAGTATAAAAATGCAGCTAGACAGAGCAGATTAAAAAAAAAAAAAAGAAAATTTTTATCTGCTCCAAAAGTTGATTGTTGGTAGAAATTAAACTGGAAAGTTTCAGATTAAAAATATTTTCCCTGTGGAAAAGCACTAGAGGCTTGTGGGGTATCCAAGGTTGGGTGTTGCAGTCTCCTTTGGGGCAGGCTCATGGGTGAATCCCAGTCTTTCCTGAGACCCTATGGCCTCTTCCCCAGGGAGGAAGGGTGCCGAAACGCAACCCTGGGCTGATTGCATTGTATGGTGGGAAATACGGTCCAGCTGGAGACCAGGGAACAGAGCAGCTGAAACTGCAGTTCCCGTGGGGCACTGTAGCTTTGTTTGCAAAAGAAAAGGACTTAACACTTAGAGGTAAAAAACACGCTACAGGGAAGAATGAAGCTTGCTCAGAAACCCATGTTTCTGTCCAAAAGCTATCATGAAATAAAGCCTTCACCCAGTGATTTTCCTTAGTTACATTGGACAAGATAAAACCACAACTCCAGGATAGAAGTCAGCTACCCCCTGACCAGTATCATCCACAGTAACAGCTTGAATACCACTTGGGCCCCGGGAGGTCACTGGCTGAAGACCTCCCCTCACTTTAAGGGTTGTTTGAGGTGTTGGCTGACAGGTTTGGTGGCTTGGGAAGGGGTGAAGAGAGATCCCCATTCTTCAATGTCCATGCAAGCTGAAGTCTTTTCAGGGACAGAGGAGGAGTGAGTGGTCAGCATGGGGCGGCAGTGATGCATGAGCTGTTGCATGCAGGTTTCAAGATTTTTTTTTTGTGGGTGCAGTTGGTCTGATTTGTCCTGAGTTGTCTGTCTCTGAGGTAGCACAGCCATGTATGAAAGAGGAGAGTCTTCCTTGTTTAAATTGTTCCTTACGTTTGGTTCTTTTGCCACTAAAAATGATTTAGTAACTAACAGCAGGCTTTGAAGTTAAATCCAAGTCCTTGAGAAATGCTGCAAAAAGTGCTTTTTATACAACTTTTAGTTTTAATGATCTAGGAGGAACTCCAGCTTTCTTTGCGTACTTGCATCTTACTGTTTCTCAAAGCATTATGTTCAGCAAAAAAACCAGGTAGTCTCATCACAGATCTTAGGCTGTCATCATTTTATCCCATTTTTTCCCAAGTATCAGACAATACAGCTATTGGTACAATAGAGCACCAAACTGGGAAAAACTTCAGTTGACCCTGGTGAGCTGTGTGAGTGCTGGGATGTCTCGTGACCATTTGGTGCCTGAGTTTCCCCATTTGTAGAACAGAAATCATTATGGTTTTCTTCTGTCTTCCAAACCACTTTGAAAGCTGGACAGTGATGCCCATATGATGTTTTAATAAGCAAGCAATGAAAATATGTTTAAATGAAGTAAAAGAATGTAAAAATGAAGTAAAGGACACTTTTACTTTCTACCTGGTTTTGCAACCTGTCTCCTGAAGGAAGGGGAAATCCTACTACAGCTAAGGTTGCAAAATGAGCTCAGCTGCATTATTAGACATTAGCAAATCCAGCCTGGCAGGAGCAAGAGGAAGCCAGCCTTCCTACGCATCACTGTCAGGGAGCTATTGAATTCACTCAAGCGTGGTGTTAATGAATTAACTCTGGATCTGTTGGGTTTTTTATTTATTTATGTAAGTACTCAGAAAAGGAGAGTGCACAGGACTTCCAGGGTTGTTAAGAAAGCAGCAAGTGATGTCAATCTGAATCTTGTGTTGTTGTCTACTTGATGCACAATGGATGTTAATGAGGTTAACTGGAAATATTAATTGTCCTACACTGCTTGCTGTCTATGCTTGCTCTGGCTCTGGAAAATTCATGCATCGCAGCAGCTGAAAACTCACCAAAAAGTCCTTTAACATAGGAAATGGGCAACATTTGGCCCAGTAATATAATGCAGGTGGCTAAGAAATCACTCAATTATATGCATGAGGGGGGACTCCATTTAAGAGCAACATTTAGAGCTTTATGGGCAACACTGAAGGAGAGAGAATGAGGTTTTTATATCGCTGCGCTCAGTTGTAGAAGAAGCGGGAGGTCTGCATATGCTTGGACTGTGCAGGGAAAATGAAAATGAATGCTCAGAGATTTGGCATGACACCTGGGGAGGATGGGCTGGACCTATTCCAGAGACCCCCTGCACACACCCTGCTACATCCCCCATTATAGAGGTGATTTCATGTGTTCAGGACTGGGCAATGTCAAAAACAAAAGCCATACTCTAAAAATAAAAACCTTGGCTCCTTTACTAACAGTGAACTCTCAAAGCAAAAAGAAGTTTTAAAAAAATATGATCATAATTAATTGCTGCTTTTCTTGTCCCTTGGCAGTTGCTAGAGCAAGTGAAGTAAAATCATCTCCCTGCACGCACAGCTCCTGCCATTTTATCATCCCTCTTCTCTGTCTCCTGTAGGGACCTTGTCCCTGGAATATAGGGGGTAAAAATCTTTAATAAAGTTTCTTCTCTAACGCTTATGGTGGCTGAGGGAAAGCACATAGGTAAGGTTACAACACCTGCCAGGGCAAAGTATTTGTATTTTCCTTTATTTCAAACTCTTTTAGTGTCTTAACCCATGATTTTTGTGAGGCTAGGGCTGACAGTGCTGTATCTCTGACACTGCAGTGGATGTGTCCATCCTTTCCTCCAGGCACGCCAGCACCTGAGCTGTTCCCATCCCTCCTTCCTACTGCCGATGAGAGGAACAAAAACATTTCTTTTCTGCTGGTATGGATAGTCCTTTTCATCTATTTAGAGAAGATCCATCCACTAGCCCAGTGCTCTCTTTGCATTTCTAACACAGAAATGCGTATTTTATTTTTATATTAAACAAAATACAAAACTGCCACAAATACCTTAATTCTTTTTTTTCTTGCTGTAAAGCTTGACATCTGGGCCTGTAACAGCTCATCAGTGGATTTGTGAGATGAAGTGAATGACATTTCTATATAGAGCACTGGCTGCTGTAGAAATCAGATGGTGAAATGGGATTGCAAAGAATTTGGTATTGAGTGATGATCTTCATCCAAGGATCTTAGAGTACAGCAATCCCCACTTTGCTGACACAGATGATGGGTGACTTACTCCAGCCTGCACAGCAAAATTGGCCTCACAGCAGAGTATCTCTGGAGACCTGTACGTAGAGCACAAGCACTCTGGAGCAGGCATCACATCTCTGTGTTTTATAGAGCTCTTTGTTGTGATAAATCTTTGATCCCAGTGTGGACAGAAGTGCATCTGTAACTAGTTGTACATAAAACACTCATCCCGTCCTTGCTATGCATGCAACCCACTCAGATGTTTTCTTGCTCCGTTGCCTTGGCAGAAGATCTGCTGTTGTCTTGCATCTTGCCTCCCTTCACACGCGCAGTTTGAGCTGTATTCTGTATGAACATTGGCTTCTGTGTGTTAAACACAGCGTCGGGTCAAGGCAGCATTCCTGCTCTGTCCTGACCTCAGCAGCACTGCTAGAAAAAAGGCTGGAGAGCAGTTCCCAGCAGAACTACTGGGACTACGAAGTCAAACCCAAACCTGAAGTAGTCTTAAGATGAATCAGATAAACTCCTAGGATGTGTTTGCTTCCAGCAGCAAGAGACTGGACTCAGCAGCCTGAGTTTCCCTTCTGTCCCCTGTTTGTACTCCTGAGAGATGATGACTGGGTCTCTGCCCCCAGACATGCCTGCTGGAAATGCAGCTTCCCTGTGGCCGCTTCCAGGCAGTGCTTTCCCCTTCCCGCTGGTGCTGAATACCTGGCCCTCAGCACCGCTTGCCTCTGTTTTCCCAGGATAGCTCCTTGGCCGCATCAGAGGGAATCGCCCCTTGCGTTAAAAGGGAGTTTTATCCCTGACTGCAACGCCTTTCGCTGCAGAGGGACGGGAAGAAGCTAAGGACCACGGTTCACCTCCTTGTGCTTGTAAGCAAACTAAGGTCTCAAAGAGTAGAGGCACGCTGCTGTGAGTATTTTCAGTGTTCCTCTGTTTGAATCATTTAGTTCCTCCCCAAGTGCCCAGCAGTGGTGTTATGCTCTTGCTGTTGCCTCTCCCAAGGGATTCACAATGGCAATGCTAAGCTCTTCATAGCATGCCCGCAAGAGTCTGCAGAGTTCAGGGATGCTCCTTGCACAAGCTGTTTGCCAGTGTGCTACTCTGGGGTCGGAAGGGATGGGACACACAATAAAGCACACCTCTTCCCAGTACCAGCGATCATCATGTTGAGACACATGAAGATATTCTGATTGTCACCAATTCCAGCACCTCTGTGGTTCTGGCGTTCCTGAATGATGCCTGAATCTCACCCTCCTCCTTTTAATCTTTGGAGTAGCTGTGCACTGCCAGGTAAATTCTGCCCATGATGATGGTGCTTAAACCTTGTGCGAAGGTAATTAGTGTGCTTCAGTGAAGGCAGGTGATTTATGCCAGCTGGAAATCTAGTTCTGTGCTCCAGCTAGTACATTTAATAGCAAAGACATTCAGACCCAGCTGCACCATCTCAAGCCACATCTGATCAAATTTCTTGGGTCAGCAGCAAGAACTTGCTGATTCCTAGAAATATCATGTCTTGTAGAAAGATGGGACTGATGGTTGTCTGTCAGCCAGTCAGCGCTGTGCTCCAGCCCCTGGTGGGACATGAGGGTGCCAAACTGGTAGCCTAAGGGGAGTCCCAGATATTCATGGCCATCAGGAGCTCTGTGGCACTCTTTGCTAGAGAAGGAGCATTTCTGTCTCCTGCTGCCTTCCAGTTTGGGGAGTTATGCTGGCTTTTTGCACTTCCAGCTGAGCCTTTTGTTGGAAAGAACTGAAAAGCTATGAAAGTCATATTGTTATTCATTGAGATCTCAGTTTTGCTATTATACAAGAAGAGGTTCTCACAACATCCAGCTACCATTTTTAATGAAACCTTTCAACTTTGATTGCAATGGCCTCACCTAGAAACACATATGTGTAAACACACACAATATAGATTTGAGTTATGTTTGGTAATTAAAAATACAGCTGACTGGAATTTTCTTTTCTGGAGGATATCTCAATGTGATTCCTTTCTGATTGGAAACCACGCCATGCTCTAACGTTTCAAAATCTCCCGTGGAACCGAAGGCAGATCTTGTACCTAGCATGCAGCTCACCTGCCTGTTAAAGGGCTGGATGAGGCTGAAGTAGGTTTCTGACTTTAAACATGACTTTGGAAACCGTTAGGAGTTATGAGCTCTGTGGGTATTAGTGGAAGCTACCTCAATAGCTGTGAAGATGTTTGCTTGCTGTCAGACCCTACTCTATTCTGTTGAACTGAAAGTGCTTATCTGTTTCTTAAGGAGAATACTTGGTGCAAACACAGAGTGGAGACTGCCTCGGTGCAAGCACAGGCACACGGAAGCAGGAAAACTGAGCTCTGTTCCTGCTCTTGTTGTGTGCTTTCAAGCGACCATCGCCTGCCCTGTTGTTCCATAAGATAATTTGCAGGTGAAAACATGTCCAGAGTTTGGTGCTACAGGTTCTCCGCAGTTCTAAACGCAAATCTGTGATGAACCCAGGACATACTGGGTTTGCTTTCTGGGAACATCCACAGGGAGGAGTACAATGAAGCCGCTCTGAAATAACTAAGGCCTCAGGAAGCATGGGAAAATGTGTGTCAGCTTGAGTCTGTCTTGAGTGGTGCAGAATGATCTGTCAATGGAAATCTATCTTTATAGAGCTTTCTGTTGAGAGCTGCTGTGAGGTGCCCCCTGCAATCCAGCATCCAGGCGCTCCGTGCCTGACAATGCCTCATCACTTCCTCAAGAACAAGGGAGATAAGGGAATAAAAGAATGCCAGAAATGGCTTTATCAGTTTGCAACTCTACATCAGGTTTTCATTAAAACAGTGGAGAGTGGGGCCAGCAGTCTGTAGCTTTGCTTGATAAAGAGATTTCTACACGTATAAAAAAAAAATCTAGCAAACCCATTACCTTTTATCTCTGTTGTACAATAGCACCAAGTGGAGGGTGTTAGTCACTTCTGGAAGAGGGAAAGGAATTTTACAACATAGAATCACGTCTTGTTACTCTCTTTCTTTTTCCAAGATTTTGTCCATCTGTTCCCTTTTTGAAAAACAAACAAACTATTAATACAGTGCTTTGGTGGAGCCTTCTGTTCAAGGCTCTTAAAGTGCTGTACAGCTATTCATGATTTTATTTGCCAAGAAAGAGTCTTTAAGAGATAAATATTAAATTCCTTGCTTCCCACAGGGCATATGCCAGAGAGGCTGTGTGTGTTTGTGTGTGTGCGTGCGTGTAGGGCTGACACCATGACTGGGGCCCTGACTTTGGACTCTGGAGAACTTGCTTGATTCCCAGTTTTAGCTCAGCATTCCCATAGGATTGTACACTAATCACCTATTTTCCCTGTGTCTCAGCTCCCTTGTAAAACAAGGGCATTTCTTTTCTTCTGCTCTGCCTTGTCCATCTGCACGCTGTGACCAGGCTTCAGCTGATGCACAGGCACACTGCGCTCCAGTCCATGTGGTACAGCCCTTTGGCCAGGGATCTGTGCTGGGTGGTTGTTTCTGCAGCGTGGAATAACCAGAGGTTTTAGCAACAAAATGCTTGGTGCCAGACTGGCTGGGTTGGGTACCAGTATCAGTGTAGTCCTGGCAACTGGATTCAATTCCAGCTACCCTAATGCTTGCTTAGATTCCTAGGCAGGTTTTCTGCCTGTGCCAAGGTCTTTGCTGCTGCTGTTGCAATGCTGTTGGTCCTAAAGGTAGCTTGTAGGGGCCTACCAGAGTTGCTGTCGCTCCTCCATCTGCATCACCAGTGTGATATCACATAACTCTAAATCCCCTTGGATATGATGTGGTACAAGGACATGGAGCAGTTCATTGGTATAGCTTGTGAAACTAGGGCCCTGATCCCAAATCTTACTACTTTTCCTTTTATGAAGGCACTAGTGGCACCTGTAAAGCACTGGAGGAAATGTACATGTGTTGAGGACTACAGACTGAGGATCTCCCCTAGAAATGGCTTCCTGAAAATCTCCTTGCTGCCTGAAACATCAGAGCTAGGGACTGCCAGCCTGGGACAGCAGCCCAGTCATGATGTTCTCTTAGTAATTTTTTTTGTCCTTTTTGTTGGTGGAAGATACAAAAGGATAAATTGGATAAAATGCCCCAGATGGAAAGCTTTTGTTATCAGGGAAAGAAGCAAAGGCATCCAAGAAAGGAAGGAACCAAACATATCTAGCACTGAAATATACTCAGGAATATCCCAGTTGCTACTTATCAGAAGTCAGAACCTCAGAGCCACAAAAAAGCATCTTAAATCCCTTAATAAGAGAGCAGCCAATGCAAAGTTTGGGGGTTTTTTAAATGAAAAATACTCTCCCTTCTCACTCTGTTTTGAAATAGAACTAATGATGGTTTTCAGAATATACTCTACAAGTCTAAGTTGGCTTGTGAGCCACTTATCCCAAACACAGACTCACAAAGTTGACCTGACTGGAGTAAAAATGGCTTTCAGCAACACTGGCCAGTCCCTGGGTTCCTCTGCATTGCAAAATTATGTTACAGCTGGGCAGCAGAAGCTCAGGAGCTCAGAATAAGATTAGTAAAATGGGTAGGGTTTAGGAGTACGGTGGGATTGTAGGATGTGGTAAGTGTAGCAGACAGGGCTTGGGTCATAGAGAAGAAATGGGCAGGCATTGTACGAAGGCATAGGGAGAGACTGCTTGGATGAGCTGAGTAGCGGTGGAGAAAAGTTGGATCATCTGCAAGAGGGTTGATATCAAGCTGTCCCCAAACAGGAACAGAACAAACAGTGCTGAAAGTACTTACTGTGTGTCAAAATCAGGAGATGCTCACAGGCAAAGCCTCCTGGACAAGAAGACACTTGTCTAAGAGGATCAGCTGATCCTTTCTTTGCTACAGCAAGAGGGTCTTTTGGTCCGTCTTGGGGGAAAGTGCCTTTTCATCGTGTGGTAACCGGGATCAGCCAAGGCTTCCTCGCTCCAGCAGAAAGCTCAGCCTGCAGGGCCGGTGTGCCTGCATCCACATTCAGAAAGCTGGGATCTGCCCTGGGCTTGGTTTCTTTGGCTCATGAATATGCCACACGTGTAGGCAGAGAGGACTGAACCGCCTAAAAAAGGGAGTATGGGTCTTTTTAAGAGTCTAATGTCATTCCAGAGTAAACGGAGAGGCACTGCTGAAGAGCAATGTGAAGGGACTTCTGGAACCCTCTGGAAGGGTTGGAGGAAGATGAGACCTCAGAGCTCAGCTGTTTTCCTACTGATCTGTTCTCTCACCACCTCCCACCACAGAGCTGTGACAGCCACTGAGCCTTTGCATAGAGAAAGTACCTCTGTTATGAGATCTCAGGGCTACTTGGTGGCAAGTGACATGGCAAAACAAGACATTTCAGGAGGACGGGTGTGGAACAGTGAGAGTTCAGCACAGTCTGTACTGGAGAAATTAGACTGGATATTGTTGTGCAATTTCTTGTCATGACTTGGCGTCACCTCCATTATACCCATGAGATCACCTCCAGCGAGTATCAATAGCCTCTTCCCCTATGCCTTAATGTATTTTTAATACCATGTGACTGCCAGAAAATAATATTGTTTCTGGATGCTTTCACTGCAACATTTAGTTATACATTTATCCTATTGTCTGTGAATTCAGGATCCTGAGATACCCTGAGCCCAACACCTGCAAAAGGAAAAAGGAGGTTAGGAATACATATCCACAATAGTTTTAAAATAACATTGAAAGTCATTGTTATCTGCCCTGGTTGAGTACAAAGTCTGATACAAATTGTGAAAGGCAATTCCTAGCACCTGGACTGGGATATTTTGAATTATTCTAACTTACTGATGAGGTAGTCAATTAAAAAGCTATAAACTGTGCATACAAACTTCCACAGAGCTTTAGTTCCAGCTTTTTACTTTGTTTACCAAATATCACACCATTTCACAGCACACAGATATTCAGTAGCATGTGAATTATATGTTCTCCATCAGATGCAAGTTCTTCTAGTTAGCTTTGCTAGATCTTAGCTTAGCTACTAGCTTAGGACATAATGTTGCCTATCTTGAATCAAAATTGGGTAGGATTTATGAGGCTGTATAAGGGCCTAAAATGTTCCAAGCAGTAAATATGGATTGGTGAGAAGAGCACATGTGAAATGAGTGATGGTGAGGACTGTGCCGTAAATATAACTAATCATACAGCTATTGCTTCTACTTCAGTTGACAATAACACTTAATGCTCTTGATCGGAGGATCTCAGGTCACTCTGTAAGGAATTCTTCTTGTTCACATTATGCTGGCAGTGAAAATTAGTATCTGGGAGATATAGTGAACATCTGAGACTTGAACAAGCCATTACATGTGACACGGAGGGGTACAAACCTCATTTCCCTATATATCCAGTGTGATGTCCTACTCACTAGACCATGTTGCCTCCTCATGTACCTGGCTGGGTGTGATTATATACACATCTGTAAGCACATAAAGCTTCAAAGCAGCACAGAAACAGACCAGGCACCACAACCAGTGCCAGAACTGCCCAGCTACATGGCATGTGAAAGGACTAAGGGAGAGGAAAGAGGCCCCTTTGGATGGCTTCCCTGGGAAGGGAATGATTTGTCAGGTAAATTTGTTGATTCCCTCTGAGCTAAAATCTCATGAACTTTGGCATTCTGATCCTATCCTCTCTGCTGGGACAAGAGACAGCAGCATGATATAGCAGTGGAGCTATGACCTGGGATCCACTTCTGCTCAGACCTCCTGTGTCCTCCCTCAGTCTTTCTCTGTCCTGGCTCTATGGAAAAGCACTGCTTCCTGATCCCTCAATACAACCACTGTATAGCCTGCTCCTTGTAACTAGCACAGCTCAGCGGTGAGCGGATGCTGAAGGGATAAAAAATTCCCTGCACCAAGCCCTGAAGTGGTTGGCAAGAATAGGTTGATAGTCTGATTCAGCGGCGACAGCACTCCACCCTCCTTCTGTAAATGCCTCATATCTTCTGCTGTCAGTCATGATAGAAATACAGACGTAGCTTTTCTCAGGAGGATCTAAATGTTCTGGTTGCTCTTTGGTAAGGGGGATATTTCTCCAATTAATTATTAAGTGGAGCTCTGGCTGGAGGAAGGGGCTGCAGAGATGTCAAAGTGAAATGGGGAAAGCGTTTTAACCTTTCTGAAGCTCTCCTGTAAGCGGCAGCAGGTTTGCCTTGCGGGTCCTGGCCAGTTCTTGTTCTACAGCACATCGTCAAGGCTGGCCAGCAGAGAATGGCCTCACGGGGACTCTGCCAACTTCCATGGCTCATGGGCCCATCTTTTCTCTCTCCTTGGCAGCAGAAATATGCTGCAAGGAAACTGCTACCTACCACTCGTGGCTTCATCCTGCCCTTATTCTCCTGAGCTGAGATGGAGGGTCCTGGCTGTGCAACTGTAGGCACCAGGGGAAGCAGACTTGGAAGAGCAGTTGCAGGGACAGAGAGAGGATTGATCAGCTGAGAAGGAGCAATGGGAAGGGTAGCATGGTCTACTGGATATGGCATTAGATTGGAAGTCCAGAGACCTGGGCATTTATGATCCTAGATTACATGGGCAAAATTACATGCAGTGATCACCTCACCCTATGCACTGGCCCTCATTCCTTGGTGGCACCATGAGAAAGCTGTGGGGCCCCAGGCAAATCACTGCATCAACTCATGTCTCAGTTTCCCCAGCAGTAAAATAATACTCTGCTATGTCGGTGTCCTACAAGCGAAAGGCACTTTTCAGGTGCTGAAGTGGGAAGGATTAATTGTGCTGACTTTTCCAGGCAGAATTGCTGAGGCAGACCCTCCACTGGTATGAATCAGCACAGTCTGTACAGTGCAAAATATTTACTATTGGACCCCACGTGCAGGAGGATCTTGCCTAGACCCTATGCTCTTCTTTTCAGGTGGCTTAATTGTCCTTACAAAAAATACAGAGGAAAATATGTGAGACAAGACTCAGCTCCATTCATTACTAGATGTCTTCTCAAGCTCGAGCTGAGCTAACACTGCAGATCACCACAGCACTCACCTGTCCCCATACACCACTGGGGACCCTGCTGTAGTACAGGCACTAAGGCCAAAGGTATAATAAGGCTCTGATTCAACTTATAAGCTGTCTAATATTGTGTGAGGCTGTGCTCTTCTATTCAATAAATGCTGCAATCAGCAGGTATCCTGAAGCTTTTCTGATTTACCCATGTCTTAGCAGCTGCAAAACAAGAATGTATAATTGCAGTGGTTTGGTTCTGATATTCTTCTCAGCGGCACTACAATGAAGATGGTGTGAGAGATTTCTCACCAACACAGGGCCAAACTCAACAAACAAAAGTCTTAAGTAAGGAACAAGTAAACCAGGAATGACCTCCAAAGAGTTCATTCTGCTCCAGAAGAGAGCCTTTCCCAAGGTCCTCTCCAGTTTGTTTTCCTGTTACTATTGCCAAGTTGTGCCTTTGCAAGTGCCCTGCTGCCAGCCCTGGCAGGTGCAGCACCTCTCCTTGCCACGGTCAGTCATCTCACAGCTGAAGTGCATACCTTAGGGGCCAACTTCACATTAGGCTTTGGAGGAGCACAGGACAAAAGGACAGCTCCTTCCCCACAAAACTTGCTATAAGCCCATGTCAGCCTCTTCTCCTCTTTTCCCCCTGTTCTTGGTTTCCACCTCCAATGCTTTCCTAGGAAATGCACAGTTTTGGGTCCCAGACATTTTTTGCAGCCTGGTCTCCAGGATTTTGTTCATGAGTGCAGCCATCCCGCTGACCTGGCCTGCCCTGTCTAGGGAGATTACTCGAAACACGGCTCTCTGCATGAATCAAGCCGTGTCACCAAAGCCCATTCATCTGCCTTCGTCTTGTCCTTAGCCAGTCGTCTGCAGACAGCTCAAAAACCAGGGTCTTGGGGGGCAGACTCCTGGCAGCACACTGCAGTGTGTGAGTGAGGAACAGGAGGCTCGCTCCTAAATCAGTCCTTGCCTCACTGTTCATCCTGACTAACCCGTGTGACTCATTTATTTTTTCCTTTAGCCTGTCTCTCTGCTCTTTTCCGTGTGGTTGCCATGAAAAGCCCCAGGGCTGCTTCTGATCCTGCATGCCCTGGTTGCAGGGCTGCAGCCCCCTTCAACAAGGAAGGCTGCCGCGGGACTGTCAAGTTGCAGTGTAGCTCTACATCCTAATTCTGGGCTGTGCCACAGATTCTGAGGATGAGCCCTTTGCATTTGTGTCCCCTTGTTGCTCCTACCTGTGCAGTGTGGTTGGTGATAGCACCTCCTCCCAGCAACAAAGGCACCATTTTCTGGGGGCTTCAGAGGTTGAAAATCAGCTTGGGGTAGGAAAATGTCCAAGATGACTTCTACCATTAAGCTGTCAGCAGGATGTGCTGAGGTGTTTAAATATTGATGCAAACACAGTAGAAATAGTTGCCTTCTTCCCGAACACGCGAGGGATTTACGGCATAAAACATCCCAGAGCTCTTTGCCAGCACTGTGTAGGTCACAGCTGTTCCTCCCTGGTACCAGCACATGGTAACTACGATGGTGAAAAATCTCATCTCCTGTCCGCGTAAGCCCAGAAAGCTGAAAGCCAAGTAAGGAGAGATGGATTCACAGAGGAAAAGGCTTTCCTGTGCCTGAGGAAGAATCCCCAGCCTAGGGGTAAAAATCAGATGGAAATGCTGAGAGCTGTAAATTGAACCTCTCCTTTGGAGCTCTCTAGGGAGAGGGGACAGAAAGCTGCTGAGCCAGCACTTTGCTGTCTGGGAGAAGGATTTTTGTTATTCAAGCCTCCCCACCAAAATCAAATATTTGCAAATAGAGGGAAACTATTCCTGGGGATGTTTGCAGTGGGCTTCCTGCTGAGCTTTCTGCCAGCAGCTTCTAAGTCTGAGCCAGAATTACATGTATGAATGTTTTGGTATTTTTGTACACCTAAATATTCAGTCTTCCCCACCTGTGCCCAAGAGAGGCGCAGAAGAAGCCTTGACTTGCCTCTCAGCATGTTTCCAGAGTTATATCCAGGCTTGGTTGATCTTCTTGCTCTTGCTGTTTGTCTTAAACCAGTTGGGAAGGGGGGACATTCAAGGTCAGGTTGGACTGGCTCTGAGCAATCTGATCTGGTTGAAGATGGTTTAGTGGGCATGGTGGTGGTCTTTTCCAACCTTAATGAATCTATGCTTCTATGATTCTATGTCCCTGCCCATGACAGGGGAGTTGGACTAGATGACCTTTAAAGGTCCCTTCCAACCCAAACTATTCTGTGATTCTATGATGAATACAGAGGCACTGGAGGGGGCCTGAACAGGGGATGAAGGACGGGTGTGAGTGGAGCAAGGAGGATTAAAAACATTAACCATTTTCTGGGTATTTTGTACAAAATCTCAACTTCTTTGATAGGGTGGAAACAAGAGTCAGTGTTTTTTCCCAACCATCTGCAACTGCAAAGTCCCAGTTAAACCTCTAAAGCTCTTAGGGCCAGTGTTTTCGTCACATGTGAAAATGAGCTATAACAGCCCTGGCCTTGCTTGGGGACATAGTCGTGTCCCCCCTGAAGCCTCTCCTGTGGCCACCCCCCACTCACCCAGCTCAAGGGCTTTTCCTAAACTCAGCTCCCGGCTGGCTGTCGGAGCAGCACCGTGCCGCTCTCTGGGTGCAGCTGCTGTACCACATCTGCACATATAAGGCTCACCACTGGCTCATCTTTATTTTCTTAATGCCAATTTTTCTAATTATAGACCTGTGGCTATCAGCCAATCAGCTCCATTTTTGAGGCTCGTTATTGGACTTCGGATGTCAGGCTGAATTTTTCCTAACTGTCCATAATAACAGTAATAGCTTGACTTCCACCATGAGACAATTAACCTTCTTAAAGTTAAGTGCCTCAGGCTGTGCCTCAGAAAGATTCCCTCTACAAAACAGACAATTACCTTTACTTAATAACCTTTCCCTTTTTAATCTGATATTAGTGCCAAAGTAAATGTAAAGGGCAGCACTCTATGTCCCCGCTTAAGTACTTTAAATGCCTGTCCATGAAGGCTAATGAGCTGCCATTTTGCTTAATCTAGATTTGCCATGGATCTAACGACACTCTGCAGCATCTTCCTTTTAAAAAAATCCAGAATCCAAGGATATAGCTCTGTTTTAATTTGTATTGAAACTTTGTATGTGAAAAAGGAAAACTCATGATGCAGAAACAAAAATAATGATGTCCAAACTACTAAACAAGGCAAAGCGTATTCAGCATTGGTGTGACTGGATTAAGGCTGGTTTCAGTGGGAAGAGGCATCAGTGTTTGTAAAGCAGGAGTTTGTCGCTGGAGCTTTGTAGGGTTAGTGCCAGCCCCTCCTATCGACTCCGGTGCAGATGTGGGATGGGGAGACAAGGCTGGGCAGTTTTACAGTTTCCTATGCATCTGTCCCTCTGGCGTGCACATGGTCTGTCGGTCCCAACCAGCCAGGAGCACTGACCTCCCCGGTAACAGCTGCAGCAGACCTACAGCACAAGCACAACTGCTATGCGGATGTAATTTCTTCATGGATTGCTGCTCATGGTAATTAATATGTACAACATTAGTAACTGTTGAGACATGAAATGCTCTCTCAGCGAAGAAGTTATTGCTCCACTGACCCTGTATTTTGCACTTTCAGTGACAGTTCTCCAATAATATTGAATTCAACCTTTGGTAAAACCACACAAAAAGTTCTGAGATAAATGTAAAGCGGTAGGCACTTCTCTATCATGTGAGCAAACCCAATTTTTCTAAGAATGCCAGGTAAAAACAACAACAAAAAGCGGGCTTAAAACCCAGGAAAAGCAGGGCTATGCTTGCTCTTAGCAAAGATGCCTAATTCCTCTGTAACTTCTAAATCTATGTCTTTGGATGCAGAGTAGTTCCACACGCTGCAGAATGTTGCTTTCATTTGTTTCATTACAGTGCCCCTGTTAAGTCCGTTGCCTGCCGCTGAGCCAACATTTACTCTCTTGTAAGAGTGCTCTGGTTTCATCATCTCAGTATAATGAGGTTTATATTATTTTTTTATTATAATAGAAGCAGCCTCAGGTCCTAATCAAGATATTGGGCTAATTGCTATGGAAACCTAATTAGGCAGTCCGTGTCTCAAACTCTGTAAATATTTATACGTGCACTTAACCATCTGCATGCAAACCAACCCACCCCAGCCATGGGAATGAAGCTTAGCACATGCCTAAGTGTTGATAGGGGTGGGAGTCTCCTTTAAGACAAAGTTTAGCTGTGCTGCAACAAGTAGAGAGGAGCATGTAGTGGTAATCAGATTGGGATCGTGTATGTGCAGATGAGGATCAAATCAGATAGGGGCTAGGATACAGGTTTGAGTTAAGAGCTGAAAAGAACTTTGGAGCTGCTGCATTTTTTTATTATCTTATAGAATAATAATTAAAAAGATGTGAGTCACTGTAGCAGACAAAAACATACATATAGAAATACAGTGATGTGTGAAGTCTCCCTGGCCAGAATAGACTAATAGGTGTCCTGTGCCATTTCTTAGCATAGCATTTTAAAGATTATTTGAAAAACGTTTTTGAACTCAATTTTAGAACTTGCTTTGCATGCATGACTCAGTTCAGATTTACATGTTTATTGCAGCTGAGAGAAAATTCAGTGTTAGTTTTGGTATAAACACTTTAGACTGCTAAGGTATTAACTTTAGAAGCTGAATATATGGAACTAATCAAAACCCTTTCATAAACAGATTAATGAGGACACAAAAATGCACAAGTACAAGCTGCTAGGCTTTGAACAGTCACATCTTCTACAGTGCCTTTATTTATTTATTTACTTTAACAAGTATTTTAATTGGTTTTGTTACATGTCAGTCATGGGAACAGTGAGGTGGGGTGAATTTGCCAAACACGAAGAGCTGCTGGCAGATAGAAATATAATAATGTAGCTGGAGCGCTCTGCATGAAACCCCAGGTCCTGGTGCTGATCTTTTATTTCTGTTTTCCTCCCTGTCCTCCCCTCTTGTCTGAGCCCCGCTCCCTCACATGCAGCCCTCCCATTGTGCATGCAATATTTAGCCTCCCAGGTGGGAAGGGAGGTAGAGAACAAGGGCAGCATCCAACCAAGGATAGTAGATTCTCTGCCACAAAAGCTGAAGATCCCCTTCCCAAGATTTTCTTCTCAAGCACGTTGTCCATTTAATGCTGTTTATTGCCAGTAAATAACCTTGCATGCAGAAAGCAGTGAAACACTCCAAGAAAAAAGAATAAAACCAACCCCAAAAACAAAATTAAAAGAAACTCCTGCGACCTGTTTTTAAACCCTGCGCGTGAAGCAGAGGGGGACAGACAGGAGATGGGGCTGCTCAGAACAAACGTTTCCTGTGACGTCTGAGTCACCGCAAAGTTCAGCAGAGCAGTCCTGTCAGGGACGCCTTGCAGACCTCGCTCGCCATTCAGGACTGTAAATTTCCTTCCTGAGTTTGTTAGCAGCGAACAATGTGTGTAAAAAAAAAAAAAAAAAACCACAAGCCCACTATAGCTGCTGGTATTATGCAAAAGAACTAATGCATAAGCAACCTGTTGCCTTTGGAGAAGCCCTGCAATGTGACACCAGCCACCGCAGAAAGCAGAGCGGCAGCTCTTCCAAACCTGGAGATAAAGAAGGGAACTTAGTGGGGCTGGCTGAAAATTTTCCATTAAACACTTTTCTTTTAACCTGGTTCTTGAGTAACCTTATTTTTTCCCTCCAAAGTTATGTCACTTCTGTACAAAACATCAACTTCCTACTAAACCAACCAAACAAGAATCACCTCTCTCTTTGCTAATCTGAATAATTTTGACCCTGGGAAAATGTCACAGGATGTGCCTCAGCAAAATTTTAGTTCAAAGACCTCAAGTCCTCATCAGCCTCCAAGGAGCAGGTTTCGCACCTACTGTCCTGACCCCAGGAAGGGCTCCCAAAAAAAGGGGAATAACGGGCAGGAGTGCCAGGGCTGCATGGGAAACCAAGTCTGAGCAGGGCAGCCGGGCTCTGGGGGAGAATGGGGCCAAGTTCCCCGGTGCTCCAACTCCACAGGCAGCAAGCCTTAATTTCCATTTCCTACCTTTCAGTTTTTCACTGAGATGTCAATTTTTTTCTTATAGGAAAATTACACTCCAATCGCTGCTGAAGTTAAGCCTTAACCTGAGAAAGTTCCAACTTTTCTTTCTAGCTGAGATGTCTCTTCTAAAGTTTGCCCAAAGCTTCAAGAAGAAAGAAAAAAGCCATGGGATTCAGAGAATCTTGATATTTCTCATGTTTAAAAGGTGAGTTTGTCTTTATAAAGTGAGCTTCTCTTATACGTCTGAAAGGAGAGTAGCAGAAGTGACAACAAAACATGCAGCTATTTTTTGATTTGCAGTTCACTGTGAAGAGTTGTTTTCACCCTCTCCCCCTTCTCCCTTTAGGAAGAAGTGTTAAATTAGCAATGAAAACAGCACATTAGCTGACAGGTACTGCAAATAATCTAATCATGAGACAGCATTAAAAAAAACAATTCAGCATGTTGTAGATGTTGGGGTTATTTTCTTCAGCAGTTACATCTCAGGAAAGCTCTCCTTATTTATATTTATTGGGTCGCAGCTAAAGAATTTTTAAAGCACGTTTCAGAGTTGCTGGTAATTGAACAGGATCAAGTATTTCATACTCACTGCTAAGTTTTACAATTGATTATGGCACATCCCAAGTTAAGCTACTTCAGTATGAAGCTGGCAGTGCCTAACACCAAATGCCACAAAGGAGAGCTTATCTAGGCATAAAAGGAGAAGAGACGGGATGCAATGCTGGGCATCTGGAGTAAAAAGCCTTATTCAGCCAGGGTCCAAAAGAGACTTTTTTAATGCTTATTTTTAACTAACTGTGAACTTCTGCAGTAAGTACAGAGTGCTACTTGGCTCCTTAAATAGCTGCGATGACGAGCTGGCGCTCGCTTCTGTTACTATGTGAATTTATGGAGCTGTTGTCACACGCTTTGTTAGAGGAAATATATGGTGGTTCTGTCATAGGGACTGGACACCTATAATTCTCGTTTTCTTTGCCTGCTCATAAATCCCTGCTGCTCAGCTGCACTGTTATTATACTCGGGTTGCTGCTATAATCCCATCGCTGGAGCAAGGCTATCGCAGCGCCTTGCAGGGGAAGCGCTGAGTCACCAGTATCGCTCCAGTGGAGATGAAATGCTGCACAGGGCTGGTGATTGCCTGCGTTGCAAAGGAGATTCACGCGCGTACATCTGCTTCAGGGGCATGCCGAAAAATAGCTCACAGGTGGATGCTGAAAGGCACTGGGTGCCTTGGAAATGCCACTTGTTTGTGTGGGTTTTGCCATCTTGGATAATGTTTCATGGGTTTTGGTGCCTGACTGGCACCAAAGCAAAGGGACAAGCTTTGCCTTTCGGTGTCTCCGTTAAGACCCTGCCCTTTCTTCCCACCTCCCTGCTTTTTGCTCAGGTCAATGCACCGGCTACGCAAGACTTGGTTGTACTCCATTTGTGTGCATAAAGCCTTGCCTTGCCCTGCAGGCCTCCAATGGCCAGCACTTGAGAAGTGCAAAGTCTTTTGTTGCTCAGACATCTTCAGTCTAGCTGGGCTCAGGATCAGTTTGATCGTGCTGGCTGCCCTCTCAGACCCACACCTTTGCTGCGGCACTGCTTTTGTCTAACGCCGGAGCTGCTCTGTGCACGGTGGCTGCCGCTGCCTCTCGCGCACCAGCTTTGCTTTCACAGTCAGTCCCTCCTTTCTGCTCCTCCAGCCTCCAAACCCCTTTCGTCTCGCCCTGCCACGTGCTGCAGCCAGCCTTCATTCATCTTCTCCTCTCTGCCTGTGGAAATGCCCTTTTGAAACCTGCCGTCAGCCTCATCCAAATCGCTCTTTGAGGACCCCCTTTGCAGCGGGGCATGTTTTTGCTGCATCTCATGTGGCAGCAGGCGTCTCACCTTGCCCTGTGCCGACCCACACCATGCCAGCAGCAACCGCTGCTCTGCTGCCTGACCTCCGGGAAATTACTGCTCTCCCCTGTGCCTCTGTTTCTCTTTCTGGCTTTCATCTGTCTTTTTCGCTCAGGCCGGAGGCTGCTGTGTGTGACAAGCCTGACGGTACTGTGGCAGCCTGGTCTCAGGTGGGAACACTGCCGTAACGCAGACAATAACTGCAGCGCTGTAAGCCGTGTCCCCGCTATAAGCCGTGTCCCCGCTGTAAGCCGTGTCCCTGCTCTGCCCCTCGTCCACACAAACTGCAGTCTGGCCTGTCTCTCATGTCCACTGTTTGGAGAGAAATGAGCCCTCCCAGCGAGAAGGTTTGGTTTGTGTGGCCTCTCCCGCACCTTTGCGGGAACAGTAAAGACTAAAACGTGGCTGTGTTTATTCCAGCAACAGGGGTCTCAGCCCCATGTTGGAGACAAGGGGGTAAGCTGTGGCTACATCCATCCGTGCCCCTGCCAGCAGCCCAGGGGCCACCAGGAGAAGCAGCTGGGGGTTGGGACAGCAGTGGGATGCTCCTGGGCGGGCTCCCGTCGCTCCAGGCTCCCTCCAGGTTCCTGGGGAGCTACCGAACGTCTGTGACTCATCCCTACAGCTTTCAGGGGGCCAGCCTAAAGGAAAGGCATACCCCATAGAAGTGGAAAGTCCTGATGGCAGAGGACGACCACAATAGTTGTAGCTCTCAGGAACAATGCTGTATTCTCGAGTGGCTCCTGCAGGGACATGATCCATGGCCTATTCACCACCACGAGGTCCCCTAGGACCAAACCCCTGCTCCAGCCATGCACTGAGATGCCACGCAGCTTTGTCAGGCATTGAGTGTCCCCTCACCCCCTGAGGGGCTCAGGGATGTCCCCCATCTGTACTGTAAGCAGAGCATGGGGAGAGGGGATGGAAACACGGAGTCTCTCTCCTCTTCCCCCAGCACCGTGTGTCAGCCTGCCTCGTTGGAAAGGGGTCTATTGATCAAGATCCATTGCCAGTTATTTCCTGAAGAAGCAAGCAGCGATTGAAGCAAGGTTTGTGCCTCTCATACATACTTTCCTCCCTGAGGCAGTGCACTTATCTCCTGCTCCACCATCAGAACAAGAGGGAAGGGCATAAGCCAGCCCAAGGCTATCATTGTTTTCTAAAAGGCAGAGTGACGGAGATGGCCAATGACGGGCACCAACTGGAGGAGCTTAATCCTTGCTTATCCCATTTTGACAATAAAATTACACGTTTTGATAACAAAAGCTTCCACCTGGAGAGCTCAATGAAAAGCACAGGGAGGTGTTGGTTCTAGGCAGGAATTTGTTCTACCATTCTGCTCCTCTGGAGCTTTCATAGGCAGGTTTCTTTGCTACCACAACAGAAAGAACACCTCTTTCATAATGAATTGCCTTCAACTACCATGAGCCAAGCTTAGGGGTTTTTTTGTTTTTGTTTTTTAAATGTGGGAGCATAGAAAATTAAATCTCTGTCGGATTTTTTTAAGCAATTATTTTAAGCACTGTGAATAAACAAGGAGTGCCTGACAAACACCTGTTATTTTTCCCATCGTCAGTTTGGCTGCTGCTGAACAGTAAGAAATGCTGCTCTTTATAGGATCAAGTGTGTTTATCTGGCAGAGAAGAATAGGGTTTGTTTTCACCATGGAATAATGCACTGGCTGCCGTATAAAGTGCAGCACCAACTTTTATCGAATAGGAGGCATGTGTTCCCTGGCTTCCTCCTGGTTGCTGACAGATTGGCGAGACTCAGTTGCTTCCATCCCAGAACAGGCACTTCAGATGTGGGCAGAAGGAACTGGGGCCATTTCATGACCCACCTCTCGAGACTTCTGGGTTTGCTGGGAATATGGAGCTGAGCTGGAGTACAAGAATTGGTTCAGATCTGGCCCTGAGCCTTCTTCTGAAGAAATCAGGGGGTGCCAAGTCTGGGCTTCTGAACTGCAGTAGGAGTAAGGTCTATCTCAAAGTCCATATTCCCAACAAGCACTGAAAAGGGGAGGGCTGGAAACAGTTCTGGGAGGTTCTCATGATCAACTGCTTCCTCCTTACCCCTTTTCCCCATCTCCCTCCCTGGATGCTGCAGGCTGGCAGTACCATGGGGACAGGGTGAAGGGGGTGCTGCTTATACAGTAGCATCCAGCACACAGGCAGAACAGTGTGGGGACCTGGGGCAGAGGGATTACAGAAGCAGTTGGCTGACTGAGCTGACCTGATTGAGCTGATGCTTCCTTCTTTTCCAGCCTTAACCTTTGCTGAAGGTTGTCGTGTCCTCTCGCCCGTCCTCCCTCTGGGTGGGGGGACCCTACAGAGCAGCTGAGCGGGTGCCCCATGCGCATGGCACGGCCTCAGGGAAGGGAAAGAAGAGGTCAGAAATGGCTGGGACTCCATGGCAGATGAGACAAGACACAGCAGCTGACAGCAGTGGATTTGCAGCATGGACTTGGTATTGCAGGTCAGGCTTGAGGTAACCTGACCAGTGACTGTTCCACAGAGACAGTCAAGACCCTTTGTCCTCCTTCCCTCAGGTAGCAACCAACCACCAGCATTATTTTTCAAGTGCATGTCTCAAGACAGCAAGGCTCTCTAACGAGCTAAGACAACCATCACATTAGCCCCTAGCAGGGATGATTTTAGCAGGGACACTTGCAAAGCTCAATTATAGCCAGCCAGCCAGCAAGTGCTCTGCCTCCTGGGTTTTGCTAGTTGTTGGTATGGGAGGAGGTTTTTTTCTAAATTTTCTTGCTTCTCAAGAGTTTCCCATAAACCAGGGCACATTTTGAAGCTCTGTTAAAGCCCAGAAGGAGAGTGCAGGAGAGAGGTGAAGGGGCACCAGGATTTTGACATGCCTGAGGGACGGGATGCCATCCAGAGGGACCTGGACAAGCTCAAGAACTGGGCCCACGTGAACCTCATGAGGTTCAACAAGGCCAAGTGCAAGGTCCTGCACCTGGGTCGGGGTGACCCCCAGTATCAATACAGGCTGGGGGATGAAGGGATTGAGAGCAGCCCTGCCGAGAAGGACTTGGGGGTACTGGTGGATGAAAAGCTGGACATGAGCCAGCAATGGGCGCTCGCAGCCCAGAAGGCCAATCGTATCCTGGGCTGCATCCAAAGCAGCGTGGCCAGC
Organism: Aptenodytes patagonicus; assembly: GCF_965638725.1. Lineage (NCBI taxonomy): Eukaryota > Metazoa > Chordata > Aves > Sphenisciformes > Spheniscidae > Aptenodytes > Aptenodytes patagonicus. The sequence continues at coordinate 11,803,594 of NC_134954.1, read as the reverse complement.
AGGTCGAGGGAGGGGATTCTGCCCCTCTGCTCTGCTCTGGGGAGACCCCACCTGGAGTACCACGTCCAGCTCTGGAGCCCTCAGCATAAAAAAGACATGGACCTGTTGGAGCGGGTCCAGAAGAGGGCCACAGAAATGATCAGGGGGATGGAACACCTCTCCTGTGAAGAAAGGCTGAGAGAGTTGGGGTTGTTCAGCCTGGAGAAGAGAAGGCTCCAGGGAGACCTTATTATAGCCTTTCAGTACTTAAAGGGGGCTTATAAAAAAGATGGGGACAAACTTCTTAGCAGGGCCTGTTGCGACAGGACAAGGGGTAATGGCTTTAAACTAAAAGAGGGTAGATTTAGACTAGATATAAGGAAGAAAATTTTTACAATGAGGGTGGTGAAGCACTGGCACAGGTTGCCCAGAGAGGTGGTGGATGCCCCGTCCCTGGAAACATTGAAGGTCAGGTTGGACGGGGCTCTGAGCAACCTGATCTAGTTGAAGGTGTTCCTGCCCACAGCAGGGGGGTTGGACTAGATGGCCTTTAAAGGTCCCTTCCAACCCAAACTATTCTATAATTCTAATTCACTCCTGTTGGTGCTTGTGTTTTTGAGCAGTTCAGATGTCCACATGGGTGGTTTTCCCCCTTCTCCAACCGGTCTGTTACTGGTTCTGCAGTGGACCTCTGCTCTGCCATTTGCGGTGCCCTGAGCAGGACGTGGTGCAGGGACAGGAGGGGAGGAGGATGCTACACACGAGGCAGAACAGAGGTTTGCACACCAGACTTGCTGGCTTAGCAAAGCACTGCAAGTCAAGCAAAGCTGCCTGGGATCTGAAGAACTTTGAGGGAAGCAAAGAAACTGCACCAGTTTTATTCCTGCTGCCACCCTTTAAAAGTCTCTAGCTGTGAGCACATAGGCAGCCAGTCTGCATTGCTCATTCTGAGCTCCTGCATGGCGAATGGGGACAGCAGGAACCTTTGCCAACTGTTGGCTAGTGGCAGAAAGGATGTTTTTAGTGGTTAAAGCGTAAGACAGGTAGCAGAGACCAGGCTTCCATCCTGGGCGTTGTTACCAGTAAACTCTGCATGAACAAACCCCTCAGGCCAAAATTTTCATCGCCCTGCCCTTCTGAAAATCAGGCCACGAGTTGCGTAAATATGGGTGTAGGTACCTAGCAGTAGGCAGCCAAGTTGGAACATTTGGCTTTAATCCCTGTGCCTGAGTTACCTCATTTATAAAATGGGGATAATTCTCTGCTACCTCGAGGGATGCTCTGAAGCACAACTCTGTTGATGCTGGTAAAGCATGTCCCAGCTCGCTGGATAGTTATTATTCTACACTTGACAGAAATTGGATATGGCAGAGCTGAACAAGTGCTCTTAGTGTAGTTTTCTCTGTTGCCACTGGACAGCCTTTGAGTCACAATCCCATCACCCACTCCCCCACCCCCTGCAGTGAGTGGGGTGGTCCACTCCACAGAGTGGACTAGGTGCAGTTTTGGCATTGCCACAGGTCCATGTTGCAGCTTTAAAAAACCCAAGTGTCCCAATAGCTCTGCCCCTGCCTGTCACTGCTCTGGGGTACTCTGACTGGCAATAGGACATGCATCTTTCCCCCTGGGAAGGGAGATAAGACTTGCCAGGACCCTATGTAGGGTGACTTTGGAGGCTCCTCCTGTTAGGAACAAATTGTGTTTGTATCTTCTCAAGTTTATGCAGTTTGCTTTCTTGTAGCATGAACCCAGCATCTCTGCTGTGGGGCCAGCTGCATGTAGAAGCCAATTAAAAGAGCAAATTGATTCAGAATAGCTCTGGATTTAGACACTCTTCTTCCTGGATAAAAGGGTCTCTTCTTCTACTTAGCATGCGCTGTTGATAACAGGAAGCGTTCCATCAATTTCCCATATAGACAAATCCTTAATTCATCCCATGATTTCCACATCATTTTCATAGTCAGCAGCAAGACACTCACTCCAATAAAACTGTGCTCCATATTCTTTTTCCTCAGCACCCTGTCTCAGATGCTCCTATGAGAAACATAGACGATGCATCATTTCATGCTAAGAACCTATTTTTATATTTCAAAAACTCTAATGCAACAAGATTCTTATCTGCACAATGCTGGCAGAACAAATACCTCAAAATCTTGCACTTAGAGTCACTTCCCAATTTAAATCATAAGACGCAGACAATAAGACTTTTTAATTGAAAAGGAACTGGCTGCTTGGTTTTCATCTTCTGTCCTGTTGGAAACTGAAGTGTAGAGGAAATCTTGAGAAGCGTGTTATCCTAGGATTCCCTCTTTGGCCTCATCCTCAGGGTGAGGTGATTTAAGTTTGGGTGCCTATCTTCAATTACAGCTGCTCTGAGTTTCAACCCTCACCATAATGACAAATGAACCTCCATGCCCACCTTTGCACCCAACTGGTTTCATATCAGGCAGTTTCACTGCCCACACATTGGTTAGATAAAAGAGGACTCTTCGGCTCTTTTGCAATCCTCTCACCTCCTCAGAAACCTTCTGCAATCTGCATTGTCTTGAACAAAGGGTGAGCTAAAAGATGAGTGGGATACTTCATTATAACCTCTGGCTGTGCAATGAGTCACACCTGTGATTTTGAAATGCAAAATAATAAAGAGGGCAGTAGTGAGACTGAGCAGACAACCTGATAAAAAAAATACTGGGCAACTTGTCAACTTCAGCTGAGTAACCAAAGAATGACACTTTCTGCCAAGCACAGGCAAATGAAAGGCTCTCTTTGCTGCACTGTTGTCATGTTGTGGCCAACAGCAATGTCTAGTGGTTCAATAAAATGTAAACACCGACTATATTTTCTAGAGTCAACTTCTCTTTTTGTCCTCATGGAGAACGAAGGTTGGCATCGAGAAGTCTGAAGTAAGGAATGAGAGTTGGGACTTTTGGCTTTGTCTTATATTTGTGCCAACACAAAAATCTCTATGACTCAGTTTACCTAAATGTAGACGACTTTATAAATGGGGTTTAGAAAAGTTTAATTACTGTTAGTCTGATTCTCAGAGGGAAGGCACTGATAAATTTTCTTTAAGTTTATTTATTTATCATCATATACAGTCATTTCACTGCAGCTGTCAAACTAACTGTCAAACTCTTTTCTTAATTTACTTCATTTGCTCAGTGGTACAAGACTGTGCGGTGTGGGGCAGGCTCGCTACGCTGAGCCAAGTCAGTGTACACAATGCCACAAGCCATAATGCAACGTATTGCCAACGACTTGGGACGCAACTCCATGAACTAGCTTTGCAGAAGAAGGAACAGCAAAATGCCATCCTCCCACCATCATCTGGGTTCAACAACAGTTTAATGCCCTTTACATGGTGATGCCTTTTTCATAAAAGAAAAAAAGAAAAAAAACAGAATCGGAATTCGGGTAGGAAACAATGCCCTTCCCCATGAAAAGAACAAAAAAAGGAAAAGATTTGTCACCGACATGTCTTCTCCTTTGGGTGATTATATGAATAGGTATTTGCTACCAGGAAAGCCAGGCTCCTCTGTTCTGGGCAAAGAGCTCGCTCTCTTTGTCCGTGAGGGGGAGGAATGCTCTCGGTGTTTCTTCGGAGAAAGGTGGGGCTGCAGCTGTGTAACTGAGATGTTCACGTGGAGGTTTGGCATGACCCAAAATTGTCATCAGGACAAAAACATCCCCAGACAAAACAGAAAACTTCTCAATGGAGTAAAATTCCTACTGAAATCATATACAGAAAGCTACTTTCAGTAGCAAGATGGGAAAGCTGCTACCACAATCACAAGATTCTGGTCTTAGGAGTGAAATATAAAGTTTAAAAACCTGCAGATTTTTTCTCTTTTCTTATCATTCCAATAAATATTGTGCTAGGGAATGGACATTCTGGTATGAGAGCCACTGTGTTGCTTGTAACTGGGCAAACTACAGGGTATTTTACTCCTTGGATGCTCTAAGCAGGATTTCTTGGCTTTTGAGCATTGCTGATACAAAACAAAGCACTGGAGTTTTCACCCATCACAATTGCACATTTAGCTTCATGATGTGACATCTTGGCTGAGCCTGTGTATACTATAATGTCTGAAATAACAACATTTCCAGCCGATGGGACAGCAGTGGTTGAACTGCCAAGGACGTACCCATTTGGACCAGCTGTGAGCTGGAGGACAGTTCATGGGAGTGGATGGGTGATTTCCTTGCGCGTACAAGCACCTCTGACCCAATCAGCACTATTCCACTGGTCATTTTTCTGTCTTCAGTTTCAGAGTTTGTTAGTATTTGGCTTGCTGGGCACTGGATACTGCCATGACAGAGACAGATCTAGATTGCATCTAGCTGGCAAGTGGAACATGCCATTTTTAGCAGGAAGTATATCTTTTTATATTGCAACAAGATAATCGATGTATTACAGTAGATCAGCACTCTCTTGAGGGATTTGAGGCCATAGAGCAGGCTGTACCCCAGTGTCATTCACAACCTCATGTTCATATTACATCCTGCAATAGTATATGCCTGTGTCTATATTTTATAAAAACAGCTCCAAGTCAGCATGCCAAATTGTTCTTGAAGCAAGTCAATCTGGCACTCAGCAAGGAAAGAGCTCAGGCCATCTTCTTGGCCATACAATGGTGATGGAAATGTGAACAGGATAGATGGTGGTTGCTATATCAGATACCTGGCACTGCCAAGCCTTGACTCTGCTCTGTCATTTTACCCAGTGAAAACCCTAAGAGTAGTTCTGAACCCTGCCTGGATGATCACCCCTACCTCCCCAAGCATGTACATGGATTTAATCCAGTGGGACCTAGAAAAGCCTATCAGACACATGTCCATAGTGAACAACCCCGCAGAAGGTGTCACGGCTACTATTGCAACCTGTTATCTTTAACTCCTCAAACTGAATGACCACATACTTATTTACAACCAGGGGCACCCATCAGCATGAGCAAAGAGAGACTTGAATTCATACTCTTACCTATGCAGTGAGACATCTCTGTTTCTCCACTGCTGCTGCCTGCCAGGGAATGCATAGATAAAGCAAGATGCTACCTTCTGTCACCAAGGACAATGTGCTCTTATTAGTCAATAGCTGTTGGCAAGCCCTGGAGGCTGGACATGCTTCTCATTTCAGCAACCTGGAGTGAACGTGGAAAGTACCTGGCTACTGTGGCAACAAGGGCTATAAACAAATAGAGACCCAACTGGGAGTTGCTGCAGCAATCCTGCACATAGCACAGGAGTTTATATGAGATACAAAGCAAGGCACCTCCTGTTACTAAGGAAAACTCAAGCCACCATTTGTCCCTGCATGGTTCTGTTTCCAGTGCCAACACACCCAGTCAAGAGACAGTTTGGGATGGAGGATTCACTGGGCCTGATGCAATGTTCTCACCGTGGGATCAGATTAGTCCTAACCCAGGATCTTATGCAAATCCAAGGCTGAAGGAAGCTGGAGAATGAACTAAGAGAAAATCCCCATGATCAAGGTTGCTGATAAAAGCAACTGCCTCCAGCCGGCGAGCAGCACCGCCCACAGCCTGGTTTCTGGCATGCCAGGCTGGGCAGAGGCTCAGGTGGCTAATGACAGTCCAGCACAGTGAATGCGCCCATCGGGTAACAGCATAACAGGATGTTGTCCCATCCCACGCGCAGAACAGCTCCATCTGAGCAAGCAGGAGGCCATGCCAAAAACGTGGACAGATGCAAACACCTATTACACACCACACGCGGGGAGTCCTGGGGCAGCCATACTAATCTCTCAGCTGTAATGGCTGTGTGGAGTGGCTGAGTGTAGGCACCATGCAACCCTCCATTTTCCTGGGCTTGCTAGATATCCTCTGTTCAGTGCATTATGCATCTACTTTCTAGCGTGGACAAGATTTGGGAGTTAAGAGGGTGTCCAGGGTGACTGTGTCTCCTACCTGCTTACAGACACTCTGCTCACAGAGTGATTGTTGTGGCGTCCCTTTAGTGAGAAGGCATCTACTGTAGTTATCCTAAGTATTAGGAATGGAACCAGGTCCCACAATTTGTTTCACACGAGCTGATAAAAGCCATCCAAATGGCAGCATCTTCTCTCCCCTGCACTCAAGGCACAGGGTACACGCTGCAGAGGGTGCACATAGAAGTAGAAAGCACTGCAATTGCAGAAACAACTCCTACTGAACATTGTGATCCCTGATAATTAGTCTTCCTGACTTTCCCCAATGCCTTATAGATGCTTGATGGCTGCTCAGCAAAGCCAACTGCATGTCCTACCTGCACAAGACTCTTGGTATCTGGTATCAAGGTGACCAAGACTGACTTGCAGGTTCTGTCACTTACCATTCCCAAGAACTTTCTCCCAAAGGGCGTCAAGACACAGGGCTGTAATGGCAGGTATTTCGCCCAGTTAAGCAAGTGAACAGCGCTATGCTGCTGGTTGACATTGAGAGCACAGCAGAGCAAGACAGATTGGAGCAAGATGTTGCAACCTTGTTTATGTTGGCAATGGGGTTGCGAAAAAGCCCTAAGAGAAAGTAACAAACAAAGGGTGTGTCTTGAAAGGAGGCTGAGTTCAGAAACCTTTGCACAATGTCTAGGCAACACGTGCAAGAGCCAGGTGATTCAGAGCTGCCTTTCTTACGCTCTTGTGACCTAAATCCTCCAACAAAAGGGACTAGTCCATGCAAATACGACAAGAGCCTCCTGGCCTCTGGACCTGGTGTTTCCAGGAAGAGCTCTTCCTCCTGGCCCTGTTGTACAGAATTGCATACTTAGGTGCAGCGTGGTGTGTTTTTAGGGTTGTGTTTCAAGCCTCAGGGATTGTCTAAGACCAGATTTGGCAGTAGTGGCCCAGTATTTTAATCTTTGTGTGACTGGATTCCTTCTAACATAAAGCTGCTCTTTACATTGCCTCTTGTAAGTTGACCCTTGTATGAATATTTTAGATTCTTTCCATTTGTTTTTTGCCAAAATAGGAAACAGCTTTTGTTTGCTTGGGGGAGCAGAGGGTTAATACTCCATGCTGAGTGTGATGCTTTAAGAAGTCTTCTCTCAGCTCCAGGCCTCTAGAAGAGCGCAGGAGGCAGAATCAGCAGTACCTGTTGGTTACAGGGAAAATGTACTTTGCAACTTCTTTTGGAGCTCCAGGAGCTAAGTGCAGGTGTCCCCCGGTCCTTCATTTCAACCCACAATATTACTTACTCTTCCACCTGCTGAGAGAGCTCCTCCATAGCACAGTGCTATGTCACTTCACAGAAAAATTTTCTGAGCCCATGTTATTTCCTGGGAGGAGTGTTCATGAGATGACCATGATTTTTTTAATCCCTTTGGGGATCTCTTGAGAGGTCGGTCACAGTTTTCTACCATTATGGACAGACTTTCTCCCCATCTTGCATGGCCAAGAGGAGATCGCACAATGATGCTGACTCAGCGCTACAGAGAGGGGTTGTGTCATGAGGCACTGATGAGGTGAGATGATGCAGTGATGTCATGAGGGTGGAATCTGCATATCCTGATGGAATAAACGGATGAACGCCAAGCTGAGCTCCTCCATCATCTACTGCGTTCTTAGATCTTTTCACGGTCTTGTTTGTGGTTCAACCTTTTGAGACACCTGGTATTTGTCTGTTTTTCCCCACTACTGAATCATGCTCTCATTTGCGCATTATTCCTTGCCTGAGTTTCCACAATCAGTGTCTAGACAGGTATCGCTGCTCTGCAAGGAAGACAGGTGGAAAAGCACATTTTTACTCCTGAGGATCTCAGAAGCTTTTCTAAGAGGCAGAAAGTACGCTCTCTTCTTTGAACAACATGCAGACTATCTAAAATCAGACCATGGCATGGGCAGAGATAGGAACACAGTGTGTAGGAAATACAATATTCAGGTAGGGCGACCAATGCAGCGCTTGACTCTGTCTTAGTCTCTGTAAATCAGCCAGATGTCTCGCAGGCAGAAGAGCACAAATAAGGTCTCCAGAAAGCACTCAAATACAGCAAAAGAAACTTTATGAATCAGCTTGGTGTGTATTGAGGTCAGCGAGGAGGAAGGCAGAAGGACATTAACATGAGAAGAGTCATTTATTAAAACACTGCAGCTCTGAGAAAGAAGAGTATGAATTGTTGATTTTGGAGATCATGTGCAACAACTGCCAGACAGGGGACTTCCCTTCTTCTCTCCTGGAGTATGACCTCCACTCATACATTAGCTGTTCTGTTTTATATCTATCTATATGCTGTAGCTCCCAAACCCTCACAGCTGAGTTCCTCTGCAATATTTTTATGTAATGCATTTATTTTAACAGCTTCCCTACATGGACTGTGTGCTGTTCTTTGGGGACAAGGCCATTTTTCAAAGTTAGTGCTGCAGAGACAATAAAAAAGAGTTAAAACAGATTAGAGTTTTGACTCACTATATATCAGGGAAATCTTACTGGAAACCTCAGACAGATGCACAGTAAAAAGGCTAAGCATGCTGCTTCTGTGATATATTTGCCTGAAATTGCTAGAAGACTCATCTAACTTTTCCCTGTTTGCACTTCAGAAACAGATTGCTTCACTTCTTGATCCAAAGTTTGAGCAGTTCATGCTTGAAAAACTGCAAACCAAGGGGCATTGGCTGATAGTCATGTAATGGTGCTGCTTTTTTTTTGCTTTTTTTTTTTTTTAGTGTATTTTGACAGCACATAAATCATTGTAGCTCTGCTCCCAAGATTTTAAGGCAAAGTCTTGCAATATGAGGACAGAACATCAGCTGAGCCATGGTAACTATCACTGTCAGCTTAGCTGACAATAAAAGGAGGTTAAGCTAAATTGCATAGACTGCAAGCCTATGCACTGCAGAGTCACGCTGGTTTTGTTTATTACGGACTAAGAGGGAGCACATGGAGAGTTACCACAGCTCAGCTAATATATGGTAAGTTGTTAAGCTTGTAAGTCTTGAGTCCCTATTTTCTAATTTAGACCTGACACAGGAAATGGAAGACAATAATTAATGAGTGGAAGAGGAGATATGGCTTTACAATAGAGAGAGATGGTGAGATAACCTTATTACATATTTCATTGGATCTTTTACCAAACAGATGATAGACTCATTATAAAGGGTGCACAGAACAAAGGGAACATTGACATTTAAAGAGATTCTGCTCCGGAAAGCAGCCACAGAATTGGCATGATGGGTTTCCGTGACTTTTGTGTTTGGTTTTCGGGTGAAGGAACAGCTTTGTGTCTATTAGACCTGCAAACTTGCAATGTGGGAGTTTTATACTGATTTTGAGTCCGATGAGATTTTGGTCTTGAAGTACGTTTCTGTTTCTTTCCCCCCTCTCTTTTTTTCCTTTTTTTTTTCTTTTCCCTCTTTTTTTTCCATGAAGGCCAGGTAGCAGCAGCTTTTCCTCCATTGTTTTCTTTGTTTTGTTTTTCTCATTTGTTCACAGGGTAGGGCTGTTTTTCCGGCTATATTGTTGCTGCTTCAAAGCTGCCTACACACAAGCTTACCTCAGCTTACTTCAACCAGTGTGAACTTTTGCATTTGGTGCTCTTTATCAGCTGTAGAATGTCTTATTCTCATTCATTTAAAAAACTTTTCTAACCAACCAGAGCTGAAAAAACAGCTCTACTGATACTTAAATAAGAGGGTCTGCACAGCCTTCTGCCCCAATTTAGTTAAAACTTCTTAAAGCTGCACTCTTTTAAATTAGTGTCATTTGATATGCACGGGATATGTTGGAAATACCATGCTGGGCTTGTACAACCTATTGTTATATCCTCAGTGAGATATAGTAAAAGCCTCTGCTTTCAGTGAGGCTGGAAAATAAGAATTTAAATGCTTGTAAGCTCGAAGTATGTAAGTGCACTGGTGGAATCGAAGCAGCGACAATATTAGAATAAGTACACGGGGTGAGACAAAACCGCACCTGGCTCAGTGTCACATCTCCAGATGTATTTCCTTACCCTGTCTCTCTGGCAGAGCACCCTCGGCAGACTCCACGGCTCCCTGGGTGTCTTCAGGAACGCTGGGTGCTGCCTGGGTGCATTTGGGATCACTTGGAACGCGATGCATTTTAAGCTAGCTTAGGTCACACATAAAAACCTGTAGGTAACACCCGAACAAAAGGCTGCAGTGAGGCCATTTTTCTCTTTCTGAAATGACATTTCTCAGAATTTAGGTTCAAAGGAAATTGCAACTTTCCGGTTTGATTCAGGAAAACATGAAATGTCAGATTTTTCTGTGGAACAGAGATTTCGGCGTTCATTCAGCTCAGCCAGCAGGTGAGGAGAAGCTTAACAGTAGCACATGGAGTTAGTGGCCACCACAGTAATCCCTTGAGCAAAGAGCACATGAGGCTGGAAAGCTCTGAAAGGGAAGTCAGAATGACCCTAACAGAAAACCTTTCCTAAAGGAAACCACATCTGTTCGAGCTGGCATGCAGGACTGTTCTCAGGAGGAGCGAGATGCAAAGTTCAAGGGAACTGCCTGCGAAGACACACCGTGACTGCACTGGGGTTATATAATGAGCCTCAGCGCGAGGAAGCTCTTTGTTCTATTTACAAATCCCTGTATTACTGACAAGGAAACTTCGGTGGCTGCCTTCCAAAGAAAACAATGAAGAAAGAAAAGTGGGTTTTTCTTTGTCTTGCAGCTCCCATAAATCCCCTCCCATTCTGAAATGTGATTTTTAAAAATTTCCCTCCCCCCATGCGTAACCCCATTGCACATTTTAGAAGTATAATTACAAAGCAATCAAACGTGGGAGCAGTAACGAAGAGTGCATCAAGGAACCCTGAGCCTATTTGTTTGAAAACTCCACGGGTGCTGGTTACAGCTTTGAAACACCAAGGTTATTGTGTCTGAAGAATATTGTTTCAGCCATGAAGAGGTCAAATACCAGAGAACATTCTTGGATATTAAGTGAGATTTAAGTCAGACTTGTTCCTCAAAGACGACCTTCCGCTAAAGAGGCTTATAAACCAGCTTCTCTGATACAAAAGCCCCCAAACCCTGAGAAAGCTCAGGGTGAGACTGGAACACCAAGGGAGAGGATAGAGCAGAGGTCGGAAAATCATGAATAATGCAGAGAAAAGGAATAGGGAATGATTAATCACTGTTTGCTATAGCACAAGAACACTGATTTTCATTTTAAACAAAAAATCACAATCATTTTTCTGTGCAGCAACAGGCTCTCATTAAAGAGACTTCACTAAGCCAATCTCTGGGACTCTGCCTCTACCACTCAGACACTTTTCTCTACTCCTCAGTAAATATTTAGACTGAATGGTGTAGAGCTGTAATGTCCTCTGGGAATTAACCCTTGGTACCTGTTACTAAATCCATTCTGTGTATTTACTGGTGAATAATTTGACTGCAGCCTAAAACTGAGCTGCAGTTCTTACGTTGTTCTTGCTATTCAATGAAAAATTTATTCTGTGAGATCTGCATCTTCATCTTTAGCTATTAACAAGTTCGCATTTAATTTCCTAGGTATTTTGGGTAAAAATGCATGCATTTGGTACAAGCACAATACAAAGAACTATGAGGTAGGGATAGTCCTTCTGAGTCTTGTTCAAACTCAATTTCAGACATCAGGAGTCCTTTATCTTGGCTCTCTATCTAGGAAAATATTTACCCATTATAATGATCTAATCACAGGAAGGGGCCAGGGCCCTATTTTTCTCGTTTGCCTGCCTGTCTCATCGTGGGGTGAGGCTTGATGCAGGGCGTGTATCAGTCCCAGATCCTCGTGCAGAGCTTGCAGTTGGTGTTCAACGCCAACAGTGTCAACTGGTGCAATGCTCTGGGTGGCCATGAGAGAGTCCTGGTGCTTTCAAACGCTTCCTTGTGACATTCAGCTTCTCCATCAGTGCCTTGCTACCACACGTGCAGAATGGCCACCTCATCTAGACATCTCCGGAGCAGCGCCAACGTGGCTAAAGCAAGGCCAAGTAGCTTGTTGTTCCTACCTGAAGGTAAAGAATGAGTGAAAGGTCTTAATTGGAAGGCGCTGGAACCCGTCTGTTTAGGACAAAGGCAGAGCAGGACTGAGCCCAGAAGTCTTGGACGTTCAAAGAGTTGAGCTGGCTGGTTCTGCTGTGTTCCCACAAGTGAAGGTGCAAGCTGATCTCTCTGATTGTAATAAGATAGGGTGGGAACGGTTATATTCTTAGGTTGCTTGTTGCCTTAAACCCTCCTTCTCTGTAATGCTAAATAAAACAAATCCTTCAAGGATATAGGTCATTATCCCTGGTCAGCTGCCCAAAGGGAGGGAACGGATGGTGGTAAACAGCTGACACATGGCTATAGCCAGATTTTGATTTAATAATGGAGAAAAGTGGCATTTTTCAGCCTACGCTCGGGAAGGGTGAGATGCTGAACACGTGAGATGGGCGTCCAAAGTTCTGCAAATGCTGGAACCATGTGGTTGAAACGTAGACAGGATAATGCAAATACCAACTGAAAACACTTTTTCCCCCCCCTGCTGTAGGTGTGGGCCTGAAAAATACAGGTGACACCAAACTGTCAGCTTTCCGTAAGTTTTGAAGCCATTTGACCCTTTCTAAAAGCTCTGTGAAGAACAGGTATTTGTAAGCGTATTGCTTCATATTCACAAGCTCAGTCCGGAGTGCCAGCCCTTGTTTGGACCGTTACCACGCTCCTGCAGCTGTGGTGGCTGTGGTGGGTCTATAGCATCAAACAAGTAATTGAAGTAGATGTGTCCTGCAAGAGGGGCAAGGATACACATAGGTGGCTCTGACATCTTATGCACTTTGCCAAGGCACCAGCGAGATCCTAAGGTTTCTCCAGTGCAGCCATCTCGTAATATCTGTGCACAAGCTCAATGTTCTCAGGTTATTATGCTGAAGGTGGGGTGAAGATGATGCTCCCCATGCACATTTACTCTCAAATTGTCTGCTAGGTTAGAGGCGAGCAATTTGGAAGAGATTTATGAGCAATCTGGTTTAGCTCTCTGTAGGCATTCCTCTCCAGCCGCAAGCAGCTCATGAGCAGCTCGAGCCCAGCTCCAGTGGCAGGGATCTGTCACCTCACTGGCAGCAGGGCTTGGCTGGCTCCTCGGCGATACAAATTCCCAATGGCGTGAGGAAATGTGCATGCGGGGGTGGCTGAGCCCAGGGCTGCTGGGGTGCCCTGCATCGCCTGTGTGTCCCACAGGAGCAGACGGAGCAACCCATGGGCAGAGATGCTGATGGTCAAGGTCAAACACATGGGTTGTAACAGGCCTGTAAAAATTCTTGATTCAGTCTATACTTACGTGCTATAAGGTATACGGAGCTCTTAGGGTAACTAAGGGAGGTAGTGAGTCCATCACTTCATTATCCGAGTGTACTCTCCCAGAGGCTGGGAGGGGCTGTTGTCTCTTTATAGATAGTGCACTGAGGCACAAAGCTCCAGAATCACTGGGGAGGAACATGTTGGATAAATGTTTCTCATTAGAAAATGTTTATTTGTCAGACATGATTCCTTTCATGTTGTGTGTGTGGGAGTGTATCCATTTCAGCAAGACACTATAGGAAACGTTTTCTTGGAATTAGCATGGAATTTCTGGCCAAAATGGTCCTCCATCATGGCACAGTCATTCCTGGGGTGGCTGGGAGACTGCAGGTCAGGTCTTGGACCTGAGGCTGGCAAGATGGGGGAATTAAAGCAGTCAGAACGGTGCCCTGATCCTCAGTCGGTTCTGGCACTGTGATTTGTTTTTCATTGCATGCTTTTTGTCCTTTATTACAAGGGAGAAAAGTCCTCCAAAAATGTTGAGAACTCCTGTTTTTGTCGCAGTAGAGATGGGAAAGCTTCCAGACTCTCCAAGATATTGGCAAATGGTGGAAGCTGTTTCCAGTTTAGCTCAATCTGCAACTTTCCCAACGTCCCACAACTGCTCTGTTGCAGAGCAGGAGACTTAACCCCAGTTTCCTACAAAGAAAATGATGGTACACAGACTGCCTAATCATGTAGCTGAGAATGGGCAAAGCTGGCAGCCAAGGACTGGAGACTCGGCAGCCATGTCGTCTCCTTTTGACTTCATTGTCCTCTGTTTACAAGCTGGTCTGTCAAATTGGTCGCACCCCTCAATTCTCATCCCTTATACCATCTTAAACTCTTGCTTCTTCGAGGCTTTAAAATTTTTAGGACCTCTGTAGGAGACAGCTAGGGATTTCGAAGCACTCCATGGAAGACACCTCCTGAGCCAGCAAATCCAGACCTTTGCTATTGCACGGGGCACTATCTTATGGCACAGGATTTGGGCCTACCTCGTCCTCCTGGAATGTCCACCTTGTCTTTGGCATTAGCCAAACTGCACAGCTTTTGATTTCTTAAACCCTTCCCATCAATCCTGTAGTTCTTCCCTTAAGTCTGCCCAAAGTTCAGGGAAATGGAAATGTCCAGGGGCCAAGCAAAGAATTCAAGTTTTGTTCAGATGAAAACCATCAAGAGAAAGAGTGTACTACCTCTGAGCAGGGAGGCCAGAAGGTCACTGGCTTATTTTGCAGTCTTGTCAAACAACTCCCCTCTGATCTGTTGTTCACCACAGCTCAGACTGTTTTCATCCAGAATAGCTCTTCATATTTTAATTTTGGTTTCTTTTTTTTTCTTTTTTCTTTTTTGTGAATTATTTCTCTTATATTTCACCAGGGGAATCTAATTTTCTCTTCCCCTCCCTTCCTAATATTTCGGATCTCTCTTGCTGTCTCTGTACTACACCCATCTTCCCTGATTGCAGGAGTTACATGCGAAATTCACAGTTGGCATTTCTAGCTTGCAGAGATTATATTTATGTGGCTGTACACATTTTTACGTGCTGTAACTCTATTTACTTTAGAAGAAGAGCCCACAAGATTTATGAGTGAGGCAACATATTTAAAATATACATCTTGTAAATGTGTTAATGACTATATAGGCTATAGGAACCTGTGGGAATAAGAAGAGGCATTCTTTTAATAAACAATGGAGCGCATCCAGTTTTTCTTCCTACTTAAGTTATTTCCAGCACATTCACTAAAATGCTACCAGATTCAATAATATTTGTCTCTTTCTTGGCTTCTTACATATATAGCTTTCTTCCTTGACAACAAGTCCAAGATTTTTTGGAGCCAAAGCAGGAATGATGATGTGTTTTTGTTGTTGTTGTTCTTCTAACCAGCTGTCTCTGCTCATCTTGCTGTCACTAGGAGAAGACATCTGCTTAGTACATTCAATATTTTTGCTTTGATTCTCAACAGGGAGGTCAGAGCCTATGCAAAAATGCCCCCTCAAATATTTGTTACCGCAAACACTTCTTTTAAGACTGGGGTACTCCTTTGTTTATTCAGCGTAGACTCCTTAAAGAATTTGACCAATTCCCTTCCTGGAAAACAAAGCACTCATGATTTCAATGCTAAAATCTGGACATGAGACATTCACCATTAGCCAGATACCATGCAAGATACCAGGTAATGTAAAATACAAAGTCTAGTGACTTCTGCTTTAATTATATCACATCATTCTGACGAGATACTATAAACCTGTTTTTTTTCCCCACTAAGCTGAGACTAAGAGAGTGAGGATTCTTAATGAAATTGTCAACTGCTTTACCAATTCTATTTGCTAATTAGATCAAATTTGATGAGAAAAATGGAGTAGTGCTAGTTATGGCTTGCCTGTGGCCACAGAGCTCCAGGCAGTTCTTTCTTCTAGGCACTAGCAACTCTCCTTCCTCATTAACCAAAGATCCAGTCTAGCAAAACACTTCAATCCTTAAATCCACCCCTGTTCAACAGAACGCTTAAACCTAAGCTAAAATCTCTCTGGGCTCAAACTGGATTTAAGTATGTCCTTAAAATTAAGTATGCTACACTGGTACATTGCTCAACTTTACTTTTCAGCATTGGGATTTAGGAGTTTTACAAAGCTTTACCATTCCTTCTGAGTCTTGCACAGGCAGCTACGGCCGGATGGTGGACGGAGCAGAGCAGGGAGCAGAGCCTGAAATAGGTGCACGGAGGTTTATACTTTCCTGAGCTACCCAAAACTCACCGTGGCCAACAGTAAAATGATACGGAATTATATATATAATATATATATAATATATATATTATATATAATCGCCAGGTAAAACGGAGCGTCTGGTAAACCACGTACAACTCAAAGATGTGTACAGAGATGCAGAGGGGTTTGATGATGGTCACTATGTCTGACATACTCATGGGAAGTTGGGGAGGTTGTTGGCAATTGTATTTCTCATCAGTGAAGATTCCCCCAGGGTTCTGGCCCAGACTCAATCACTGTCAGTCATCTGTTATTTACTAATGCCTGCCCAGTACGTGCCTTGCATTCCTGTCTGGATACAAACATACCTGCAAAATGGGGAATGACAAAGCTTGGC
Source organism: Aptenodytes patagonicus (assembly GCF_965638725.1). NCBI lineage: Eukaryota > Metazoa > Chordata > Aves > Sphenisciformes > Spheniscidae > Aptenodytes > Aptenodytes patagonicus. Next base: position 11,787,254 of record NC_134954.1, on the reverse strand, counting down.
CCACTGCTCTTCCTAGATTCCTTCCACCAGGCAGCAAGCATGCGTGTATCTCTAAATCAAGAACATGCACCCTGGTTGGAAATGAATTCAGGCTTGCAGATTGAATCTTTTCTCTCCTGTCTGCCTAGTATCCATGCTGGTGTTTCCTCATTCCTTCCCTTGTGCCACAGGAATGCTATTGCTGTGAGCTCAGATTTTGCATGGGCTTCCAAGAATACCCTCTGGAGACCAAAGGGTCAAGTGTGCCGCAGTGTGCGTCTTGATGGAAACTGGCGTCCTCATGGTGAGGTGGGTGAAAAGTGCTGCGGTTTGGGGCAGAGGAGTCTCCAGTTGATCTAAGGCTAATTGCAGCTGATCTTTGTCTGAAAATTAGGTGGCAACTCTCCCAAGAACACGTGCTTAGTGTGTTTTCCAGCCTCTCTGGCTTTTACCCATGGAAGGATTAGTTCACCAGGTGGGCAACTTTCCTGTTGTTCTGGAATTTGTTGCTAGTGAGGGAATACGTCAGATCTCCACAACTTCATCTGATTAAGAGTTGAATTACAGCAAAAATGACTTGGGTTAGTGATAAGGAAAGTTTTCCTAACTGTGAAGCTCTGGAATGGATCCTCTAGATATCCTTACGAGCAGGGTAGGTGAACCTCCGTCAGGTGTGGCTTAGGCAATGCTGCTCCTGCTTTACGGCCCGAGGGATGAATTCCCGTGGCTTCCCAAGGGCTCTTCCCTTCCTTTTTAGTTTTTGTGATTTTACATCTGAAATCTCACCAAAAAGCAGAGACCCAAACTCTGAAAAGCAGACACAGGGAGGTTAACTGACTGGTCTAAAGTCGTACAACACAGGAAAAGTAGGAACAGAGGCCAGGTTTCCAGGCTTCTAGTCATGCACCTTAACCACTAAAAAACTTCATTTCCTTGAATTAATGTTGGCCCAGGCTGACTCTTGTATTACTGCCTCCTGAGTGGCCTATGCAATGTCAGGCATTTCAGTCTTTTGCTGTTTAATTCATTTTGCTGCTATGGTGCAGGGTGCGGTAGATATTACCGAAGGAATGATTACACGTTGCCAGTATTTTTGATTCTTTCCAGGCAAAGAGCAGATTTTCACAGCCAGGCTCAACACCTTGAATTTTCTACTTTCATTTCCAAAGTGTATGATATTGGTCATGATAGGAAACTGAAAAAAATAGAAAATTCACACTGTGCTTGACAAGGCTGTGACCATTCTGGGCAGCGCGTTACAAGGGTAATGGGCTGCGAATCAAACTTCTGCTGCTGTGCTGCAGAGGATTAGTCACAGTTCATCTACCTGCAAAATGGAGGTAGTAGTAGTTACTATCTCACATTCTGGAGGCTCAAAGCTTAAAACTTTTGGGATCATTCAAAGGAGGCTGCTATGGATGTGCAAAGTATTCTCTCTTCTGTTAACACGACTGGAAAATTGCATAAGCTTGATGGATAAAGAAGCAATAATTGTTGGATACAGGACAAGGAAAATATTTGACCACTGGTTTTCTCTGAAATACGAAATGGAGAACACTTGTCCCTAATCCTGGGCCAAGCAGTTTCTTTTGGTTTTCAGATGCTTCCCCTAGATACCAGTTGACACAACACAAGGGTTGTTGCAGATTTGCAAGAAAGATTGAACAGAGAAGAAAAAAACCAGGCAACGATCCCCCTGTAAATCTGCTTCTCCGGAGCATTACAAATCAGGACTCCATCGAGAGCCCCACCACGCTGAGGTTGACAGGCATCAGTGCCAGGAAGTCCCTCATGATGACCACCTGACCCCTGCGGCAGAAAATACATTCGTGAGTTTTCCTCAGAGCGCGATGAAGAAGGAGCACGACCTTGCAGCCTGGTGGTCAAAGAGCTCAGCTGGAAGGAGACACTTGAACCGTAGGTTCTCCAGGGAGGGAACTGAACCCAGGTTTACAGGGCCTTGGGCAAAGGCTTTGGCTGCTCAGCTTGTGCTGGTGCTACAGTCTCATCCATCGGTGCTTTAGAAAGCAGCCATGCCCCGTCTTTCACAACAGGCCATGTTTGCAGAGTGCTATCGGCACTCTAGGTACACCTATGGCATGGGGCCCTGGTGACTCATGCACTATTCTGCTTTGGTTTTGGATCTCAGCAGGGTTTAAACACAGGGTAGGCGGCTAGGACAAGGCTAGGGTATTTCTAGTCATAGTCATAATGCTTAGAAAATGTCTGTGGCTGCGACTGACAGGCTCATGCGGATTTAGCTGCAGTGCTTCTAAGATAGCATCTGGCTCCAGCAGCCCTCTCCATCCCTTGGGAGGAATTTAGCACCCCTGGTACGGAGGGCCAGTGCAGGACACCAAATCAGCCACAGACAGAGGATTTGCACCGAGGACTGAATTCGGGATATGTCGTGGTTTCCCTGCTGCGGTGCCTGCCGAGGAAGGGGTGCCCGTCGGGGTGGGGTGGTATCTCCTGGGGTCTCCGATCCGCTAGAGCGCTCGGGTCAATATGGGAACATGCTTGCTTGCTTTAGACACTCTGTCAGCCAGGGAAGGGGGAGGGAGGCTGGATCACAACTCTCTGCTCCAGCTTCTGAAGTCTTTTAGGCACTTAATGTCCTTTTTTGGGTCCTTAATGTGCAAACTTTCCCTCCTGGGGCCGTCAAGCGGTGAGTGTGGACATTAAAGCTGGTAATGGGATAAGATCGTAAACGTCTTCTGAAAGCGCACAGCAGAGCCCTTTATTGTCAAAACGAAATACATTTAAAGTGCTCAAAAACTCATCCAGAAATCTCTTTCCAAATGAGTAAGGCTTGGCAACTCTCCCCTCCACAGCCTGAACACAACATAACCCTTCTGTCTTCCCCTCCTCTTCAGGGCAAATGCAGATACCCCACAGCTACTTAAAGGGTAACATTCCATTATAAAAATAATCACACTCAAAATCGAATTATTTCAATTGCAGTCCTTATAAATAGCCACAAAACAATCAAACAGAAAGCGATCAGAAAACACTTTCCCTTCCCCCTCTCCTTAGTATGCTCGACAGGTTTTGTTTTGAATCTCCCAGCAGGCAGCTCCTTTGTAGCTCCGAGCATCCTTTACCTCCCCCCACCTTTTTATGCGCCCCGGTTGGGGAAGAACAGAGAAAAAGTTGGTTGGAAAAGCACCAAAAAAATCATAGGGAGTCCTGGACAAAACTTCTCCGTGAGAGGTTGAATACTGCAAGCCAAGGTACGCATTTCTGGGCCTAACACCCCAGGTTACAGGGCAGGAGGATGACGCTGGCAGGGTCGGGGCTGCCTCCAGCCCCGTCGCCCCCCCCCCCGCCCCCCCCAAGGTACCGGTAGCTGCCGCCCCCCGCCGTGCGCGCAGCGCAGCCCCCTCCCCGCCGTGCGGCCGCCCCGGCCCCGGCCCCGGCCCCGGCCCCAGCCCTTACATGGACAAATCTGCCTGCAGGGAAAGGCAGGAATTTGGGCTCTTGACGTCAGCCCCGGGCAGAGCGCAGCAGCCCGGCGGGGCGGGAGGCAGCGGCCGCCGCTTTCGCTTTTTGTTTCGGGGGCGTCCCGCCGAGCTCGAGGCTACCGGCCCCCCCTTTACCTCCGCCCGAGGGGAGGTAAGGGCCGAGGGGGGCGCGGAGGGAGGGACGCAGGAGGCGGGAGCGCCGCGGCCGGGGGGACGCAGAGGGGCGCGGGAGGGGCTGGAAGGAACGGAGGGAGGGGTGCGGGAGGGGCCGGCCGGGGGGCCGCGGCGGGCCGCGGGATGGGGGCGCAGAAGCAGGGAGCGCGGGAGGGGCTGCCCGGGGGACGCGGCGGGGCAGGGGCGCGGAGCGCGGAAGGGGCCGGCGGGCGGAAGGGGCCGGCGGCGGGGCCGAGGGGCGGGCGCGGCGGGGCGGTCCCGGGCACCGCCGCGGCCCCGTCCCCGCCCCCGGCCCCACCTCCCCCCGCCGCCTCCTCCCGCCGCCGCTGCCGCCGCGCTCGCCTCCGCTGCCTCCTCCCCCCGAGGTATTGTTGCAGATAATAACTTGCCCCCTTCCTCTCTCCCCCCTCCGCCCGCCGAGGCAGCTGTGCAACAGCTGGAGCCCCCGGCCGGGGCGGGGAGCGCTGCCGGCCGTTCGGGGGGGGGCCGCGCCTGGCTCCTCCCTCCGCCCGGGGCGCCGAGGCCGCCGGGGGGGGCCGGCCCGGTGCGGTGCGAGCTCGGCCGCGGGGCGGGGGCAGCTCCCGGGTGTGGGGCGGGGGGAAACTTCCCCGGTACTTCAGCGGCTCCGCTGCACGCTCCCCTCTCCGCGCCGGGCGGGGGCTGCCCGCGGGCCGGGGTCCCCCCTGGGCGGCCGGGGCTCGGCGGCGCGGTGCTGCCGGCCGCAGGTGCACCTGGCCCGGGCGGGGGCCGCCTCCGCCCCCGCGGCCGCTGCAGCTGCAGCGCTGCCCCGCCGCCGCACCTTGCGCCGGCCGACCCCTCGGCCGGGGCTCGGTAGTAAGTAACAAGTTGAGTAAAGCCCTTGCAGCTTTTTATACGCCAGGGGAGGCCCACCCTTCCCCAGCAGGTAAGGACGTAAAAGTTTCCCACGCCCGTACGTCACCCTGGGCTTTTTCTTTAAGAATTTTTTTTTTTTCCTCCCCCTTCTCTTGCCCTCCCCTTTTGAACACGCAAATCTTATTCCTGCCATTGTTCAGGAGCACTCTCCACGCCCTGGGGCTGTGCTGGGGAGAAGGCAGTGCTCCGGAGTAGGAGGTGATGATGGAGAAACTTATGCCGTAATTGCTCTGGCTACTGTACCTCGAGGTGCAGTTTGGCCCCGTTGGTGAAACAAATGAGCGTTGGATTCTCCTGCTTAGTTTTGATTATTTTTTTGTTTGTTTGTTTTCTATGCCTGTACGAGTTGGCTTTTTGGCCCAGTTGTTTGGTTTTTGGGTTGGGTTCCTGTTTGGTATCTTTCTCTCTTGTAGGCGATTGGTATGCAAAGTTTAAAGAGCTTGCGGGAGCTGTCAAGCTTGCTGACGTGTCTTCCTACACATCCACAACACCTTGGCCCCAGTGCAGAAAGTTGTTTTGACCCATGTGAAATGCAAGGTCTTGCATAGAAGTCTTAAGTTTTTGGAAACACTCTAGATTTGAGAATTTCTTTGTTTCCCTGGACTCATTGACCTGTAGAGTTTGTGCTTATACCTTCCAGGAATGATTTTTGGGGCAAGATCTGAGAGAGAACAGGGGATCCCTGGATGTCTGGGAGCTGGGTGATACAGCAGGTGCTGGCTCACCAAGTAATTACAGATACGGGATATTAGGAAGGCAGGGGAATGCTTGGAGCCAGAAAATGGGACACAGCATTTCATTTGTACATTACTAGCCATGTTCATGCTGGAAAATGTTGGTCGCTGTCCTGTGCACAGCGCAGCTTGCTGTGCAGCAACACAGTTTGGGGATCTGAGGGACTTTCTGGTTATCCCCACCCTTGCTGCAGCAGGACTGGCCCAGGCAAAGCTAAATAATACTCTGAAATATGGAATTTCCCTTGGGAAATATTTCCTTCTGAGGATAAAGATCTACCGTTGAAAACTTCTCTCTTCCTGTTGGCCTACTCTGTCTCCCCCTGCCCAGCCCATGACCTTTCATCCTATCACTCCTAAATTTATTAGCTCTGTTATTCCCCTCTTTTCAGTTGTTTAGCCTTTGTTGGAGGGTTTTTCCCTCCGGGATGGGCTGTCAGCAGGTGACAGTGTGGGTGGTGGCCACAGGGCCACCTGACAGTGAGCTCCTGCCCTCAGTATCTAATCCTGCCTGCAGCTCCAGTGAGATGTGGGTGCTGCTAATGGGGGCTTCAGCCCTGCTGCCCTCTTAATTGTTGAGTTTGATACATAGTTTTCCTCTAATTGTTTTTTTCAGTGTGTTTCCCCCCCCCCCACCTGAGTCAGCTTGTGTTGGCTGTTGTTGGGAAAAGCTACCAAGCTGGGGGAACCTGGTCCAGGATGGTGGCAGTGCGAAGTCCTCGTCAGTTATGGTGCTGGGGGCTCTCCTGCCATCAGATGTCTTTTGGTCCTTGTAGGCTCTTCTCTCAGCCCTGTGGTTGGAGGGCCTGTTTGGAGCACGTGGGTTGCTGAAGGTCACCGTAGGCTTTTTGGGGGTTTCTTGGCTGGAGAGAGGTGCCTGGTAGTGGGTAGGTGGTGGTCAATGAATCTGTTGGACTGTGAAAATGCACTCCTTGTGCACAGAGAGGGCACTTGAGTGATTTTTGACACCCTCTTCCCAAAAGTCATTCCCAGAGTGTGTGTGTTGTGTGGAGGCTGTGGGCATGTTGGCTGTGCACATGTCCGGCGTTGCCAGTGGTCCTGCCATCCAGAAGTTCCAGTCAGGGATATGTGGCCCTTGTACGCTGCCTCAGTAAACTCCTGGGTGGAAATGGAGGACGCATCAAGGAAAATGAGGCTAAAACTGTCTCATTGAAGCTTCTATACTGCAATGCATCACTGTTGTGCAGTCTCCACAGTGTATGGTGCCCGGGTCAGTGAGGGTTACAGCTTTTGTAATTGCACGATTGTCTCCATCGTGCAAGTCCCAATCGCCTGGTGTGGTTGGTACCAGCTACCGCCCCATAAGTTGTCTGGGCAGAGAAGCTCCAATTCCCGTTTCCCTGAGGTGAGATTTTCACCTTTGGAGCATGTTTGGAGATCAGCCTGAGGGTTGGGGCAGGATACTGGTGAGCATGCCTGTCTCGGTGCAGGCTCCAGCTCTGTGGGTCCTGTTCCCTTCTGTTAGTTGCCGTCTGGACGAGCAGTCACCCAGCTTGAGGGGGTAAAAGTGTTGAATGATATTGTCTGGGATGTGCTCTAGTGAAACCAGGGCAAACTGGCAAAAACCTGCCTCTAGACTGGTGGGCCGGGAGTGGATTTCAGACCCCATATCCCGGCAGTCACGGTTAGGGTACAGAAAATCCCAGGTTCCTGTGCAGTTTAACTGCCTTGTCTTGTGGAAACTCGCTAGAGCACATTGGATCTCAAAGTTGCATTGCTCTGAATATCGTCTTCAGCTGTCCTGTGGTAGTGAGAGGTAATAGGCTTTGTCTTACCAGAATCAGGAACTGGTGCAGTGCAATTCAAGCTTTCAAATAATGAAAGTGCAGATTCAGATGTGTATCCCTTGCCAAAGCACTCGTTTCTCTAGGATGTTTAAGGGTGAAGCTCCAGAGCTGGACTAGTGAGTTTTGCAAGGCACCTAATAGTATCAGCTACAGTCTCAGTGGAGCTGGAGTGCTTTTAAATATAGAATATGATCATCAGTATGTATTTTTAATTATAACTCATAGTACAAGTTACGGTGTGGGGGTTCATGGTCAGAGTGGAGATACCACTCACATAATTTTGAAGCCTGACTGTTGTCTTGTTTGTTAAAATCACTGCTTGCGTTTGTCTGTATAATGCCTGACTATAAAACTTAAGTGACTCCCTTCTGATCAGTGAAGCCTGGTGCATGCAGCTTTGGAGAGGGATAGTAAAAATGGCGGGGAGCTGGAAAACCTGGGGGGGTTTGACCAGTCATTTGGGATCGCTCCTATATAAAGGACATGTTAGAAAGGTGTCACAGCAACAGTGAGTGCTGTGGAAAAGGGGCCTCTGTTCCGTTGTACCAATGTAAGCCAAGGTGAAAGTGACTGGTTCAAAATGAGTAAAATTAAGTGCTTTTCCATGTAACTAAATGGTGGCATTTATCATGCAGAACGTTGCTGAGGACAAGAATTTAGCCAAGTCTGGAAAGGAGATGGGACGGTATTATGAATGTGAGGTACATTCAGAGTTATACCAGCTAATGGTGATGGCTCTTATACTGTAAACATCTAATTGGAAAGAAGAGACTGTTTTGTGCAGGTTTCTCTGAAACATCTCTTGCTGACCGTAGCTGGAGAAAAGCAGTAGCTTGGGTGGATGACAAATTGTTTGCAACAAGACAGTTTCCGTGCGTCTGTGGAAACATATACCCTCAGGGTGCCCGCAGTGGTTTCTCTGTTCCTTTGCCCATCATGGTTGTGCGAACAATGCATCCTCGGTGGCATTTCATTCCTCGTCAAGCATCTGAAAGCCTGACCCACACAGCTCTGCCGTTCTCCTAATAAACTCTTCTGGCTCTGACGTGGCTCTGGGCAGCACCCACACCCTCTGCTCCGTCTGGCCCCGGACCACGCTGGGTTTCACCTCTGCCTGGTCGTCCGCACACTTCCCTGTGCAGTCTTTGGCAGCCCTGGTAATCCCTTCAGGTGGAGGGAAGTCCCTATGGATGCATGGAAAGGTTTTAAAGATGGCATTGGGATGATGAAGAAATATGCATTTCCTTTAGGTACATCTGTGCTTTTTGGGTACATTATTTTTTTGACGGAGAGAAGCCTTCAGGGAAGCAAGGTGAATACCAAGTCTATGTGACCCGCCAGAAGTCTGGGATTCAGCATCTGTGTTTGCTATGTGCACGCACGAGCAAGACAGTGATGCTCTTGCCTGCTTTCGGTCCTCCGCAGCCTGCTTTCTTACCCCGGTAGCTTCATCATCTCCCTTTGCTCTCGCTCTCGTAGCAGGGTAGTTCTGCTAAAAGCTAGAGAGCTTACTGGAACTGCAGCCACGCTTCAAAAGCAGGCCGGAGTGGAGGAGACGGAAACCATAGCTTATCTAAGGATGTGGGTTATCTGAGGGACAGATTCGCAAGGAACAATACCTTTAAAGAGTGTGGGTTATATGTAGGAAAATACAGGACTTGAAATAGCTTTATGAACAATAGTTCCAGAGGAGGGATTGGAGGGAAGGTGTTGCGATTGGCTTTCACATGTGTATTGGGATGCTGGAGGAGAGCATCGGTGAAGTCTGAAGAGCTCTGTTTTCCTCTTTTTAATTTAGGGAGCTTTTTGTTTTGTAAAATAGAAACAACCAGAGAAGAGAAAACAACAAATCAAACTGAAAACCACAGACCAGAAAAACCCCACAAAGTTTAAAAGCTTTTTGAGAGCTTGTGCCTGCCCAAGAAGCGGGGGTTAGCGGGGTGCAGGGCTTGGCTCTTTCCGTTCCTCCTGCTTCTGGGCATGGTAGGGCAAGTAGGGCTCGCGATGTTTCTAATCCAGATGTGGAAAAAAAAAACCAACCTGCTACCCACACTTAATCGTTGTGATTCAGGTTACCGGTAGAGACACCTCGGTGGAGATTCTGCTTTTATCTCAAAGAGCTGGTTTCGATCACGTTCTGAGCAAGCGCAAGAGCTGGCATGTAAGTGATCATTTTAAAGTCACTGTCAGCAAGTCTCTGTCATTTTAGACTGTCAGTATCTGTTGTTGGGATCTGTGGGTGACAGTGACACATGTGAGTCACTCAGAAGCACTCCCAAACTATTGCAATATGCTCAGGAAAGGAAAACAAACATCGGTGGAGTTGTGGGCTGCTGATAACCTTTTCTTAGAAAAAGATACAAGCTTTTGAGCGTTGCAGGCTGTTGGTGAGGATGTCTTCTGTTGCCCTTGATGCCATAAGGGAACCTCGTAACAGTGATTCCTCAGTAACCCCATAAATTGCTTCGTTTGGTTTTGGGGGGTTGGGATGCTTGAGGGTCTCTGATTTTATGCCAGCTTTGTTTCTGTGTGAGAGCCCCGGTCAGCCCTCTTTGGGGTTTCCAGATCTGTCTGGGAGGGATCCCATTTTGTGCCTAAGTGGGCTTATGCGCTTGAGCATCCTCTAAATAGGTGCCGTTCAGCACTTGGCTGCCTTCCTCCTCCTGCTACTGCTGCCCAGTGATGCTTCAAGGCAGGCAAACTTCCGCCAAGTCTTGGATGATTGTGCCGCCAGTGGAATAGTTAGTTGAGATTTAATATGGCCATTATCTTTAGGTAATAAAATATCAACTAACTTGCCATAACTATCTTGTTTAATGTCTATTAAAAGCCCCACATACTTCATTCACTGGGTGAAATTTAATAGAAGTTCATCTAAGCATTTATTGCTTATTTAATTTAAAAATAAGTTGATCTCCACAGTTGGTAACAGGCACTGAGGATTTAATTAACATTCAGTAAACTACCCTGTTAGCTCCGAATTACACAGTCAGGTCTTGTTTATGCATCAATTTGTAACCCCCCCCCCCCCTTTTTTTTTTAGGCCAGTGGATCTCATTGTGGGGAGCTGCAGTCATCTCCTCTCCTCCCTCTGCTTGTGCTCCTGATCTCCTCTCCAGCTGGAGAGCCTCTGCCAGGGCTGCACAGCTGGGGGCCGTAACGCTGCTGAGGAACCAGGACCCCGCTGCTTTGTTGTGGGACCAGCCTGGCCAGCTGGGCGAAGGCAGGCAGGATGGAGGAGGCTGACAGATCGTGCCACAGACCTTGAAGAAGGGGCTGTGGAGCCCAGTGGGGTGGGTAGGGATGCACTGCACAATGGGGTAAAAGCGTTCCAGCTCCAAGCCTTAGTTAAGCATACCAGAGCAAATTTAAAATATCTCCTCTAGGGCTTTTTCAGCAACATAGCTGGCTGCATGAAACTCAGGTTGGTGAGGTTTGTTTTTTCTTTTTTTGGAAGAGAAACTTGGGGTGCTTCACAGGTGACTTGCAGGCGGTCCTGCTGCAGTTGCTGTGTTCCTTGTACCCCAACTGCAGTGGTTTATATCTCAGTAACGTGCATGTGCATCTTCGATGTGCTGTGTGCACGTACTCTAAGGAGCTCTCTCTGTTTCAGCAGTTTATTACCTCACCTTAACAGACTTGAATTACTCCACTTAATGAGGCAAGCTTGAATGAAAGCGAGGAATCTCCCGGACAGTGCATGGCACGAAGGGACTTGGGTTGGGAGAGTGATTGGATTAGCAGCTGATAAGTGGTTGTAACTCCAGCTGCTGCATCTCCCCTGCCTCGCTCGTCTGGGTGTCAGTGGCGTTCCTGCTTCAGCTCAGCCCCGAAGGAGATCAGCTGGCTTGAATTTAACACACCTCATCACTTGAGGTAGAGACTTGGTTTGCTTTTCATGGGTTTGGGCAAATCTTGAGAGATACCTCAAGCTATTACTTTGGCCAAGGCAAGCCTTTAATCCGGATTTCCCAAGAGAAACAGATAGTGATTGCGGCAGCCACGTGGCAGTCCTGTAGTTAATTACAAGCAGTGAACTTAGTTAAAAGAATGATGTTAAAGTTGCAAAGTCCAAGTGCTCCAAAGCTACGAAATGCCAGAATGAAGGTTGTTGATGAAACCTTAATTTGGCCTCCCCTGCAAGTGGGTATTATGATATAGCCACTTAATTGCCAGAGCACCTACGCTTTGTGCCCAGAGTGGAAGGTGATACTTAATGAGCAGCTATTCAATTTCTTTTCTTTTTGTGCAGTGTGTGGCCCCAGGCCTTATTTACTACATACTATTCAAACTCGGGACTGGATGCAGAATTATTAATTTCCTTTTGTGCTGTTGTGGAGTGCTCTTTGGTCTTTCATTGGAGCGCTTTGCAAGTTAGGGGGGATTATTTTTGCAGTGCCTTCCTGAGGTGAAGGAAAATTATCCTTGCCGTTTTACTGATGGGATACTGAGGCTTGTAGAGTAGTGAGGTTGGGAGTGTAGCGTCATCCCTGACACTGAAATCCAGGAGAAAAAAAGCCAGTTAGACCAGGGCTGTTCTCTTTAGTTTGCAGTCATAACTGATAATCAAACAGAGAAATGGTTGAAAAGAATTGTTTGTAATTACAGACTGAAGTTAGCATCCTTTCCACTGAACTCTGGAGATTACTCTGAACTGCTTATTGCAGTTATGCCTATCTTTACCATCCATCTCCCCCATCTTTTCTGCTTTTACCTGCCTCTTATGCATTATCATCATTATCCTTAACTGGGGGGCAAGGCCTGTACTTATCTTGTGTGGGTATTGAAATGCCTAGCTTAGCATGGAAGCTGGTCTTTGTCTCTGGCGTTTTGAAACCAGGGCAGTTTAATGCTGTTGAATCTGAAACGTGATGGTGGGGAGGTCCAGAAATGAACCACAAAAATGGTTAAGGTCCAGGTGGTATTTATGTATAAAAACATATTTCAAGGAGTAGAATATGGGTAATGGGGGACTTCACATCATCAGCTGGGCACTTCCTCAGTGGCTTGTTTTTCTGCGTACAGTAAGACAGCCATTTTTTAGGGTAGTTTAAGCTTTAGAGATGTGGTGGTTCTCCATCACTTCTGATCCCACAGGCTTTTTTTTGGGACAATGAAAATTATGCCTTCCCTAGCACAGTTCCACTTCAGTGCTTTTTTAGAGAATCCATTTCTTTCTTGGGTTCCTTGGGATGCACAGAGTTGAGTTTTGAAAACACAGCATTGCATCTTTGCCATTTAAGGAGGGCTCAGTGAACCTTCTGCATAGTAAGTCTGAAATGCAAGTGTATGAGTAATCCAGCTGAACTCTCTGCAGCTACTTGTGTGCCTGAAGATAAGCAAGTGTTTAAGCACTGTCCTATATCTGAATTCTAATTTGCTCCCAAGGCAGACAGATGGGGGAGAAACGATGGGCAAAAGGGTTAAAGTTATCTGGGGAGATGTCCGGCTTCTTTTCTTCTGAAATGGTGCTGTAGCATGCAGAACAGCCATAGCCTCGCTGCAATGAAGAGTCAGCCTCATACAGTGCAGGAGGTCGTATTGTGAATGAAGCAGACAAGTTGCAAGCCTCTAACAGTGGCGTTAAGTGACAAATTTTGGGGCAGAAGCATATTTTGGAAGTTAGGAATAACGCCTTGGACCTCCGTGTTGTTGCAGGGATGAGTGTGGCGTTCTTGGCACCTAACGCCTCCTTGAGTGTCTCCCTTGGTATACGAGATTTGGGAATGAGGCCAGAGCAGCAGGTGAACTTGAAACAATGCAAGCGAGTGCGTCTTTCTGAGGCGCTCCGCCCGCCCAGGTACTCAGAGTGTCTGGGTGAAAGGATGGCAGCTTACGGAGTGCCTGTGCACCTCCTTCTGTGGCTTGGCACGGCTTTTTTTGCTCTGCTGCGTGGGTGAGCTGTGAACTCGGGGCGTGCGGAGACTGGGGAAGTCGGTGAAGTTTTTAAGGACCGCATCATAGAGCAGGAGGAGAAGGAGCTACGAGAGCAGAGCTTGTTGCCTTACTACACACAGGGATCCCTATAGGGTGGGTTCATTTGTAAGTTATTCTGCGTGAAGTTAACTCCCATTCCCTCGTTGCATACACGACCTATGGGCAGTGTTTTGTGGTCACTTTTTACAGGTGGGTATCAGATCTCTCTGCGGATGCAGAGCAGGTGGGTTGGCATCACCTCACCTTTGCACCACCCGATGTATTGCCTTGCTGTGATGTACCCTGGGGTGAAAAAGAGAGGACTCATGCTCCGGTGTGTTACAATGATCATCTGTGCTGGTAGTGCCCCACCTTGTCTGGGGTAAGGCCACTCACCGGGGTGTCATACCCATACCACTCTGGTTCCCTGCCTGCTGGAGTTCCCTGGATGCTGTAGCCCAAGCCTCAGGTCTGTATGCATTTGCACGCCTGAGGTGGTGTTTTAGGTCTTGGGTCGTGCCGTCATGTGCAAGAAGTCCTAGCGAAAGTGATCTGCTCCAGCTTGTTGTGCTCCCCATCCCTTGAAGGCAAAGTGCAGTGAGGCACAAGCAACCTTATGGGTTTTTGCAACAGCTCTTGATAAATTTCTCATGTCTCGGATGATTTGATTCATACCTCATTAAGGGTGTGCCCAATTTCATGGGTGGAACTGGAAGTACAAAGGTAGCTGTGTATTATCAGAAAGTCTCACATTGGATCATCTGCTTTAGTTCCAGCTGTCTTGGTAGATGCACCTGCTAGGATGGGAATATTTTCTGCATGTTTTAGTTGTGCACATTCTACCTGATGTGTAATGGAAGTGATTCCAGATGCTCTTGATCTCCAGAACAAGACAAGGCCTATCCATCTCATGAAAGACATGAGTAATTCTGGGTATGGTATTGGTATGCTCCTGGGCTCCTGTTTGTCCTTCTCGTTGTCCGTGGGATATGAAAGCAAAACCAAAATTTTCTTGTGTTGTCCATATCTCTAAATTTGACCTGTAGCATCTTGGGCTGAGCCTGCCACTTGTTACGCTACCCAAAGAGGAGTAGTGAGTCTGCCAAACCGTGTGTGTTGAAGTCCTGTGAACTCGAGCAGAGAGCACAGGCTGCACCTGTGGAGCAGCGTCTGGGTCTGAGGAGGTCTTGCCCTGGGAGATGAAGATAAAGTGGAGAATGGTGAGAGTAGAGCAATTGACTTGGGGACAGACATAGAGACTGATTATGAGGGAAGATGAAAAGGATGTAAAAAGTGTGTGTTAGCAGAATGTGACTAAGATGGAGACCTGATAAGTATTGAAATGTGTCTGCAGAGGAAAGGGGAGCAGTAGCTTCTGGCAGAGCAAAGCTGTATGTCTAGGCCTTGCAACTTGGTGCAAAGCAATTCTGAGTCTTGGGAACGTACGGCTCCTGTGGCCCTGCCATCGCAAGCCATTGCCACCTATAATCCCTTTAACAAACGTGCTTGGTTCCATCTGAAACCTACTTGGGCTCTTCCTCGTCCTTCCTGGAGAGTTTATCTCCCTCACAGTTGTTTATCACTGTGGCTTCTGAGCTGTGCAGGCTCGCTGTCTCATTCCTCAGCCCTTACTCACAGGAGGCCTGTGTGGGAGGGAGGGACACCCAAGAGAAATGTGAAACGATGCAAAGTCCCTTGCCATGAGGAATTTGGGTGGCTGATCTGCTGCAGCTTGGCCTCTGGGAGCCTGGCGGAGATCTGTGGGCTGAGGGTCTGTGACCTGCAGCCCTGGTGGGGCTCCAGGGAGTGGAATGGAAGCTTGAGGGAAGTGGGTTTCTCTTGCAAAGGGCAATCAACCTGGCATTTGGGGGCTTCTGGTAGAGCCACACTAGCCCAGCTTGTTAACAAAATTCAGTTGTGCAATTGGATGGGGTAAAGTGGAGGAGGGGAGCAGTATGACTCACTTAAATTAGCAGTGACCAAAAGTGGGCTGTAAGCTATAGGTGACACCTCGCGCCTCCATCCTAGCTTCACACAGTAAAATCTGGCAGGGGAGATACAGCCATATGTGCAAATAGAGTATGTGGGTTTGGGTCTCGGTCCAGCGTTCACATCTATAAATAGGTCAGCCGCTTCCTTACGATAGCATTTGTATACACTTTACAAACATGAACCAACTAATCCCAACAGATGTTTGGCAGCCTCCTGAGCCCACAAGGAAGTTAAATATCATTGCACTTTGCTAGAGAGATGCCCGGGATTCAAATAACACCTGCTGGAAGAGCCCGTCTAAGATGGGGCGTGTTCATGGCTGTGTGGGTTCAGCTTTGCAGAGCACCTGCTGCTGCTACGTTGGGCTGGTCAGACCACAGCAGCTTCCCCTGCCTTCAGCTATGCAAGGGCCAGGCTGTGTTTCCACTGAAATCAAAGATACAACTTCCTTTAGTTTTTGAGGGGGAATGGGATTTAGCTCTATGTTTGCACACTCACACTTTATTAAAATCCAATTGAAAGGAGGGGGCTGTGGATTTTCCTTGCTGCCTGCCTTTGTCCACATGCTGACGTGCCCACCTCCTTGTCAGTGGTGTGTGAAGGGAAGATGCTCCTGGCTGGCCTGAACCCTTTGCTTGCCTCCCTCTCTTTCACCAAATGTGAACATTTAGTTGCAAGGTCCATGATGCCTCTGCGGCCAAGCAGGTTATACGGATGTGTGTTGCTGAAGCAGCAGTTTATTCTGGAGTTGTCTCTGGACTCTGCAGTTAGCGATTCAGGTCCTGGCTGTTCCTGCTCCATCCCACCATGAAGTGCAGCCCCAGCCAGCTGCCAGAGATAACACACTGAGGACCAGGGAACTCCACTGCAGTAACTTTGCCTGCATGGAGTATTCAGAGATCTCGGATAATGAATGTCTTGCAGCCTTTTTTATCAGGAGCAGTTTGCTCAGTGTTGCATGGGCCAGAAGCTGCCTGATGCTTTGCTTTCCCCTAAAAAAAAGGTTATTTGGCTAACTTTCCAAAGAGAAAATGAAGCTGTAGCACATCACAGAGGAGTGAAGAGTAAGGGAGGACTCTATATGTCACTGTAGCCTCCAAGGTCCATATTCATCCTCTTAATGAAATTCAGCTGCACAAAGGGGGAAAAAAACAGGAATTGATCATCTTCATATGGATCATTAGTGCCCCAACAGCTGGTCTGCAAAGAGCAACTGGGAACAAAAACAAGCTCCTGCTGCATCTAATTTTTTTTTTTCCTGGGTGCTTTGAAAGATGGTTGGGATGCTTTAGACGCTTGGCTTTCTTGCTCAAGAAGGGGCAAAGATTGTACTCGTTTCTCCTGGCCTGTATTTTGTGCTCTGGCTTGATGGCTGTCCCGATTTTTCAGGCAGAGTTATAATTATAAGGCTGCTGAGTGGAGGGGGAGGCAGCAATAGGTTACTATTAGATTACTAATAAATCAAGGACTTTTCTTAGATGTTTCCTCACGCAGATCTTTATCAGTCTCTGTTAAATATGGATGACAGCTCCGGATACCAGGGTGTGCTTCTATCTTCTCCATTAAAGCTTCTTGAAGTCTTCTCAGGGCACAGACCCTGCCAGTTTTTGCCATTCAGCATCTCAAGGAGAAGCCTTGGGTGTCTTCTGCGACGATGGAGGCTGTGGACCGTTGCTCCTCTCCCTCATCAGTCTGAACCTACTGTAGTTGCTCTGTGTGTGCCAAGTGTGTGCATCTGACTCGCCCCGTGCTGCCGGCTGCTGCTGCCTGGCCTTTTTGTCTGCATTAGTTTAATTGAGTGAGGAGCTTGCAGGAGAAGCTATTCATTCCCCTGGTAACTGTGCTTGACAATCAGAAGTTATTCTGGGGGTGAAGGACCGGTACAGATTTGTTTTCCTTGGCTGCAGATCCGTAGCCCCTAATAGTTTCTCACTCATATGAACCGAGATTGACTTGGTTTGCCACTAATTAAAAGCCAAAAGGATATGCAGTCCTCTCCAATATAATTACCATCTTCGGTGAATGGCAGAAAACTCTGCTTGCTTCCCGTTTGTTTCCAAACCCCTCCATTTTGCCGCGTTACTGTTGCACTGGCCATGATGCATGGGAGGGCCCTGACAGGGCCAGCAGCTCCATCCTGGTGCATGGGGAGTTTGTGCTTGAATCCTTCCTCTGCTTTTGGACCAAAGGGTAAATACAGGAAAAGTATGGAGTTACGAAAAATTTTATGAAACCTAATAGTTGCATTTGGTGGGGGGAAGATGTTTTCTCAGTGGGAAGCCACTAAAGGCGACAGAGGCGAGTGTGAGCACCCCGTGTGCAGGAGCATGTTTTTATCTTGACTTTTTATGGGCTAAAACCCAACAACAACAAAAAAAGATTTTGACTGTGTCTGTGCTCACTACCAGGAACGCTGAATGCAGCAGCTGGAGTTCCTAGATAGTTTGGTTTCTATCAGTAAGTGGTTTCAGATACACATTAACTTTGATTCATGCATTGTTCTGGGCCTGGTGATGTAGTGGAAGGTGTCCTCTCTCCTCTCTGTTTTCTCGACCTCTGCGTTTGTCACATTTCTGTCACCATTGCGGCTGGGCCTGCAGCAGGAGGAGGACAGAGGGTCTCCTTCCTTCAGCTGGTCCTAAGTGTCCATGAAGTGTTTGTGCTCCTTCAGTGCAAATCAGAGGGGCTGTCCCATGTCACCACTGGGTTGAAGGCTGGAAGATGTCCAGTCCAAAGTGGTCAGGCTCCCCGGCAGCAAGGGCTGGAGCCCAGTGGATGCTGTTTGCTCTGTGCGTGCAAAGGCAGAAGCACGTCTCCAGTCTTGCTACTTATCCCCACCATGACCTCGTGGTGGGGTTTTGGCCTCTGAGCACCAACTGGTGTAGGAGAAATAGCTGTCTGGGCAGCGGTCAGCGGCTGAACGTACCTCCTCTCAAAGCAGTGGTACAGGGATGGGCAGAAGTCTCCCAGGACCAGGCTCAGAGGCTGGGGCAGGATCAGCTCCATCTATAACGCTCCTTACAGGGATGTGCCCAACTTGCTGTTGGGGTCTGGCGATGGCAGCCATGCCTGCTCGCCTGCAATCCCCTCCTTTGCTTTGCTACCCTGGGTGCGAAAGCGGGTCATGTTCACTTTGCACGGGGAGCATTCCCAAAATAGCTGTGCTCAGCTGCGGGGCTTGCAAGAAGCAGCAAAGGGGCTGTATTTTCTTAATCTGCCTGTTTCACGAGTCAGTATCTGGCTGTGCCCTTAACATTTTTTTTTTTAATGCAGATCGGGTCCCCTGTTTTAATTGACTAAGAAAAAAGAACTTGAAGAGGGTATGAACCCATGACCTTGAGATAAATAGTTTCTTATTGATTGAGTCCCCAAGCCCCTAAGCTGCCCCGTCTTCTGAGAGTAGCATGGTTTAATCAAAGGTCAGAGGTTTTGTCGTCTTTGAGAGCCTCAGAAAAAAGAGGGCGATGTGAGTGAGCTCTCCTCGGTCCTCTGTGACTGCAGTCATTCTTGGCCTGTCAAGTTCCCATTGAGGTTGCTATGCTTGTCCTCTGTTCCCAGATGATGGCTCTCTTGACCTTCTCTGGTCTCTGTGAATGCTGATAAAGCCCTGGTGATCAAGTCAGCTGTGTTTCTGAGGGTTGTAACTAGATATATGGTGGCTATGGGCAAATGGCTTATGCAAGGTTGCTGTGAGCCTCTGTGTGCAATGTGCAGATTTGCAGGCTTGATAGGACATAGTCTTCACTTGCCAGCTATTCCCACGCAGCCTCCCATGCATGTCTCCTGTTTCTAGGCTGAAGGCCAAGTGTGGTATCTCACACACTGCTGTGTGGTCAGTCTTGGCAAGTGCTGACTTGTGCATGGCCACTGTTGTCTGAGATGTTGCGGATGCTCACAGAGGTCCCCCCTCATTTTATTCTCTGTGTTTCCTTCTTGAGTGGTGACCAGGCATGTGGCTGTACCTCTTGTGACAGGTGCAGTACTAGTCTGTCTTTCTCTTTCCTCCTCTCCTTCCTTCTTCTTGACTGCAGTCACTAACGCTCCTTGAGCTTGGCTGATGGCTGGCATGGAGCTGGTCTTGCTTGCATGTTGGATGCCAGCTTCCTTGATGTTGTGCCAAGTCAGTCTTTGAAAATATCAGCTGGCATGTCCTGGAGAGATCTTTGTCTCCAAAAGCTTCTGCAGTTCCTTTCTGTTTTTCTCCATCACCAAGTGAAAAAATAAAAACACTTGGCTTGATAACATAAATGCTGGCTTCAGGGCTGGTGACAAAATTCCCACTGACAAGCTCAGTATGGTGGGGTAGGAGTAGGCGAGGACAGGTATGATGGTGGTGTTACGCTGTTAGGTGCTCCTGTGAATCACACCAGTGAGGTGGAAGAAGGTTGAAGAGATCTTTCTTGGTCTCAAGTGTTTCGCACCTTCGGTGTGATGTCGCACCCACATGCTGTAGCTAATGTTTCAAACAAATAGGCATGTGCTCTTCCAAAATAACAGCGCTCAGGTGCAGCAGGCTGGAGGATATTGTGTGGCAAACTCTTAGAAAGAACACAGAGAATTAGTAGTCAAGAAAACTTTGTGCTGAGAAACCATCAGGTACATGGGAAGAAGTGTGATCTCTCCCTGTGAGTACTGATGATGTCCAAGTAAGGGTGCTGAGGATGTTTAATTGATAACTGCCATTCTGCAAACTAAAAGCCTCTTTCTTTCCACCGAGAAACAGGAACATGGTCAAGGTGAACCAAATCGTACAGGTCCAGGGGTGCAGTTTTATAGTCACTGTTGGTGCTAGGCAAAAAAATAAAGGAAATGCAGCGGAAGTCCAGCGTATATACTTCTCTAGGTCAAGATAAAATGGCACACAGGGGCTAAAGACTTGCTATCCTTAATTTTTAAGGAGAGGAAAGACATGACAATGCTTGCACTTACTGTGCTGGAAGAAGTTAAGTGATAAATCACAATCCCCTTTTACAGGCAATTAATTAAGCTCCTTTTGAGGGGAGGATAATCTGCAGAATTCTCGTGGAAGTCTGCACGGCTGGCTCTCCTGCACAAGGTGATGGAGGGATGTCTGAGCTCTGCTGCCTTCCCTTTGCTTGAGCCTGAGCCCCAGCTGGGAGGACGGGAGCATGTATAGGGCTGGGTGCTGGGCAAACGGCATGACGGCTGCATGCTTGTGTCCCCTATCCCCACTGCTGTCGCCTCGGGGGGGAGAAAGTCCCTCCCTGACATGTAGGGGAAGCCATGGAGCTGTGTGTCCTCCCGCAGGCAGATTACCGGGTCGTTGCGCTGAGATAGATGGGCATTTGACAGCTATGCTGCCGGACGGCCTGTGCGCAGTCCTGCTGAGCCAGGGGATTAGGATTGCATTTCCTTCCATTGTCGTGCTGCTGTGTACGCTGGAGACCCCCTCCGGCCCCTTATTTTAGTTATTAGTGCTGGGCTGAGGCTTGCACACCCCAGGGATGGTGGTGACCATGTTCAGGTGTCCTTTGGGGGAGAAGGGGGGCAGCTGCTTTGTCTGCAGTGAAGGTCCGGTGGCTCAGCGGAGTGAGGGGCAGCACAGGGCACCCTCGCCATCGTCCCTCCCCATCCCAGCCCGGGAGCGGGGGCTCTGCGGTGGCAGGCGAGTTTCCCCGTCACAGGGAGGAAAAGCATAAAGCATGGCCTGAAACACTGCCTCTGCTATTTTTTTTTATTCCTGTGGTGATAAGGGCCAATGAGGAGCCTGGCTTCCAGCTGAAGCTGGGGTAATTTAGGAAATAAACCAGCTTTTTAATGTATTTTCTGTATGTCTCAGTCTCCATCTATGATGGAAGTAATTGCACTTTCTTGTCCAGAAGGCGGACGCATCCACAGGCATCTGTGGCCCGCCTAGTTTTGAAATGTAGTAAGAGCAGTTATTAGGGCTTGTCAGAATCACTCCAGAATTTTTTATCTGTATTTGGTATAAATGTTTCCTTTCTCAAAATGGAGTTTTCTGCGGGAAACATCAGGTTGCAACTCAGTTCTTTTTTTTCCTTTACAAAACAAGTTTAGGTGGTTTTTTTTTTTTATTCTTCTATTTGTGATGGTAACAACATTTGTTGAAAACAAAAATGTTTTCATGAAAAGCAGTTGGTGGTGAGGCCGCTCCATTCTCTGCTGGCTGATTGCCACGCTTCCACATTAGCCTGGGCCTCTCTGCCCCATCAGGGCTTTTTCTGGTTTTGAAGGAATATGCTTCCTTGGCCTCTCGATCCAGCTGTTTGGAAAGAGGAGCAGCTGCACTGAGAAACTCTTCTTTTTTTTTTAATACAGGTGTTCGAGGCCCCTTGTTGCTCATCACATCTGAAGGTATTTGTTCCAAGGCTGAGACTGGGGCAGTTTGCTATTAAAGTATAAAAACGAAGGAAGATAGCTAATGCTCAGTCATCCTTGGAGATGGGGGGAAGGAGGGGACAGACATTTCTAAACCAGAGAGATTTACTGGTCCTGTCTGACTGCTTTTTTTAAACATCACAATGGATTATAACACTTTCAAAAATACCTAGCCTGACCAAGCAGGCACGGGAGTTGCTATTTTCAAATGATCTGGCCAAAACTGGATAAAACAGAAGCCTTGAACACAAGACTGTCTGGTCATGTAGGCTCTAAGTTTTCAAAGTTTCATTTACAGATGGTTTGAAGAGCGATAAGAGAGCCTGCCATGGTGCCAGGGGTTTCATTGTGGTGGCACCCGAGCAAGCCTGGGAGAAGGTGACCTTTGCCTTCAAATTTTGGCCATTTAAAACCAAAATAGTTAAAGGAACATTGTCCTTTATAATAAAACTTTATAATAAAACCCTTAGACTTGAACAAACGTGCACAAAAAGGCCATCTCTGCCCTAGGAGATTTCAACCTAAAGGTGGGCTGCTGAAGACCCTGCACTGGGAGTGGGGAAAGCCAGGTGCCTTCCTGACCCCCGTGCCTTGGGGCACAGCACTTCTCTGCTCCCTTGTGCTCTTGGTCACTGTTGGTCTGTTTTTCTTGACCAAGCATCTTAAGATGTGGGAGGGGTATTAGGGCAGCATTCTGCCAGTGCTGCCTAGTGAGGATGGCCATTCCTCGGGGGGGAAAAAAATGACATTTTTTTGGTTTTGAATTGCAAAACATTACCGTTTATTTGAAAGCCAGGCTCTGTGGTGCTCTGATACTGCATGACTACTTGAAAGCAAAATCAATTATCCTTCTTTGATCAAGAAGCTGGGGTGCATTCGAGTGAGAAAGTGAAACTGCCCCCCTCTTGCTCGAGGTCTCTCCAACCAGGCTTAGTGAAATGCAGACAGCAAACTGTGGGGAAAAAATAAAAAAAAAAAAAAAAAAAAAAATCAATGAGGCTGTTTTGAAAATCTTCCGCTTCCAGTAGACTGAGGGAGTGTGAACAGCATGAGGCCGGTAGTCTGTGCTTGAAAATACAGGGTCCAATCCTGGTGTCAATTACAGACACGTAAATCACAGGCAGCGCTGCTGGTAGTGACGGGGAGCTGCTGAAAGGTCGCTCCAGCATGGGACCTGCAGGCTTTCTGGCATAGACATGCTGATTCCTCTCGTTCCTTAGCCACTCTTCTTTTCTAGCTGTCCTCATGCATTTGAAATAACAGGGGTGAAACATGGCTGGTCCTGCTGACGGGTTGGTCCCCAACTGTTGCCCAGTGGCTCCAGCTGAGAGCCAGTGGGGAGGCTCCCGGCTCCCGGGGTACTGTACGTAGGGCTGTCTTGCAGCTTCCTCGGCCACTGCTTAAATCTGTCCTGCTCCAAATAATTTTTTCGTTTGTTATAATACAGCAGTCTCCATCTGGGAAAGCTGGGTGCCATCCCTCTGGTGCAAGCTGGATTTCATCCCTTCGGTGCTGCCATGCCACTGGAGCGGTCTCTCCTCCTCCTCCCCTGCTCCTTTTTTCCCCTCTTGTTTTAGTCTCATTTTATGAACCCCAGGACAAAACTGAAAATTGAGCGTGACAGCAAAGATAAAAAAGAGTCCCCTGGCCCCGGGGGACCCCCACCACAATGAGGCCAGTGCTCCCGCGGGGCAATGCTTTAACGCTCTGTGCCCTGCCGTGTGCAGGGGCTGCTGGCGAGTTTGCTCTTTTATGGGAGCTAATTTTCCCCATCAGAGCTGATGGTCCATGCTGTGGCTGGCGTCAGCCTTCCTCCAGCACGATGGCCGGACCAGGAGGTTGGAAGTGATAAGTCCCATTACGGACAATTTTGACACATGGGGTTGCGGCAGATTTAAAAGCAGCTCCGTGCCGAGTACGATAAAGGAGGGGTGTGTGCTTCCTTGCAGATCGAAACTTGCCATTCACATAGTTGCTACTTTACACCAACACAGGATCTGGCCTCCCAAATGGCAGCAGCCGGGTGTATTAGCTGTTGCTGTTTGTATTGATGACTCTCTGAGCAGGTGCTGCTGCTGGCAGCAGCGTGGAGGAAGCACGTCTCCAGCTTTTGTTATCTTGCTTGATCTCTTTTATTAGATAACTTCAGCAGCGTACTTTTGAATCGAGCAGTTTAATAAATGAAACTCGAGAAGCACAGAAGCAAACACTGAAACCTGTTAGTCAGGGCCAAATCCTGCAGGCATCACTGTCCTGGGATAGCAAGATCGGTCCGTGTCTCTGGGTGGTTGTGTTCAAGCGTAAAGCTACCCATGCATATAAGCTGAATTTTAAGTCAGGGTTGGTCTCTGAATTGAGGTTTGCATGTAAGTGGTCTGATTTTTCCGATGTGTGAGGACATGGAGACCTCAGACGGCTCCCTCAGTGCTCGTGGTGGCCAGCACGGCTGAGGATCAGGGCCTCTGCAGCGAAGGAGATAATGTGAGATTTCTGAGTTTGGGGACTTTGGCCAGCAAATAACAAATATATTGGCACAGCATGGGAAAGACGTAAAAATATGTATGTCAGAATGGGGCAGGCTTTTAAGTGTTTTTCATTTAAAATTAAAAGGTCAGATTGAATGGGGTTGTCATCTGGGGACCTGTATGTGCACCTGCCAGTCATACAGAGGGGAACCCGTGTCAGTTTGTGCTGATGGCTGACTCTCTCTGGGAGCTTGTCTGCGCTTAAAAATTGATGTCTGGAACGGTTAAAATGACAATTTTCCTTGTGGCGGTCAGGCTGAGCCATCTGCTCCACCAAGGAATGGGAACGAAGGATCTGAGTGCAAGGCTGCTTTACCACAGTTTAACTGGTGTTCACACTTCGGCTTCTACAAGTATAGCCATACTGATTAAAAAAAAAATAACTCCCCCCCCCAAACTAAGCTCTGAATATTGGTAAGACTTTCAAGTATAAAGGAGATTTAAAAGTGAATGCAAGTTTTGAGCAGTCAGAAAACCAGATGCCGTTCAGCCAGGCTGTTATGTGAGAAGTGTAATTAGCACTTGCTGAAATTATTTTCACAGGTAAGGTTTTCTTTTAAAGGGGTTGGGGAGTCTGGTTACTTCAATTTCTAAGTGACCACTGTAAGGTTATGCTAGGGACACCTGTTTTTCTGAAAGTGCGACTGCACTTCTCTGAAACTTGGACTTATTGCAGAGGTTTTAAACTGTTCATTTCTGAAAAATCTGAACAATATAAGAAAACTCAAACCATACCAGAAGATTGATACTTAAATTCAGACATTGTAAACTACGGCTTTTAGATTTAAGTCTGCAAACAGGAAACCTTGCTTTCCATACTCGTGTGTTAAATTTAGTTTTCTTTTTTTTTCTTGAGAAATGTTGATTCTTACTGTCAATAATACAGCATCAATATTATCAGACAGTGAGTCAACGGACTGTTTCTGATCATCATGTCTTTAAGGATTTTAGAGTTCATAGATCTCAGCCTCTCACCTTATTTTCCGTTCAGCTTGGGATGGCTTTTTTAACTTCTAATCACTTTCTCAGCTTTTTATGAGTTTTACCTTAAATTTAACTAGTTGGAAGAAACAAATGAAGGAAACAATCTTTTGTGAAAGATGGGCTCTCTTGGTAAATTCGTGTTCCAGTAGTTAGACTCTACTTAGTGCTTTAACTGTGATAGCTGATTCCTGCTGTTTGGGCATTTGGTTTAAAGTACCTTTAAATGATAAATTGCCTATTGAAATGGTGCATTAAAATAAGTGGTCTGTATTGTGCTAAGCATAAAAATGAAGATGCAGATGTGTACATGTAGTGGCATGAAGTCTTGGCCACTGTAGATGGTGATCTGGAGGCACAAGAGTCGTACTGAGTTATGCCAGATGGGAGCCTGACAGCGTAAAGCTGTGTTACTAAAGAGACTTTCCTGCTGTTATCTCTCGCAGGACTGTGATAGAAATCTGGGATTTCTTGTTGCAAGATGAAAATCAGAATTAGCTGTGTACAGACCACTGAGCATCTGTTGCTGTGGCTCTGAACTAGGAGGACCTCAGTTTTGTAGAGCTAAAAACCTGCCTGTTGTTACTCATTTCTGTTGTAAAAGCACCTGGATAGTCCTTGTAAAGGTTGTTGGAGGATGTATGAAACCCAGAGGTGGCTCCTTAGGGACAGTCGTTGCATGTATTTCTCTGGGGACTTCGGTGGGGGAAAGACTTGTGCTGGAATCGATGGCAACGATTTGGGTACGTCTGTACTGTGCACTTGTTTGTCTTTCCCTACCTGAACCAAAGCGGGAATGAGCATGACTGCGAGGGGGAGACCCTTTTTTGGGACTTGTTGTCTCTCAAGATATGTGTCTCTTGCCTGCTTCCCCAGCAGAGCTGGCCTGGTTAAGGCATCACTTTGCTAATCCTCTGTGTAGTCCTCTCTGGTGCGAGGGTCTTGGGGGTGCTCCTTGCTGAGGGATGTGTACAGGCAACCGAGAGGAGGGACTTTGCAGAGAGGAGCTCTGCTGATCTTGGGGTTTGGGGGCCTTGAGTCTCAAGAAATGCTCCCCAATGAGAAATGCTTGTTGAGATCACGTCTTGAAGATGTCTGATTTGGTGGTGGCATCATGGCTTGATGGCTTGTGGTGCAGCAGATGTGCAGCTCTTCTGGCACCTTGGGTCTGTCCTCTACATTTGTATTCTGGGTATTTCTGTGCTCAGAGACCCAGACTGACTTTTGTAGCCTTCTGCTGAAGAAATGGGGTCACACACGGAGCAATTTGACAGACCGGCTCAGGTGGATATTGCTGTGACCAGTCAGGCTGTCCCTGTCCTGCCTGGCTGTCGATTGTGGCCAGGAGGGAGTGTGTGCCTGGGTGTCATTGGGTTGCTGCCCCTCTGGGACCATGCTGGGCCCCACTTACTGCTGGGGAGGGTGGTTTCACAGCAGGCTTCAGCTGGGTGGCTTGGGGAAGGCGCATGGGGTCCTGCTCATCTCGCTGCAGGAACCCCAGTCACAAGGTGACGGGGACAGCTGGCGTGGAAAGTAAAGCCAGGCAGATGCGGTTCAACTAGCCAAGTCTGCTGAGTCCTATAACTGATCTTGTAAACATTTCTTGAGTTAAACCTGGTGAAAGACAAGTCCGAGCCAAGATCTTTTAAACACAAGTTGGGTCCCAAGAAATATTGTTTTACCTGGAGCTCCCAGAGGTGCTGTTGTGGGTTGAATTGAAACGGTGTTGGAACCAGAGGGGAATGTTGTTGTCTTCTGCCTTTGCAGATAAGACCGAAGGCATCTTGCCAGGAGCCTGTGGGAAGGACCTGAATTGTATATAACTCTACTTTTCATTTTAAAATGAAAAGTAAACATGCACAACCATAATATTTGCTTGTACTTGTCTCCTTCTTGATAGATGGAGAGAAATTGCTCTTTGGCTGAGTTCACCAGCAATAAAACCCTGCAGTTTACTCATCTTCATCCCAAGCCTCCAGTGAGCGGGAGGGGCCATTGTGATCTCCAGTTGAATTTGTCCTCATCACACCCGAGGGGGAGCGCTGAGGGTCCTGGGGACTTTTATACCTGCCCAGGCCTATGGGGAATCAGGGCTGGGTGCCAAGGTGGGGGCTGTGGGACTGAGCTGGGAAGGTGCCTCCTGGATCAGGGTGGACCTCATCATGCTCTTGTGGTGTTGGCGCAATGGAGATCTACCACCGTTTGGGAGAGGCGAGAGCCCTGTCTCTCTCCTGGCTGCTGTAGCTTCAGGCATGGCATGGGGGACAAGGGGTGCTGGCAGGGGCAGGAAGCAGTCCCACTGGGTGACAGGGAGGAGGGACCTGGACTGTGAGCCACCAGCACTCTTGCTGCATGTTGGTTGTAGGCTTGTGGGCTCACATGCACCCTCATGAGCAGCACAGGTACAACAAACGCAAGCCTGAACTGTGCATTTCCATCATTACAGCAGCAAATAGCAGTAACTTTCTCTGCTGAGCGGTGATGACAAGGCAAGCCTGCACTTGTCACGAGCAGAGATAGGGCCGTCAGGGCGACCAGGATGTGGCCGGGATGTGATGCTGGCCGTGGGCTGGCAGGGGCAGGAAGGAGTGTGTGATTCAGATGCCGCGTATCTCCATGGGATGCACCCGGCAGTTTGTCCTGGCAATGCCACGTGCAAGACGACGGTTGTGTGGCCTGGCTGTCCCCTCTGCTCTACCTTCATCTTCTGCAGAGGGGAAAAATGGCACCGAGTCGGTCACTTCAAGAAAGGGTTGTGTCTGCTTTGCAGCTACAGGAAAGAGTGAGGCAGTCTCCAATGGGAACTGGGCAGAGCTCTTCAGAGAAAAGGCTGTGCTGAGCTGGAGGATGGGGTGAACTGGGTGGTGGTGTAGCTCTGCTTGTGGTACTGGTAAACCCCATGAGCTTCAAACAGAATTAAATGATGCCTCCTGAGGTCATAGAGACGAGCAATGAATTCACCCTGTTCTCTCATTTTATGCCTCATTTTACATCTCCTTTTACACCTCCCCCCCCCCCCCCCCCCCTTCTCAGGGGCATTAAGAGCATAAAGGAGCTGTGGCTTGAGGAGGTGCAAGTTGTTGACCAAGCTCTGGCAGCTGACAGCCGGTGCTGTTTGTTGGCCCAGTTTGAGGTGGTGATGCTTGCTTTTGGGGGCTGCCGAAAGGAGTCCAGGAGTATGGAGGCTTCTGCCTAGGAAAGCTGGGGAGGAAAATGCTGCATTTCGCAGAAGTTGTGTGGGTTAAACTGCAAGTTTTGGAGATGAGCTGTTGGGAGGCCAATCCGGCATGCATCACACGGGTATCTCTCTCTTCGCAGGGCTGGGAAAGAAACCCAAAGTCGTGACTCCAGCAGAGCCCTGCGTGTCTCCAAAAGCCCCACTCTGAGTTCATCCAACCAGCAAGGCTGTGCAGCGTGAGAATCGGTACGTAAACACGTTTCACAGGCGCGAGGGACAACTTCTCAGAAGGATTTGTGGCTTTTCTGACAGTAGCACCTTGTTCATGGCTCTCTGCAAGTTCTCTCCTAATGGAGTGTGGAGCCGGGGTGGGATCACTGGAAAATACAAGACAAACTGGTGGTTCCCTGGTGGTGCTTGCACTTAGAGGCTTTGGTGGGGAAGGGCTCCGTGGCAGAGAGAAGCTGTGGGTGTTCAGAAGTCAGCTTGGACTATGGAGCTGAGGCTTTAGATGCGCTCTGTTGAGCGGTGTGTTGTGTGACAGCACACACGGATAGGTGATGTGGGGGGTAATGACAAATGCACGCATGAGAAATCCACATATATATATATATACACACACACACACACACACAGGCTGTACAAATCTAGGCACATGGAAACAAAGATGCGCAGTGCATATATAGTATATACTATACGGTGGCGTATGAGAGCTTGGGGGTGTATATACCAAATGTCTGTATATACTATATATGGCAATGAAAGAATGCATATGCATTCATGTTCTCTTTTTTCTTTTTCTGTCTGTTCTGTCTTTCTGTGGAGCTGTTGCAAAACTACCAGATTCAACCTCCTGGGGAGCCTTTCTGGCCAAGGTTTCACAAGCCAGCACCTGCTTTGCCTGCCTGACTTCTTTCTATATTTATTCCTCTGCACCCAGTTTTTGCCTTTGCCTGCAAAATGGAACTGTCACAAACATTTGTGCTAGCTTTTGGCTGCACAGGACTTCAGCTTGGAAGTCCCAAGTCTGCTTTTGTGCATGCTGGGGGAGGAGGCATACGTGTGCGTAGCTGTGCATGTGTGCATATAAGCATCCCTGGTCCTTGCTGTCTGCATTATGTGGTCTGTGTTCCTGTGACACTGCAGCAGTCCCTGTGTTCTGTATGCCATGCAAATTGCGCTCTCTGCCCCTTCAAGACATTTTTATGAATCAAATATTCTCAGTTGTCCTGCTTATATAATGTCATTTAAATGAAATTAGCAACGCCTGACCCAGTGGCTGACTGATAATGATCTGTACTGCTGTGCAGGAGGCTTGGGTTGGATGTCATTCCCAGACCCCCGAGTTTTTACTTTCCAGGGTTAGGACTGTGGCAAGAAGAGGGACTTGTGGTGCCATGTAGCAGGGAGCTCCTGGTTAGGCTGTGGTTGGACGTGTCCGTCCTTCTGGTTTCTCTCCTCTGTGTCATTTGGGGTGGAAGGTGCTCTAAAGCAGAGACACTGAATGCCAGCTGATGCTTAGGTACCACTGTTTAAAGTGAGCATGGTAGCAAAGGAGAGGGTATAATGCTATTTCAGCTGGATAACTGAGGGGAGATCCTAATGCTGTCCTGGGGAATATCAATCTGGGGGAGTAGTAGCATGGTGGGTCTCCAATCAGCAAATGCTGCTCGGATGAGACGCGTGCTCGTTCCTGGTACGATGGGTATGACTTGTGCTTATTGAAAAGCAGTGCTGGGCTGCCTGCCAGGAGCCGGGAACCGGCTTGTCCTTGCGTGCTCAGGCCCCTGAGCTCCCAGCCCCTCTAACAGCTATATTCCTTTCTGGCACGGGAGTCCCTCTAAGGTCACAAAGCCATTAGTCCCAGGTTTCAACCCCAGGAGCCATAAAACGTACCCCGCCTGACCCCTGTGCAAAGGCAGAGGCAGCACCAGCAGCCCGCGTTCCCCTGGGTTTCGTTTCCCTGTCCCCACTGTGTGTGCCACTGCAGCCTGCATTCCTCTCCGGTTCAGTAAGCCCTTTGCCTCTCAAGCTGACACAGCTAGTATTTCCTCTGCTGGCAGGGCAGGCGAGGTAGTGGCATTTAACTGTTAAGGAGAACCTCGGTCTGTTCGTGCTGTGGGAGCTCAGGGCAGTAAGGGCTGGTGCATGCCTGGGATGGGGTTTTCTGCTATTCCGGGTGCTGCTCCTCCATGCTTTTTTTCCCCTTCCTTGACTTATATTATTCCCTACTTCATCCTGCTGTTTGTCCTTGCACAAAGCAATGCCTTGGGAATTGTTTTCTGCAAGGAGCTAGAAAACTGAGTCAGAGTTTGTAAAACCCGCACCTACCTGACCCTTCTTAGCCTGGTTTTGGAGCATCTTCTAGCACCATGACTACAGTGCTCAGAGTATCTCTATTTCTGACTGTGGAAAATGTTCCTGGTGACCTGGCTGCTGGCTGGGGCGCGTGGCTCTGGGGGAGGTTTTAGTGGGTTTTTAGAAAAATAATTGATCAGCTGCCCACCAAGAGCTAGTCCCAGCCTGCATTGCATTGATGTTGCCCTCGTGTACCACTTAGTGGCCCTTGTACTGTTGGCTCTTTAAAGCTGCCTTTATAACTACCAGTGTAATGGCCATGTGCTGGTGCTGCCTTGCAAAGTTTATTTTTTGCAGTGGTAGCGATGGATCACTAGGTTAAATGTGGTTCTTATTCAAAAAGGCAGAAAGCTTTGTTTTCTTCTAAAGCAAAGGTTTACGTGGTTTTTTTTTTTTTTTTTTGTCACCTGTGATATCAGGGGCTAAACTTGCGTTGCCACGGGCCCCTGACCTCTGCCTAGTTAGTGGAGGTAATTGTACAGCCTCTGTCGCTGCAGGATTTCGGCTCCTCCCGAAGCCTGCGCTTCAGTACCAGTGAAAGCCAGATGTACTATAATGTTGCTTTTTTACGGTTTGTTTTGGCCATACATGGGCAGAGTCAGCTCTGGAATTCCTTCCCTATAAATTCAATAGCATCTTGTGGGTGGTGCTGGGGAATCACTCTGGTCTGGTTGGATCGCCTCTGCGGCCTGTTCCCCTTGAAAACGCCCCGATTTGCACATTCCTGAGAGGCTGCCTGCTCCTGGAGCCGATGGCTGCAGCTACCAGGAAGCTGTTGTCCTGTGCTGGCAGGCGTAGTTACCTCCCTGCTGCCCGCGGGTCGGCTGTTGCAGCCGAAGAGCGATGCCCGTGGGAGCAGTGGCATGGGTATATTGCTCCTGTGTGCAGGCAGACTCTGCAGGGAGAGTTGTGCCCTCTAAGTATAACTGTTCTGCCTCCTAAATTTGCTGTATGGGCTTCAGCACTGACCCTCAAGCCCCTCTCCCAGGGGTGGGGAGGCTGGGCGTTCCCCTGTTCCCTCCTGCTATGGGATGTTGTGTTGTGTGTCCCAGCAGGGATCGAGGGGTGCTGCCATCCTGGGGCTCCTTGTCCCTGCAGGAAGATCTCGCCTTGTCCAAGCAGCGTGTTCCTTTCTTCAGAGCTGTGTTTTTTTCCCTTTTGTAAAGCAAAATCAAATACACGGTTTTTGCGAAGCACCAGCTAGATGAGCTGGCCAGGGAATCTTTCCCTGCCCCAGGTGAGCAGCCAGCGTGGGACCCGGCAGCAGGACCTCTCTGGTGGGACTGATCGTTGAGCCTTGCCTTTTTCTGGTGCTGAGCTGGTGTCACTATAAACACAGCCTCAGTTTGCCTATTTGCCTTCAAAGAACACTCCAAAAAATAGTTCTGGGAGGTTTTCTGCTGATGAGTTGAGGGATGAGAGGGAGGTTTGCTGTAGGGGGCGAGGGGCGATGGCTCCTGGAGCTGCTCCTGTTGCATGTCCCCATGCATCCCTGGGAGGGGACAGGGATGCAGTGTCACTCACCGAGCCAGGAGCCACCAAAGCGCAGGTCAAGACAGTGACACGTGGCCCCATGTCCTGGCTCTGCGTGGGTCGGCGACAGCGATGTGTTCGGCTCAGGCTCCAGAGGGGCAAGTCATCCCTGTGCCAAAGCCAGGGAGAGAAGGGCGATTTTTTTTTTTTTTTTGACATCCTTTGGAGTTTTGATCTCCATATTTGGAAATGTTTACCCATTGCTCTGATCTATTGCAAGGGAGGGGAGGTGACTCAGGGTCTGGTGGAAGCAGGATTTGAATTCCTGTAGTAAGGTTCCCCCCCCCCCCCCCCCTTTCTTGTTTTGGAAGCTTGTTGTGGTCAGTTTTCAGTTCTCTCTTGCTCCTGGACCTTGTTCCAAATTTGATCTGCTCGAGAGGGAAGTGAGTTAGCGAAGGAGCTTGCCTGGATGCTGGTAAGTGCATCATTGCTGCTTTAGCAAGCAACTTGGGATTTTTTTTTTTTGTTTTGTTTAGTCAGATGGATTGCATCAAAGCGTGTGCGTTGCTGGTGGAGGCAGGCATGTGGATCGCCAGTCAACAGCAAGGGACCCAATGAAACCTTCTGTAGCAGGGAAAGCTGGTTTAGTGGATTGGTCTCAAAGGCAAAATGTTTCTTCAGGCCTAGGTATAAAGATAATTTAAGCCAGCTCCCATTCAGTCACGCTCTTCCTTTTAGTTTCACTGGTTAATGCAGCAAGGCAGCAGAGCACTGTAGAGTTAAATGAGTATATATGCATGTGGTCAGCAAGTAAAATATAGCTTAAGTATGATTTCTGTCTCCTAAGCAAGAGTGTGTGTTAAAGAGGCTGCGTAACATATGGATATATTTCTCTCAAATGTTAATATTTAACTCTGTTTTGTTAGGGACCTGAAGAAGTTTAGCTGCTGTAACTGGATGAAGGTTCAGTGTCTGGTTTTTCCTGTTATTCTTTATTTTTCCTTAGTGTGAAGTTTTTAATCTGTCTGGCATTGCAGCTGGCTGCTTCTCTTTTCTTTTTTTTTCTTTTTTTTCCTTTTCCCTCCTCCCCCTCTTCCTTTCTCTTTCCTGAAAGGAAACTGCAGTTCATCCAGACAGTCAGGGGCGTGGGGGGAACCTGGAAGATGCTCTGCTTCCTGTTTTATTCATGGCAGCTAAAACCATGCTGGGGAATCTGGAGCGGAGATCCACCGTCCTGCATTCCTCTTGTCATTTGGAGCATGTAACACATATAGAGTGCTTTTAACGCTGCTCCGGGGGTTGCGTAGCAGCCAGTCCCGTGCCTCGGACAGAAAGCTCTGCACTTCGTCCTTTTACTTGGGAAGGGGCGTTGGTGAAACACGGTTTATCATTCCTACTGCTGGTTGCTGATGCCTGTATCTTCTTGGCTAACTGGTATTTTTAGGCTGATTCAAACCTGTGTTATCATACTCTCCCTGTTTTAAATTGAAGACCTTTGTTAGACAGTTAAATCTCTTGGTTTTCTTTTGCCCTTTTAAATAGGGAGTAATACTCAGTGGAGGTTTGGTTTTCCAGAGATGTAGATTTGCAGCAGGTCCTCAAGGTGCGAAACTGGCTTGATTGTTCTGGGCAGGGAAAGATACTTGGCTTAGTTTGCAGGAGGATGGGAGGCGAGCTGAAAAGCACTCAGCCACAAAAGGTGATGAAGGGACTGGTGGAGCATATTCCTGCAGATGGGATGTGTTGGGAGTTTGCAGACTTTCGCTGCATTTTAATCCTTGTTGTTGCAACAAGCTACTTGAATTACTGTAGCTTTTGGGGTCAGGGCCCCGCTGGGCTGGGCTTGGTACCGGTGCAAAGAAAAGAACGGATGTCCTAAAGAGTGTACGGCCTGAACAGACAGTGTAGGTGATGGGTTGGAAAACAGGGCACCGGGGAGGCGTATGGAGCTGTTGCAGCATGTGAAGCCTCAGCCCATCAACTCGCCAAGGAGCCACCCATCCTCTGTCATGCGTGGTGGTGCAAAGCCGTGGAGGGCAGCAAGCTGGTGGTCTGTGTCGCTCTTCGTGCGCTGTGCTTTGCCTTTGCACGCGTGGCCCTGCGCAACGGGCGATGCCTCCTCCCCACGCAGTGCTTCCCCCGCTCGGTCGTGTCCTGGATCAGCCCCTGCTTCTGGTGGCACTTGGATGTGGTGCATCCAGGCTTTGCCAGCTGCTTGTGGCCAAGCTTGATGTTTCGGGGACAGCATGGCAGGACTGGAAATGATGATGTTCTGTTCCCCTCGCAGTTTCCCCTCCTTTCTCGCTTGCCAGGACAGGCTGCTTGTTGGAAGACAAGGACGAGCAGTGCCTGCGTGCCATAACCCGAAGTTCAGGGCAGTGCTATTCTGACACGCCGGGGGAAGCACACTGGGGCTGTTAATCTTCACGTGCCGATCCTTCTCTGGGCAACATCTCATCACCGCAAGGATGTGACTTGAGAGCTGGATGGTCTGTGAAGGATGAGCTCCCCAAGTGCTGCCTGTGTCCCCCCGATGGGTGCTGGGCAGGGCTGGGGGAGCTCTGGAGGACGGAGGATGCTCACGGCTGGGACCGCAGGCTGCCAGGGCTCTCTGGTATTTCTCCAGGAGCTGGGCAGATGCAGTGATCACTGATGCTAACCAGGATCCACAGCAGATTTTCTTCTGCTCCAGGAACAGAGCCATTAAGGGGTGACCTGTAAATTAATACAGCTGTCTAAAGATTTTTCCTCCTGCAGCCTGGCACCCTGTAAACGCTCGACTCAGAAACCTTCCATGACGCTGGACCTCGAGCGTGCTCAGAGAGCTCCATGCCTGCCTTTCTTAAGCTTCTCTCAGTCACTTCTAATGTTGTATTAAACGCAGAGGATTTGCTTTAGCTCCCGTGTAAGGAGGATTGGTTTGCAGCCCATCCTTCATCCCGGCTGTTGCACCGATTGATCCAGGGCTGGCACTGCACAGGACGTGGCGAAATGGTGACACCGTCACTGCGTGACTTGGGTGCTGCGAGGGGATTTAGTGTGCACTAAGGGCTGTGTGTACGTGCCCCACAGCAGGTAAGCTGCCCCAGATAGCATGGGGCTAGCACACGTGGGCATGGAAGGGATGAAGGCAGACAAGATTATGAGCCTAGATGGTTCTACACATCTGATACTTTGCATTTCTGTAGGCAAAGCTTTCAGAGCCCTTAAAGACTAAATCATGCCCACAGCCTGAGGAAAGCGGTTTTATCCTGGTTTGCAGGTGTAGAAACTGAGGCACCGTGTGGCAAATTTGGGAGAAGTGCAGATCTCTGGGCTCCACGTGATAGTTCATGCTCAGCTCCTGCATACAGGTGGGCGCTTTGCAGCCTCGTGCTGAGTGGTACTGTGAAACTCATCCCTCTTACTCTAATAAAGTCATACTTTTCTGAGCACTAAATATTTCTGCATCAGTTGCTTAAAGGTAAACCAAGTCGTATTGAGTATTTCATAAGGTTGATATATGTTGCTGGTGTGTGACATGATCCCAACATATATCGTTACTTCAGGAATTTCCAGATGGCACCTTACCTAATTGTACCACTGCTCCTTCCTAGGATCTGAGCAGAGTGCAGGCTTTTAAGAAATGTCTGTTGTTATTAGCTTTATAATACACATTCTTGTGTAACAGCTGTTGCAAGCAGCAGGAGGTCTCACTCGCAGCCCAATTCTTCAGTCAACTTTGAGGGGAGGGAATTTGCTCCTGTGAACTGGGTATTTGCATTTGGGATGAGATCTCGCAAATGACAAAAACTTGTTTGCCTTCAGTGAGCGTGTCGGTTCAAGGATTCGCGTGCCTGGGAGGAGGAAACAAGTTGCTCTTGTTGCTTTACCACTGTCTTCTAATAGTTAACTGTGCTTATTGCTTGACGTGGGGGGGGATGACTACGTTTTAAAGAAACATCAGGTTTCGAAAGCCTGGCTGCCTGCAGTGGGGAGGAATGAAGTCCTTGTGCTGTGCTGTCTCACACCCCTACTGTGAAAATATCACAGGGACGAGTTCCAGTGGAGCTGCCCATTTTTGGCAGCCACTTCCCTCCTACATCCTTGTTCTTCAGGTAAAGCCCTCTTCAACTCCGTTAGCCGTAACCCTTTCCTCCCTGAAAAGTCATTATCATCCCTTGAAATTAAGGAAAAGACAGGAGGAGGGAATAAATGGATGTTAAGAAGTAGAAAACAATCAATTAAATAGTACATAGCATGTAATTTTCCTTGGAAACTTACCATGAAATTGAGGAGCACTTTAACAACTAGTAATTTAAATTGCATTTGAACACTGCTAATGGGTTGTTTGCATGGGAATTTCGGTCATTTCACAGCAGGTCGTTGTCTTTAGTACCCCTTCATTCAGTTTAAAAATAAATAAATAAATTAAAATCTCATAATGAGGAAGATGCTGTCGACAACTGGTCCAACTGTTGCTAGTAAAAGGTGGTACCATGGAAATTTTGCAAGGCCCTGTTACATTCAGCATCATTCAGAGCATTTACATCCTTAGCATCAGCTCTTCCAGTGTTAACTCCATGGGAATTTGGCATATTTTATCTAAAAAGCTTATTGCTAAAAGTTAGGAAAGTAACATCCCTGTTGCACTCACAAACATGATGGAGGCGAGGTGGCTGAAGAGGCTCCTCCAGGTTCATGGGGTTGGGGTTTGCAGCCATGGGACCAATCTGGGAACGCAGCCCACAGCTCTGTCTTTATCACCTCAAACGAATCATAACAACATTTGGGATCTGATCCTGGCTTGCTCCATCTGAGGAGGAGCAACAGAGAGGTGCTGATCAGCTGTAGCTGCGGGATATTTTTACTTAACTTATTAGTCTTGTTTTTCCAGTGTTTAATGCTCTCCTCCACCACTATTTTACTTATAAAATGCCAGCGATTTTCAGCAAAAGGCAGTATCAGCCTAATCATGTGCTATTTTGCCACTGATTGCACTGGGAACAGACTCTATAGGAAGGCAAACGCAAGTAACTTGTCTCCTGTTGCTGAATGAACATCCCATTTTCAGAGCAGGGTTTTTGCAAATCCGTGGGCACGCTTAGCATATGGAAGGGGGTTCCAGTATCAAAACAAATCTGGCCTCCTGTTTCTGGATGTGTAGGTTGTTTCTTAGAAGATGGAACCTTTAAAATCTGTCCCTGCAAACATGGCTGTTAAATCCTGCTATTTCTAGAGACATGAGGCAGCTGTCTGCACTGAGATAAGCTATAAAAAGGCAATATTTTCCAAAAATGGCTTTTTTAGCTATACCTGCCAGACAGCTTGGCCGGCAGGAGTTCACCAGGAGTGTCGCCGCTGCTGCCCTTTTATGCACAGGGTGCTGAGCAATGTAAAAACTTCTGGGCAAGTCTCCAGGGGCAGCATTAAGCACCAGCTCTTCAATCTCTCTTTTTTGTGAAATGCTGCTATGCAGAAAAGTGCATTCAGCGCAAAGGAAGGTGTGCTTGTTGGTTTGATTTTTCTTACGTGATCTCCTGTTGTTTTCTAGGCGATTGTTTTGTCCTCGACTTTTGTTCTTAATTTTCATTGTGTTTTTCTTGTTGCCAACTCGGTGACCATCTCCTTTAGTCACAGGGTGGTTTGAGTGCCCCCCGCCCCATTATGATTATTTACTTGAAGGCATTCCTGTTTGCTGTGTAGTCTGAGGATAGCTGGTGAGTTCAGATGAAACCAATAACAAAAATTGTAGTTTTTCCTAAGGGTCTGGATGAGGTTTCTCGTAGCATAACAGTGTTATTGCTTATACTTCCTGACGCACGCGCTACCCGCAGTGCTTTGTTAGTTATCAGCTAATTCTCTGCCGAGATGTATGAGTGTAAGAAAGCTACATCAGATAATCTCGTAGAGGCTGTTAAGACTGTAGGGACAGAGAAGGACGTGGGTTTTGAGCATGATCCCAGTGGAGAATTTCTGAAAGCTGGGAGAGCACTGGAGGTGGGTGTTTCAAAGTGACTGAGGCGATGTCCTCGTGTAGGCGAGGGGCTGGTGTGTAGGGGGAGGCAGGGGGTGAAGTCCACATGGTGGAGGAGTGCAGGGGGCCAGAGAGCAGCAACTTTGGGTGTTAGGAAACCCCAGACAACTCAGGTTCTCATGACATAAGGAACAGCTGATGGCATCAACTCTGTGAACTGTCTAGCAAGTACTCTTGCCCTCTTCTTTTAAAATATTTTTGGTTGAATGAGCATTTTGTCACATTGATTCCTGAGAAGTGCTACTCTCTCTATGCAAATCCCCCATCACGCATGGGCGTTGTTGCCAAACAGCCAGCTGCTTCAATGCATTGGCTCAGCCCTGACATGGACAGGGGTTTTTGCCTTCGCTGTTGTTTTTTTTTCCCTGGGAGCATGGGCTGCCTCTTAGTCGCCTCTTGATGCCCTATGTGTTGTGGGTAATCTTTTCTTCATAACTTTTTTTTTCCTTACCCCAGCTTTCCATTTCAACAGCCCACTTCCCTCTTTTCCAACCTCCTTCCAAAGGGAGAGAGACACTTGGCTGGTGGAAGTCAGTGTAGGTTTGATAGATGCTCCCCCAGCAAACAGCCATGTGTGTCTGCTTCTCCAGAAACCCACTGAAAACTGAATAGAAACAAGGCATGTGGGGTTCGAAATAACCCAGTGAGTTATTTCTGGCCATGTTCTCCCCTTGCTTGTGCACGCGGTGCTCCCACGAGCTCCTCCACATCTCAGGGTTTCAGCTTATGGGTGAGCAGCACTGGTAAAGGCCCTTTGTTTCCTTACCTTCCTCTCTCAACTATTTTTTGAAGAATGCTGATAAATTTAAGTGATAACCTTGTAACTGAGAGATAAGGAAGAAAAAGTCTTACGGGTAGATTAGTTTGCAGTGGAGGGAAGGCAAACACCAAGGGAGCTCGGTGGAGGGAGCCCATGCTGAGCTACCCTGAAATGCTGAGACTGCTTATTTATCATTTACCCACCCCGTAAACATATACTGGGCTTTACAAGTGGAGAAGGCAATCCTTGTCCTAAAGAGTCTGCAATCCCAGGCAGACAAATATGCACTTGAGGGCTGGGGGAGGGAGGGCATGGGTGATTGCTGGAGGTAGAAATCCAAATAAAGTGGATTCCTAGAAGAAAAGGACTTCTGAGGTGGGAGTTGTGGGTGATGAGAAGGGTGCTTGAGGTGCCGGAGGAGTGGATGGAGAGAGGAGGGTAAATGGGTATGGAAGGGGGTGAGAAGACCTGAAAGGAAACAAGGTTGAAGGGGAAGGTAGAAAGCGAGAAAAGAAGTAGGAGGGAAAAAAGAGCAACAAGTCAGCTGTGGGAGGGGATACTGTGGGATGCTGTAGATGAGAGTCGAGATGACCTTAACGTCTCTTCATCGTGTGTTAAAAGCTATGCTGTAACTCAGCTACTGGGATTAGTCATCTCCCAGTGTATGAAGTACCAGTCTCTCCTCTGAATGGAGAGTACTGGTCCTGGCTGAAGTCCAGTGCTGGAAGATCTCTTGGCTGGGCTTGAATGCCCTGTGCATCTGGTGGGGTGCTGGGTGGTTACACGCCGTGCAATCCTGTGTGTGCACCATTGCCAAACCTTAATAGGCAAGTGCGTAAGTAACTTGCCACCTTCTGCTTAATGCCATCAAAGTTAGTCTTCTAGAGATACTTAGACAGCAAATCAGGATTGGCTTGTGTGTGTGTGTGTATATATATTTAATATCAATGTATATGGTATGGGTAGGTTTTCAAGTGCAACAGGCTGTACTTTGGTGACATCTGATGAGATATGGGTGGGATCAGTGGTTTATGTTGCACCATACCCATTCCCTAGTAAAAGAGCAGTAATCTTTGCACAAAGGTCTTTGTGCATTAACTTCCATGGAACTGAGGCGGGAAAACTCACTGGTCATCTGGTTCCTACATGTGCAGCTTTCAGTTTCCTAAAAAGACCTTGGGACTTCCACAGCTTCCTTAGGGGATTTGTTTCATCCCCAAGGACTGAAGGTGTTGAGGAAGAATTTACTGTCACCAGCCTTATTTCCCTTTCTCTGATTCCCCCCCCCTCCCCCCCCCCCCCCTTTTTGGAAGTT
Source organism: Aptenodytes patagonicus (assembly GCF_965638725.1). Classification (NCBI taxonomy): domain Eukaryota; kingdom Metazoa; phylum Chordata; class Aves; order Sphenisciformes; family Spheniscidae; genus Aptenodytes; species Aptenodytes patagonicus. The sequence goes on along the minus strand of NC_134954.1, from coordinate 11,747,327 downwards.
GTTATCCTTGATATTTGGCATTTATACTCTGGCAAGTACCTGTAGCCTGGAAAGTCCACAGAGTTCTCCTGAAGCAGCAGTAGTAGCTTCACCTAGACCCTTTTTCTCCCCAATTTGATCCTCCTCTAGCTTGCTTATCTTTTTTGGGGGTTTGTGTCTGATCCCCATCTGTTTTTTGGGTCTCCTTTCACTGCTGATGCTTTCCAGATCGTCCTTCTGGTTCCTCATTTCCTCTCCAAAGTAGTCCCCCATCCTTCTAGTCCTTTCCTAATTACCCATTAGTTAGATGCAACTTCTTTGTAGCCGGTAAAAGGTGTGGGAACATGAAGGGCATCTCCTCTGGAGCTCAGTCCATCTACTGTCATGGCACGCTGTTCCAGCAGGAGAAAAACCTGAGTTTAGAACATCTGAAATTGCCCATTATCTCGGCTCATTTCTTGCAGTCCATAATTTGGGGGCGGGGAAGCGAGGGGAAGAGGAGGCGAGTCACTCAAAATGACTCATTCCACAATAGATCAATACAAAATGTTCCATTACATTTTCATTGCCAAAAATGACTCCCCTTTCCTACCCCCCCTTCTGTGAGATGCTGCAGAGGCTGCTTTGCTAGACCTAGTGGTGGTGTCTCTTGATGCATGTAGGTCGGTGGCATAGCCAGCCCAGCGAAAGGGTGTCTGAGTTTTGGTTCAGACCTTACTTTCTGGGTGGGCTGAGGTTGAGCATTGTGGAGATGACCTGCTTTCAGAGGGGAAAGAGATTCTTGGCTGCTCTCAGGGGATTTCACATCGCTCAAGGCGTGGAGCAGACCTGTTTGATGAGAGGAGTCACTCCCAGCCTTCCTCTTTGGGAGGGAGGCCAATGGATGTGCAAGGCATAAAGCAATATAAAGGGACATAATAGAAAGTATCATGGGATATCTGCCAGCAACCTCTTTGGTCTGGTGCCACTGATAGCTCCCTTGGGCTGACGAGATGTTTCAGTGGTGCGTTCTTGCTGAAGTTTCTTGCTGTTTGCAGTAATGGGGTGGAGATGGAGATGCTGGGCTTCCTCTTGCCTGCAGGTGTTTACACAGTCCTTGGGCTTTAAAGTATGTTTAGGGCAGTGATATTACCCTCCATTTAGTGACCAGTAAGGGAGGGAGGCTAAGGGACTTGCCCAAAGCTGCACAGATGTATATAAACATTTGTATGTACATATGTGGCAAGGCCAAGAATTGATCCAAGTTTCCTGACTCCCTTTGTCCTGTCCTTCCTGGGATCTTCAGGGGCACCCTTATGGGCAGCCCTACTGTAGCAGCTAGCCATAATTGTGCCGGTGCACAGGAGAATGCTCTCCTTCGGGGCACTTTCCATCAGGTGGTACCCATCTGCTGCTTTTGCCTGGCGTGGCAAGTGCTGCCTGCCTGTGAATGGGATGGGAAATATCACTGGGCTGACCTCAACGGCCTCTTCAAAAGGCTGCAAACTATTTGCGGTTATAGCACATCTTCCACCCGCCACGAGCAAGGCCTTGTTCTGCTGGTAAACTTGCAACACTGCTTTAATAAACAAACCCCACGCTAACAGGTAGGGTTTTGCTGGGACAAATTCAACCTGTGAGGGAGGTGGCTGAGTTTATGGGCACTCACTCCTGATAAAGTTATTTGTTAGTAAAGATGGCACCAACGGCATCTTCCGCTTCATCCTGGACTGGGAGAAGGTCTTGTGAGGAGTTGGGCAATGTGGGGTTCTGCATCATGGTGTGCCGTGATGGCAGGGACAGGATCCGGGATGCTTGGCAGTCCCCGGTGAGCTGTCTAGATAGCTGCTGCTCTGCTTCGAAGCTGCTGTCACAGAAACTGAATGTTATGGGATCCAGGGCACACACAAATGTGTTTACTGAGCAAATAAAGGCGGGAGAGAAAAAAGGAAAAGCCTCAAAGTGGCTTTGGGTGTTTTTTAAGTGGTAAAACCGAGAAATTCCTGACTGTATGCAATTAATGTCTGTTTAAACAGAAACTTCTGTAATAGCTGAAATAACTCCTGCGGAAGAGCTTTCCCAGTGGGTCTTTTTCATCTCTAACCGCCTGCCCCGGCGGGATGTCCGGGGGGGGATGACTCTGAAGGTGCTGGGCTTGGCGTTTTTGGTTGGGCTCTTTAGATGTTTGCAAAGGGCGATGCCTTCCTTTGTTCCCAGCTTGCTCCCACCTCCCTGATTGCGTGGGGGCAAAAGTGGCTAATTCATACAAAAACTCACCCATTTGGGTCACGAGGGTCCGATGCCTGACGTTGTTTGTTTTGGTGGAGTGTTATTTGGCATCATTGTGTGGGTATATGGGTATATATGGTTAAATACATACATTTAAGTATCTACAGCAGTTGAGAGGGGCAGGTATAGCACACTGGCATTTCTCAGGGCTTTGGACAAGATATCAAGATGTTATTATTTACTCTAATCCCGGAGGAGTAAAGTGCAGAATGGACTAAAGGGCTTTTCTTCCATTTGAGCTGTACAGGCTGTGTCTGCGAGCAGGCTGCTGTCTCTGAGCAGCTTCGCTGGTGAAAGCCCATGAAGTTGTTGGAATGAAACTGCTGGGGAACGGGGTACGTGGTGGAGGCAGAACAGGCGGTGGCAAAATCTGTGTGGGTATGACCTGCCCATTAAAACTTCACAGGGTCTTACTGGCAGTATGGATGTCATACCAGCAGCCTGCTGTGAACACGATACTGTTTGTGTATAGTTAATTTGATTTCAAAAGAAAAAAAAAAAGGCATAAGGATGTTTCAGAGCACTGTGCTGAGCGATGATAGCGGGGCACCCGCTCAGAACAGCCTTGCTGAGCTTGAAAGAGTGCAGCAAGCAGTGCCGTCGCCCTCCTGGTTAGCTACAGCAGTGACCTGGGGCTTTCTGCTTGTGCTGGAACATGCAAAGGTACACTTTTCACCTTTTTCCTTTTATCTTTTCCTTTTAAAAACACCATTTAAGTGCCTTTGTGGTGCTTTGGTAGCAGTTGCTCAACCCTGTGCCGTAGTCCACTTGCTTGTTGGAGGCTTCTTTGTTATTTTGATACCGCTTTCACAAGTAGACCAGCTATAAAGAATAGTCTGCAGGACCTGCTTCAGTGGGACTACACCATACCTGAGCTCAGTGGTGCACGGGGCCGGATCCATAGCAGGTGTAAATGGCAAAGCATGCTTCCTCACAGCCTGCTCTGTCAAGACTGTTCTTCTCTGAGTATAAAGGAACTGTGTTGAACTCCTTGCAGTTTATAAGGCTTTGAAAGCTTGACACGGACGTGATGTTCCTCCCCAAGCCGTAGCTGCTGGATCTTTTGGCACAGTTCTTTTGTTGCTCCCAAGTGCTGCAATTAATGTGGAGCAAACTGAAATGTCTGAACAAGCTGCGATCTCCTTGTAACATCTTTTGCCCCAGACAAACACACAGAGAGATTCAGCCCTCCCTCCCTGCTTTCCTTCCTTCTCCCAACCTTGAGACTGTCCCACTATTGTGGATTGCTTGTGTCATGCACAAGTGTGTTGCATTTGTCCCTTGAGAACGCACCAGTCGCTGCTGATTTCTCTCCAAATCATTGTCCTTGCAGTCTTGAATAATACCCATGTTAAGCAGGTGGAGCTGATACAATCACTTCCAACGCAGCTGACGGCAACTGGGTCAGATCCCTTCTCAATGTTTCCTGACAGAGGAGAAAATAAAGCACACGTGGAGGCAAAATACACGAGTTTTCCCTTTTGTCTCCCCTCCCCGGCCCCCAAATCATGGTTTCCTCAAGAACAAAAAAAGAAGTCTCAGCCAATCTGTTTCACGGAAGAGGCTGAATTTCTTAGAGTCAACATTTCCATGTCTGACAGTTTTAAAAAGTGTAAAAAAAAAAAAAAAACCCAAACCAAAAACAAAACAATAAAGGGGGGGAGGGCAGAGAGGCTGCATGTGGTCTGGCAGGCAGCCAGACAAGGAGTGCTCTTTGGGGTTATTATTAGGCAGATAACTGTATCAAGAGCTTAAACATCAACCTGGTTCTGAAGGCTGCAGCGCTCTGTTTGAAATGCTGATGCACGTTTGATGCTCGTGAGAAAATGTATTGCACTATCTCAAGCCACTTTTTTTTCTTTCTCCCCCCCCACACAATAACTTGGGTGCTGGTGGAGTTGCTGGGAAGCAATTAGAGGTGCTCCACAGAGAGCTATTGCTAGTTTTGAGCTTTCAAATCCTTTTCTGTTGTTACGAGCAGCTCTTTGTTCCTGCCTCTAATAGGCACCGTACCTAGAGTTTGCACGTGTCAGATGGAGGCGTCCCTGAGTGAGTAGGAATGCCTTGAAGATCTTCTCGCCCCTTCTCAGGACCTATCTCAGCAAGGAGGGAGGAAGTTTTGGGGTCCGTGGGTTCTGGTTCGGAATGTGTGTATATGGAGGGGTGCTCAGGGGTGTGGGGAAACCCGATCACCAGCACTGCAGTGCCCTGTAGCAGAGGGGACACATGGGGAGGTGGAGGGACAGGCTTTTGATGATGCTTGAGAATTGAGATGCAGTACTTAAGACACTTGAGGAGCAGGAGCCGCTGATGGGGAGATGCACGGGGCAGGGCGACACGGGCAGAGCTGCTGGCTGGGAAGTTTCTTCTCAAGTGCTTTGGGACCAGCAGAAGAATGTCTGTTTGTAATGCTGCTAGATACCATGTATCTGTCTGTGTTCCCATCTATAGACGGTATGTGCAAGGCTATATATAAACGCTATGGTGGCTGGTATTTTGGCTGATACACTCACAGTTTTGTGCCACGTTGAGAGATTAAAAATATCTCCCTGTTCCAGGAACATCTATACCATGGCAGATGTCATCCGGCGTGGGGAGTGGCTTCTGAAAAGGGAGCATAACATTATTACTATGAGCCTTAGTAGTCTATTAGATTATTTATTGCTTCACTGCCATCGTAAGACATGTGAGGTGCATTCTTTCTGCCTGTCAGAGTTTTTTCACACATGCAGGCAGGCAGCATCTGTCACTCCTCCCTGCGAGTCGCTAGCTTTCATTCTCAATGAACTTTCCTTCCAGCTGGAAGGAAGGTGAAATAAAGGCTTCAGGACTACACGGAGCTGATGAGCAAGGAGTTCATTAACAATTATTTACCTTGGAGTTGTGCCTCTGAGGGCTGTCTTGAATTTGGGTGCTTCTTGGCCAAGACACAGTCACCTCATGCTTGCTGTTGTTTTATTTCAAGGCGAGTCCGTCGACTGGTTGTGTCAGGCCCTGCGGAAACCTGGTATGAGTCAGACCCGTCTCGGTTGCGCGAGACAAAGAGTGGGATAGGAAACAAATGAGAAATTACTTGCTCAGGACTTTCTTTTGGGAGTAGCTCTCAGGTTGTCCGGGCCTTAGTTCATTGGCCGAGGACCTGGCAGTGCTGCCTCATCCCCAGGACCTGTCAGAGTGTGGGCAAGTCCCGTTTTGGTGTGTCCTTGCAGAGCTGTGGGGTTTTTGTGGTGGATATGAAGCATTGGCTGTGCCAGCCATGTTATGATGGAAGTGCTCAGAGGGTGAACGCTGGCGTCGTCAGCAAGCTCTGCTTGTACACGCAGGGGTAATTCTCCATTGCTCATGGTTTGGACCGGGTTTGGGTGGAGTCTTTCAGACTGGAAGGGCTGGAGAACGTGTCGGGGTTTGTACCTCCATTGCAGAGAGTTCCTGGGCCTGTAAAGAAAGTAAGGTAGTGAAAAACGAAAAGGCAACAGAGATGTGAGAAGTCATACTTGAATTTTGACCTGGGTCTCTTGTTTCGGGTTACCCTGCGAGGTATCAGTGCTCTGTTCAAATCCTCCTCAGCATGCTGGGGTGGGATGCTTGTCCTGTAACCGAAAGCAGGGGAGCCAAAACTTTCCCTTCTGTGTTGGTGGGTGAGGATGGAGGCTTTGGATGTGGGTCCACCTCCCTCTTTCACTGGTGAGGGGAAAAAAAAGATCAGTGGAGCAGCAAAGGTGTGGAAAATGGGATGAGAAGCAGTCAACTCTTCTTATGAAGATTGACCAGGTAGGAAGAGTCCCTGTGGGGCTTGGCACACCTGCCAGGTTCAGACAAGTAACATGTTCCCTGCCTAGTTTGCCTGTGGCTTGGTAGGGTGTTGTCAACGCTGGCCAGGCATCCTTGTCTGCCCGCTCTTTGTAGAATTGCAGTGTTATTGGGGGAATGTTTGCTGTAGAGGCTGGAGGTAGCCTGTGGCTCCATGGAACTGGCCTAGTGAGTTGCCATTGTCACGACACTGGTGCTTGCGGAGGTGTTGGATGGCTAGACGGTTTCTGCTTCCCATTCATGGGCAACCCAAGAGCAGAAGAGTATTGTGGGTTTACGCTCACTGGAGGCACAAGGGACTGTTGGATCTGGACCAAGGTAGAACCTCAACTTTTTCTATCGCTTCGTTTTGTCCATCATTAATGTCAGAAGCAGAGGACATTTGTAGGGTTTTTCTGTAGATCTCCTGTTTCTTGTATCCATTCCACAATTCTGGCCCGGACTTGCTCACTCTTGCCAGGCCAACGTATGCAAGTGATAATTTAAACAAGATTAAGCCTGGTACCTCCCTCTAACCTGGAGACGGACCTTCAGTGTTTTCCTGACAGGAGAGGAGTGGGAGGGACACATCTTGGGGCTGTCTCCTCCCTGCCGTAGCTGGGGATTGGGCTTAGAGCAGCGACACCAGGTCGGTTCAGACCACGTCCATCCAGCCCTGGGTCCACCTCTGCCTGTGGCCAGCAGCGGATGCTGAGGGAAGGCTATCAGCTTCCCCACGTCGCTAGCAGAGGGGCCTGGCTGCAGCGAGCCCTGACCTTGCACAACGCCCTTCCCGCTCTGACCTTGCAAAAACCCTGAGCATCCATGGCACGGCCCTGCCGGCAGATGAAAAGCAAAATACATAGAAAGCTTCGGCATCATGGGCGTGCGTGGGGAGAATGGAGAGGAGGGGGGTGGAAAAATAGCTCCGGTGTCGCCTCACCGGGTGCCAGGAAGTGGCCCAGCATCAGGGTGAAAGATGAGCAGGGTCCGGCCGTGGCACGGTTGGAGGAGTCGGCAGCCCCGGTGTGGCAGCACATTCTGTACATTCTGCAGCCCCGCAGCACGCGGGGCCGCCCAGCAGCCTTGGGTTGTGCTGCCAGGCATGCAGCCTAGCTGGTATTTCATGATCCTGATACCCGCTAAGTCTCTCTTTCTGCTTCCCCCCCTACTTTTAACTGAGGTGCAGTTGTTTATCCATTGGGGCTCTACAGCCTATAAACAGGATGTCTCTCTATTTCCTTTCAGCCCAGTAACACTAAACCACTTCGAGTGCAGATAACGCTTTAGTAACCCTCCTCCTGCCTGAATGAGCCTTGTATCGGTCATAGCTAGCTCCAGATGAGACAGCATGTGCCTGTATATATATGCATATTTATCTAATATATGTATGTGGTATGAGTTGGCCATGGTGAACAAATTCACGTTGCTGAAAAGGAAGTAAGTGCATGTTTTAGGCAGGGTGGCTGTAACAAGACACCGATTTAAACCAGATCCTAAATTTACGTTTTGTAAAAACAAGCTATTGTATAAAACCCTAAGCCTGTGAAAACTTTCGGGGGAAAAATTTCTGCAGTTTATTTTGTTTAAATGTCACTTCCTAAAGATTTTCCCACTATGCCGGAGACCTGGATACTGAGAGCCTGACAGTGGGAAGGAGCATGCGGGAAGGGATTGCATTAACTACTGCTTGTAATGCTGAGTGAAATTTTGAAGGAGGGGAAAAAAAAAAAAGGAAGAGAAAAATACTAACACTGTATTTCAAGAAATTGTCTCCCTTCAGAAAAGCAGTGTGAAAGCAGCGAGGATAAAGATCATTCTTCTGAAGTACTTTTTGATCCAGGACCTTGCAATCACAAATAATAGTAACAAGCAAAATGGAGTTTTAATTTGAGATGTTCAATGTCTTGGCTTTAATTTTCAAGATGTTCAGTGATTTCTATTGATTGTGATCTTGTTGTAAGCTCTGCCCTATATCAAGTCTTTTATAGCCCCTGCTCCCTTAAATCTGTAATTTCCTTTAATATCTAATCTTTAATCGAAAATAAACTTAGGGTTCTGGGCCTTGTGGTTGTGTAGGAAAGCGTTGGGAAAAGGGCTCTCTATACAGAGTGCCAATAGGGGGAAAACTTTAAACACGCTAATTTTTATTGTGTTAGTTTTTAAGCCAGTCTTACCAACTTTGAGGCTGGACTGATGATTTTTGAACCCTTGAGGTTGGAAAGCAGGTCTCTAGAAAAGAAGCGAATGATGCCTCATTTGTCTTGGGTGCCCTTAGTTCAAGGGAATTGTCAGCGAGAGCTTATGCTTTTGTAAAGGTTTTAAGCTTCTACCCACCGCTTTAACTGGGTTGTCAGATCAACACACCGTCTCATTTATGGAGACATACTCTGGATCTGCTACTGAGCTGTGGTTCAGAATAGCTGTTGAGGAACAAGTTGTTCTGCCACAGCTCTTCTGCGAGTGCTTCATATGCATGCTGCTTCATTCCAAAATGAACATGCCTTTTTTGACTTAGTTCAGGCTATTTTTGAAGGTGGAGTAAGCTAAAACATGGAGGAAAAAAGCTCTGTTCTTCCCAAAATAAGGTGATCTGCACTGGAAATCTTTTCTGCAAGCTTTTTGTGTTTTGAAGTCGCTACCTACCTGAGCGGGCAGATCCCAAGCCATGTGGCTGGCCCTGAAATTTTTGCAATTAATTTTTATGGTATTTTATGGTAACAGGGAGTCCTTAGGAGATTAGATATTTTCTATAAAAAGCTGGATGATGCTGATTTTAATAGAGGGGTCAGCATGCTTGCCTTCCACGCCCTGGCTTGGCACATTGTCCTCTTGTATGAGCAGGCTGGCTGAGTGACGGGGCATACTTGCACGCGGTTGCATAAGGGGTTGACACAAATGATTTGGGTGATGAAGCTGATGTTCCACCTGCCATACAGATGCCATTTAAATAAAGATGTCCCCCTGATCCTGAAAGCATTTACCCATCACAAGGGCTGGCAGCACTGGGTAATATTTAAGCTGTTTCGCTTAGCTCATGGAAAACGGGAGTAGATTTCAGCGTTGCCTTTCCGGGTGGGCAGTGTGACATTGCAAGCGGTCATGGGCCTCTTGGCCGGTGAGAAACCCTCGTGAAGCTGGTGGCCAGGGGAGCAGGCGGTGCTGGAGGGGTGGTTGATGCTCTCCAGCAGAGCCTGGGCTTGTGGAATGGCCCGTCCCTACAGACTGCCGGGGCAGCAGGGGATGTTGAGATTTGGTTTTGCTTTCCCACGGTGCTGTGTAACCCCTCCTGCCTCCCGTTTAGTTGTGGCGCTACTCAACTGCCATTGCTTCTCTGGTAACATGCTTGCATCCCCCTCGTCTCATGTTTCCCAGGAGAAAGTGGAGCTGAATGCCATGAGATCTGTAACTGGGCTAATTGCCCACTCACGTGTTGGCATTCGGATCAGAGGGATCGGTTGGATCAGTGGCAAAGCTTCCTCTTCCCTCCCCCACGCCTGGGTGCTGCGGCAGGGCTTTTCGCTCATCTTGCACAAGTAGTGTGGCACCTCCACTGCACTTCCCCCCTCCTCCCCCCCCCCCCTTTCTTTTTTTTGTTTTTGTTTTTCTTTTGGAAAAGGACAGGGCAGGACTGAAGGGGAAAAGTAAAGCTGAATTTCCATGGTGCCCAATGTCAACAGTCAAACTGCTTGTCCCCATCTCCTGTCCCTGCAAGCCTGGTGACCATGGTAGGGTCCACTGATGAAGAGCCAATGGCTTTCCTTACTAGTGACAGGGGATCCTCTTCTCCTTGTTCCTTTCCTTTATGAAAAAGCATTCACTGGAACAGAAGTGACAGCAAATCCTTGCTTTTTGGTACCGGACCTTGGTCCAGAAGGCAAGGTGCTGATTAACCGGTAACAGAAATGTGCAGGCTGCGTTTCTGCTTAGATTGACCATCAGGGATGGTGCCTGCTCCAGACCTTCCCACTGGAAGGAGGGCAGTGTTGAGGAGCTGGAATGCTCTTGGCAGCAGACGGACGGACACACCAGTGGGTGAGAGCAAATTGCCACAAGGGTATATAAAACAGATGAGGTTTTACTTCTCACCTGCAAGCTTGAGTCCTCTTTATGTAATTGGTGGCCACAAGTCAGTAGTTTGTAGATTTTGGACAGATTATATGGGGAGAACATCTAGGCTGGGTCCCAGCTTGATTTTTTTTTTTTTTTTTTTTTTGAGTGGGGGGAGGAATGGAAAGTATGTTGGGGAAGGATTTAGAGGAGAAGAAAGTTGGAGTGGAAATTGATGAGGCTCTTGAAGTACACCGGTGACTGCTATGGTTTAATCCTGCCATGTTCTTTTCCTATTCTAAATAAGTCTTGCATTTTACAGGCTTGAGCTAAATGTCAAGGATCAGCTTTTAGGCTGGGGACGAGGGAGGACCTACCTTTGTTTTCCTGAGGTTGCTCTGATAACCTCAGCTGCTTTAGGAGCGGTGTATGGAGCACCATCCAGTTTATCAGGATCGGGAGGAGACTGGGCTTGCTGTTGAGTGCTCAAAATATTGATGTATGCTGTAGGAGAGAAAACAATGTCTCTCTAGAAACATCTGGGACTGGGAGGAGAGCATCTGAAGAGGGAGGAAAACAAAAAGCATTGCATCCATGCATAAGAGATGGATGTTAGAACAACCCCTTCACTTCTCCCTGCCAGAAGTCACTCTGGATATAAGGTGGCTCCCCTCTCTATTCTCCCTGTGTCCACGCAGTTGCTTGCTGTACTGGCCATCTCTTGAAGTGGTCTCCATGGTTAAAGCTGCTCCATGCATCTAGGTCAAGAACTGTGCGTTTCCCTCTCGTATCGTGTAGAGAAGCTCTCCTTCCCCATTGCTCACCTTGGCAAACATGAGGTGCTCTCATCTGACAGGACCAACCGGTGCGTGGTTCCTGTTCGAGCAGGAGGATGAACTGGGCTAAAAATGATAACTATTGTCATTAGCGTGCCTGGGAGGGGACAAAAATTACCTTTGTCTTGTGTCAAACATTTGCTGATGCTCCAGTAGGTTGAGGATGTGATGTAGCACAATCATCTCCAAGTGCTGCTACCTTTGTTGGGTTTGTGGCTGACTTTTGTTGACAGTACAAGGGACTTTATAAGTTAAAAACTTTAGTCCTAAACCTTGCACTCCTGAATCCTGTGTTTTAGCCTGGAGTGGCTTTAGACGATTCATCTGGTGTGTGTTCTTGATGCCTGAGCCGCACTGCACCTTGTGGCATTTGAAAGCAGGAGGGACATTGTATATGATGTGAAGAAACTTGGTAAAAGACACAAGAGAACAGCTATTTCTAATGCATTCAGCAATGCTGATTGAAAAGTGGTAGAAAAGAGAGAATGTATAGGCCAAGCATCTTAGTAGATAATTTCTCTGCAGTATTTAAACATTTTGGTGAAAGAAATATACTTGAAAAGTGCTGCTGCTGCATAAGAGAGTAAGGGCAGTGTTGCATCAAACTAGAGGAGAAAGATGAACTGATTAGTTTCCTCACCATTTCCCCCCTACACTCTCTTGTTAACATTTAAAGTGGAAAAAGTCATCTGGTTTGAAAAATGTCACTTGGTTAAAGAAAAAAAACAACCAACCAACAGGTCTAAGCAAGCATTTACTACGTTGTGTGGTGGGTGGGATTGTAGGACCTACACAAAAACAATGCTTGGGAGCTGGACTGGCCCAGGAAGGAGCAGAGAGGAGTGATGTGCCAGGGCTGGATGTGGCACAGTCAGTGGTTCTGGTGTGAAAACAAAGCGGTGTAAATGGTTCCTCCTCCCAAAACTGAGATGTGTTGATTCAGTCCACCGGTTAGTAATACGTAAGAGGGGGAGCAATGGTTAATTTGATGGAAGAAAATGAATGTTAACGTGAGCAGGGGATTAATTCGAAGTTTGGAAGGAGTGCATTGCAAATGCTGGGGTAGTGCAAGCCTGTCAAAGTGCTCCCCACCATCACTGGTGGAGCAGAGGCTGCTGGTGTGCAGGGTTCAAAACTAGCGCTTGGGTGGAAAATGGGAAGTGTTTTCTGTGGGGGGAAAATTTAGAAAGAAACAGGAAAAAGCACGTCCTGTTTTTGACAAAAAATAACTCCTAAACACCTTCCCCCCTGCCCCCAGTAAAACCCACAGACCTTTCCAGAATCTGAACTTTCTAGTTCCTCTTTGGTTTAAGAAAAACAGTACAATACAAAGCTCCCTCCCCTCCAGAACACCAAAATACTGACTAAAAATCATGCACAAATGTTGTTCTTGGTGGTGGGAGATAAGCAGAGTTCTCCTGGGGAATAAATTGATGGGAGACCTCCATGTGCTCCCCAGAGCTCAGATGTTCTCTGCTGCTCCACAGCACTGTATGGGTTTGCTGGGAAGAGGTAGATTAAATTTCTTGAGGACTTTTTTTTTTTTTTTTTTAAATGCTGGTGGATGTTGTGTAATGCCCAGTATTTTAATGTAATACCCTTGGTTGGTTGTGCCTGTTGTCTGTGCTTTGTGTATTTTGGGAATCTAACAGTGCTCTGCCTTCCTTGGGTTTTTTTACTCTCCTCCTCCTCTCAGCTGTGTAACTGGGTAATTCTGTCTGGTTGATAATCCCTGGCCTCAAACTCTTAATGCTTTCCTGCTGATTTAAGGTATCTCCTCCTCTTCTCCCTCCCCGATTTCCTCATTGCCTGCACCCTGCGGATGTGCTCCTGAGATGCTGGGTGTGGGTTACAAGTTCCTGAGAAAATCTGTGGGTAGATAATTAACGTGGCATAATACTGAGCTCCCCCTCTCCTCTCCCCTCCTTGGGGCTGACTGGTGACAGTGAGTATTCCCCTTTTGAGCTTGTCCTGCCTGTCCCAAAGAGCAGATCTCCTTGATTGGGTTCTCTCTTTCTTTTTTTGTTTTCTTTTGCCTCCTCTTTGTGAGAGTAAATAATGCACAAACTGCAAACGAGAGGTGGAATTACAGACGAGGAGCTGACCTTTGTTGATCTGTTTACATTCCTGCTCAGCAGAGAAAACAACTTCTTGCTTGAAAGAAGGTAAAGCGAGTTCTTTCGGCTCAAACTGGTGCAAGGATAAAGCCACTCTATGCAGACAGCTGCACTTGGTTGGGGTCTGGTTTGAGCTTCCAGAGGAAACTTGCATTGGGAAGCAGCAGCACCCAGACCTCCACAGTGGAGGTGCCGGATAACGTGCTCACCTCTCCTACCTGCTTCCTCCTGACCTGAGCAGGGTGTGTTCTGCAAAGAGAAACATCACTCCAAAAAGCCTTCCATAACCAACCTGGGCTGGAACAAAACATTCCTCTGGGTGAACAGCTCTTCCTCTGGCAGGAGGCAGACCTGAAGGTCATTCTGGCTGCTGTAAAGCATGAGTTTCTTGAGCTGGACATGAGGATGGGAAGGAAGGGACAATGTGTGGGAGTTAAAACCTTGGTGGGAGTCATGGCCTGTAAAGAAGTGGCTCTGAAAAGGAATTTTGAGGTGTGTGTCAATGAGGAGTTCAGTGCAAGCTCCTAGCATGACGTGGTGGCAAAAAGGGTCTGGAGTGGTCAGCGCCTCTGCAGCAGGGTGGTGGATGAAGATACCAAGGATTGACTCTCTTGATACGATATTGGTATGATATTTGTATAAAAATGAGTGAAATGTGTCCTGTTTGGCTGTGTCTGGGTAGATGATGTCTGACGATTTGGGTTGTGCGTGTGCCAGTATGATGGTTCCTCATGGGTTTGTGACTCCATGGATGACAAGCAAGGGATCTGAGGTGTCCTGCCATCCTCAGTAAGTGCTCCAGTACAGTGGGGATGGAGGGCATGGGAAATGGCTGTGGAAGAGTCGATTTGCACCATCCCTTCCTGCTTGTGATACCATCTCTAAAAGGCAAGTGGTGGTAGCTCTCCAGGAGGTGGGGGAGTGGGAGGACTCGCAGTGATATCTGAAATCCTTTCCCCTAAGCCTCTGCATCAGGGCAGGAGACAACAGTTCTGGCTGCATTGATTAGAGGCCACACACTTGAAAGCTGCAGTAAAGTGTGAAGTACAACAAGCCTGTGTATTGTATTCTTCATTGGGAAGACCCCCAAGTTGCGCTATGAATAAAAGCGATACTTATGGTAACGAAGAAGTTCAGGGCAAGTGGGTTTTTGGGAACTGCCATGTTGAGATTGTCAGAAGCAGTGTGGCCTCCCCAGCACCCAGGGCAGTAGGTGTGGATTAGACTGTGAACATAGTTGCTTGCTGTCCTTGAAACTTTGGGATTATCCCATTTTTTTGCTATTTGTCCCAAAGCCCTTGGTACCTCTCCTTGTGAGAGTTCACCTGGCTCCAGCCAAGGGCTTTTTTTATTTTGTTTGTCCTGGGAGCCACTTTGTGTGTAAAATCCTAGGAAACCTGTAAAACAGACACCCTTGAGAGATGGAGAAATATTTTATAGGGTAAGCTAGGTTGTGAACCCGCAAAATCAGATATTGCTGTTTTCAGCTCTGTCACAGATTCCTTGTGTAATTTTGGGCCCCTTCAGTGCTTCCCAGAAGGCTAGTGTGACTGTTGTTGCGTTTTGGTGGGGTTCATGTGGAAATTTGTAAGTTCAAAAGGGCGGGCTCAAGGTTAGTACCAGAATCAATAGTCTCAAGTGAATTGATTCTTGAAGTTTGGAAAAGCACCTCTCATGCTTCTCCGTGCCTCAGCTTCCCTTCCTGGTAAGTGGTGCTGTGGAAACGTCCTCCTGAGTGTTGTACAACACTAGCTCAGCCTCAGTCAGACACGTACTACGGCAATGATGGCTGTGGAAAGACCTGCTGCTGGTGAGACCAAGAGGAAGAAAATGGGAAATACCCACTGTGTTTGCAAAGGAAAGGAACCCAAAGAGTCCTTTGATCTCAGGCCTTTGTGGGTTTCTCTTTATTTTGCTTGCTCATGCTCCTTGAAGGATTTCTGGAGGAGCTCCAGAATTCAACCTTGATGAAAGCCACCTTCAGACCCATGGGCCATGTCCCTAGTGGGGCTGTGTGTGTGTGGGGAGAGCTCTGGCCATGGGGCACGCGCTGCTGCTTTATGTGACTGCCTGGATCAGTTCCTAAAGGAAAGTACCCAAAGCACAGCCAGGCAGATTAAGTATTTCCCCTACTGAGTGGTATTTGTTGTGATGTAAAGCTGGAATGGTTCCTAGAAAGCATTAAAACACAAATAATATTAACCAGAACTGAGAGAGAACAGCCAGTCGCTCGGAAATGAGAAATATGTTACGGTGAGAATGGGTCAGTAGGAATGAGGCTGCCTGGTTTCTACTACCAAATCCCTCGAGAGCCTTGGTGAAGCCTGGTCCAGTAGGACAGGGCTTGGGGTTGGACTGGGAGGCTTCGATTGCTGAAGTGGAGTATACTGGGCAAGGCTGGTCCTGCCTGAGGACCCTGAAATCGTGGGCTGGGGAGTCAGTCCCTTTGACTCAACATATCTGCCTGTCAGCTGGGACTGATCCAGCCCACCCGCCCCAGGGAGGCTTAAAAAGAGCATTTCTTTGTAAGGCCTTTTGGGATCCTGGGAGGTGTCATGCTAATCATGTGCAAAGTGCTGTTCATTGAATGCACCAACTGTTTATTTATTGAGATATTTACCTGGATGATAACATCTCCTCCCCTTCCCTCCAATATAAAACGTGCTTGATAACTCACATGAGTGCTTGTAAAGCCAGAGGGACAATCAGCCCTTTTAATCTGTGCTGTCATGGAATAAATAACCTACTGGGCTAATTCCCTGCAAGCTTGTCCTAATCTCACCTCATGCTCATCTGTGTTCACACGTGCAAATGCACGCCATCAGCAGTATGTATGTAATGTGCTTCTGTCTTTCATAGCTTAAACGAGTAAATCCTACAAGACCAAAGCTTCGGACATGGAAATTGCATCATGTTGGTGGTCTTGGGCACGTGATTCAGGTGACTGAAGCATGGCTTGAAAGGATGGTGCTGGCTTCAAAGAAAAGAAGAACTACGTTCCCTTCTATCGAAATTTCACACTACAATTTGGGGAAAACCATGTTTTTCAGTTTTGCTTCATGTTAAATAGGTGTGTGCAATCACTTTTGTGTTTCAAAGTAGTTAGTTTCTCCAGTGGTTTTTGCAAGACTTTCCCACAGCAGCCAGGAGAGAAGGAAACTACTGAAACCCACTGATTTTTAAATTTATTCTTTTTTTTTTTTAACATACTGAAAAGGTGAGCAAGGGACTTGGCACAAGCGTAGGTCCTGAAACTACTGGTGTTCTTCTCAAGTCTTACCCTTTATTCATACTCAGTTGAACTTGATGGTGGAAAGAGTTTATTGCTTTGAAACAGGAAGTCACAGCACCCCGCAAGTCTCCTCCTCCTGCCTCTTTGTCACTCCTGGTCTTATTTGCTCTCTTGTCACCTTTGGAGGAAGATGATGTGTTTCTGTGCAGGGGCTGAGGGAAGCAGGCTCCCAGTGTGTTTCTGTATAGAAATCCATATTTAAATGACACAGGCAGTAAACTTCTCTATTTCTTTTCACTTTTGGATGGAGCTTGGTTTTATTCCTGTGGGAGGCATGTTGGGATGCTGCATTTCCCCGGGGCAGGCTTGCAGTGGTGGTTCTCCTTCTCCCTGCAGTCACGATGTGGTCTGTAATTGTTTCTGTAATTGGTCTGATCAGCAGATATTTTGACATCTGTGTGTTTTGAGAGGGGAAGGCAGGCATTTAGCCTTCAGTTGGAGCAAGGCTCAGCATCATTGTACAACTTGTATTCAATGCAAGACTTGCACAGAGACCCTCTGGTTCGAACCCCCTCACCCCTCTGTGTGGGAGTGCAGGTTGAGACTTCTCCCCGGCTCTGTGAGCCCCCGTGCTGCAGGATCCCGTTGCACTGGGTGTGGGAGGTCCCAGAGTGGGGGAAGAGCCCTGAAGTTGTGTTGCAGCAGGGAACGATGTCGCTTGGTGCCCCTCTGTGCGGCAGCCCTGGTAAGCAGCACCTTTGGTCTTGGCTTTGAGCACAAAGCTGATGGGTCAGGCAGCTCCATTGCTCCTGGAGCCTGTTTCACCACGTTGGGGAGAAGTAGTTTACAAAGGCCAGTGTGGGTTTGAATCAGACACCAGCCCCAGGCACAGAGAAGTTGTAGGTGCACTGGGAGCATGTGGTTTGCTGTCCTGATCCTTTCCTGCTGCCCGGCAAAGGGCTCAATCTTAAGACCTTGAGATCTTGAATCTGCAGAAATTTCTCATCATAATATTTTCACCAGGTGGCATCCAAAAGAAAGAGAGGGATTTCAAGGCGTAAACATAGTCATCCTGCACTGCTGAACAGTGTTGAGGCAGAGTTCAGTTTTGTTCAGTTGGGGCTTCCTCAAATGGAAGGTTGTGTGGAGCCGTTGAGTTGGTGGAATCAAAAACCTGGATGTCACATTTGATGTCTTAACTGTGAAGTGTTTCTTCTCCCATGCCAACTTGAGCACTGAAGAGCTTGTTGATCCCTTATCCGGGCGCTTTGGGAGCGATGATTAATGCAGGGGAAGGGCCAGGGCTTGGAAAAGGTAGTGTGCATCACTCTTCTGGGCAAGTAACCCAAGGGGTGGGTGGATGTGGGAGCAGCTAGACTGTCATGTGGGTCATTGAAGAAAGGGGAAGAGTAAGGCCCTCTAACCTAGAGGGGTTTGGGCTCTGCCCCAGGCTAGCAAAATAATCGTGTCAACATCTGGCCTATCAATTTTTCCATTAGAAACTCAGTTCTTCGTGGGATTTTAATATCTTGGCTATTTTGGATCACACTGAGAAACAGCATGCCCCCATGCAGGCACTCAGCATGGATGCTTTAGTTGTTTGCAAAGCCGACATATATAATAATAATTTATTGCATTGCCTTGAGAATGGGCAAAATGGGAAAACCAAGTCCCTGTGTAGCAGGAGTTCTTTTCTATCAGACAAGCTGTAGGAACAACATGCTTGCAATTAACTGTAATAGCAAGACAGTAGCTGGTGAGGGGAGGGGTTGGGCAAAGGGGCTTTTTTTGGCTGAGGTTCTATTTTGAAACACGAGAGCTCCTTGATGATAGGGCTGGTTCAGTTGCCTTTTGGTCATTGCTGTAGTCCTTCAGCCCACCTTGCTGGGCAGGACTAAAGACTGCTTTCTGTTACTTTTTGCATCTTTCCTTGCTCTTGGCTCTGTGGTTGCCTATGTGAGACAACGCTGCACTAGCTGCCATGGTGGGGGGATATGTTGGGTTGCATGGTGGTGGCTACGAGCATAATGTGGGCCAGTAACTGTGGTCCTTTGTGAGCGGTTGGCTGCAGCACCATGCCATAACCCTTCTCCTCCATGGCATAGTGAACTGGGAACATCTGGCCTGGGAAACCAAGACCTTGCTGGGTTTGGCATGGAGCGTCCTAGGAGGAAAGGGATGCCAGTGGAGTCCTGATACACCTGTTCTTCTGGTGTCTATATTGCTCTCCTGGGCCACAGAAGACCCCAGGCATCTGAGAGACCAGAAATGACATGGAAGTTTAGCAGTTGCAGATGCCCAGTGAAGAAGCGTCGTGGAAGACTGGGAGGAAATTGCTGTCTTCCTCATGGGTGGCACAGAGAGGCGTTGAAACGTGGTGTCCCATTTGAAGCTGAGAGGCTTCTTGGTTGTGGGTCTGTATGTCTTTGTACATATGGACAAAACCCTGTGGCGTTTTGAGCCGTAACCCATACCCCACCAGGCAAAGTGGTGGCTCAGAAGGGTCCTGAAAAGGTGAAAGGTCCTCCCGGTACCTGCTGTGTGTGAACAGGCCAGGGCTGGTCCACAGCGTGGTCCAGGGCAGACGCAACTGGGCCCAGGGAGATCTTCTCTTCTTGGACAGATCTGCAACTCCAGTGTGTTGTAGTATTACTCATCAGCCTTTGCATCACTTACCAAGCCTAAAACTTAGAGCTGATCCTTCATAAAGTCCCTGTCCTAGATAAAGCACTTCCAAACCTCAGGGTGGTTATTTAAAGCTCTGGGTGAAACATTTTGGTCTATAGGTGGGCACAAAACTAAGGCAGTCTGGTTTGCAGCTAGGCTGAGGAGCCAGAGCTTTCCTGAGGGCGTGAGCTGCACTTGTGTGTGTATGCAGCATCCCTACAAAACAGGATCTGCTTTAAGAGATTATTTCTGTACAGGAAAGCACATAAGTATATGCTTAAGTCCTACGGAAGTCAAAGCAACTTAAGCTCATATTAAAGTTAATCATGTACTTCAGTGATTTTCTGAGTTGGCCTGGATCTGGAGTGGCACACAAGACTCCCTTGAGTTGTGATTCACAGCCTTGTTCTGTAGTTCCTTCCCAAGGCAGGTGCTGATTTATTTATTTTTAATTCTTTCCTTAAAGATGGCCTGTTTTGGCCTTACTGCTTTGCAAGTTATTGGAAAAGATGATGTGAAAAGTTAAAGCGCTCTGAGCAACACAGTCCTTTTGAAATGACTAAGAGAATTTGTACCATTCATTTCAAAAGGGCTCTGCGTAGCAAGAATAATGCCGTAACACGGATGTTTCACTGAAGGATACTGTTGGAGTCGAAATGCCGTCTGGTGTGATCAGAATGACAGCCTGCTTGAAATTGGTGTGGTGTAATGTGCTACTATAGATTACTTTCCTTTTAATGTCATTTTTTTTTCCTTCCTGAAGTCTTTTGGCAATGAGTGGGAAGCTTGCAGCGTGGATTTGAATGTGATATTGTGTAATAAGAATAATAGGCAGGTGCACTGTATAATATTTAAGTGGAAAGCTACTGCCTAGAAGGGAAAAGTAATGTGGTTACTGCTGCATCTTTTCCCCATATTAGCATTGTTCCCCAAGCACTTACTGGTTTCCCTGTGCATGAGGTTTACTTAAGTAAATTCCTATTCAGGTGGATGGGACACTTTGCTTCTGAATTGATTCTTTCGGTAGAACTTTTTACATTTATAACAATAGACAGTGCTAATATATAGGTTCTTCATAAGACGACTGACGTTTTGCCTGGAAATAACAGGATCATTTGATGAATGCTTGAGTGTTGCTAATGAAAAAAGGGGTGGGAGAGGAAATTACCTTTAATAAGGAGTTTAAGTGACATTTTTCTTATAAAATGCCACCATGTTTGATTTTCACAGAGAAGAGAAACCAAAGGTGTTCACGAGGCAGGTGCGGTGCAGCTAGGTGCCTGAAGACTTGCCTTGGCTACTTTTCTACGTGCCTCGGTACTTACCCCATCCTTGCTCTACTGCAAGTCGGTGCTTCCTGGAGCCCAGCAGCCCTGGCCAGCAGCATCCCTTGGTGTCTGAGGACAGCCCAGCAGATGCAGTCCTCCTGGTGTTTCAGCCCATGTTTGCAAAGCGCTGTCTGTTCTTGGGTTTCGTGTCCCTGCTCGGCCTGGCTGGGAATGAACCCTTGTCTTGACCTGCCGCATCCTCTGGTAGGAAGGCTGCCAAGCGACTTCCAGCTGAAAACACAGTTTGTTAGGAAAGGGAACAAGTTACTTTTTGGCTTGCCTTTTGGACCTCTGGCCTCCAAACTAGGCAGATCCTCTTTCTAGTCCTTGCAGTAGTACATCCAACCTTGTCAAGACCAGCAGTGACGTTGGATGCTTTTCTGATCGAGTCCTCTCTCCAGTGTTGGCCCATACAAAACCTTCCAACTTCAAGTCACTCTGACGAGGGGGTTTGCTCCTGTGAAGGCGCCTGGATGACCCCATCACTAAGGAAAGTCCTCAGTTAATGTTTAAAATCAATTTTAAGTCCCACTAATACAAATGGTACTTTAGCAAGAGGAGGACAGGATCTCAGGGCTTTCATCCCCACGTATGATGTGGTGCTGAAGGCTTGTTTGCGCAATGCTGACATGTCCTAGCCATACTGATGGATATTTCTTTGCATCAGATGTCCATTTGTTTTTGTCAGAGGACTAGTGCAAAAGTGGACTTGTCAATCTAGAAGGAGGACCGTAGACAATCTTTTGGGACCCAAGGAAGTTGGCAGAAACTGGAAGGTACCGGCTTTGAACTACTGAGAGGTGCTGTTCAGGAGTGCCGGTCTCAGAGAAGCAGCAGCTCACAGGTCCCATTAGCTCCTCATGGCTTACACATGCTAAAATGGGAACAAAAACCAAAGCTTGAGGTGTCACCCCAGAAAGGTGGTTGGTTCCTCATTTAATGAGGAAAGACTTGAGTTCTTGGGAGCATATGTCTGTGATGGGCTGGAAAATGGGGCAAAC
The DNA here is from genome assembly GCF_965638725.1 of Aptenodytes patagonicus. NCBI lineage: Eukaryota > Metazoa > Chordata > Aves > Sphenisciformes > Spheniscidae > Aptenodytes > Aptenodytes patagonicus. Next base: position 11,726,060 of record NC_134954.1, on the reverse strand, counting down.
CTGAGTTCTTTCCTTGACTGTAGTATTTTGTCTCTCTGACAATCCGCTGCTGCACCGGGTGCCTAAATTTCCTTCTCTGGAAATGCAGTAATAGTTTACTGTAGGTGTGTTAAGACATTTGTAATGAACGTGTTCTTGCATTGTATAGGTACAAAGTTTTAAGTCCTTAGTGGGGTCAATATATTAGCGTGTTTAACCTGCTAAATTCCAATAATGCTCTGAAGCAAATTCTAGAGCTTTTTTAGTCCATGAGGGCTGCTGGTCCCATTGTTGATTTCCACCCTGAGCTGCTGCAGCTGGTTATTTCACTGAGATTTTGAAGCTCTGGAAGGGGATCTGCTCTGAAAGGGGATCACCCTCCTCCTTGGGGTGTCAGCAGCACCTCAACTGTTAACAGAGGAATATGGGCTTACGTCAGAGGGGATGAGGGAGGAATGGGTTTGAACTGAAAAAAATTTTGGAGGAGTGTATGCAGGTGGCCCATCCTGATTTCACTCAGATGTTTGTTGGTAAAGTCTCTAAGGGAAGGCAGTGCTCAGCACTTGCCTGATTTTGGCCATTTGGGGTGTCTGAGCAGACATTTTTCTACTGGAGCTCGAAGCACATGTTTTTAAGAGAAGGAGCAGTCCCGCTTGACACCAGCCGTAGCGTTGATCCCCATCTGCCTGTGCAGGGATGGACATTACTTGCACCCAAAAAGCTGTGACTTAGAGGGTCACAAATTCTGGGGCGAAAGGGGGGATCTTTCTCAATGCAGCTGTCCTGTGTAGGATAAAGACTGTAGCATCTATTTGTAAGGACAGGATCTGAATTGTCCAAGTGCAAATTTTCACGCAGCGCATTTTGGCCGTTTCTAGAAGAGACGCGATGGGCTCCACCTCCTGTTCACGGGTAGCTGGGTGACACTCTGTTGTTCCTGCCTCTGATAAAGGTTACTAGTGGTCTGGTTAAAAGCATGATTGATTGCAATGGGCTTAAACTTTTCTGGGATTAGCTGGGGGGCCTGGGGGCCAGTTACTGCTCTGTACATCCTCGCTCCCTTTTCCAGCTCCACCGTGAGCTCTCCTCCTTCAGAAGAGCTCTTTTTTGCCATGTGCCTTATGGCCACAGCATCTTCCTTGCCGGTTGGCACTTGCTCAGCTCCTCCTGGTCCCGTGTGCTTTCGCTATGCCCCAGCCCATTTGCCTCTTGCCAGGCTGTACCTGGTGCAGCCGTCATCCCACATCCTTCAAGCATCCCTTCTTTTCCATCCAGGAGCGAGTGTGATGGGGCAGTGTGGCTCCAAACTTCACCTCTTGGGATGTTTTTTTTTTTCCTTTTTTTTTTTCTGGTGGTTTGTTTGTTCTTGAGCTTCCATTTCTCCTGTCTGCAAAGGGGATAATGCTTCCCTTCGTGGGGCTGCGAGGCTGCAGGGAGGTGGTGCGTTATCACAGCTGAACATTGGCTGAGCTGCAGTGACCGTGTGTGCTCCCAGGCTGCTGCAAATGCAAGGCAAAGCCCTTCAGCTGAAACCACTGAGAAGTCACTTCACCCAAATTTGTTAAGCCGCAGTGACTTTTGGTTGCAGTCACCTTGGTATTTAGAAAGTGCTCTGGTGTCTGAGAAAGTGTATTGTGGGGTTTATTAGTTTTAATTTAAATGTTTTCGAAATACTGGAGACTTCTGCTGGGAAAAAGAAAGGAGGTTTTGGTTTTCTTATGCTATCAAACCAGCCCTGGACGTGGTGCAGACAGCTGTGTGGTTGCTGGGGACTTGCCACCTTAGCTGTGATATTTTTGAATACACGGCTTCAAGTACAATTCTGTTGAAGCCCTTTGTAGCCCTACAGTGAAGGGAATTATAACGGGTTTGCACAGCCTGGCTTGGAGTTTCTGAGCTTATGAAAAAGAACAGTGTAAAATGTTCTTGGCAGGCTTTTGAGAGCAGCTGTCTAGACACATGCATTGTCATATAACGACGGATCTTCTTCGTTTGGGTCGGGCATCATTATCCTTCATTACAGCAGCAAGAACTTACCTGAATCCACCATTCTGTCTCCAAAAATGGCAAAGACTTTTTCTGTCAACTAATAGTCACATCCCTGTTAAGGGAGCTTCGATCCCTTATGGAAAATAACTGCATCTGTCCCAAACCAAGGAGGGGCTCAGATCTGTTGGGTGCTCCCAGCGTTGCTTTTATGGCTGGGGTGCTGCAGCCATGAGGACCAAATTTGTCCTGTGTGTCCCTGTGGGAAACACTGGAGGAATCTGGGTCTGTCTTGGGTGCAAATGACCACCATTGCATCGGGAGGTTGGCTCTGGAGCATCGCAGCTCTGTGGTAGCTGCAGCAATTTGTTGCCTAGAGCATATCTCTATGGATGTCCTCTGGTCATTGGGTTTATATCCACATAGTGCAAAGAAGGTGGCTTTGGTTGATGGGCCAGGTTTGGGTTGATTTCGAAGGCCAAGCCTTATGCAGTGGTGGAAGATCTGTAGGTGTGGCTGTATTTGGCTGAGAGGAAACCTTTGCCTTCCTGCAGTGCTGCAGCTGCTTTAGCTTTCTTTTTGTTATTCCCAGGCAAAAGCAACAGTGAAATAAAAGAATTAAAAGAAATCCCAAATTCCAAAGCTTCTGGGCAACTGGGCTACGCACCTGTGAGGGCAGAGAGGAGAAACACTGTTGAGGAAAAGCAAGTGTGAGCCTTGCATGTGATATTTTTGGCCTGTAAAGGACTCGTGGTGTTCAGTAGCTTTGCAGTGAACACAGATGACTTCCCTGGAAATGTCACCTTCGGTTTTTATCCCAAGATGAAAGCTTAAAACCATGGCAATTTTCATGGTAGTGATGGTAGAAACAAATGGTGAAAGAGCATCTCTTCCTTGCTGAATATAGACCTCCTGTCTCTGTGCCCCCCAAAACTGGAGGGGAGCAGTGGGTCCTGCTGTTCATGCTGAGATGGTGGGAGGTCCCGCACAGGTATTAGGGTGGGCTGCTCCTCACGGCCCCCCTCCCTAGGCTGGGGGCTGCCCCTGCTCAGGTTTTTGGGGGTGTGAAGAATCACTAATCCTTGGAGACCTGGAGAAACAGCTTTGAATGTCTATTTGCCTGTTCCCATTCTGTTTGTTGGCTCATGTGCGTGCACGGAAGTGATTCTTTATTTTTAATTTTTTTTTATTTTCCCTTCTGCTTCCCAGGGCTTTTGAGGCCCCCATGTAGCCCCTGGTCCCTGTAGCTGTTCCTGTGGAGGTCTGGGGCTCTCTCCCCCTGCAGCCCAGCTGATTGCCAAACCTGTACCTAGTCGGTGGTTCAGCTGTGGAGATTTGGCTCCCTCTGTGAGCTGCCAGTGCTTGAAAAGAAAGGGGGGCATGTTCTGTATCAGGAAGGGGGGGAAAGAGGAGAAGGGAGATAGTTTTCCTCTTTCTCATGAATTTATTGCTTTTAATTCTTACAAAGAAGAGAAAGTAGGTTCAAAGCTCAGCATTATTGACCAAGCCCTCAAAGGCCACGACTGTTGTATCGAGATGTGACAAACTGAGGCTTCCCACTGGTTCCTCATCCCGTTCTCATCCCGGCTGGTGGCAGGGCTGCTGTGGGCAGGCGTCTGGGCATGCAGGGTGATTGCCTTTTCAGGAACCATTGGTCAACCATCGCCTCCAAGAAACATGGGCACACTTCTGCTTGGCTCTTGCGAGCGGCCGCATTGGGTCCGCTGATCCTCCCCACCTCCCGCCCCTCCACCTCCTCTGGCTGCTCGGCGAGGACCGGTGCCTCCTGAGAAGTTCCAGGCATATTAGTCATTTACTGCAAGACTCTTTTTTTCTTTTCCTTTTTTTTCTTAATGCCGTAGCATTTAGGCAGCAGGAGCGAGGAAGGTTTCCAAGCTGTCTGCTCGGAGCAGGGTGGTTGCAAAGGACCTGCTCTGGGGCAGGAGGTGACATCCCATGGGGGACCGACGGTGGCTGGTGCTGAGCCACAGGGCACTGGGTGGCTTCCTGTGGGTAAGGGACAAATATACTTGGCAGGGGGCATGTGTGGGCCTGTTGGCAGCAGGGAAAGAAGCATTCACTCTTGCTCCTCATGGCACACAGTATTTTTTTGCTAATCATTTCAGCCCACAGGAATTTTTTATTTTACTGATTTTTGTTGGTGGTGGTTCTTTCATTCATTCGGGTTTTTTGGTGGTGTTTTTTTTCTTTTTTCCCCTCCTTTAATTGTTGGAGCTGTTTTTAATCCTGACCATAATAAAGCCACACTGTTAACACAAGCAGTGGGGTAGCTGGAATCGCAGCTGTACTACAAGCTCTGCGTTTAATTTCAGGCTGTTATTAATGAGGCTAGAAATCTTTCCCTCCCCCAGTCGAGTTTCAACCATGTGTCTTCATCCAAGTCACTCCACTGGGTGCTTCAGAGCATCCATGACTCCATCTGAATACAACAGGTGAAGGTTGAAGACTCTATTTGGATGTCATGAAGAGGCTTCTGGCCACTGTCCTTCCCATGGCCACTATCCTTCCCGTTCCCTGGTGTAGACAACTCTGCACAGGTGGAGGGTTGGGAGCAGGCAGCTGCTCGAGGTGGGACTGGACCTCCAAGGAGAGGGTGGCAATGGGGAACCGCAGCCCAAAGGTGCTGGAGGAGGGGATGGGACTCATCGTATTTGGCAGAGGCGGGAGGACAGGACAGGGCAGCTGGGCGGATTCGGGTTGCTCATGAGCTGCTGTCTGTTCCTGTGGTCCCGGGGCCAAGTGTGAGGGGCTCTGGTGGTCGGTATTGTCATCCAACAGGGCAGCACCCATGAGTCTCCACAGAGAGGGAAGTTAGCGCGGTGCTGATGGGGAACATCCCGCTTTTGCCCAGGCAGCATCCTGCCCTCTAAATGTGTTTGTGGAGGGACTGAAAGCATTGGGATCGTCCTCTTCGAAGCACAGGGAGATGTCTGTAAGTGGGGAAGCAGCTTTGGTGTGTCTGTTCTCCTTGTCCCGATACACAGAAACATACAATAGTCAGTCAAAGCTGAAAGATGAGAATCTTGAATCATAGAATCATAGAATCATTGAGGTTGGAAAAGACCTCTAAGATCATCGAGTCCAACCGTCAACCCAACACCACCATGCCCACTAAACCATGTCCCTAAGCGCCTCATCTACACGTCTTTTAAATACCTCCAGGGATGGGGACTCAACCACTTCCCTGGGCAGCCTGTTCCAATGTTTCACCACTCTTTCAGTAAAGACATTTTTCCTCACATCCAATCTAAACCTCCCCTGCCGCAACTTGAGGCCATTTCCTCTCGTCCTATCACTTGTTACTTGGGAGAAGAGACTGGTAAAAAGAAGCTGGTAAAAAAACAAAACAAAACAACAAACTCTGCCATCCAACCTGTAATTCAGAGCATGGGGCTTGTTGCTAGAGGAGGCTCTTGAGGCCAGTGTCCTAAGATCCAAAGGCAGACCGGATGCTTCTGTGTGTGTGAAGAATTATTTCAGCGCTAATGACTATTGGCAAAAGAACAAAATAAAATTGGGAGCAAAATTAAACCTCCTGCCTCAGGATTAAGTCAGTCTTTATATTTTGGACACTGGAATGAGATGGTATCTGGGGCAGAAGGTTGCGAACCTGCCTGTTATGGAGGATTTGCATCATCCTTCAAGGCATCAAGAACCAGCCTGGGTCCAAGGCAACACCCTTGGGAAGTGGGCCAAGTTGCTGATTTCTTTAAGGTTCCCCGTCTTCTTCCTGGCCAGCTCTATCGTGGTCTCGCTTGGGACCCTGATGCCTCGCTGAGGAAAGCAGACAGAAGCATGTTGCTCTGAAGTAGCTGAGGGTAAGGAACAGCGTAGATGGTTGTGCAGATCTTTTCAGGACTTCTGTATGGGAGGAAAAGCTGGGACTGAACTGGAGACAATCCAGACATTGGCAGTCTGTGGGCTTCCTTCTTTCCTGGGGCTGTTTGCCATGCTCCGACGGTGATCGATCCCACGTTTGTCTCCCCATCCCTGTGGTTGTTGTCACTACTTTCCTCTGCAGGATGAAATGAGAGCTGCTCTTCTGATGCCGAACAGGGCTGAGAAAGGGGAGTTGATGCAGATTCTTCCTGGGTATTTGTGATTCAGGATTTCCTGCCTTTGGCAGAGGAGTCTTTCTCTTCTCCTTTTTGCTCCTGCAAAGTCCTGGGTGCCCACAGGAATAGTCTGTTGTTTACAGTAGAAGCAGCAATGGCAAAAAGGCTTTATTTCTTAGAATGTAATATTGCAGTTGCATCCTGGATATGGAAATCCCAGTCTGCTGCTGAAATTGCTGCAATAGACTTTAACTTAGAGATTGTCAGGACTTTAGGAAAAATTCCCAGCAATTTGCATCCCTAAAGCATGGTCCCACACTCCTGTTTATAACCTGTGCGTGTTAGAGAGGACGTATTTCTCTGTGGCTGAGGGCATGTAATCCTCCCGGCCCCAGGTGCATGCACTGCAGGCCAGGTTGCCTTTTATTTCCTGCGCAGATATGACTTGAGTGCTGCTAACCTGGGAAGCAACCCTTTAGGACTGTAGCTGCAATAGTCTTAAGTTTTTAAGCTAGCACCCCCTCTTCCCTCCAGTGTAATTAAGAAAATTATTGCCTGCGCGTGTGTACTTGTGCATGCATCTCAGCAGCAGCACTTGCTGGGCTGGTCTAGTTCAGCTTGCTCCTCTTTTTATCCTGCATCTCAGGAGCGTGATGTCTGAGCCTGATGCTCCGCGGTGTATGCACTAGCCTTTTTCCTAGATGGATTGATTGGATTTCCAGTAAAGGCAAACACAGTCAGAAGTCTAATGGCGCTGAGCAGGCAGTGTTGCGCTCCCCTGCCCAGCCTGCTGTGCTCAGCTCCTTATACGGCCAAAAAACGGAAGAGGAAAAGAGGGCGCAGCGTGAATACCAGACATACGATGCATTCCTCCCAGCTGCAGGCTTGGAATTTGCTTTTCCCTGGAAAGTGGACCCTCTGCACATCCATTAATTCAGGCTCTGTACTGTTTAGCAGGGAGAGGGAAGCCAGCATTGAGCTGGCTCCGGGCAACACTTAATTGTCTTGTGTAAAGGAATTTCTTTTCTGTGAGGGTTTTTTCTTTCTTTGGGGGACAGAGGAGGGAAAGGGGCTGGGATGAGGAATGGGAGGGGAGGCCAGGTTGTCCTGAAACTCGCTGTGACTTGGCAAGCTGCAAGCAGGTAGACTGCAATTACATCTATTTTCTTGTCCTAAAAATCAATCTGATTCATCATTAGCCTCCGCCTTTAAATTATATTTTCCCTGAAGAGCATCTTCCAGTTAGTGGGAGGTGGAGGGTAGATAAGGGAATCGATCCTGGTGCTTCATTCATAATCTGGCTTCAGCCTTCCCTCTGCATGCAGCCTTCATTGCTTGAATAATTACGCGCGTGAATGGCTGGCTGCGCTCAGGGGCTGCTCTAATCCAAGCTCGGACTGTAGGTAAAAAGCACAGGCCCTGCATTTATTAAATATGGGCCCTGATATCTCCAAGCGTGCCTGGGTTTCTGAAGTACTGGTTTGTTAGCTTGGGTTTAGCATCTTCTCGAGAGTTTGAATGAGGAGGGTCAGGCCAGTCCATCACCTCTCCTGGTTTGCCACTAACTCATGGTGTGCAAAGGCACCTCATTCAATGACACAGGAGCTGAACAGCCATGGCAGGTGTTGTGGTTTCCTAGATTGTTTGGAAGCCAAATTGTGGACTGGAAGCCACAGTGGAGTGAATCATGGCGCTGCCTGCACACGGGCGGCCTGCCTGCCAGCACCTGGGGCCACGCTAGCAGGGACACCTCCAGCCAGCCTTGTTTGTGCTTCACTTCTGAAGGGAGAGCTGTTCCAAGACCATGGACATGACCTGTGCTTCTGGTGCATCTTTTCGTGGATGCTCTCTGTGGGCGAAGCAGGTGGGAGAATTGGGCAATTGTCACTCGGCCAAAAGGCATTTCTAGTAGGGGAGAAAACAGCCTAACAACTTTGAGTCATGTTTTATTGCCTTGGGATCAGAGTGCCTGGAAAGCAATTCTCTATTGTTGCTTCGCAGGCCTTGTGGAGGTGATGATGCTACTTAATTTCACAAGCTCCTTTCATCTAGCTCCTGCACCGTGCTTTCCCATCTTGAGGATGGGCTGTGACGGTGCTTGGCTAAGGCAATCTGTGTAGCTTTGTGAGGATCCCATCTGTTTCTCTACTTGACAGCTGGGTTGTTCGATGTTACTTGCCTTCTTGCTTTCCTGTAAAACCAAGCACGTTATTAGGACCCGAAATAGTAGCTCCGCTGGGCCATGTTGTAATAGGAGGGTGTTTCATGATGACGAGTTCCAGCATTGCATGAAGGCAAAGCCCTTTTATACGTGCAAGGAAATAGCAACAATCTGCTTGCAGGTCATGCATGGCTCAGCTCTTTGAACTTCTACATTACCAAGTGTATGCTGTCTCTGTTCTCAGTGACTGTACTTTGCAACAAGCACTGTAAATTATCCAGCGAGGATAATAGAGGAGTTTGATGGTAGAAGAAAGAGGAATGAATGGCAAATTTATGCTAATGAAAACATCTGTTGGGTATTCTTGTTACTCTTTCCTCATCCATCCCCACATGCATCCGGAGGTGGTTTAAAGCCAGGTGGAGTAAAGAGAGTCCATTTTTTTCTCTGAGCGGACCTTAGGCTCTTGCAAATGGATAGCTATGGGTGCAAGGCAAAACATTTGGGGTAGAACTGACAGGTATTGTTTTTTGGCACCATTTCACATAAGCGCATTCTTGAGTGCTTTGCAATACCTGGGACTTAATGGTGCTCCTTGCATGTTAGCCAGAGCTCACTGACAAGTTGGACAGTGGGCTCGGAGAGCTTTGGAGAGCTGCGGGTCAGATGTGGCTGCACATTGTGGGAAGCTAGTGAGCCTGGTGGGGAAAATGGGTGTCAGTCTTATGAGGAGCGGCTGAGGGAACTGGGGTTGTTTAGCCTGGAGAAAAGGAGGCTGAGGGGAGACCTCATCGCTCTCTACAACTACCTGAAAGGAGGTTGTAGCGAGGTGGGTGTTGGTCTCTTCTCCCAAGTAACAAGCGATAGGACGAGAGGAAACGGCCTCAAGTTGCGCCAGGGGAGGTTTAGATTGGACGTGAGGAAAAATGTCTTTACTGAAAGAGTGGTTAAACATTGGAAGAGGCTGCCCAGGGAAGTGGTGGAGTCCCCATCCCTGGAGGTATTTAAAAGATGTGTAGATGAGGCGCTTGGGGACATGGTTTAGTGGGCATGGTGGTGTTGGGTTGATGGTTGGACTCGATGATCTTAGAGGTCTTTTCCAACCTTAATGATTCTATGATTCTGTGACTCCACTCCTGTGTCTCCAGTGGGTGTATTGCTTGCAGAAGGTTTTCAGATGCTGCAGATGCCTGACCTGGGTGCATGGTTAAGGACCATCATGCATTTTGTGGGTGCTGAAAGGTCACAGCCTCTCTCTCTTTCTTCCATTTCTGCTAGGTTTAAATGGAAGTAAATCTCCCCCAGCTGCTTTTCTAATGCAACAAAACACTGGAACTGGTGGAGAAGGAGAAAGAGACAGGCGACTGGTAAATATTTCTGTAAATGTTGTGGTGTTTTTGTTTCCAGAATGTTATTGTATTGCTGGGAAAAAAAAAAATAATTCGGTAAACACAAAGCAGGCAACGTGTTTGCACCCTCTAAGTGCAGGGGAATGCTGAGCTTCTGTTGCTTTTTCTTTATTTATATTTTTTGTGGTACTGCCTTAAGGTGTCTTACCAGAAGTAGGGGCCATCATTATTAGAGAATCCTGTAAAACAACTGTAATAATTGCACAATGTTCTCTATTGCTATCAGTTTTATAATTATTCATAGATTTTTTTTTTTTAAAAGCCATGAGGGACTGTCTCTGCACACATCATTGATTTTGCTAAAAAAATCTTATATTTTAATGGTATGTTTCATTGGAAAAACATCAACTACTGCATAAAAGTAAGACTTACAGTATCGTGGGATGGGAATGTTTCCTGTTGTCTTGATGGAGAGGTTGATCTAGATGGATTTATTCAGTCGCTTAACAGCTGTTGGAGAAGGGTACAAAATCAGATGCCTCATCTCCTCTGCTCCATCCTCTCTGACCAGGGGTTTGGAGTTCGGTGTCCAGCTGTTACCCTTTGTTTTCTCAGCGGGCTGCCATGATGGCCTGATGTCCGTCCCCTGGGTCCGTCTGTGATGCAGAAGGATGCTGCACGGCTGGCGCTGAGCTCAATGTGACTACAGGAACATAACTAGCCATGCGGCTCCAGCATGGCATCTTGCCAGAGGCCGTGCCGCAGCGGATGCTTGCACACGTGGAGCACAGTCGTCCCTTGCCCGATTCCCTTATTTCACGGGGCATCAGCTCCCCCCCACCTTGATTTCGTTTTCTTCCTTCCAACCCACAAGAAGCCTGATGCAGCTCCTGACCGGTAGCTCTGATCTTTACCAAATAGTGCCTCTGCTTTCTTACACGTCTCTCCCAAGCTCCCAGTTCCCCATGGCTCCTGAGGACCGTGGGGATTAACGTGCCTGGCACAGAGGGGTGGTGAGGCTCCCAGGGCTGCCATCACTCCCTGCCCTCCTCGCTCAGGGGGGTGTGAGGACTGGGGGAATCTGTGGTTTGCAGAGGGGGTCTCAGTGCGTTGCTCAGGGCTGCTGATGGAGGGTGTGCTGGAGGAGAATGTCCCACAGGCATGGAGGTGATGCAGCCCTGTGCATGCACATCTTTACTTGCTGCAGGGAGTGGGGATGGTGCTTAAAACCTGTTTGAAATAATTCCAGTGCAGGGTATGGGGAGAGGACAGCCGTCGGACCATGGCCACCGTGTTGTCCCCAGTGGTCCCTCCTTGCGAGATTCCTACCTGGCTGCTGTGACCACAGGTCAGCTGCTCAGGTCGAGGATGTTGTTTCTATTCAGGCTATTCACGGACCACCGGCAGGTTAAACTGCCTCCATCCAGTATGAGCTAGGACACGCCTGAAAGCCCCAGGCTGAGCTTTCTCCGGCCCTTGCTAGCTGAGCTCTGCAGGAGCCTGGATCAGCAGAACATTGTTTTAGATCCTGCTGCAAGCCCAGAGCACGCGAAAGGGCCCAGAGCGAGGCAAATCTGGGGCTGCTCTGGTTCGTTTTGCCAAATGCCACCCTGCCATTAAATATTTTTTCCCCTGTAAGGCAGCAGTCAGTGTTGAACTGGCAGTCAGAAAGCCACTGCTGAGCCAAAACTCCAGTCCTGTATTTTGCAGTAATTAACAGGTTTGAGCATGTCCTTAGTTCAGCAAAAAAAAAGCCAGGAGATGACAGAAGAGTGTATTTTATTGTATTTATTTATTTAGAGAGTGTGTGTGTTTGTATTTCAGGGAATGTTTAGCGTTCAGGTTCATAGAGCTGAATCCGATTTAGTTTTACAGGAGACAGCCCAGTTGTCCGTAGCAACCTGAAATTGATTTCCCCCCATGCCTACTGAAAGCTGTTCCTTCTTGAATCATCCCTTTAATTTAATACAGTGAACAGGATGTCCCTGCATGCGGAAACTTTTTTTTTTAACAACAAGTAACCTAGGCAAAAAAAAAATTCTTATTTGAGCAACAGCCCCGACTCCGTCTTTATTACCGCTTGGCATTAGTCCTTTCCATGCCATTTCCTTGTGCTTTGTTTCAGATACTAGAGACCATTATCAGTATTGGCTAATCACCGCTGCCGCCGCAGGGAGGCCTCCCCCTGCACGCTCTGGCCACCTCAGCCACCTTGTCTGCTCGGCAGCAGGTCCCTCCTCGGCATGAAACCCTTCAGGCTGCCCTGCCCTCCCCAGCCTCTGCTGTGTGGGTTGGCCTGGTGTGTGCGGTCGTGCTGAAAAATATATTCTTTGTGGTCTGCGTAGCATCAGTCCTGGGCTTTCCCCTTATGGGCAACGGTGCCCGTGTGTGGCTCTGGCGATGGCGTGCGTCGAGGAGTGGGGTGAGTGCTCCTTGCAACGGCGATGCACTTGCACGGCTTTTCATCCTGACTTGAGGAGAAGGGATGAGGCATGCTGCTGTTCAGGGCAATGACATCATCGCTAAGTGTCCTCTCCACCTTCTACTAATTAGGGTGCTTAGGGCCAGGAGCTGCTGGTGGCTCTGCTGCAGAGACCCAGTGAGAGAGAGGTGGCTGCCTTTGATGGTGCTGTAGGTGCGTATAGCCTGGGGCCTATACAGACCTGGGGATAACCACATTCTCTGTGTTGACCTTGCTGAATATTTTAAACTCAAAAAGCATTATAATACTGCTGCTTACAATCTTCTCTGACTTGTACCAGTTTGGCTCTGGTTTCCCATGCTAGGTCTCTGCTGGGATGGTTCCCAGGGTCAACGAGTGCTGTTGGCTCCTGTGGGACTGTAGACCTGGATGAGACTGGAGACCTAAGTCTGAGATGGACAAAGTGAGGTGTGTGAATCCTGGACTTATAACTATCCTGCACAGAGTGATTAACAGCATGCATGGAGATATGAAGAGAGAAGCTACTGCCCATGCATAGAAGATGATCTTCAGCCTGAAATATCAAATTATTAGGCAGTTGTGGATTAGATATTTGTAACAGGCTGTCAAAGATCTCGTCTGAGCACAGCTTGAGGACGGGTATTTTTAGGCCTGTTGTGACAGGACAATGGGGAATGGCTTTAAACTAAAAGGGGGGGGTTGATATAGACTAGATATAAGGAAGAAATTTTATATGCTGAGGGTGGTGACACACTGGAGGAGGTTGCCCAGAGAGGTGGTGGATGCCCCCTCCCTGGAAACATCGAAGGTCAGGTTGGATGGGGCTCTGAGCAACCTGATCTAGTTGAAGATGTCCCTGCCCACGGCAGGGGGGTTGGACTAGATGACCTTTAAAGGTCCCTTCCAACCCAAACTATTCTATGATTCTACGCTTCTGTCAAAACCTCTTTTTGCAGGTCTTTCCAGCTAAAGCAGTGGAGCTGCTTCAGAGGAGGCTGGTTGGAAGGTGTTTGGGAAGAATGGGAAGAACTGCAGTACTGTTTTGCTCCTATTTATAAAAGAAATCTGTGTCCTTGCTGTCTCTGTGGTGCCTGAGGATGCCAAAGAAGTGACTTGCCTTGTCAGAGGAGTGCCAGGGATGAAGGATTTAGGGCATTTGTGGTTTTGCTATCTGGAAGAGCATTTGACTACATTTTGGAAGAGCGACAGCTTGCACATGGTCAGCAGAGACTGCAACCTTTTTCCACAGTTGCTTGCCCCTGGTTTTTGCACACCATTGCAAGACAGCACAGACTTTCTCCTGTGCTCTTAGCTCTTGCCCTGCTCGTTATGAAGCTGTGTGTTGGAGGAGGTGTTGCTGGGCTGGGGCAAGGTGTGCTGTGGTAGCAGTTGTCCCACCAGAACTTGTCCCTGTTGATTATTCCACATGAAGAGAAGCGAGCTGCTGCGTGCATCTACGCTTAGGCCATTAGCACAAATTGCACCGATCTGTGCTGTGAAATGTCTGCCTTCTCCTGGCTTGTTTTCTGAAAAGGGAAAAAAAAAAAAAACAGTGCATGAAATCAATATGGCAGAGCCTTTGGTTGTGTGTTCACCTGCTGTCACTTGGAGAGGAAACCATGTCACTCAACATGCCTGGTGTACAGCACTTGTTGAGAAGATAGTTATTTAATCTTACTGTTTTTTTCACATCAGTTAAAAAATTGGTTTATTTAATGTGCATCTTGTGAACATTTCACTGAATAAGCTACCCAAAAAGGTTAATCTCCAATTCTGTACTGCTTTTACTGTCACATCCAACTGCTTCAAAGACAGTAATGAGTGTATCTCTAATGATGATTTTCAGATGCAGAGGTAGCAGAGGCATCTACTATTTTCAGGTGCCAAAACTGAGACTTACAAGGCCTGTTTTTTCAGAACACTTCATGTTTTGTAGCGCTGTACATGGTTATAGTACAAGTCTCAATTAGAGATTGAACAGAGAATCTCAGTCCATGATTGCTATTTCTTGTCTCTTCTGGACGTGGTCTTTCTGTGTCTTTAGTTAGCCAGAAAAGGCACAGCAATAAATATCTGGGAAAAATTTGATATATGTTACTTTCCTCTTGTCGTTCAGGAGGTTTATGGCAGAGGCATAAACAGGATCTAATCTTTCAGAGTGACACTCAGCTGCCAGACCACGAAGCATCCTTTCTGGTCTCCTTACCATTGCCTGCCTGGCATGCTCCCTATCTTCCAAAAACTGAATGAAGGTGAGGAGGCCACTGTCCTACATGGTTGCAACCTCATTTTCCACGTGACCTGGCTTTCATACACCACTAGCAAGTTGCTCCAGGTCTCAATGAGTTTCTATGTGTCCCTGTTTGCATTCCTCCCTTCAGCAGGAGCACTGCCTGCCTGAGAGCTGGGTTTAGAGCTAGGTACGACCTGGCTGGGGTACGCAGAAGTTCCTTGACTGTTGTCTGTAACTTCTGACAGTGGGATATTTGTAAATTTAAACGCTTCCTCCCAGAAGTATCAAAGGAACTAAGGCCACTTTTCAGTATGAACATGAAAGGCTTTCACGCACTAGTGCAGCAAGGATTGCCATGGAGAACAAAGGCTTCTGCTAATCGCTTCTAATGCCTTTCAAGTTTATGCCTCATTTTTTCCCCTTTTTCAGACAGCCTCCCAGAGTACCGAGACTTCAGTGACTGACTCACCAAATAATTAACAGGAGGAGGACTCCATCTCTGAAACTTTTGAACACCTCTTTTAATTTTCTTAAACCAGCCAGTACCCTGGCCAGGTTCCAGTTCATGTAATTACATTTGACCTAACTTAATCCCTTGGCAGTTTCAATTGCATGTGGTAGTCTTCTTGGCTCCCTGTCCTGGGCTGCCATTCAATGCTACTTCATGGTTTTCAACAGCTGTTGTAATTCAACCATAGAAATGGGTGTATTTTATTGGTGGAAGCACTCCTTGTATCTCTGTCCCTTGCTAAACATCCTTATCTCACTAGTATTTTGGGGGAGGCAACGTGTCTGATGCTGCAGATGATCTTGTTGAAGTCCTTGGAGCTACTTGCACCCTTCAAGATAGGCATGTATTTAAACTCTTCTGTTAGTTGGCCATCATACATTTTGAGATTACTTTTGAGTTCTTCATCTTCAGTGAAAGGCATTTATTGCTCAGTCTCCTCAGCTACTGTATGCTGCTGTAGGGACATTATTGGTGCAGGTATTCCTCTTTAGCCTTGGAAACGGCACTTCTGTTATCAAATCTGTGCTAAATAGGAGTGTGTCACCTTCCTGTGCTGACAGCAGTTGTGCTGGCTGTAAGCGTTTGCATTGGTAAGAGTGGAAATGATCAAGGAAAGCAAAAGGCCGGGGCAGCTGAGAAGGATTGCAATGGAAAAAAAAAAATCCCAAGTGGAAACTGGGAGATAGACAAAGTGCAGTAGCAAAAGGGATAGTCAGATGGATGGTACATGCAAGAGGGAAGACACCGAGTTGTTGCATTGGCACATTTTTAGATGTGCAACAGGCATCTTGTTTTCACAGCAGATGGCAAATTGAGTGTTTCTTGGCTTCAGCCCTTGGAAAAGGCATATTTGTTACAAAGCCACTTGATCCTTTGGGGCTAGCAGCAGCCCCTGTTAAGGGTAGACAGGAATTTAGACGAGATGGGGTGCAAAAGGTGAAAGATGCTGTTGTGGCAAATTGTCTGCTACCATCTAGCTCTGTTTTTCTGAGAGCCTCCAAAAGTAGGATGGCAAATGTATTATTGCTGCTCTCCTTTGTTGCTTGCTCTCTCTCATGAAATTTGGGATGTTTTTGTTATTCAGAGCTCTCCCCTGTGTTTCCAAACACTGCTCATGTAAATCTCTTCTTTATTGTTTCTTCGTTGTCACCAAACCCTTGGGTTCAGGAGAAAGATTATTTTTTGCTAGATAGAACATCCTGAAGTTTGGGAGGTAAGAACTATGTTGTGAACATATAAGTTACTTGATCTTTTATCAGACCTGACTTTTCTCCTCTGGGTCTATCCCATAATTACACACACTCAAATCTCAGAGTAGGCTAGATGTCTTGCCCTTGTTGGCTTCAGTGACACTGTAAATAACATCACCGGTGGCAACATAAAGATTTGTCCTCTGTCACAGTTAATAAAGCTTTGGAGTCGTAGCCATCTGATTTTGATGTGCGCTGGGTATTGCTTATAGCTTGGCAGAACTTTCTGAAAAGACAGTGAGCACTTTGTTTCCTAGAACACAGATTTATCAAACCCTTATGGTGGTTGTCAGAGAAAATGTGGCCAAGTTTGAGTGGCGGCACACGATGTATCTGCAGTCATTGATGTTGCTTTTGAAGATCTGTTTGAATGTTAAGTAATGGGGTGGAAGAAATTGCACTTCAGAGTTGTTGGTTTTTCCTTACTACTGGACCCTCTGCCTACCACCCTAAAGACAAATCTTTTCTTTTTCTTGTTTCAGAATACTTTATAACTGGGTGTGCCTGAATGCATCAGCCTTTGGATGTGAGCGTCTTCTCTTGAAACAGCCTTGTGATATCCTAGCTGCCTGTTCTCTCGGGGTAAGAAAAGAAATACACATGCAGAGGCACAAGATTAAGAACGTGCTTTGAGCAGAAGCAGAATGGCAGAGAGAGGGCAAGCCACACTGGTGCCTCAGCTTGTAAATTTTGGAAATGGTGAACTTGTTGTAGAGAGAGGGAATAAACTGTAAATCTGTCCACTGTAAATAAAACAAATTACGAGCTTAAGTTGCAGCAAGAGAAGTTTAGATGAGACATTAGTAAATGATCTCCTGCATTAAGAGTAGGTGGGTGCTGGGGTAGATTGCCCAAGGAGCTTAGGAAGTTTCAGTCATTAGGTTTAAGAGCAAGTTAGCAAAGCTCCATCAGATGTGCTTTTAGGAGAACTGATCCTTCCATGTGGTGGAAAAGTGGACTAGATGACTTCTGGAGAGTCCTCCTAACCTGTTGATGGTTAGAAATTGGGGAATGTGAAATCCTTATCTTAACCTTATTCAAAACTGATAAAGTAAAAGGCAAAGCTCAGTGTATCTGTGCAGAAGGAGCTGCCTGATTTGATGATGAGCTTTGATGCAACAGCAGTTAACTCAGGTGGTCAGTGTTTTTGCTACCTGAATGGTGATGTTCTTCTAGAGGGAAGTGTAGGCTCATGGAAAAGGAGTTCAGTCCTTGGCATGTAATGTAAACTTGTGATAAAAACAGGAGGTTGTATCAGTTCTGTTTCCTTTGTAGCAAGTTCCTGGGAGTTTGGGTCTCTTCTGTGATCCATGTAAGGGCTTTACTCTTACTCTCAGGTGGGTAATCTCATCTATTGTATTGTGACATAAGAACACAATGCCACAGATAGAGGTATACTGAGCAAAATACGAGTATCATGTGGAACACATAGACGGGAACCAAATGATTACTTTTCCTCTTTGTTTCCAGGGGCTGATGAGATGGTGGAGAGTTTCATTTTTCTTTTCTTGTTCTTCTGTTCCTCTTCTCCGTTGTGTCTCATTGTCCTGTCTTGACAACGAACGCAGCAGGCTTTTTATGTGTTTAAAAATGCTATCTCACCAGCTGGGTCTTGAAATTATGTCCTGAAGATGGCTGCTCATTTAATTCCCTTGCTTCTCCCTTGGGGAGCTGCAAATGATAAACCTAGCCTGGGCTCAGGCAGCCTCTGAGTCATCATCATGAGAGGAACGGGCTTCGGGTGCCTCATCTTCCTTGGTCCGATTAAGGATAGTGAGATACCTGTCCTGTGTCTTAGGACTCCTGAAATTCAATGGGAAATTCTTCAACCTCCTGTTGGACTTTGGGATTCATTTGGTTTCTCTGATATTTACCTTTCGTCCTGAATGTCAGCAAATACTGGTGTCTCCCCTGGAGTTATACTAGTGTCTTACTGTTCGTTATCATCTTCTGCTTAGCAGAGATAAGCTGTTGTGTCCCAGGGGTATAGAAACATGGAAGAAACTTTCAAATAGCTCTAAGAAATGCAGATGATGTCAAGAGAGAAATAAGGGGATGCCTTTCTGAAGTCACCTTTGTACATGTTTTTTTCTTTTTCTTTTTTTTTTCCTCTTGAGCTTTTCAATTCCTGCAACTATCTGCTCAAATCTTGAAAGCAAAATGCGTTCATAGAAAGACACAATTTACTGTGTGCCCCCTGATCTTTTGATCTCAATCAATCAAATAAATCTAAGACCTTGCAGTTCACCTTGTTGCAAGGACAGTTAATAAGTTGAGGGGTTGTGCCAATGGCAGTGATGGTTTTACAGCCTTCTGCTTTTTTGTTGTTGTTGTTGTTGGTTTTTTTATTCTGACCTTTTGGACTGGTCAGGGTAAGATTATTTGCAAAGAATACTCCATAAATATGACTGTCAGGACCGGAGTTAACATTCAAGCGTTGCTGCTTAGCAAAAGAAAACAATATGCCAGAGTTCAATTTAGATTTCCCTGCAGGGTTGAAAATAATGACAAGACTCACTTAACATGGCAGAGATGAGTCCTGCCACCTCTATGGGAGTGGTTGCCTTACAGTCCTGCAGCACATTGTAGCTGTGTGCCTGGTTAACTTGCTGGCTGTGCCTGAAAATTTGGCGTCTGGTGTCTCATGCTGGGGCTAACTTGGGGCAGAGGAACCCTGAGGTGCGTCTCCCAGCTCTCCGAGGTGCAAGCTCAGTCGACTATGTAGTTTTCTTTGATTTTGCAACTGCAAATTCCTTTTTTTCTAATGCTGTGCTCCTTGCTTACACCTGCAAATAAGGTTTTTGTGGAGCTGCTCTAAGCTCTGTGTCCTGCAAAACAATCCTGTTTCCATCCTTTCACTCTATCCTTTCACTCCGAGTGCAAGCTGGTGTGCATTGCAAGCGTTGCTCCAGAAAGTCCCTGGTGTGTTGTGAGTAGCGCCTTGTGGGTTGCTCATTGTGATCTTTGTGCGCTTTGGGAATCGCAGGTTTTGGTGCGCAGCTGGTGGGGTTTTTCCTGCTGTGACTATTAATCGAAACAGTTCCTAGACGTCTCCCACCTAACGTTTGCCACCGAGGAGGCTTGCAGCGTCCAGCAGCAAGAATCTTGCTTGTCTGTCAGAAAGTATAATGGTGATTATCGATGTTTCTGTGGTCTTGTCAGCAGAATTGACTTCTGTGGGTGAGAGCAGCATGAGTGAAGCTGGGAGCCAGCAGCTGCTATTTAAGCATTAACCTGCAGTGTTTGAAAACCACATCAGTCTGCTGTGTAGAAATGGTCTCTCTACAGAGCTTGGTCATGGATGTAAATATAGTTTGTCAGAAGCATGTGGCTCTTCTGAGGTTATTTTTTCCTTCTTTCATAGATGAGAAAGTGAAGGTGTTGAAGACCTCTTGCTTTACCCACAGGAAAGCGCACGGCAGCGGAGCCCCAAGGTTGGGTCTGAGACCCATAGGTTTGGCCCCCAAAAAAAAAAAAAGCTACATGTGGTGAAAGGCAGCTTGTTCATTGAAAAAATTATGCCATCAATTGAGAAATCAGTCTTGGACTGGGTGGTGAAATAACGGTGCAAAATGCAATGCGACTTGTGGAGAGTCATGTGGCACCTCAGTGACAAATCCCCTGCAACAGCCCGGTGGCTCTGGGTCCAACTCTGCAACGCCATAACTTGCAGTGAAACAGATGGGCCTGGTTCCTTGTCAGCATAGGCTGAAAAGTTTAAAAACAAAATAAACAAATAAATTAGTGTTTAGTCCCATCTTAAAATCCAAAAGCTGTTTCTCCAGCACCTGTAAATAACTTAACCCCTTGCTGGATTTACCTGCCTTGCACACAGAACTAGAGATATTGGGGGAAAATAGATGACCGAGTGTGGCAGAGCAGTGCCTTTGCTGTGTGCTGCTGCACCCTCCCAAGCCCAGCGTCCTTGCCATGAGTTGGGGAGAGGTGTCCCAGTCCCCGCGGATGGCTGCCATCCTCAAGGTGCCAAGGGGAAGAGCCCTGCAGTACGCGGGAGTTTTGCGTGGCCCAGACACTGACACTCTTTTTTCTTATTCCAAGAGGGACTGACAATTAGCAGCAGAGGTAATAGCCACCTTGAATTAAATCATATGGAGGCATGAGAAATAGCAGGGTATATTTGGAAATATCTATTGCATATATATATTCCTCTTAAGAAACATGTTGGGGATGCCATTTCCATAAATACTAATAAGGCTGTTTGATTCCAATTTTCAGGTAAGATTAACATTTTATTGAGTATTATATCTGTCACATTCAATGCTTTAGTGTACCATCCTCTCAGGCTCATTAGCATAATTGCAGTGCTTAAGCAACAATAAAAAATTCAACAGTAAAATAGCAGTTAGCACAGGCAATTTGTTATCAAAAGCTTTTACTTAAGGACAGCTTTTGAGCATATTTATTATCAAGTTAGGGCTATATATTATTTTTATTTAGAAAAACAAAAGGGAAACATCGTAGGATTTTTTTCTTTTTTTAATGGCTAAATCAGAAGGCCTGAAAATTGGTCACAGCCTTTTTCTCTGTTTCTTAAAATTGCCCAGCAAATTCGCTTGGGGTGGGAAGACGAGATAACGAAACAAACCCAGGTCTGGAGCAGGGTTGCGATGTTAATAACTCAGCAGAACAGTATCAGTAAATCCTGATGCTGTCTCGAGCACCCCTTTTAAAATCCCCTCACCACGTCCCAGGCTCTGAAGACACCATCCTCCCCCTCTGTAACCGATGGCACTGTCATCAGAGCAGTGCAAAGACAGGGGTGGCCCAGCCTTGCGCCTTGACGGTGCCTGCAGACGGGGGGAGAGAGCAGAGAGGACCTGTGGGAAGATGGGACTTTGCTGTTGGTGCTGGTTGTCTTTGAGGTTGGAGCGGCGGAGTACAGTGTGGCTGTGTGACAGCACTGCACGCTCCCCCTGTTTCTGTTCTCCCTTTGAGGACATGTAGGGGAACAGTCCTCTTCCAGAAGATCTGTAGCGGAGGTACGAATGTGCATGTGTTTGTGCGCATGCACCTGTTTGTGCACATACACGCACGTGTGCACATACACGCAGAAAATCCCTGTTGACAGCACGGCAAGATTTCATGTGTGTATTTTAATTTTCGACAAAAGGCATTTTGGGGGCAAATTTTCTATGTGCATGTAAAATATAGAATTGTACCTCATAAATAAAGAAGTGAGTTTTAAACAACACAAGAAGTCCTCAAAAGATGTCCATCAAGAAAAGCACAAGCATTTGGCAAGAGGAAGACCATTGCTGTGATTGCTCATGGGTAAATGCAGACCTGAGTCTTTTGCAGTCCTCTGAGGTAGCAGCCGACAGGGACATGCAACATGTCATATTTATTCGAGTGAAATGTGCCCCCTTTTCTGTATGATTCCTTTGTGGGTGGAGGGTGTTTTCGGAACCCTCTTTGCGGGAGTTGGCTCCTCCACACCCTTCAGCTTCTGCTTGACTTCTTCAGATTGTCATCGTCTGTTGTCCTTGTTGTTCCTCAGACCTCTGTTCACCTCCAGCATCCCTGTTCTCCTCCCTATCACTGAACCTTGGGATCTTTTTCCTGTGTGTTTTCCTCATCCTCCCTTGTTCTGGGAGGATGTCCTTTACCTTGTGCTGCTTTTCCAGAGGTCGCTCTCCCGTCTTCTCGATGGATGACTAATGGTGGACCTGTCCCTGTTTGCCATTTCGGTGGTGCCCAACGCCCATGGTGAAGAGCTGCCACGGCCCTCGCAATGCCTTGATCGGGCTCGCAGCCTGGATGAGCAAGAGGGCTAAACTTGTTTGGTTTTTTTCCCTCCCAGTTTGACTGTTATCTAAGCTCACCCCATGAGGAGAAGTGAAGGCAGCACTGCCCCAGGGCAGAAGCTCATGTTCATAGTGAAACAGGATGTGCAAGCAGGTTGTAGGAATTGGGAAGGGAGTGCATGGAAGCAGGTGAAACTAAACTGGGCACATATTAGAGAAGTGATGTGCTTGTGGGGTCCTCTTCACAAACACCCTCTTCTGTGAATGTATGAAATTTGAAAGGAGCTGGTTGTTTCAGATCCCGTTTTTTTTTCGGGTACGAAAACCCATGTTATTCTCCAGAGATAAACTGTGTGTTTCAGATTCTTAGGTAGTCGTGAGTGTTGTGTTGGTACACAGCTCACTCTCATGAAACTGCCTAGTACTGCACGGTGTTTGCACTTTCTGTCAACTAGAGAGCTTGGTGATGTTCCTGGGAAGATGGAATACACAGAAACCGACTGTGGAGAGCTAAACTTCCCGAGACCTTTGCTCTCAGTGGAAATTTGGCTGTGATTTGAATTGCAGTTGAAATATGTGCTCTCTGCCTCCGTGGTCACCTCCAGGAATGGGGACTTGTTGCTGCTCTCCCAAGAACAAGCAGGTTCCTGCACAGTCCTGCAGGTCCCTGCTATCACTCCTTCTGGCTCTGCTCGTCCGGCTTTAGTAGCATCCAACATGTTAGTTGCCTGAGCATCTCCTGCTTGCGTCTAGCCTTGTAGCTAGGTAGTGGTGGGTGTCTTCTGCTGTGGCCAGAGAAGCACCCTTCTAGGTGCTGTGCACAGAGGGTTCCCACATCCATAGGAGGAGCTGGGGCACGAGGGAAGGTGCTTTCTTGGGGTGTTGACGTGATTGAGGGCATTTCTATGTGGCTTCTACCTGAGATCTATAGTTCTCCAACAGTTTAGGTAGGAAGGACCTTGCAGCTCTCTTGTGCAGCCCCTGGCTCAAAGCAGGGTTAGCTTCAAGGATGGGTGAGGTTGCTCAGGGCTTGTCATGGCAGTGGTGGTCTGGTGTGATCCTGAGGGATGGTGATGGTGTGTGCCTTGATGAAGGAGAAGAAACCTTATGGAGGGCTTTGGAGGCTGTAGTCTGTTGTCAAGGTAGTGCAGCAATGAGGTTTCTGGGAGAGGGTCTGTATGAACAGTCAGCCAAGAGCCAGAGTCTGCACTACAGTGGCACAGGTCCTACGTTGAATTCCCCTTGTGAAGCAGGGAGCACCATGCCCAGCTCTGCAGGACTAGTGCTGCTCGAGGCTGACTGCCACCTTAGCCGCTGGGGAAACCGCATGGCTCTCGTTCACGATGGACAGGGAGGGATGATGGGAGGAGAGGGTCAGCGGCTGGAGCTGAGGCCGTGCGTGAACACGTCTTCTTCAAGGAGGAAAGTGTCTCCATGCTTCTTGCAGGGAAAAAAATGGGCTGAAAGAATTTAGCAGTGATAAATGTCATAAAAATACTTATGCTGGAATTTGTAAAGCCTGGAACATCTGTTCTCGACAGTGCTTTGATCATGTTGTGAGGCTTTTAAAATGATACTTCCATGAAATAAGTGAGATCCTTATGGCTGCAGGATTCCTTTCAGTGCCCTTTATTTCATGGAGCAAAAAGGCAAATTTCACAGGGAACATTACATGACTTGAAACACATATTTTAATGGTTAGTATCAACCAAACAATGTTTTATTAGGTGCTAGAAAAATGTTCCAGTTACATACCCCAGGAAGCAAAACACTCCCATTTACTTTTAAGCTTATGGGAGCTGTACTTTGGGGGGGGGAACTCAAGAGTTTGTTTGTATATTACTGTATTCAAAACAAAAACAAACATGGTGAAACGAGCTTAAACATTTTGAAGTTGTTGTCAGAAAAGGGCCTTTTTGGGTTTTGTTTCCAGGCAGAGGTGCAGACGAGCCGGGATCAGCGTGTTTTCTGAGGGACACGCAGCAAACGGTTGCAAGACACTGACAATTTACTTTCCTCGGTGCACTGCTTTGGATTGAATAACTTTTTAGTCATCTGCTTTTCTCTGTGGAATCATCCTTTCCCCTTTCCTCGTCATTTTGGCAGGCTTCTCTGTTTCTCTTCAAGCAGCTGCGCGTTTGCAGCTGAAATGTTGTGATGCTGAATGTCTCTGGAGTTTTAAGGAGCGTGGAAAGCTCCGATCGCAGAGCTGGGTTCTTTGCAGTGTGACACCTGGCAGGAGGATTTCTGCTCCTCTGCCTTCCTGCTATGCGTAGGGGGAAAAAAAAAAGTCTCCTGGGCTGTGTTTGCAGAAACAGCCTGTAGGACACGAGGAGCAGCGGGAAGGAGGGAGAAATTGAAGAGATGTGGAACGAGGGGGTCTCCTTCTCTGCCACATTCATGTGTTCATAACCCGGCAAATCCTTTCCCGCTGCTGCAGCCAGCGAGTCTGGCAGCTCCCAGCGGGATGCTGGGACAGCCTCCTCGTTCCCATCTCCCCTTCCCTCCGCTGGATGGATGAACGGGCCCGCGTGTGGCCCCGGGGCTCTCCACAGCAAGAGGAGCCTGGGGCAGTCCAGGGTTTCTTCATTTTAAAGACTGCCCAAGCTGTGAAAGGAGAAAGAGTTATGGTGATAAATAACAGAGAAGGAATATCACTGTGCTTTCTAGTAAGGTTCTGGGTGTCAGGGGTTACTTTATGAAAACTAAATTGTTTAATTAATTTCTGAAGCACCTAACAGGTGAACAGGCGGCTTATTACTGTGACATATCCATTTATAGCAGTTTTCCTTTGCTAACACCTGCGACTCAGTTCTGTTACATGCTTATGCTGTCTGTTAATTATTTACCAAGGATTTACAAGTACAGAGTGCAAATAAAATGCTTTTATGCTGAAGACTGCATTACACACCTAAGATTCCTGGGGTTTATGCCACTGTACTACCAGGTACAATCCCATCATCGTCCCTGGGCTTCTGATGGAGGACTCCTCGTGCATGCATGAGCAAGGGGCAGCCTCCTGCCCGCCAGAGCTTGCACGCAGAGGGGCTGCGTTTTTGGTGAAGGGCTTTCTACACACATGGCTGTGGTGTATGAGGGAATCTGTGTCCTTTGCTTCCTTGCAGATCGATTTTTGCCATTTTGATTGACTTTCTTCCCCCCTACAAAGCTTCATTCTTGTTCTTAAGTGATGGCGGAAGCAAACTGTTTAAAAAAAACTCACTGCGATGTGCTTGGTTTTTTTAAAAAGAGTAAAATAGTATAAAAGTCAAGTAGCAGATCGAGTTCTGACTCAGCTGGTAACTTATGATCCTATGCTATTTCTGTAACATTTTTAGCTTATGACCAAATTTTTCTAATATTAGGACATTGCCATAGAAAGTGTGTCAGAGTCCCAGGCTGCCAGAACCTATCACTGTACAGAATATATACACTTCTGAGCAAGTGTACAGGAGCAGTCCAGTAAGTTCTTTGTTGTGGTTTTAAATTGCTGCAATTTCTTTCCCTTTTTTTTTTGTTGTTGTTTTTTGTTGATTCACTTAGCAAACAGTGCCGTGCAGAACAACATAGCTGCTTTTTGTTTCTCACGCAGTCAGGCACCGAGCTCCCATCCCCAGCTGTGCCTCTTGCAGACTGGAGTTGCTTTACTGGTAGAGTTTCAGCGGTGTAAACTGCTGTAAGTCAATTCAAGCTGTACTAACTATGTGGATTTCATGGAAGTTGAGAATCCGGTCGTACAGCTCGTGATTTTAGTAAGGAAGGAGTTCTGGAGATGGTTGTCCTGTTCTAGGCAGGCAAGAAAGTACATGCAAAGTTTCTCTAAGCTCAAGGAAAGCGTGTGTGAACAAATGAGCATCTGTGTCGCAGCACAAGAGAAGGTGATTACTGAGGAAATCTCAAAGTTTACAAGTAGGATTTTTTTATAGGTTCAAATCTGCTGTGGTTTCAGAGTACCTAAGGACACTTAAAATAAAGAAACTCTAGACAGTCCAGCCCAAACATGCATGACACACAGCAGCAAAGCAATCGTTGTGTTTAGTACTGCCAAGCAGCTAGCTAATGCAACAGCTGCTCTGGGATTTTGCATTTAATTTTTGTCTGGATAATAACGAGGAACGCAGGGTTAATGATCTGTGGCCAGTTTCCCTCCAAAGTGCTTTATTTGCACTTTGTGGCTGCTTTTCATGGTTCTTTGCAGCAGCCCCAAAATGTCAACTGACCTGAAGAAATCGACAATGGGTGCTTAAAAAATCCAAAAGAAAAGCTAGAAAGGATGTTGCTTTCTAGCTTTTCATGTGGACACCTTGTACTTAGACTCCCTTTGATTAAGTAACCAGCAAAACCTATTCACATGTACTCCAATTAAAATTTAATGAAGCAAGAGGATGTATTCATATATGCTGACTAATGCGGGAGGAATAGATTCCAGTAACTCAGCTCTGCAAGCCCTTTGCTTCTTGTTCAGGGCTCGGTTTACTAGAATGCTCCTCAGCAGCTGTGGAGCTCCTCTGGCACGAACAACCCTTGCAAGTCTGGTGGATTCATGCAGTTATAGCGAGAGGCAATGATGGCTTACACAGAAAATAACGTGGCTCTTTTGTAGGGCAGAGCCTTATCAGTGAAGCCTGGGTTGGCTGACTGCAAGAGGTGAGGCAGGGCTCCTGCCCTAACGTGCTCCATCGGAAGAGGTCAGGGAGTCGCTGGATGTGTGTGTTGTATCTGCCCTTGTATCAAAACTCTCATCAAGCAGCAGCTGGATGAGTGGAGCAGCGCGTAGCAAGAAGGGAAGCCCTTTTGGCCCTGATTTTTAAGTAGGGAAATTGGTGCTCAAGTGGAGGCTGTATGACAGCTCAGCCGGTGTCAGAAAATAGCCAGGCTTTTCATGCTTCTGCCTTTGCTGCAGGTTTACTGGGCAGTTGCTTTGGTATTTGCATTTTCCAAAGGGATACGGCCCTGCTTTGCAGAGCATTTCACTTATAAAAATGTTGCTCCCACCAGTGGGGAATGCAGAGGCATCTGCATGGGCAATGAAATGACCTGCGAGGAGCGGTGCGGAGACTTGCTTACTTTCACACTGTCTGTGTCTCTTCCTGAGTGTTTCCACCTTTCAGGCTGCTGCAGAGCTCCTGCATCATCTCGCAGCCAGGATGGGGGTTGGAGAAATAGTGTAAAAAGAGCTCATCTGCTCATTGCACAGTGCCCCGCGGCTTCAGCTCTGCGTGGGGACTGATATCCCACCTCTAAAGTGGCATGTGGCAGCGGGGTGATGCTGCACAGCTATGTTAAATGACATTTTTGGATAAGCAATGAAAGATCCTGCTGTATCCACTCTTAGTAATGGGTTGGGCGACAGAACGGAAATGCCATGGTGGAATTTGCCTTTGCTGCTGACCCTTGCACGACATGCAAGAGCTCTGCATCACCAGACCTTTGTTTTGCCTTATCCAGAATACAAAGCAGTGCTTCATCGGCGTGGCTGGCTGTTTTCCTTCTGGCTTGACTCAGTGGCAGAACTGCAGCAAACTTTCCTGAGGTATAATGGGTTTTCCAGTTATCATCCGCTTCAATCCCCATTCCATCCTGCAAAGGCTCTCGCTTGCTGTGCTGCAATGATGTGCTGAAGAAGCCTTCAAAGGGAGATGCGACTCTGGAGCTGAGATCTTGTGCTTCATTTTTGGCCTGAAAAGCTGCTCTTGGAACAGTAAGCATGAGATTTCTCCTGAAACCTTCTTTGTGTGCCTTTCTGAAGAAATAGCTGGCAGGAGAAGACCTGTCAGTTGAGCTCTAAAAGAGAAACCTATTGGCTCTGAATACACTGGGGACATTATTTAAGGTCAGTTGATCTGTGAGAAGGCATGACTTATCTAACACAGCCTAAAGTTAGTTATGCAACAGACTGGCTGTTCTTTGTTGTGAAGATCAACTTCACTGTGTGCCTTTGAAAATCAAAGGTCTTGCTGAAGGCGTGTTGTGTTCTGGCTGGAAGCTGTTAGGTGTCCTCCTCTAGTGATTTTCCTTCTGTGGTAGACTATCATTGCAGAAAGGTTTGCAGTGAAAAACGTATTCAGCAGTTGCAGGCTGCAAAAGTTGAGCTGCTAGTAGGTGTGTACTTTGGTGGGTGGTGGTGCGGGATCACGTGCTTATGGAATTGTTTCACACCAGCCTTTACTTCCTTCTCTTCCCCACCCTACATCTCTGTGATAGACCAGGTCACTGGATTGTCTAGATGCCTATATAGGGCAGTCTTCTTAAGGTAAACACTGAAGAGGGGTGTTTCCTGACTTCTAAAGAGAGAGATGTAACAACTTGCCATTTATATTGGTTTGAAATATGAGGTTTGCAGCGTGCTGGCTACATGGCACTGACATCTCCTTTCTTGGAGAAGCTTTCTTCCCTCTATCATCTTGTATTAAAACACACTGCCCAGCCAAAGTGCTGTTATCTCTCGGCAAATCAAAGAAAGGGAATTCTTCTTTAAAACTAGGATTGGTCTCATGTGCCTTGTGGGGTGGGTAGGAGTGAGCAGTTCCAGGTAGCCAGTTTTGGGTTGGAGCCTTTGTGCACAGTGAAAAATTGTTTGTGCAACGCTAAGCATAATACTCAGCAAGATTGCCTGACATGCTTTTGGACTGTCTTCTTTCTGTGCTTTTTCTTTGTGTGGTGTGTGTTGGGAGGTCTAGTATTTGCAGAATGAGGATATTTTAACTAGCTTTGCACAAATATTGGTCTTGCGTGGTTTGTTAGCTGTGCGCTCCTGGGCAGAAATAGGGGACGATGAAAATAATCAAATATCTTGAGCTTTTTTTTTTTTGAGGACTTTATGTAAGAGATGGAAGAATTAAACCTTAAAAGGAAATAACCAAGGTGTATAGTCATAAAATGTTGTTTTTACTGGACGTTCAACTTTATATATAGATGGCTTGGTGAAATCCAAATTGTCTGTGGTGGAAAGGTGATGACTGTGATATGGTGTGACAGTGGGGGTGCTTGGGGAGCAAACTGGTCCCCCTGCAGCAATCCCTGGTCTGGGCGCCTCAGAGATGATGATGCTCCCAGCTCAGGGAGAGTGTTTGCATCTCCCTCGATGCAGCTTGGGACTGAAAGGGTTTTTCCTAGTTGCCTCTTGCTCTGGAAGTCTTTTGGCTGTCCTGCTCTGCTTTCCTGTAAGCTCCGTTTGAAGTATGCTAAGGCATTACAGTTAATGAGAGATTTCCTTTGCTTTACAAAATCAGACTCCGCCTTCCCCCTTCTCAGCATCCAAAATGATTAGCAGTTTCTGTAAATCCAGGCCTATGGATTTTATGAGGACCCCTGACAGCCAGGGGTGATTGTGTTCTCCCCGAGTGTTTCCTAAGTAGTAAGAAATCAATGCATCAGGGGGGACTGTGCCTGACATCTATTAATTACACTGTCCCCTTACATCTAACGTACCAGAAAAGGGTCTGAAAGGCCCTTTGCCCTGGCTAATTGATACAAAAACAAATTAGCGCAAGTGGATGTAAACTGGTTCCTAAAAAAAAAAAAAAGGAACATTTGTTTGGTAGTTGGAATTGGAAGGAGCAGTTGCAAACCGAAATAAAACATACAGTAGCATGAGATACTCGGCTGTAACAGACCCCATAAATGGTCCCACCAGCCCCGCAGTGCCCCATGCTAAATGCTTGGGAATAAAACACATCCTGCTGTTAATGCTGCATCAAATGAAGGCATTGTGGTACATGCCTGGGGCAATGGGCTGGGGGATAATTACTGTTTTCTTCTCGTATACCATAGATGAGATGATTCTAAAGCTTTAACATCCTGACTTCTGCAGCATGCATTAAGCTGAATATGACATCAGTGTTAAGAGTTGTGGCACTTGTGGTTACGGCTTTGGGATTCCTTATATTTACTTTCTAGGGAACTAAAATTCAAAGCAGCTTTTATGGCTGTCACGAGAATACTGTCAGTTTCGAAAGAGGTGGGTAAACGTGCATTGACCTTTAACTAATACGGCCATATCCTATTTTGTGTGTGTTTCCAATTAGAAGTATGTTACGATTTTTTTTTTTAAATTGTTAAAATAGGAAAGTTATTTAACTGCAAGACTACTTCTGCTTTTTCCCAAAATAAAGATAGTGAGTTGTTGTCCAAGGGCAGAAGTTTTCATACAATTACTGTTATAAGCTGGAAATCAAGATTTAATAATAGCACGCACCATCTGCCACCAGTGGTGGAAGAACAAGCCTGAACCCTGGCCTGCTGTAAGCAGTTTTAATTTGCCACTTGCAGCAAGGCCGCAGGGCTTCACATCCTTCTGTGGAGGAGAGGACGGGATTCTCGGTTGCTGCTGCTGATCCTCTCCCTGAGCTTTTGGGTTTTTAGCACTGTAAATCCCACATGCAACGTCTTGTTGTTGCTCAGTGTGGCGAGTTGTGCCTTCAGAGTAAAATAAAGGAGAGTGTTGACTACGCCAGACTTGATAGAGCTCTGTCTGAAGCCAGCTGCAAACTCCTGGTTTGTCACCGATGGTCTTTGGGAAGACCATGGCTAGTTTTTTTGACATGTTTTGACGGCAGTGGGAGGTGATGGCCACATGTGGCTGAGATGGAGGAGGGTGTCTCCCCATGCTGCTGCTTAAAGGACACATCCCTCCTCCTTATTTTCCTGGATGTGTGTTGCAAAATAATTTTATGCCTTTGTTCCTAGGATTTGGGATCCTTTTCATGAGCTGCGGTGGATCTTTTGCTACCTTAGAAAAAACAAAACATATTTTTCCACTTTTTAAAAAGTACTTTGCTAAACAGGTATTTTTGTCAAATTGCAGTTTCCTCCAAAACATTTTTCTTTATATAGAAAATGGGATTCCACCTCTCCTAGACCTTTGCTGACAGCTGTTCTGCTAGCTAAATGTCACTTCATTAAAAAGAAACAAAAATATGTTTTCAGATAAAGATTTTTGTTGACCAGGTAGAAGAAATCCTCCTCTCTTTTGAATGTTGAGATATTCTGGGGGTTACTGCCATGTTATTTTACCTTGCAGAACATTGTAATACTGCAGCATTTCTGGAAAACTGTTATACGTGTCTTTAAACATGCTCATGTATATAAACATGCTCCGTGCTGGCTTTTGCCTTGCTCCCTCGCCCAGAGAAGTGCTGGGGCACCTCTGTAGGACCCTTGGTAACTGAGCGTGCTGCTGGTTTTGGCAACTCAGCTTTTGGAGCTGACCTGTAACGAAGTTGGTGCGATATGATAGTTTCAGGTCGGGGTGCGTAGGAAAAGGGGACCTGTGCCAGCCTTTTGAAGGTTGCTTTGATTTGTTGCTGGGCACAGTGAGGGCTCCTGGGGTATTATCTGAGGATTAAGTGTAACATTAAACATTGGAGCTGGCTTGTCAAAGAAAGGGCAGTTTATCAAAATATAATTTATAACCAACAGTTTACTACCAGCTACAGTAATTAAAACGGAACATGACGGGGCCCATCATTAATGTGCTTTGCTGTCTCAGCTTGCATTACTGCTGCTGGCAAGGCCAGCTTCTGAGGCTAATGAAGGACAGGGAAGAAAGAAATTTGTGCTGTTGTTAGCTGATGGTAATATTTCTTCAGGTCACACACCGTACTGTGCATTGCATCTGATGACAAATCTCAGCCAGACATATCTGTCCAGTAAAAGCTGGTTTTCCAAATTCTTGCTTAGAGAGGCAAGAATTATTGTTCACGCCAAGGTCACTCGGAGCCGATGACAAACTCCATTAACTTTGGGATGGGGGAGCGGGTGCGTAGGCTGGTCTGGAGGATGGGGAGAAAACTTTTCACCTCATCTGCGGTGGACCAAATCCTGCTTGGGCTATTGGTGAGGGAAGGCAGTTGGTGTCCCGTGGTGGTGGTCAGTGAACTTGTCTTAGGGAGGAGGAAAACGGAAGAAGCTTTTCTAATATTTTCTAGTGGCCATGCACCCAGATGAGGGCAACGGCTGGTGCTGTGTTGCTGATGGGAATCTCTGTTGGTGAGGAGCTTGTGGTTGGTTAGAGATGGGTCCCACTTCCTGCTAGCCCATCTTGAGCTGCCTGAGAGCCATATGACTTCTGCAGAAGTTTTATTATCATGCTAGTTTCCAGAGAGATGTTTGGAGCCGTTCCCAGCATTGGGTTAAGCTGCAGCAGTAGCGTGAGCTCCTTTCTGGTGTTTTGGTGAGGGATAGGCCAGCTGACGGCTCTCCTAAGGTGTGTAAGGAGTTCATGTTAAAATAGACAAAGCTGTTCCCATGGTTTGTTTGCTGTATCAAGTCTGTCTTTGCCTATATTCCAAAGAAAGATCCCACAATGTCACCAAACTTTTGAGAAATACCTGGGCCTGGAGGGGCTTGGACGCAGGGGGCAGTCAGGTCTCCTGCATGGAGATAGCAGTGGAAAAACCAAGTGCTGTTGAAATTTGGCACACTTGAGCTCCATGGTCACTGTGATCTATTGTGACATTGATTTAGAGGGATATTTTTGGTTTAGCACCTACCCTTAATTTAAACATTTGGTCAAACAGCACTTTCTGACCTACGGCTGCCCACAGTGGCAACACCTAACCGGGTTGCTTTTATAGCAGAGTGTGTTGTATGTTAGTTTTATTGATCATTGCCCAAATAGTTGAGAAGGGTGTTTTAAAGTGCCTTGCATTAGTCCAGATTTAGCTACTGCCATTTCCTGATAGCATCAGGGCTATCTGCAGGGAATCCGAAGGAACGAAGCTAGAAGGTTTCAGTGGTTCTGCTCCAGCTAGAACCAAGTAAGCAATATTCTCATGATTCTCTCTGTGCATCTCTTCCAAACATGTCCTTTTTGGCATGTTTGATGATAAAATCAGATAAATTCACTTCATGTTAAGATGACAGGATAAATGGTACGTTTGCCGCTTTCATTTCCGTGGCCTTGGTTATAATGGTTTTTGCTGTGTGCCCTTAGTCATCCCTGTTGCTGGCTGTAACGGGTGGAGGGATGTGCCTTGTGGGGGATTATATACACCCGTCATGGCCTTTTTTAGATCGCAGTGCTTGACCTCCTTACTTATCCCATAAAGGAGCCTCTTGAACACTGGCTAATCCCACCAGGGTTTATGCAGACTGGCTGAGAGCCAAGTCCTCCCTGGATGGGTGCAAGATGCATCAAGGAGTTTGAACATTTGTGTCCTGGCTTGCCTGAATTAATCTTAGTTGAAGCAGCTGGATGACTAGGTAATGCAATGTTATGCCATTGGTGTTAAATTAATGCCAGATAGGGCATGACGATTTTATGACCATTAAGAATATTTGTGTGCAAACTACAAGGCTGGTCCAGAGAGGTGCAGAAGAGGGAAATCACTGAGAAGTGGAGAGTCCTTAGCATGTGCACTTCGTAGGTTCAGGCTCCAGAGCTGACCAGAAGACTTGCCACAAGGTTGAAAACCTTGCTGTTGGTGATTTACTTTTCTTCTTCAGAGAGATTTAGTATTCCGTTTTTTTTGAGATTTTTATTGTTGGATTGATGTTTGTGTTTTAGCAGAAGGTGAATTCTCTCTTTGGGACCTTCAGTATATTTGACAAAGATGCATTTCTCTGAGAGCCACAGGGACAGCACAGTCAAGGATTCTGGAGTAGACCACGTGGCCAGAAACAGCTATCTGGAAAATGAACATTTCTGTCTAAGATATCAGTGCTCTCGTCTGTTGTAGAGAGGGTCAAAATGCTACAAATGGCATGGTTTGGTTTGATGCTGGAGCCAGCAGATTACCCATCTCCAGTAGTTGCACTGTCCTTCCTGTTTGGAGGGTTCTTAAGACATTTTTGCTAGAATTAGATTCATGCTCTGCAGCAGAGGGGGGGTGAAGTTCTAAATATTTGGAATACTTTTGAAAATAGTAATAATCTAATCACAATGAATAGCACAATAGTGATGTGTACATGGTGGTTCAAATGTCGCTCAGTAATCTTTACCCACTGTGTGTAGTGCCTTGGGACCCTCGGCATGGATTGCAACCAAATTCTCGTTGCTTTTCCAAAAAACCAAAACCGGTTCTTCTCCCCAAAGAAAAGCTTGTGTTTGCTGCTTCATGTGTTTGTATACGCAGATGCATGCATAGCTAGACTTGGTAACACTAATGCCGTCTTCTGTGATTTCATGCTGTATTAGTGAGGAGTGTGTCGTCGGCAAGCTTTCCAGTATTTGTAAAAGGTCTACATGGGGTAATAAAATCTTGTTGTTGGGAAAATTGGTCTAATTTTGAGATTGAGAGGTGTGAGAATAAAAGATGCTTTACTGTAAATTGTAGGTAGATAACAACAGAAACTCAAATATTAGAAGAAACTGGGTATCGCACAAACCACACACTTTCACATCACTAAAACAAGAGCTGTGCTCACACAGAAGCATGAACCTCTTTGTAAACCACAGAAAGTAAAAGGGAGCACTCCTGTTTCATTATTGATCTAATTGCTCTTTTCTTGATATGAGAATAGATATGAAATGCTCTTGAATATTCCAGCATGCACAAAAAAAGACCATCACTTTTGGAAACTTTTAAAGGTGCAGCACATACTGATAAATAGCAAGACCATTTAATTCTGAGAGTTACAACTGCCTATCTAATGTCACCTAATTGTTCTCTGGAACTGAACATAATATAGCTTTGATGAGAACTTTCCACTCGGGAGCGATATTAAATGAAGAGAGCCTAGCCCATATTTTCATGTGACTAATAAGTTTTGGAACTTCAGTCAGTGCAATCTTTTAAGTAAGTCCTGTTTTAAGAAAAAGATCCTCTGAAGATTGGGTGTTTTGGGGAACCTCTGTGTTGGGCTCCTCCAAAGCTCTCTTCCAACCCAAATTGCTCTGCAGTTCTTTGTGGTCTTTGCCTTTATCTGTAATTTCTTTCCTTTGGTTTACCATCCCATTTAAGACCAAGTTTCCCAAGTAACCTGTAAGTTTGGGCCTGCGGGGCTTGTGCAAAATGTGTGTGGTTAAAACCTTGCCATGTTTGCGTGTGAGAACAAACATGCATACGAATGAGGTTCCTGGATTGATCCAGTGAAGGCTGGATGCGTTTCAAAGATTTGAGAGTCTAGCAAGGCGTGCTTTTCTGTGGGGGAACTGTGAAGGTGAGTGTCAGTCTGTGCTCACCTCCATGTTTTACAACACTTTTCCATTTATGATCTCCACCAGCTTTGCTGCTCTGCCTGCTCCTGCCAGCAATTGCACCTCCTACTCTTCTGCCGGGCTGAGCAGATTCTGGAGTCAGGCAAGCTCTCTGTGCTAGCTGCAGGCAATGCCAGCTCCCTGCCTAAGCTCTTCCCGAGGCTGCAGGCAGAGCTGAGGGACAGGGCTCCTTGGTTCTCCTTGGGTTTTGCTACTGACTTGCTCCAGTGGCATTGGGCACCTTCTCCCTCCCTCAGCTTCAGCAGCTTCTCTCTCCCTCGGTTTCTACAACTTAAGAAGCACCTGTGTCACCAAATTTGGGACTCTCAGCTAGAACTGCACAGTGGCTGTTTTCTTGTAGCGGGTAGTTCATCCTTAATACCCAAGGGTGAGAGAGAAGCAAGATGCAACCTTTAATAAAATGTTTTTGAAGCAGTTTAGTTCCTTTTAAGAACTAATTTTCACTTCCTAAAGTCTCCAGCACTTCAAAATGGTCTAGAGATTTGCAGAAAAGGTCACTTCCAGCAGTAACTAATAACAAGAGGTGGAGAGGAAGAGCGACTTCTCTTGATAGCTTGTTCTTAAGACATCTCAACGACTTGTTTGATGAATCAGCGATGAATTTTTGCCTGAATCCCCTGGCAATTCACTTTACCTGTAAATCATGTTCAGCACATTGTAACTTTTCTTTCTTGTTTATCGATTTGTTGATTATTCTCCCTCCCCATGAAAACCACATTAATTAGTTCTGTTTAAACCAAGATGAGGGTGAGTCTCCAACTGGCAAGAACATGACTGCATGGTTGGAGAGAGGTCACTTCTACAGGGACACGACTTGGTAGTAGTTGTCCATATTGATGTATCACCATCCATGTCCTTTTAAGGGCATTTTCCCTGGAATTGTCGTGCAGTCCCAAGGCACTGAAGACAAACTTGCACAAACCCATCCAAAAGTCAGCCTCTCAGAAACGCTAGGAACTTACTGGCTTTGGGTCTCTCTTGCTGAGCCAGTAGGAGAGGAGGTTGCCTTTTGGTTTAGGCAGAACAGGCCAAACCCTGATTTGTTTGCATTTGGGCACCAAGTTTTGTTTTGTTTTGTTTCTGGAATGGCAGCTGTATATAGAATATAATGTGGGAAAAGATTAAGTAAGCTCCTTTCAGAAAAGCTTTATCAGACATTTGCCAAAAAAGAAGAAGAAAAAGATGATGATTTTGTTCATTGTTTCCTTAGAGCTCAGAAAACTATTCTTTTGAATCAAGGTGAATCGTTGATGTGTTTGTAGAATTAAATAGCTGTTCCCAAGATGCAGGCAAATATTCTGCAAGCTTCCAGATGCTGCCAGGAAGAGAAGTAAACATTTAGCTCTGGAAATGTGCAGATCACTTGCTCAGGGCCTCTTCCTTGAAGGATTTTTGTACTTCTTGTTTGTTGGTGTTTCAGTAGCATGTGAAAGGCCTGAGTTTGGATTGAGTCTCCGTTGACCAACGCTGTAACAACAGGCCATGCCTACCTCCGGTGAGGTGACAGCATGGACCGTGGGCACAGCAGGTGAATGGGAAGAGTGAAGGGGCCAAGGAGAGAGGATGAAAATGGTGCTTCTGTCAGTGTTTCGGCAAAGCTGGTGATAGGCAAGATCTGCTTTCTGAAGCAGTGTTGAATAGTAATGCTTTGCTTTCTTCCAGATTGTTCCTAGTAGTGGTTGAATATCACTGTGCCTGCTGGACGGGAGCTGGGGAGAGAAGTGATTTATCCTAAACTGCATGTGAAGATAGCAGCTGAACCGGGGGCAGAAAATCCTGATCCCTCAGTCCTGTGGATGATAAGAAATTCATTTGTAATCCCCAGGCAGGTTCAGATACCGTAATCCTTTACCTTGCCACCGTTTTCTGTAACCTTTTGAGCCAGAAGCTGGAGAGCACCAGCATACGCGAGTTCGATTTTCATCCTTTTTACAGCTGGTCACTTTTAAGTACCACGTTGTGTGTGCCTGGTGTTCAGGTGCTCAGCCCACATAATGCCATTTTGAGTCGAATGAATCAAAATTAAACCAACTTCCACTTTCCAGGAGAGTGGTCCAGTTCCCACCGAAGGATCATGCCTTCCTAAATTCTCACACAGTTTCTGCTCGATGATGTTCTTCCCTCCATCATCAACTACGATGTGGTGCTGAGCTGAGTACCCACCCAGAGATGACCACGTTTCTGTGGCAGATGGAATGGTTCCTGCTTCTATGAGCTTGTAAAGCACTTTGGGATCCTCTAGGACAGAAAGTATTGTTGTTTATCTGAGCCAGTATTTTCACTATGCTTTACTTCCATGGCTCCTGTTAGATGTGTTGGTTTTCATTATATCTTCAGATAAGACTCATGTGAAATGGGCTTCTGTTTTGTTTTCTCACCAGAGGAGTGATTCATATTCAAATTGAAATGTTGTATTGCTCTAAGCCAACCTTCTCCCCATGTGCTAATGGGAGGAGAGGGAGATGCAGGCGTGGACTGAGCAGGATTATTTTTCTTCTACTGCATTTAGAAACTTTCCAAATGGCTTTTTAGGAAGGCACGGGGACTTAACTGCCTGGCATGGGAAAATCCTGGTCTTGCATGTTTTAAGAACACGAGATGAGCCTGAATCTCATCACTTGTCTGTTTAGGCTGCAGAGCCATATGCTACCAGCAATATTGTCCAAAAAAAAAAAGAGAATTTATAATTCCTTTTGAGTGTGGGTTTTTTTTTTTAATCTTTGTTAATGTGGTCCTATATTTTTTCTTTATTCGTAACACTAGTTTTTAAGAAAGTTGCTTGCACTTGTCTTGAGGCAGTGACTCCGCAGGCACTCTGTGGCACAGCCGAGGCCATCAGCTCATGATCTCTGCTACTGCCTGATGCTTTCTTCAAAGGAGCTGGTTGCCACCCGCAGAAGAGGAGAGCTGCGCAGTGTAGCACATGTTTCTGGTCTTGTTAGAAATGGATGCTGGCTAGTCCAGTCCAAACTCGCTCAAGAAACTTTATCACAGGTACTCTAAAATAGAGAGAGCAGATGCTGAGATGCCAGCTGGGGGTTCGTATGTATTCAGAGCTGTGTTGCTTTGTCACCTGCAGCTCAAAGTGAATGTCATTGTACATCTTGTGGAGCTTACTGCCTGTCCCATAAACATCCAGACTGAGGTGATAGTGTATTTTGTGGAAATCTATAAAATTCTGGTGAGTATCCTCACCTTAATTAAAATGACCTTAACTAACCGAGACTGCCCTTTTCATCCCCACAGACTTTGTGAAACTGGTTGAATATTCCTAAGGTGCCCTGAGGTTTTTAGATAAATGTGATAGATGAAGAGACGTTGACACTTTTAAAGTAGCACCTGAGGAGCACGCTGAGCCTTGGAGGATCTGTTGACTTTAATGGAATATCCATGGCTGTGTCCTTTGCGTTGCTTTGACAGTTCAATTACACCAACAGGCTGAGGGCATTGCGAGGATCAAAAATGTTCTGCATTTCTGTTGACATAAAATTAGAATTTACGTGAAAGTGTTTCCAAGGAGAAGAAAAGAAAAGAGACAGTGACAGGTCTTCATAGCTGATTGTAGGTTCATTCACCACTGGAGAGCTGGTGAGACAAATGTGAGACCTTGGTTACACATCACCTAAATACTTTCTGACTGAAGAACATTTGAGCTGTAATCGCTTGCAATTAGCATGGGCTTGGCAGAAACTGGCAGTGCCGCTGTTTGCACAGAAGCTGTTTGCATAGTCCAGTTGTGCCATGGGGAAAGCTGCTGTTAGCAAGTAGCACAAGTGTAGTCTTGAGGTGGTGTCTGTGCAGTGACAGCTCTTACAGCAACTGATGATGTCCTTGATGGTACTCCAGCGACTCTCAAAGTGAGAGCATAGCTGTCTGTCTCCTGTACCTGGTCTCTCACCCATACACTATGGTCTTTAACCTATTTATCATCATAGCTACACATTTTTTAGGCAGCTGTTGGTGTCTGGGAGCTTTTAGCCGCATTGGTTTTGAGAACCTGGGCCCTTGAATGGTCCAGGGAGATGTGACTGTTGCTCTGCTCTTCATAGTCGTCTTTGGTCGGATGAGGCAGTTTCCACTAGAGTTGACTGTGGTCAGGCTGATGCAGAGTGCAACCTGTTGTAGACTCAGATGACCCATCTGGGAGCAATTGCCCAATCAACACAATAAATTATATCTAAGGGATTATATCTAAGGGTTTGTTAAATAAAAGAGTTAGTGAGGACCAGAGGGCACCTGTTGGTCCCCATAACCTGTGTTGCTGCTCGGAGGTTGGGCAAGGTGTCTCCTGCGTGCTTGATGGAGCCTGGGAGCTTGTGAGTGGGTGGCGTGGGAACTGGGGACAATTGAGGATTTGTACAGGGATTCAGAGTTGCTCCCTGGGGCAGAAAAATAAACGTATGATTCTTGGCCCTAGAACGAAGAAAGCAAGACGCTGTGGACTTGTTGCAACCTGTGCAGTCTGTGAATGTTTTCTTCTTGTCAGATGCTGCTGTCACATAAGTAATTTTATTGCCAAAGGGCAGGGAATGAACTAGTGAAGTGGGAGAGAGGGCTATTTATTGAAGGGCTATGTGTTGTGAAAATCAGTGCACCAAATGTACAGTTCTTCATTTTCTGCTCTTGCAGTGTTTATTCATCTATAAGATCTGGGGAGGAAAAGAGGTGGTGGTGCAGGAGGTACATCTGTCTCGTCCAGGAGAAAGCATGTGTTCAGATGAGAAGGCATTACGCATACAATGCCTGAAATTAGCCCTTAAAATAGCACACTCCACATCGTTGTAATGTATTGAATATACCTTGATAAGAAACAGTCTGATTGAAGTATTGAGCTTATTGTAGTGGATTTGCTGTGAGTCATCAGGAAATTGAAAGTCTTGAGACAAAACTCACCCCCCTTCAGCCTTTTTGGGAGAGACGGGAATTATTCTTAGACGGGAAGTAATTAATTGTTCTGTGATTGTCATAAATAGGTACCAAACAACAAGCTCGTACTGAAGTATTTATATCCTAAGCCCTGTCTTGTGAGCCCAGCTATCAAGAGTCTCCATCAGACAGAGACAGTGAAAAAGAAAGTTCTCTGGAATGAGCAGCACTTCCACCTACACGCGTTTAAGTGAGACAGGATAGAGGTGAGCTGGTAGGCTGCATGCTGTAATAAGCCATTTACTAGGATAATGGCTGCAGGCTACAAATGCCATTTCTACTTAGTCTGTCTATTCAATGCAAACATTAAAAAAGGAAAAAGAAAAAACCTTCCACCTCAGTAAAGTCTATAATACTCTTAATGCCCAGTGTACTTCGTGAATATTAACTCAGCCAATGTCGCAACACCCCGCTGAGGCAGATGACACGTATACGCAGCCTTCTTCATCTGTCTGAGAAACTGAGGCAGTGCGAAGGACTTTAATTGTTTGAGGCTTCTGGTTTTAGACTGGGGCAAAATCCTGGGCAGCAACCTGGCTTGCCAGTGAGCAAGATGGAGCCGTCTGTCAGTCCTTGGCGGGAGCATGGGAATTCTGACTTCCAGGGACTAATCCCATGAATTTAGGGTTTCCTTTGGAGAGATTTGCTGCCTGCTGTTGCGGGCGTCACTGCTCTGCGTATTGGAGTCACAGAGGGTGCATTGGCACAGCTGGCAGAGGTGGATTGTGAGGGGATGAATATGTGCAGGAATATCTCTCTAATTTAGTGAGTAGCTATAGCCATTATGTATCTGTCTGACTGTCGGATATTGCTGGAAATCCAGATGTTGGGAAAAGAAAGAAGAGAATCAAGATGATCAAATACCTGTTTAAAAAAAACAACGCCCAAGGAAAAGAAGCTTGATGGCTTTGTGTTTGTCTGCAGTGAAGTCATGGCAACAGAGCACTCATTTAGCAAAATTAACTGTTTCTCTATCTTACAAAAAAAAAACCAAATGAAAATGATGCAAGGGAACATCCTTTTCTCTCAACCAAATGAGTCAATTTGTGCCAAAGCAAAGGAGTCTTCCTGGGGAGTTTGCTCCAGAGAGCACGTAGTTTATTAGAACAGCATCTAATAGTTGTCCCAAAGCCATAACTATAAGAGGCTGGTGCCCTAGGTGAGCACTTTCAGTAACAGGAAACCCAAAGTTAGCTTCCTGCACCCGTATGATGTTGAAATATGCATTTTGGAGCATGATTTTAAGCTCTCGGTTGTTTGGGATTTCAGCTCAGTTAAGCTCTGGATACAGCTTTCAGAAGGGCTATAATCTCTTTTCAGTTCCTTACGGGTAATGCTTAGTTTCAGAATTATTTAGGCACCTAGGGATGAAATGCTGATGCTGCTTCACTTTGGGTGTACCCAAATACTTGTAAAAAACCAGTTGCCTTTAAGTCCCTTTGACTTTAATTGAGACGTAGGCTTCTTTGTGCCCAAGACCCCTTTTTAGCTCCTAACCTTAGTAGTATTTGAAATAAATCTCACACAAATCCCAGAAATAACACTTCTGTGCTACTTCTGTTTTGATGTTCGCTGCCCATCTCCATGCACAGACCTCTCTGTGAAGCAGTACGCAAGGGTGAACCGCACGGTGACTGTATTGGTAGGCACGAAAGCTCGTTTTACACCACCGAGAATCTCATATTTGGAATTCAGAAATTGTTCATCTTGGTGATGAGTGGGGGCAAGCTCCAGGGAAAATACCACAAACTCAAACGTCTTGCTTGAGGCTCCTGGAAAGTGGTGTTTTGCTTAAGTATTGTTTTCCAATCAGATCGAATTTTACTTTGTGGCTCTCCTGGAGATGGTTTTAGGCAATGCCTTATGGTTTCCATGAACGTGTCTGACAGCAGAGGTACAGAGCTTTTATCTGTACGAAGGAGTGAAGCAGTTTGAGGGAGATTTTTAAGGATGATTCGACTTTGATGTGGTTTCTGTCAAAAAAGTTGGGGAAGCTTCAGACTAATTGGAAACCTGACCATTCGTTGACATCAGTACTCACCAGGTGAACATGAGTTGTTTTCCATTGCTTCTCATACCTGGATGGAACTTGTGCCTTTCTCCTGCAACTTAAACTTTGGGTTAATGAAAGAAAAGTGAGAACTGAGCGTAGGTGGATGAGTTTTGGTCAGCGAAGGAAAGCCACAATCATTTTATGCGCAGGTAGATATCTCGGATGATGTTGTGGAGGTCTTCCATGTAAAAAGCCAATGTTTGAGGGGTTTTTTGGAAAGCATCTCTTTCAGGAGGGACCTCGTGAATAGTGGGGCTCTTCACGCTGCTGAATCGTGCTTGTCAAACGGGGTGCAGAGGCTGGCTGGGGGTGCGTGCTGTTTCCCAGCTCAGCCTCAGGCTGGTGTATCTGCAGCAGTGGCTGGCTGTTTCTTTCCATTTGTTTCTTTTCTCCAAGGCTGGATGTAGCCCTCGCTTTAGCTGTTAACAATACGAGAACACAAGGGCCGGGCTGTAGCAGTCTCCTGCCGGAGTGATGCCCATGGGCTCAGATATGGCTGCCTGGAGGGAGGAGAGCAAGTAGGCGAAGGTGGGAGCGCAAATCCAAGGTGGTTGCACCTGAGATTATGTCTAGAGGCTTTTAAGAAGTAACAACTCACATCTTGGGCTTTTTTGGGGGAGGGATGAGATCCCTAAACAGGAACACTAGCAAGTTAGGGAGCCCCAGCCCCATGGGTTGTCCCAGCACGCATGGGGCGAATAAGCGCAGTGGAAAAGCCTGAGCAACTGCTGCCAAACAACTGGGAAGATGCAGCCCACGATGTCTGTTGTGTCTGAGATCTCTGTAAAGTCTCTCGCATCCTTCCTCAAGTTTAGGTTTCCAGTGGAGGCTGTCGTGGTAATGAGAACGTCTCCCATCTGCTCCTCACATGGCTTGGCACATGTAGCTAGAATATATATATTTTTATTATGGGGTTAGCCAGTGGTAACCATGACGATTAGACTTATCACGCAGCATTTTTTTCCCTCCTCGAGTCAGTTTGAAATGCTGACAATTAAATAGATACAGTACACTTCAGAGATCCATCAGTCTCTTTGTTGTCTTGACAACCAGAGTATATTTAGAAATGTAACAAGTACATGGAGTTCAATTGCACTTTTGCTAAAACATAGTTTTGTAGCTTGAGAATTTAAT
Source organism: Aptenodytes patagonicus (assembly GCF_965638725.1). Classification (NCBI taxonomy): domain Eukaryota; kingdom Metazoa; phylum Chordata; class Aves; order Sphenisciformes; family Spheniscidae; genus Aptenodytes; species Aptenodytes patagonicus. The sequence continues at coordinate 11,683,032 of NC_134954.1, read as the reverse complement.
CTGTTGTTTGTAGATCCAGGTGCTTATTTGAGCTGTGCCTGACTTTCTCTTTTGGTCTCTCTGGGAAGCTCTTACGTAGCAGCGGGGAGACTTGGCTGGTGGAAGGAAGGTCCTCATCAGGCAGGGAGCCTGTTGGAGAAGCTGTGCGTGGCAAGGGCTTGGGTGAGGGGCTGGCAGCCCCTGCGTACTTGGGTACTGGCTATCCTGTACCCCTGGGTACCTGTGGTGCCCTGTACCCCCAGGTACTCGTCGTTTGGCTATTGCTTTGCAGTGCAAGAGGAATGTGTGTGATCATTGTCGCAGATCTGCTGTTCCTGCAGTTCCAGCTCAGCAAATGGTGCTGAGAAGCACTAAGCAGCGTGTCTGGGCATCCTCTCCCCTCTCACCCTCCCAGATGAGCTGCTCTCACAGTTCAGTAGCACTTTGGTATGGGAGGACTGTGCCATGGTGCGCAATGATGGCAGACCATGATGGCTTGCCTCCTGCACCTGAGCTACCCGAGCTTTGGTTGCAACTGGGAGCTGCTTTTTGCCACTGCAGGAATAGTGGAAACTGTTTCTCCATATCCCTTCTTCTCTTTTTGTCTTTGAGTTGCTGGGGGCGTGTTTGTTTGATTTTAACAAAATACTATTACTAAACTTTTTTTTATTTTTGGTCCCTTCCCATTTGACTGGCAAAATTGAGCTCATCCTCTCCTCATTGAACTGGAGTAGCAGCACGTGGGCTGGATGTCTGGAGCTATGGATTTTTAAAGCTGAATGCAGGGCTGGAAGAGCAGAAGGGAATATGATGGAGTGCACCTTGGGGGGCTGTAAATGTCCCTGTCTCCCACCACCCCTGTGCACACACTGATGGTGGGTGCATGTTGTGTGGCTGTGCTACTCTCTGCTCTTTCCCTTTTGAGCCAGCGGAGAGCTGTCATCGGTGCAGGCACGTGCGACTGGGGAGCACGGTTTGGGTGTCACAGCCGTACCTGTAAGTGTGGTGACGTGCGTGCCAGCCCAGAAAAGCAGCTGGGACACGTGGCTCCCATCTGCTGCCGTCCTGCAGCCCGATGGCTGCGAGACGTGGGCTGGCACCACAGTGCCCTCATTACACTCTTAGCACAGGACCTGGCAGTGCTGCCGCCTTGCTTAACTCGCTGGCTTGCAAAGCTGTTTGTGAAGCGAGGCACACCCAAACACGAGGATCTCAGAGTATTTTCCTGCCTTGAGTGATAAATGAGTGAAATTAAAAGCAGCTGAGGAAATAGTGCAAATGTTACCCACCACTCCTCTGTTTGGCTGAAACAGGTTGCGATGCTGGTCAGGACTGCTCTTTCTGAAGGCTTGCAGGTCGAGGAGCTGCTGTAAAGGGCTTCTTTCCAGCGAGGTGTTGCTGGCCCTTCCTAATCAGCACCTGAACCCCAGGGCAGGGCCTGGGATGCTCGTGGATTTTCTGCAAAATGTCGGGCAAGACTCTTCCACCTCTCCCTGTCTGAGGCTTGGCTTACAACTGATGCTTGGCAGTATAATTTGGGCAGGACAGCTGAGAAAAACAAACAAACCAAGACTCACCTTCATCAACAAAGCTGTGGCAATGCAACAATCTGAACAGGAGCTCGGTTACAGTGGATGGGGTGGCCTTTTGCCCAGGGGAACCAGTTCATTTGGTGAGATGGTTTAAAGAAGGCAACCGTGGGTCCATGGTATGGATGTAGTGATGGTCAGTAGCATCCACCCTTGGGCAGAGAGCTGTAAAACAGGTCGTAGCATTGCTCTGCTGCCGGAGAGCATGGTCAGCATGAGCTTGCCGCTGGGATGCTTTATTACAGGGGGGTGAGGAAGGCTCGAGGGAGAGGAGCCCGGCCTGAGATCAGCTGTTATTGCCAGTGATGGCCAACAAAGTGCATCTGTATTTCCTGGGGTGCGCGTCATCTTGTCTGTCCACTATACCTGAAATATAATTTAGTAAGGTTCAAAAGGAGGAGAGGATTGGTTTTTTCTAGCATGATTTTGCTTCTCTTATCCCTGTGTTTCTTTTTAATTCAGCATCTGTCAAATAACATGGGTGATTTTTTTCAGCGTGTGCACAGCTCACTTTCATTTTTCTGTTTTCTTTGCTCCCTCCGTTTTACCAATTTACCAATGAAAAGCCAAAAACATAGTTATATCTCCACTCCAGCTTTGTTTGTAAACTGTTAACATGCCTTTTACAAGTGCTTAATAGCTGTTGGGGTTTATTCTTAAAATACAACCACCAAAACCCAAAGATGCTAATGAGTCGTCAAGAGTGCTTTAAACAAGTTGCCCAAATCAGTCTGACAAAGATAATGGTCTTCTATTAGAGGATATTTAGCTGGAGGTTGGATGAGCTGTAATGTTTATGGGTCTGTAGATCTGTAACCAGACAAAATCAGAATAACTCCTTCGATTTCAGTGGAGCTGTATCTGTTTATTACAACTGAGGCTTAAGCAGCGCTTTAGATGCAAATTGCAACCTCTCTGAAGTTAAGTGGGGTTTTGATTTAATTCCTGGAAGCAGTAATGTCAGCAAAGAAGCGAAGAGCTGGGACCCACATACCCCGAAGTCTGTAACTTTGGGTTGCTCTCTTTCCCTCGCTGTCAGGATCAGATTCCCTTGATTTGGGCTAGTAATTAAAATGCAGCTTCTCTTAAGCAACTCCCAAAGGCAGGGGGAGAGAGTGGAAGTGCAGCCTGTGCAGATTATATATCTCTCTATAAAATGCCAGTAGTTATGTTGTTCTCTCTGACTGCTCCTGGTTGGGCTGTTGACCCGGAGCTTGTGCTTTCCAGCTCCAAACATGCCAAGGCGCTACTGCTGAATTATCAGGCTGTGATGCAGAGAGGGCTGGGATCTCCTTTCCCCCAGCGCGTCTGTGTCCATGCGGTGCTCGGGAGACATGGACCACCACTCATCACCCCCACTGTGTGTGGCATAAGTGATTCACCATGCATTCATTTCTGGTCACATAAAGGGCATTAGTTTAAAGTAGGCTTGAGGCATAGGTTAGCTATTTGAAGTCTTCAGTCTGAAAGCAACATCAAATAGAGAGCAGAAAATGTATCATGCACAGAAAAATCTCTGGGATTTGTTTCCCCCTTTAAAAATATAACAATAATAATAATAAATTCCAAACTGTTTGCATACGCTGTCTCCTCTGTGGTCAGGACACCTGTCTGCCTCTTTGCTGTTACTTGATATGGGCTTACAGTGCTTGCAAAAATGTTAACATGAATTTTTTGTCATGGCAAATATGAAAGGAATATCCAGTGTCTGTGTGGGCAGGTCCTCAGCAAATTTCTCTGTGCTTCTTGCACTTCAGTGTGGATATGAAGCAACTGCTGCAGTTCTCCTCCCCTGTGCTCCCCTTCCTCCGCCGTGGACCAGGAGGGCGAAGCTGCTGCCCTGCCAGACCCGCTTCTCCTGAGCAAAGACAGCTGATGGTGGGGCTGATGGGTTTCAGCCTGGTTTCCCCAAAAAAATAGTGTATGTGACTGGCTAGATATGTCTCTCCTCCCTCTCTTTAATGATTTTTTAACTCCTTGGCTAATCTCAGCCATGTTTGTTAAGAGATAATCAGGCTTTAGGAAAATAGGGGTGAGGATGCAGTTAGGAGGAGCAGGGGGTGACCTGGGGGAGGCGGGAGCGTGGTGGGCTGGGAGAGCTGGGGTAGGCGGAGGGGGACTGGACCTTTCAGTAATCATCAGTGGTATTTTTTTAAACTTGCTTATTTCTTCTCCAGGACTGAGATGAAAGGAAATAGAAAACACCAGAGTAGGCTCAGATATCAATAAGCTGGAAGTATGAAAGGCTGCTGGTTGAAAGCAGCTTGTGGTAACTTAGAAAACCTGTGTTTTCTTTTTAGCTGAGCCTCTTTGGAGGCACCCAGAAGGAAACCAGGGCTGGAGGTGGAGGTAGGGTTTGGGCTGTCTCACCCTGCTGCTTGTTTTTTTCCACAATTGGTGTGTGTTTAATGCATCCCATCTCAGCTTCGGTTCTTCTTGGTGCTCGCACAGCAAAGCCAACGCTGTGGGAGTGACTCACTGGCGGCCTGAGCGGCGGAGGAGGCTTGGGAAGAAGAGGCCCTTTAAGCATGAGAGGCAGAAGGGTGTCTGGTCAGGCTTTGAAAGAGACCTTGTTACCTGCAGCCCTTACGTCAGTGCCTTTCACCAGCTCTACAGTGATTTAGAACAAGTAGCTTCTCTCCCAAATAAACCTCAGTTATTCCAACACTTGCTCAGATGTAATCTGTCCTGCCAACGTGTGAAAAACCCTTATATGGGTCAAAACAGGGACAGACTGACACGAGTTGTATCAGAGGGGAAAAAAATGCTATGGTCTGCTCCGTACAGGAGGGCAGCTGGAGTTACGGGCCCTTTTGGGGCTGTTTTCTTGGCGAGGTGTCACAGCCAGCTTGATTTACTTTCTGCTTTTACAATGAGCAAAACATTGATTCTGACCTTTCTGTTTGCACCCGCAGAGGTCCCTTGGAAGAGCCTGTCCGTACGTCTGTCTGGGTGCCTGACGGGGCTGCCTTGCTTCCAGGTGAGGAGTGGATCAGGTCTCGGGGCTTCTGCCAACTGCTGAGTTTGGAGAGAGTAGGAGGACCCTGGGACCACGTTCGGTCATGCAGCAAATGATGGGCATTTCTCCAAAGCCTAGGGTGGTGGAGGCCAGGCTAACCCAGGAGGCTTGAGGTGGTTTTACTATTTCTGGGTCCAAGTCTGGAAGCAGCAAACGTGCAGGGCCTCCTGGGAATGGGAGTGTTGCATGGGAACATTTGCGTGGTCCCATGCAGAGCTGCGCTGGTCCTGTGGGCTGTATTACTTCAACTTCTTGTTGAATGAGACTTTCCTGCTGTGGACCTGAACTCGCTCCCCGTCCATAGCGTGGCTCTCTGCAGCCTGGATACGCTCCCAGCTGATGATGGAGAGCTGACTGTATTGCTAGCTTTAATCTAACCATGCTTCAGTGGGCAAAAGCAGAAAAGCGTATAAGCCTATTAAGAATAACCTCAATAGAAATATATGTGAGGAGCAAGTTCACAGAATCACAGAATGGTTTGGGTTGGAAGGGACCTTTAAAGGTCATCTAGTCCAACCCCCCTGCCATGGGCAGGGACATCTTCCACTAGATCAGGTTGCTCAAAGCCCCATCCAACCTGACCTTGAACACTTCCAATGATGGGGCATCCACCACCTCTCTGAGCAACCTGTTCTTGTGTCTCACCACCCTCATCGTAAAAAATTTCTTCCTTATATCCAATGTAAATTCATTCTTCTGAATTACCAGTTCCGTTAAATTCACTGGAGATAGTTAGCTGTGACTTAAGGATCAGCCTGATGAACCACCCCAATCTCTTATAGGAGTTCCTTGCCAGGTTATGTGTAGGACATGAATTGGGCTTTGTGCCCATCCCACGATATGATGATTAATTGCGGTGAGGGTGAGCCTTCAGATAAGATTGCAAAAAAGGAGCAGTGTCAGGGCAGTAGGTCTGTCCTCAAGCCTCTCTGTTGTGCTGACCCAGAGGCAAAGGAAGTGCTAGAGGTGCTACAAAGTCATGGCAACTGGGGGAAGAAAGCAGCGAGCAGCCCCGATGAGAAGCAGATAATAACTGCTGGTCTATAACTGCTCAATGGCCATGAAGTTCTCCAGGAGGGGACATGCCTTAGGAGAGCGTGGTGGCTCTGGGCAGTCTTTGCTGCAGTGATGTTTCCCTGAGCCCAGTGGCAGCCCCAGAAGGCCACGCATGGCGCATGCACCTGGGGCTGCGTTGTGAGCCAGCGTTGGTCCAGAGCAACCCATTGCCATGTGGGAGGGTGTGTGCTGGGTTTTATTCTTCCGCTACCCTGATGGTTTTGACTAGTGGAGTTACTTCACTTGCCTTGATGTTACCTGACTTGAGAATTGTAAGACGTCTGTACGGCACGCTGAAATTGGGAGTGCTTCTTCTTTACCCTCTTGTGTCACTGAATATAACTGCACTTTCATTCTGCCCTTTTGATATGCAATGCACATCCCTCCTTCCTTTCTTTACCCTCTTCTTGGGTTTATTTTTTTGTGGTGTTTTTTTTTTGTCTTGTAAATTATGGCTAGCTGGAGATGAGATTTCAGCATCCTGTTTACTGCAAACAGTTGAGGAGATTAATAAATGTTGAAAGACAAAGACAGACAAGGGATTAATAAGTACAGGACAGGAGATTAATAGCAAGAGAGTAGAATTTGGTTCAAGGCCTGGTCTTCCCAGTTGCTGGGTTGTGGAAGATTAATGGCATCTCTTCTGTTAGTCTCATTCTTTCTGTGGCAGCTTTCCTGGCTAATTCTAATAAACTGTCCCAGTGGGTTGCTGTAAATATGAAATCTAGGAAGAAGCCCATCCTTATAGACTGTTAACTAATGAGACAGCATTAGTTTTGCTTTCTATTCAAAGCTCGAGCAACAGCATCAATGTATTTGCGAATGGTGAAGTCAGATGTTCAGGTGCTTACAACTCCTCTCAGGACAAAAACGTATCACAAAATGTATCTTGCCAAGCAAGCTGTCTCCGACAAATTGTTTTTTACTCTGTGCCCTGTGCAAGAGATTGATTTCTCTTCTCTTGACTGTTTTTTCAGCTCTGTTTCTGTGGAAAATTGGGCTCTTGACCTATTGCATCTGGCCTCTCATTAGGCTTTGTGTGAGATTAGATCATTGTAAGGAAATGCTAACTTTGCAAAGAGCATTCCTGGTTAAATTTGCTGGAGAACTGTAGAACATGGGACTGCATCACAGAAAGTCTTTATTCTCGTAGAAGGGTCTATGCTGTTCTGGATGTCCTATATAGAAGGTCAGCCTCAAACTCCTACCTTAAGGCTGAAACTTTCGAGTCAAGCACTGCAGTAGTCCTTTGGCGTCTGCCCTCGTGTATTTTCATAATCTTCACAAAGATGCTCCCAAGCTCTCGATGCATAGGGTTATAGCAATATACAGGTATATGCACGGCCATTTTGAGAAGGAAGCAGCTGTGTTCCCGTAACAGTGAGCGTGATGAAGACTGGGCTAACATCAGAACTTCATGCAGCAATAGCTGAATTTCTTTTCCAGGGAAGAAAGGCTATGCGCTGCTTCAATGTCCCTGTAACAAAGCTCTTCCCCTCTCGTCCGCTCTTGCATGCGGTGCCCTTGGCTTTTCAGAAATTAATCTATTTGTCCATATTATGGTTCTCTCTTTAGTTTTATTTGTGTAAAGAAGAACATGTGCTAATCTTTCTCCAGAGAAATGTTTCACACTGCTCCTCTTTGAACGTTGGCCCCAGGTCTACTGCATTTCTTAATGAGTCTCTAACTAAACAGCTATGGTTCCCACATGCTCCAGCTTTGACACACGCATACTTGTACACCCACGTGCCTGCTCTTTGTTGAACCGAGCAGCCTGCCCACTCCCCTTGCACCCTCGCTGCTTTGGGATTTGCATTAGCAAGACAGCTAATGCTGTAGGAAGCCCTACACGCGGGAGGGGACTTTATACCTGCAGGTATAGATAGATTTAGCATCAAATGAGCTGTCCTGTGAATCGGAAAGGCTGTAACCTCTTTATCACGCTGTCCCCCCTCCCCCAGGCTCATTTAATGTGCTCCTCCGGGAGCCCGGATTCCTGTGGGCTACGTTACCCATGGTGAGGACCCGAGCTAGCACTGAACATGGAGCCGAACACCCAACACTGAATTACTGTCTGGTATGCCACCGGCTGCCAGATCTTTGATAGCTTGTTTTTAATGAAGATTCCTCCTGTAATTCCTAGAATATCTTGCAGTGCAAAAAAATGAGCTGTGTGTGTATTTTGCTGTGGGCTGAATTTTTTTCCTGCTCTTCACAGTTCCCTCCGTGAACAGAGAGGAAAGGGAGGGGGAAGCAGCTGACTGCTTTTTTTTGTTGTTGTTTTTCTACTTGACTTCTGTGAAATATGTGGCGCTCAATCGCTCGCAACTAACAAAATGTTTTTGTTTCTCTTTGCAAAAGCATATGGGAACTGCAGGAAAAGCATATGGGCGTTTTTAGGAAAACATATTGGTGAATGGACAAATTATAGTGGTGCCAATATGTTTTGGATGTCTGGCTAGACCACTACTACTACCACACTTGCTGGCATGCAAACCCATCCACAAGATTTCCAGCATGTGAGTGGTGTGTAGCTGCTCCCAGGGAAACGCAGGCTGGGCTGGATCAGACCCCTGTTAAAACAGCATTGTGATCCGTCTTCGGTGTGCGTGACTGCCTCACCATGTCCCAGACCAGGCTTTGGGCTCGTGTTTATGGCACCATATCCATTCTCTCAGTAGACTCAGCCCAGAGCTCCACTTGCAGCTGGCTGCAAGTAGTGGTAACCATTTTTCTTTCTAAAGCCTTTGACTGCAGTCCTAATAACACCTGAGCGCTTTGCAAACAGGCTAGGCAGCCTCTGGTTTCTCTCTGCTGCTCTGTCAGGTCTTTCTGTGTTAGCTGGAGCTATTATTTTTAATTTCTCTATCACGCGGGCTGCTTTTAAGAAAATGCAAAACATTTGCGTTATTGCTTCTGGGCCCAGTCCTGTTTGCCTTGATACTGGTGATCCAGGGAAGGGACCCACCAACTGGGAGGGACTTGGCGGGGAGTGGTAAGGGGGTTAAGTGGTCTTGGTTGGTGGGTCGGTTCTGGTGGCTCACAGCATCCCTACAGTTTGAGTTGCCCTGCTCTGGATCCCTGTGCAAAGAGGAGTCCTCGATAGCTCTGTCTGGGCAGCCCTTCCTGCTCGCCCTGGCAGTGAGGGAGTGCTGCCTGCCCTGCCTCTGCCTGCGATGGGCACGGCCGTGCTGGGTTGCAGGGGTGGTAACAGCTCTCTGCCCACGTATGGGTTTCAGCAGGTCCTAGGGGACTGGCTGAGGCCTCCTTGCACAGGCGTGTACAGGGAGAGACACCTCCTGTCCGTAAGAGCTCCCGGTCTAAATAGACAAAGCAGAGCCGCTGAGGAGGATGTAATGATCTCTGAGTGTCGGGGAGATGGGCAATAACTGAACTCAGGGGGCAGTTTCATGAGCAGGTTCAACCAGTCTGAGTTTGTTCTGTTGCTAGAAGAGGTGATCTTGCTGTCCTTGTGTCCCTGGCCCTCATTTCTGTCCATACAGTCGCTTTTATCCTTTACAGGCGCGAGTGGTGAGACAGAGGAGGGGGCAAAACGTGGCTGGAGGCTGAGGGGTAAGGAAGATGCACACTTGGACAGTCATTTGGATGTCACGTTCCTTATCTTGGTTATGAACCTGCACTCTCAGATATTCTGAGTGGTAATTCAGCACCGTTTAGTGTTCTTCCTCTTATGCCAACTTCAGGATGATTTGCTGCTGAGTAATTTTACATTATTTAATGCAGCCACTTTCCTTATAGCTCTTTTGTTCTGCGAGACAATTCCCTATTTTATTATGCAAACAGTACATTAAGATCCTTGTGGGCCAAAGTTCCCAGCAGTGCTTGAGATGATGGCAAAGAAGTAGGTTATTTCAGAAATAATGATTCTCTCCTCTAGAAGCTTTCTTGGAGTTCTGCTTTAACTGCTTTTGGTATTATACATGCTTTAAAAAAAAAAAATAATCCAGTACTTCCTAAATGTTACAGAGCTCAAAAAATACACTGTATGCCTTGTCACAATATTTAATACAGAGTGCTATTTACAGTAATGAATCAAAATGTCAGTTTTTAAAATATGAACTGTCAGAATGTTCCTACTTTGCAGAAAACTTTGATATGACAGTTTGTTAATCATATGACTATTACATCAAATGTGTCTCAGAGTACTTTTGCTCAACAAAGTCTTTTTTTTTTTTTTTATTCCTTCCCCCTCCCTTTTCACTGTTAATTCCAGTAGAGTTGTTTGACTGAACGCACTTTGATTAGAGGTCAGAAGAATCCAGAGCTGAATGCTTTTGCATATTGACAGATGGGATGTATCAGTGCCTGTGTTCATGCTGATCATGGTCACCTAGTCTTAGGTACAGCCTGGTTTGGATCACCTTTACCTTGTGTCCCCAGCGTTTTGCCTGCTGTGTGCTGCAGCTCAGGCAGCAGCGCTGGTGGAAATGAGCCCTGACCGAGCAGCGCTGATGCCTCCAGGTATAACTCTGCATTTGGGGCAGCTGGGGTAAAACTGTCTCTTGAGTAATAAAAAGCTGGCTTGTACAGTAACATTTCTAATCCCTATAGCTTTAGCATGAAGGGACAAGTAAAATAAAGATCTCAAGGCTGCCTGTGCATCCTCGTGCGAGCTGAAGGGATTGTTGTGCAGGGCAGGGTTGGTGTTGCTCCTGGAGGAGGAGCAGGCAGGGGACGGGGCATGCCGAGGCCCTCTCCCCAGTGGCTTTGATTACTCTGGACCCAGGTCAAGGAGTGTTTGTGCCCTGAATTTCCCTCTGTACCCCTCAGGGTACTTCCCTTTTTTTGTTCTTTTGTTTGCTTATCTGCAAAATGGGAGTAATTAATTGATGTTAGTTAACTGACAAGTCTCCTTAAAGCAGATTACTCAAACAACTGTGCTTCTTGATGAAGACGAGGGGGAGCTTATGTGGATAACTGTACTCTAGAAAACAGCCTCTGGAAGGAGAGGGTTCGGCATGCTAATATGAAGACTGGAGGACAGAGAGGAGTCTCAGGTGTAGCAGACCCATGGACTTCTGCCCATAATGTCTTTGTGCCACATTGCCTGGGGCTTCAGATGGATTCCCATTGCTTATTAAAACGTAGAGAGTTACCGTTGTGTAGGTCCTACAAGTGCAATATTTGTGATTTGGAGATGGCCCAGCACGGCTATGGGAATAGGAGGAGTCTAAAAAGGCAAAAGCTGTGTATCAGCAGCACAGAAAAGAGGAGCGTGGGCAATGCAAGACAGTAAAGCTTAGAATCATAAAATCATAGAAAGCTTTGGGTTGGAAGGGACCTTTAAAGGTCATCTAGTCCAACCTCCTGCTGTGGTCAGGGACACCTTCCACTAGATCAGGTTGCTCAAAGCCCCATCCAGCCTGACCACGAACACTTCCAATGATGGGGCATCCACAGCTTCTCTGAGCAACCTGTTGCAGTGTCTCATCATAAAATTTCTTCCTTAGGTCAAATCAGATGGTCTTCTTGATTATGGGTGTTTCTTGGAGCCTGATTAACTTGGCATTTCAGCTGGGCCTGTCTATTAAATAACAACTCTTTCACTAACGTTATTGAAGAGATGACAACAACTTGTTTTCAGGGGTGTAATCACATATTTAAGTGCACTTTTGAGTAGCACATTAGCCAGCTCTCATGGAAGGCACAGGTAAGGGTGCTGAACACGTCTGAAGTTTGGTACACTGAGGCCCACTGGGTCTCACTGGTGGAAAGAGATTTGGGAAGGTGGAGGCATTGCTGTAGCATCTCTTACAGTAATATCCTGCTGATAGAGGAGGCGAGGAAAAAATAGAGGGGAAAGGAAGGGGGGAACAAGGTGGCTGGTGGCTGGGGTGATGATGGCATGAGAGGCTCTGCTGGTGGTGGTGCCTGGCGTGGACCACCAGGAAGCCTGAGTGGTGAAGCCAGTCCCGAAAAGGGGAGGGGATGCCAGCAGCGAGGGCCACCGGCAAGGTGAATGTGGAGGTGTCACTTTTCAAACCATGTCTTCGTCACCTCCATTGAGCGAGTGCTGCTGCTTGCTGCATTCTGTCATCCCGTGGAGGAAAATTGATTATTATTCAATTTTCATTTTAGACAAACCACATTGTTAGTGTGATGATTTTTCTTTTATTATCGTTAACGCAGTGGATGGAAAAGGAGCTCTAACAGATGTATGATTAGCAGGGCATGAAATTAAAAATGTTTGTGTACAAGGAAAAGGTTGTTTACTACCAAATTCCTCATTTGAAAATTAAGCGATACTAAGACTGGCCGTGTGATTCTGCAGCAGGCACGCAATCCCCTTCCCTCCCTCTCTCCCAGCAGCGTCAGCTGAAAAGTAACAATATTTTAAATGTTACCTTCATTAAAAAAGGTAATAACACAACTGAAAGGTCAGCACCTGCCTTTGGAGGCAGATTATCTAAAGAGCTTGTTCTCCTGCTCTGGCACTGACGGTGTCAATTCAAGAAAATATTTTGACTGATGCTTAAGCCCCATTGATTAGGGCAAATTGAACATTTTCTATCAAAACTCTTTTGGGTGGAAAATAAGGTTCTGACCGAATAATTCTGAGTGTGGGTGTGTACCTGGGTGAAAAGTATTTGTGTCAAAATGCTGAAAAATTAGTATTTGGAGTCACTGCTGCAGCATACGCAGAGAGGTGCAGACTGATATGCAGTACCCGGACCTTTCCCCCTTGTTGTGGGTCAGTCTTGTAGCCAAACCACATCTCCTCAGTCCGTGCAGCCTGGGAGTCCCCAGTGCACCGGGATGGTGGTGCCTCCAAGGGGTGTGTGTGTAGTCTACATGGGCACTTCAGAAACCAGCCTTCCACACCTGCAAATGCTGTCAGCGCTGGGATGGTAGTTTTGCATGGGAATGGTTTCAGGCTCTGGTAAAAAGCCATCAGCACTGAGATTTTTCTCTTAAAAGTGGTGTGGGGTTTTTTTCACCATAGAAAATATCTATCCCTTTTTTCTTCTTTTTTCCATGGTAATGACATTTTTAGTTGGAGAAAATGGTTTGTTGTCTTATGAGCTTTGCCTGTGATGCACAATTCTCGGGTACAGCTGCTCTTTCCTGATTTCCTTTAAAAATCTGGTAACAAATTTTGAAAGAGCTAGGTTAAGAAATGTGCATCAGAAACACTTTGTTTATCTGTGTTACGCTGTTGAGATAAGCCTCGTCCTGCCTAGGACTGAACATTTCCCAGGTACTTTGAGTTTCTCACCTATCTCATTCCGTTCATTTTGTCCTCTAAAAACTTTGTGGCCAAGCTCAAGGCTGACCCAAGTTGAAGTCTGTAGGGCTACTCTTGTAAAGTTTCACCTGGGTGAGTGTTTGCAGGACCCAGACCTGAGACATTGTCGTGATGGATTCTGCCCGCTGAGCCTGGATGGCATTGTGCAGAAAATAGGAAGAGGGCTGAAAGATTGTTCCTGCGCTCTGGGAACAATTGAGACATAAAATTGCTTCCAGGATTTCTTCACTTTTCCACGGAGGGTAATTAGCCTGTGTAATTCTCTGCCACAGGAAATACTGCCTGAATCTGTTACGCAAAGACAGCAAGCAAAGTTTAGATAGCAGTCTGAATACCAGAGGTACAGCACAGCAGGGACTGTCCCTTCCTTGGGGTTAGCTTTTTTTTGGTGTAATGGCTGCTATATATGTCATAGGATGTCACAGTGATGCAACTAATACGACAGATAATTGAATATTGGCTTAGATACTCGGTGTGTTCCTGGTACACAGTTGGACTGATCTCCAGACTTCGGTGCCCTAAACAAGGAGACAAGTTTGTATGCCAAGATTGTAAATGCAGTTTTGCTTAGCGTGGCGCTCAGGTTATAAGCCTGAGATTGTGGGGGAGGTTAGAGCAATTCCAGTGAGATGATGGGTGTCCGGTAATTTCAGTCCTGTTCTTTGGCTCTTTTTTTATCTTTGCTCCGTAAATGTAAGCAAATAGCTATTTCTGCACCTTTATTTGTTCATCTTGGAGGATGGGGCAGCACTTGGGCTACTTGCAGGGGTTTGTGTTAAGTTTCAAATAAGGCCTTTCAGCCACATGTTTTATTGCAACTTTTAGGGGAAATTATTTAAATTTTTTACTTGAGTGAGAATAGTTGTGGCCAAATCACTGCGTGAGCATTATACCTGCTGGGCACCAAAATTTGATTCCTAAATTTCCATTAGCAGGTCATACTGGGCCAAAGGATCTTGAGCCGCTAGAAGTGAAAAGAATAAAACAGAATGAAGTTGGTGTTTGGTTATGGGCTCTGGATGTCATTGTTCCTGGCTCTTCATCTGGCTAATGTTTGCTTTTGTGTAGTATTTGTCTGTGTCTGTGCTTCTGTGCACATGGGGAAAAGGAGGACAAATATCACTGGGGTGGATTAGCATTAAAAAATAGTTAACTGATCAAAGCCATAAAGCTTGTCCAAGTGAATTCTTCAGAGGAATAGCTTTGAATTTCCCAAGCAGCCGCAGGCCATAAAAGCAAAGCGCTACCATTCAGAGATGCAAAAAATCCCCTTCTGTTGGACTGTTGGACCTATTTGTTCCTTTTTAGGAGGGCATTCAAAATACTTTCTTAATTTTCTTCTGATGCTATCCATCATGAGCCTTTGCCAGCTGAGATAGCTCTGCTCCCCCTCAGTTTTAATCCTCCACTGAAATCTGTATATCCGTACGTTGCATTTTGGATGCCTTTCAGCTCTGTGCACTTTGCAGTGGGATAGCCCTTACAGAGCACTTTTTATCTCTGAGCTCAGAGTGTTGTAAAGAAGGGGCTAAATGCTGTCCCTAGTGTATGGATGGAGGTGACAGGGAAGGGAGGATGCAGATGGAGAGTGATGCCTGGAAAGATTTCCTACGTGGCCCGAAGGTATGGCAGGGGAGCCCTGTTCCCCGATGCCATGTTCTGTCTTGTCATCGGTCCTGCCCCAGCAGGAGCACCAGCCCCACCAGGTCTGCAGAGCAGGTGGGGCAAAGTGGGAGGGAATTTCATTTTACTTACACAGAGGAAAGCAAGCACATTGTTCGACTGCTCAGAGAAAGTCATTGAAGGCTTATACTGAAGGTTAGGCAACCAGCCTCTGGGAATCGGGCACATAAATTTGCTTCATGCTTATGAAAGTCTCAGTGTTTTGCTTTGTCACTTCTTCCTAAGATACACAAAAGAGTGAAGTGCTGTTTTATGGTCCATACACAGAATATTTGTATAGCACCATCATTAATAGGAATGAAAATTACACCGGGGTGGCGCAGAACTTGGTAAGAAAAAAAGCAAAAAAGAGAGAAAAAACTCTCAGAAGACATGAGGTGCTTTGTAGCTGGAAGTGCTTGTCACCCTGCAAGGAATTCAACTGTCCTTTTCAGTTCCAGTCTTCTCTTACTGAAAATATTACTGCCTAATTACTACTAGCTTTTTAATACTGCTTAATTGTATGCCCCCCCCCCCCCCAAAGAAAGCCACGCATATTTTTCTGCTCTTGTAAATGTTCAGCTTTAGGCCCCCAGGGAGGAGTGTTAATGGCCGAGTCCTGGGTGCCTTTCAAGCAGAGAATTCCACTTTTGCTTCCCTTCTGAAACTTGGAGTCTCATTCTCCAGATAACCCAAGTTTTAATATAACCACATTTAAAGAGTGTGTGTGTGTGTGTATTTTTTTTTTTTTTTTTTTCTGGCAAGTTAATGAAAGTCCTAAGTAGATTGTCCTAGAAACTGAGGTCATCTTTGTAACAGGTGGGCAATGCATGGAGAGCAAAGCTGTGACTGAGGGATGGGGCTGCAGCTTTTGGAAAGGGATAAGATCCTTGCACAGGTGTGGGCATGACATTCGTGTGTGCCATGTATACACATCCTGTGCTTGGTTTCTGTGGTAAAGCAAAGATCATTTACCCACATTGCAGGGCCATTTGCTAGGGTGAAGTCATCAGCGTTCAGTTATTAAAGCAATATAGAGGGCCATCCATATACAGGATAGCGCAAAGTAAGTGTGAAGCTCAGCCTTCTCCTCCCAGATTGTACTTTGGCCTCTTGTACAGGCCATACCCTACCTCAGATGGGAGCAGTGCTTAGCTATTGATAATATGGGCAGAAATTGAATCTGAAGCCTAGGGCCTTTCTGCCCAGGGAGAGTATTGCGAAACAAAGCCAGGGTGTGAATTTAAAGTGCAATAGCTGTTCCAAGCGTACTACTCATGTGGGCAGTCTTATTCTGCTCTGAGAGGGCCTTTGTGCAGTTCTGCTTCATCCATTGCCAAAGGCACTCTGAGTGCAGAAAGAAGAATGCCCACACAGGGAGCGAATAGCTTTTCCAGACTATTTCACCATGCTGAGGAGTCCCAGGAGATGCACATGGTTTCATGTCCCCATGAATGTTGCAGGAGATTACCCTTCAGCTCTCTCTTCCACCAGAGCTTTCGCGTGGGGAGACACTGTTTGTGATGGGCGGTTGGTGGAGTTGTGTCTTCTGGACCCTGCTAGGTGCAACGTGCATCACTCCTTTGCCTGAAGTTACGAGGCTGGCCTCAGGGATCCCTGAGATCTTGGGCTTCTCTAGATGTTGCTGGTGTTGCAGTTTGGCATTCTCCATCAGTACCATCGCCTTTCATGGTGTGTCCTAGCTGCTGAAGAGAGCTCCTGTGAGATCATGTTTGTGTTCATGTGTTGTTCCTTTTCATACGAAATCATCAAGCAAACCTGTGCACTGGGTATGATTGTTATCTGAATATTGTTGAACAGAAAAAAAAGAAAAGCCCATCTGTTCTACAAAGAGGCAGTGTAAAGAGCAGACTCTCTGACTAAATAAATTCACATCTGTTTAGCAGAACCATCAAATGGAGAGCAGAGGGGCCTAATGTGAATCACATGTTGAAACCACAAGTATGAGTGAGATGAGCTGCAAAAGAGAGAGCCTGAAAGTGTTGATCCATGTGAGCAACTGTTGGTTTCTCTCCTTACTCCTTCCCTCTACCGGTTTCCTGAGCAAATGATGTAGAATCAAAAAACGGGGATGTGCACGTGTGTGTGCATACATATGTGCATATGTTAGTATTCCTTGCATGATTAAATAACTTTTCTATATTATCTTGAGCCATTAGATCATAACTTCAGTTGGAAGGGCGATGGATTGTAGAGGGGGCTGCAGAGGAGAGAGGGCAGAGCTGGCATGAAGAGAGCAGGTGAAGCTGTTCCCTGGTGGTGTTGCTTCACAAAAAATGGCCCTGAGGTAGCTTGCTTTAAAAAGGGACTTGCCTTGGAGGCGATTCCTCAGGATGATGTCTCCAGCAGTGTCATCTCAAGGAACTTGATGGGAGCAACCTAGAAACTTCAAAGGGTAGGTTATGCCTTCATGTGCTCCAGCTAGTTTCAAAATAGGTATCTGCGTACCAGTCCTAACAGACCGCATCTTTCCATGGATCAATTTAATTTGTTGCTTAGGTTTTCCCCTTAGTGTTTTAAGTCCTGCAGAAACAAAGGGTAGCTCAAGTTTCCGTATTGGTTGCATTTGCAGTTTATTTTTTTTCTGTGCCAAGAACATATCAATACAATTTCAAAACATAGTATTTTTATGACTTGAGGCAGCAGTTTCTAACTTAAAAACAAGAAAGCTTTGGGGATGTACATGCAACTCAGGTGTCTCAGTTAATGTTATTTGGCTGGTCTCCATAGCCCCTTAGAGAGTCCATGCAGAGGAGCAAGCATCTTCTCTCCCACAGGATCTCATGAAAAGAAACATGCAATAATTTCAGTCTCAAAGGTGGTTTCTTGTTGCTGTCTTGCCTTTTGTCCTAGATATTTTGCAGTAAACGAGGCCAAACTTGCAGGAACAAAGAGTGATGGTAGATAGGCTGTTAGACCTGATTTGCACAGATTCTGATCTCCTGCAGTTCAGTCTGCTTCCTTTAGCTGACAGGGAGCTGTGCTCATATAGCTCACCTGGGATGTGAGCTCTGCAGGAGTGCGTTGGAGGTAATGAAGCACTTAAGGAGCTGGCGGGGTTGAAGGTCCCCATGGTATGATTAAGGTGTTGGCAACTGTTACTTTGAAAGAGAAATATATGCATTACGCAGCAAAGGCATGCTGAAATGCCTTGCCAGACGCTTAGTTGTGTGTGGGAACATGCTTTGCCTTAGACCTGTGAGATAGCGGTAGCAACTGTTGGAGGGCATTTGATTAACTGAGCTGTGTGTGCACTTACCAGGACACAGCTGCATGGCCCAGCTGCCCTGGCGTAGTTCAAAAGCAGAACACAAGTGGTTGCCAGCAGTGTCTAAAATGCAGCAGTGTATCACTATCTCCAGACACATTAAAAGTTTGGTGCTTCCTTCCCTTCAAAAATTCCCTCTGCTCATGATTCATTTCCTGTCTTCACACCCCACCCCCCCTTCTTAGAAGGTGCAGTGAAGATAGATGAGCTCTTTAATGCTTTCCTGGAGATTGTCAGATTTGAGCTGTCTCACATCTAGGGAACTGATGTGGCCAGTCTAGTATGGAAACTCTTGTCGCAACAAAACTTCATACTGATTTCTGCGACGGGGAACAAACGATTAATTTGGGTGGTCAAAACCAGAAGACACCAATGTGATAGTGGTACAGCACTAAAAGCATAGCTTTTTAGTATGATGAGCTTGTTTAGCAAAATTGCAAGGCCAGTGTGGATGCCTGGCTGGGTTAACTTCATTGCTGGCACCGTGGTTTACACCAGCTGAGGAATTACCTCCCAGAGCTTTGAGTGTCACTGTTCTTGAATGAATGGACACTGAGCTAAAAGGGAAGAGCAACAGTTTCCTAGGCTGGTGCTCGGTGTTTTTGAGAGTTTCAAGGAAGAATTGAAAATCAAATCTCAAGCGCTTGTCTTCAGTCACGAGGTTCTATTCAGAGCAGAACTAATGCCCTACGGTTACTAAACCAGCGCTTTGTCTTGATGTGCTCTAGAGTGTCGTGGCATGCTTGCCTTCGCTCTTAATATTCCTCTTCACCCATTTCCCCATGCTTTCAGAACACCCCTCTTTGAACAGCCATCTTCTCAATGAGCTCTATGTTGTATTTATTGCAAATTGCACAGGGGTAGCTAACATCACATTATGACTTACCCTTCTATCCATGTAGCCATGGACATTGTGGAGCTCCTCCAGCTTAGGTGCCATCTCAAAATATGCCTTTTATTCTTCTTTATTCCTTGACAAAAGGATGTGGAGTCGGCAGTGGACACCAGGTCAAATATGAGTCCAATGTGCACTACTGTTGCCAGCAAAGCAAACTGCATATGGGGTTGCTTCAGGAGAATCCCAGACAGTAGACTGAGAAGAGTTACTGTTCAGCTTTACTCCCTGTTGGCAAGGCTGTTAACCAGTCTTGACTCCTCCAGTGGAAGTGGGATGTCGAAGAGCTGGAGAGGGTCCAGAGGAGAGCTACTGGGGCAGTCAAGGACCTAAAGCACATGGCCTACAAGAAGAGGCTGAGGGAGCTTTGCCTCCTCTCTCTGGTGGAGAGGAGGCAAGGGAGTGATCCAACAGCAGCCTGTGACTACTGCCAGGGGCATTACAAAGATGATAGAGCCAAATGCTTCTGTCCAGATGGCAAAATAAAATGCTATGGACAGGCATAGTGGATTGGGAGATTCAGCTGGAGAGTTGGAAAAACATTTTAATTGGGGAAAACAGTGCAACACTTGAACAAGTCACCAGATAGCAGGGGATTCTCCATTTTGGAGATTTTCAAGGACAAAGCCACAGCAAGCCTTATCTAGTGTTGGTGATAGTCCAGTCTCCTGCTAAAAGCAGGACTCGGTAACCTGCAGAGATCCTCTTTCTTTCCTGACAGTACTGCAGGCTTTCAGCTTCTTAAAGAAAGAAGCACTTAAATCTTTATTTTTGCTTTGTGTTGCAAAAGGGAGACAAGAATACATTGGGGTGCTCATGTCTTGATGATGTCAAATCATCTGTTGTTGCGAAACTCGGAGAAATGTAGTCTCTTTTCTGACCGTTTATATGAAGGGGTCTGTGTACTTCCTTTCCTACAGTTTTCATGCACTCAAGTATCTTGCTTCCATTAGCAATCTCTACACAGCATTGGTTCCCAGCCATCTGGCAGCAATCACTCTTCTGTGTGTTAGGATATAGGATTTTCCATAGGAAAAAGGCTATTTCCCTTGATTATTTGCAGGGTGTCACGGGCTGAGCTGCCAAAAACGAGGCACAGGTTGGTGCAATGCTCAGGAAGGAGGATAAGTCATCCAGGGATTTGGCATACTTGAGGCTGTGACTTCAAGGACGACTTGAGATCTGGGGGAGGAAAAGTTAAGTGGATCAGGTGGGAGGAAAAGAATCAGGGATTAAAGGTTTTCATCCTGGACACAGTTCCTGCCCATTAATTGATTTAATTGCTTGCTTTTTAGTCATTACAATTGCAAAGTCTGGTTCATACTGCCAGCTCCTTGAGGTGTCACAAGAAGGTTATAGTGGCATTGGCCCTGTGCTCACGTCCTTCTTGAGTGGAGCCCATGCTGTGCCCATATTCTGGGCTGCAGCTCCTTTTCCGTTCACAGAAATCCTCTTGACGGCTTGGGGTTCAGACTGCCAGTTGCAGATCTGTTTTCTTCCAGGGATGGCAGCAGCTGACTCTTCCTGCAACCAGAGCTATTTTAGAAGAGAAGTGGAGTGCAGGGAACTCATCGTAAATAAAAAACCCCACCTTACACCCACGCTAGCCTTGCTGGATAGGACCTCAAGCTCTGCACTGCTTCCTTGTTCACTCTGTATCAGTTTCCCACTCTCTACTGAGCTCAGATCCCTGCTATTTCTCCCCAGGCTGAGACATATATACACACAGTGCTCTGCAAAGCTAATACAATTATCTACGTGTCAATATGCTGCCACAGTCCCATTTGGTCCCACTGGGGTCTTTGTTGATATCTCACTGCTGAGCTGAATGTTAGTTCTGCACGGTTCCTTCTTGTTTACAGCCAGCATCAGCATCCAAACAGCCTGGGCTTGCTCTAACAGTTTTAACCTTACCATCTCTTGTCCTCATTTCTGTTCTCTTATGTGGGACCGTCTTGGTAGGCCTGATTCCAGTATGTCTCCACTGTTTGAGAAGTCCAGTCCCTTAACCATTTTATTTGGTGGATAAGCTCTCTGTAGCTTGGCAGTGCCTTGCTAAAGTAGGAAGTCAAGTACTGAGCTGTGCTGTTGGCAAGACAATGAATATAGACACAGAAGGAATAAAGGCAGCTTTTTTTGACAGAGGAATCTTGAAAATAAATTGTGTGCAGAAAAACAGTGTTTGTGTAAGGGGGCTCATGGTCTGAGATTCCCAAAATAATCTTTCTGCATCATTCCGCCTGTTCTTTTGCTGTCCCTATTAATATATTTCCTCTCTCACTTTATACACAAAATTCTGAAACAACCTTCTCAAACTTTTCTTTGCAGTGCAGCAACACCCTCACAAACTTGTAGGTCAAGTTATCAGGAAGAGAAGCTTTAAGAATTAGAAGAAATTTGTCTGGCTCAGAGCTACCTCCTGGCTCAGCTCTTAAGGCTCAACCACAAACTTTGCTGTATTTGAGTAAGCATTTTGGGCAGGCCACCAGGTCTACCTCCTCCATTGCAATTGCCCTGGGGTTTGTTGTGACCACAAATGTCTGAGGCCTTGGATTAACGTTTTATCCAATATGATTATGTTTGGAGTTGCTGAGGATTGTCTCATACCACAGAAGTCAAGAGTCAGCCTGCTCTCTGGTGAAATTGTAATGCGGTCATTAGAGCTGTATTAGATTAGATAGATCTATCTATCTCCAGGGGGCCAGTACTATCTCTTTGTTTCAATTCACATGAGCCAGTCAAGTTCAATTTATTGGATTTTAAAGCCTAGTTTGTCATCCAACACCAGGATGTGACATGGCTGTAATAGGAAGATCTCGTTCATCAGCTTTTATGTGCGTGTTTTGCAGCAGCAGTCAAATTCAAATAGCCTGCATCTAATCCCAAAACTACCAATGCAATTATATTGGGAAAGAAAAGGAGTTTTATGTTTAATTTGCCCTTCTACCTTTTCCGCTATTGAAGCTGATATGAGAGAAATGAGCTAAGAAAGAAACTTAAGGAAGGGTAAGTTTTTGGTTGATACCAAAATTGTCCCATAAGCAGGATTTCGGTGTAAGAATGAATGTGACATTGGGTTGGTATCTGATGAACTATATTCATGGTGACGTTAACCTGCGGCAAGTATCTTTGTAGCATGTAGAATGTTCTTTACTGTCATGTCTTTACTATCTCCACTATGGACTTGCTGTCTTCCTGTTAGGTCTGAGTAATACTGTAGAAGTTATAGTGACTTAGTACATAAAACAAAAGTCACATCCCAAACTGGTGTGGATCTGCTGGCAAAAAATGAAGTGTGGATGCAGCTATGCTAGGAAAAAAAAAGCTATTTCCCAAGTATTGGTTATTTAGTTAAAAGAAAGGGCACATGCTGCGTTCATTTGCAAACCATTACAACTTAGAGAATAAGGAATATAATGTTGCATTGCCAGTGGGCGATATTGCTGGCATATCTTAAGTGGGATACAGCTATATCGCTGCAAACCCTTTTGAGTGTAGATAAAGTCACAGCTGGAAGTCTGGGGTTTTAGAGTCATAGAATAATTGATTTTGGAAGGGATCTCTGGAGGTCATCTGGGCCAACCCCTTGCTCAAAGCAGGGTGAACTTTGAATTTAAATCAAGTCTTCTGGAGGATCCCGTGGAAATTTGATTGAAGCTGTTAAAGCCAGAGTGAGATGATACTAGATCATATGCTTCGAGGAATAATTCAGCACAGGCAGTGCTCTAACTAGGTTTCTTTCTCCTTTAATTCCTGTGATTGTTAGTGATGTCCCACAGCAGGAAATTGGTAAATGCTTTCAGCCCTGTTTAACTGAAGAAGTGACTTCGAAATTTTTTTTTTTTTTAATTTATTTTGAGGGGATTGAGCTAAAGATACAAAACCCTGCCTTATCCAGGCAATTGGAAGAAACTCTGGGTCTGGAGGGAGAGGAAGATTTAAACTTGCTCCAGCTGACACCTGCTGTGAAAGACTAAAGCAAAGCATCAAGAAATGCCCAGAAACAGTGTAAAATGGGTGCAAGCAAAGAAACCTGATTTCAGGGAGAGATGTGCCAGAAGGAGTCGGAGTCCATGTGCATCAAGTTTGCATATGGTCAAGAAGGCAGTCACTGGAGGGTGACAGCATGTTCCATTCTACTTCATGTCTCCGAGTCACTTGGTGGCTCAGTTGACTCCTGTTAGCTCTCCACTGCTAACCGGCGATCAGGGTCATGTCAGCTCCATGCACAGGATTCCCAGTGCTCAGAGTTGTTCTTGCAGCTTTGCAGTTCTCCTCATTGCTGATGTGATGTTTAAGGAGCACAAAGGGCCAGAGTCAATTTGCTACTGGGAGGGTCTGAGGGAGGAGCTTCTTTGGACTGGTTGATATTACATGACTTAAATTTGGTGAGATGTTGTGCAGATCGGTAATGATTAAGGGAGTTCAAAAGGAATCACAATTTCCCCAAATCACGTAATTTCCCATGTGATGTAAAATTGATGAGGATAAGTAGTGCCATATGGGAAAGACATCCCAGGAGATCTTGGGCTGAGCTTGTAAGTACTTATGGCACTTCTTATGTTTGGTTAAAGACCTCTAATGAAACCAGAATTTTGACATTATATCCTCTTTTGGAGGCCACAAGAAGAAGGAAAGCTTCATGGATGGAGATCATCAGCCATAAATGGAGGAACAAATTCATTTAACATTTGAAGGGGAACAGTGCCAAGAGAAAGAAGCAGCTTTGGGAGTTTGTAAAGAGCAAATCTCTCTGGTCAACCTCAATTACTGCTTTTGGATTATTAGTGGAGTGGAGGTGATGAGGACAAAGCAAAGAACTGTATTTTAGCAGGGCATTTGGGTTTGTGCTTTTGGGAATTTCAGGCAAAAAAATGAAGATAAATAAGCTTAGAGTAGAAACATCCAGTCTTGTGGATTGCATCTCTAACTGAAAGGGGCAATGTGTGGCATGATTTTGCATCATGAAGGATGTCCCCTCAGTTCAGTGTTAGAGCTGATCTTTAAAACTCGGAAGGTGAAGTAAAGTCAAAAGTTTTCTCTTTGAGTTCTTTTACATGGATGGAAGAGAAGGGGAGAGTGGGGAGAATGCAGTCTGCCTTTCTACACATGGCTCTTCTAAACCCTTGGAGACAAACTTGGGTTATCCAGGGAAGGGGATGTCTTGATCGTGTTCCTGGATAGTATCAGAGAGAAGCCGCAGTAGGGCTTCCAGTTGCATCGACTGTCAGCAGACAAGGTCCTGGCTCCCTGTATCTGGTCAGTCCCTTGGCTTTAGGAATGATGGTTAACTGTGCATGAGTGATACTAAGACAGAACATTATGGACCTACATCAAGCCAGTGGATTTAGGAAGGAGTGGGATGGAAGACAGAGCAGGCTGTCTGGAAGCACAGACGACTGTTGCTCATTTTTTGTTAAACACTGTTGCTACCCCCTATGAAGCATTAGCTTAATTAACTCGGGGACAAATTCTTCTGTCTTGGCAAAGTCCATCAACATCCAAGGAGTATTTGGTCCATGTTATAAATATGAAAATGAAATGAAGATTTATTTGGGTACAGTCTAATCACAGAAAAGCCAGCCTGCCTTAGAAGTGAATGTACTAACAATTTCAAGAGTAGACAAATTGGTACTCTACCCTTCCATTGCTTATCTGATGTGAGGCTAAATTGATTTGGAACCCTCTTTGTTCTACCTTTGCTTCTCAAAGGTGAATGACATCCTGTAATTAAAAGCAAAAACAAGCACTTATGCCCACACATAAAAAAAAAAAGAAAAAAAAGGAACAAAAAACCTTGTCAGGCTTTTATTACTACCTGGTATTATCTTCTATTGATATTCCTGGTCTGACATTTTTAGATAATGCGGTCTGATCTTGGGATTCGTGGATTCCAGTTCCTCTGCTGCGGTGTATTCTTTCATGGTTAGAATTTTCTGAACTTACAGCATTAAGATTGTCCTAATGATAGAAGCAGAGCGCACTGTTTTCCTTATTTATGCGGTGTGATTTCACTCTTTGCTCTTAATGTTATTTATCATGGTTAGTCCGGTCTCATCCTCTGCCTCCAAAAGTAAGTGATGACTAATGCTTCCAAGGAAGGAAGGATAACAGAACCGTGGGCAGCCACAGCTGATTTCACTCTGGTTTTTGTCTTTGATATTATTCATCACTTTACCCCTTCCATTTTAAGTTACCATTCTTAAAAAAATGGTCTTATGCTAGCATCCGCCATTTCATAAAAGGTTGCTGAAAAATTGAAAAGAGTTCAGAGTAAATATACATGAATGAATCAAGAGAAATCTGCTCTTTACAGTGAGTTTAATTGATACTTAATTTAAATGTTTTGAGTTGATTTAACCAATGACCTGGCTGTGTTCTGAAAGGATCTGTGTAAGGAAGAGAGGCAGGTCTGTCATGCAGATGACAGGAGCGTAACAAAATCCAATGGTTGAAAGTGGAGCTAGATAAACTTAAAGACAGACATAAAGGAGAAGCTGTAGTTATGGTGCTTAATTGCTTGCCCAAACAATTTACCTGGCGCCGTGGCGGATTCTCCAATACTTGCATTCTTTCAGTTGAGGCTACATGTACTTCCTAACAAATATTTTTAGCTCAACAAAAGCTTCATGGAGAAATATTTGGGTAGAGTTCAGTGCCCTGCACAGTGCAAAAGGGTTCAACAAGATGGTCAACAGGACTTTCAAAGCAGTGACATAAGGAAGATTTAGGAGAATTTTGTCTGGGGTGGGGCAATGAATTTGGGAAAGGGGTATTGCCAGAGTGGTCAGTGAGTAAGGAGTCATGGGAAAAGCTTGTAGCAGCTAGATAACGAACAGAGCTGTTGACTTACTGCTGACCAAGGAGGATGGCTGTGTAAGAGTGGCAGGCAGAAATGCAGAAGGCTTCAGCCAAGAGACAGGGAGATGTGGCACTGATGGGGAAAGCAAGAGGTTGCTGTCTCTATAGGAAGGTTCCCAGGGGCATGGGCTTTGATGACAAAGGTCATTCCAGCCTGGCTGTGTTAAATGTTAGGTGGCTAGATTTATTCAGGTTTGCTAGGAAGGGGCTTGTTGAAGGGAAACCATGCCTGACGAATGATTTGTGTGGAGCAGAAATGTGGGGGCAACTGTAGATTTAACCTGCAGTTTAACTTTTCAGTGAGAGCTCTGTGGTCCAGCCATTGACTTGAGCAGCAGATGGATCAGGCCCTTAATGCATTACGTTTGGCATACAAGGAGCAGCAACAGCTGGCTTGTCCAGTAAAAGGCTGGTGAGATTCACTGTTCTTCAGTGGAGGGGGTTTGATTTTGGAGAACCAGAGTGGGTTTAATGGTTTTTCTCACTCCATCTGCTATTACCCTTGAAGGAGAAGCTTGCTGTATTCACCCTCAGAAATGTGTAATGCAGCTATTGTAACAGCTCCATCCCTGACGGCCAAGGGGAACAGATCCACTTTACCGCATTATCCCCTACCAGTGTGCATGCTTCCAGGATCTTTTTTCTGGTCCTGCTTCTTGGGTTCCCCCCACCCGTCCATCTTGACGCTCCCTTCATTGTGTTTTTCCTGTTCCTTACTTCTCTCAAGCCTGCAATATCCAATACAGCTTGTTCTTTCTATTGTCCGAGTTTCTTGGTGACTCTAGCCTTCTTGCAGCCACTGACTTCTGCAATCCCCACACCCCGCATCTAGCTAGAAACTTCTGAAAACAATACTGTTTATTGTAGAACCGGCAGAAATACCTTTTTTTTGGAAGGAAACGCCTCTGAGACAAAAGTGAAATGCGTTTGCTGGTCGTGTTTGCTGGCTAGCCAGAAAAGCACTGCCTTTACCTATTGCAGGGTCCCATCCAAGTGCAGGAACCACGGCAACACAGAGGCGGTGGCATGTGTAAGAGTAAGTTTAGAGTAGGTTTAGAGTAAGAGGACTGGTTATAAGCCCAAGTTTCCCTGTACTGTTACTTGTCCACATCACAAAATGTTCATCTCTTTTGCTCCAAAGAAGCTTCTGATTGCAAAACAGGCAATATTGCAGGGAAAGGTGAGGGAGCACTGATGGCTCTGTCTGAATTAGCCAGGGTGCTCCACCGTGGAGAAGTCTGCAGAGAGAGATGGGGGGCTGTGCCCATCTTCAAGCCACTTTCCTTTATATTTTGCCTTGCTCTTGGCCTTTTACCAGATGAAAAAAATGGGGGGAAAATAACAACAAACCCAGAGGTTTAGCTTCAGCTGTTAAAAAGAGATTAATTCATTTTCCTTTTTTATGATCTCGCAAAGTAGTTAGGCTAAATTTAATTGAGGCTAGGGAGCTGGGCCTGGAACAGACGAGGAAAAGGGAACTTGCTGAAAACATTGTCAAGGCACAGATAGCAAAAACGAGTGGCAGCAAATGCATAACAGAAAATGAGAGGGGGAGAAAGAGGAAGAGAAAAGGCTAATGGGGAAACAATTAGAAAATACCACCACCGCTGAAACAAATGCGTTAGAGGGTAGCCGAGATGGAGCTGCATGCCAGCTGACAGTCAGCAATTGAGTTACAGCAGTGTGGTCTTCACGCTCCCAAACCGTCCATAAGAGCACTGTGCTTTTTAAGCTCATTCATTGAGATTCACATCGTCTTCAGGCGTCCTCAGCACTGTGCAACCTGGCTACTGAAGCAGGTATTCTTGGTTTGTGCATCACTCAACCCATCCCTGCCATGAACCTGGCAGACCATGACAGCTCAGTGGGACCAAGGCGTATTGCCTGGGAGGTGGTTAAGGAACAACTAGGGAGCTGCCAGGACAGGAATGACGATAAACTGGTCAGTACTGGGTTTTTTTTGGTTTTGAATCAGTATGGAGGTAATGACCAGGGTCCAAGGGTGCTTCATGCAGCGGGACGCTCTTTTGTATGAGATGTCAAGCCAGGGGTTGAAAAGCTGTCAGAATAAAACTCCAGGATGCTTTTAGCAATGGGTGAGGTATGGATGTCTTTGGATGTAATAACTCTGCAGAGTGCAGAGTTGTCCTGTTTAGCTCTTAAGACTGAGTGCCCTCATTGCTTTCTGCTCTTAAAACCTTGATAGTTGTCTGAGTTTTATTGCTGTGTTTTACATTTTTGAAGGATGTGGAGGAGGAGGCAGCTGTGTAGGTGAGTCTTACTGCTTGACTGGCAGTCGTTTTCTAGGTCCATCAGGGCTGGTGTTGGTAACGGGAAGTACCAGGCGGTGGGAGCGCGGTTTGCCTGCCCTCCGCCCCCACCCGTCGTGGCTTGTTTCCTCTCCGGCCTTGTGGGGAGGACCTGCCTTTCACTTCTTGCTTTCAGAATGATGCTCCGCACTGTTCATGTAAGGTCGGAAGGCAGGCATATGTGGGAGAAAAAGTTGCATCCTTGCAGCTCAACCTTGGATGCTTGTCCATCTCCAGGGTGCTCCTGCCATGCTCCCGTCTGCGTCATTTCTAGCCAGTCCCTCCATGCTGGCCCCGGTGGCTTCCTTTCACTGGTATCAGGTGTCTAGCACAACAGGCTCATCCTCCAGTGGTAGGGATCACGAAACTGCTGCGTGCACGCTGAGCGGTCAGACTGCACTGTGAGGAAGAGCCACAAGTGTTGAGGCTGATGTTTGGCACTTGCCAGTTCCTCTCCCACACAAGGAGCGATGGAGGTGGAAGATGACCACAAATTGTCTGTCTCCTAGTGTTGGGTCAGACATTGGGACTTTAAGTAGAAATGACTCCTCAAGTAGGAAACCTGTTACCTGGAGTAAACTTAGGGGGCTGGAATAAGCACACATATATATACATCAGTTTTAATGGTCATTGCTGTTAGCTGGAGGTACTGTCCCCACACTACCATGTGGAGGCCTTGCTCCTTTCCCCCAGACTGATTCAGCATTGCTAACAGCAAATTGCTAGGACAAGGTTATCCTTGCAGGAACCCACAAGACTACTTTCTCTAGTTTATACTCAAGAGTCTTCGTTTGCTTCTTTGATAAAGGACTCAACTGAATTTGCTCCACCATGAAGCTTGTAGGATGCAGATGCATTGCCAGCCAGGATGAGTTGGCAAAATAGCTCTGCTCCTAAGTCCCAGCAGCTTAGTCTTGATGTTTCTAGTGTGTGTGAGCCCAAATTAGGAGAAAGGGGAAATGAAGTGTGATTTCTGCTTTGTTTTCTCTAGGTAGACTTAAATATGCTATCAGGTATACCTTCTTTCTGCCTAAATGTTCCATATAATCCTGGGGGCTGGTTAAAGAGCTCAGTGTTGTTTGTTTCTCGGAGAAGCATGTGTGCATGGAAGTCTTAGCTGTGAGGCACCAAGAATATGCTCAGGTAGGCTAAGAGTGGACCTGTGGCTGCATTCCTGCATGGTATCAATGAGTTGTATGTGGCTGCACTTCTCAGCTTTGGAAATACCTCCTTGTGAGCCATTCAAATAGATGGCCGCATGCATGACCACAGACCTGTGTCAGAACAGTTAGAGAGCTGTAGCATTGCGGACTTCGGTAATGATTTCACTCCAAGGTGGTCTACATCTGCCAGAGGCCACCCTTCTTCTGTCACCTTTCCTCTTCCCCACCCTGAGCTCGGAGGACTGTTCACACCAGCTAATACAGCCCTTTGCTGCCACACTCAGCAGAGTTGCAACTCTCCCTTGTGTCTCAGCCCCGGCAGATTGCACTTGCTGCTGCGGTTAGAGACCACCTCTTTGCAAATCCAGCAGCGCCTCTGCTTTGTCCTGTTCTTCACGGATGGAAGTGCTTTTCTGCAATGGCAGTCTGCTAATGTCTCCCATGGCCTGGTGCTATCTCTTGCGCTGATCCTTTTCCATGAACAAAACAAATCTTTCCTGATCGGGTCACAGCTGCCTGCTGGTTTTGGTGGCCTTGAGGAGTCCTGACACCAAAGCAGAGCGTGGGCAGAAGTGACAGGGTGCTGAAGAGCTCCAAAATTAGCATTGGCTTTTGTCTGTGTGGGGTCTTCATTTCCTCATCACATCTCAAATCCAGCTCTGTAGGACCATCTGATGGTACTGCAGGGCCATCGCTGCTATGCAGTGAGTATGGTTTGTGTGTGGTGAAGAGCACTGGTTCATTGCAACGAACAGGTTTTTTTATGGACAACATTTTCAGCAGTGTCTGAGTCCAGTTCTCAAAAGTGATGTAGGCTTTTAAGAGGCCAAAGCCAAGATTTTCATAAATAAGTAATGATTTGGGCTGCCTCTGTTTTCTGTTACACAAGTCGAGATGTCTAAAAGGAACCTGGTTGTCAGTGGTTGTGGGATTCTGGCATTTTTTCAAAATTGACATGCTTTTAAAATATCTTAAGCTGGGCATTCAGAAATGGAGGCATCAAGAATGATTAGCTACTTTTGAAATCCTTTTTCTTAAAAGTTTGAATGAAAGTTGCTGGGATGTGGGGTCCTAAATGACATGTGAAAAAGTGCTAAAGGTGTATTTTGGAAGTGTGTCTGCCTGTCTGTGACTACAGTTGTCCCCAGAGCACCTGCACTGTTGTACGTTAACATACTCACAAAAAGCTAACAGGGAAAGGCAAATATATCACTACTATGCTGAATGGATGGGCAGATTGATGGGCTTCTCCAGGGTATCAGCCTGCCTCTGCTTCGGTTTGGAGAGGAAAATAGCAACGTTTTTTGCAGGCACCACCAATGAGCTGATCAGTAATCCTGACCTACTGGGGAAAGACAGACAAGTTTGTATCATAAGTCCTATACGTTAGGACCAATATGTTTAAAGATAAGTGTGCACAAGTTAAACATGTTAAAGGGTTTTGTGGGTTTGATTTTATAAACCAGCAAAGCATTAGGTTTGCAACTGTTATTTCCGCAGCCTAAATTCCTAACGTGCGTGTGATTCTCTTTGCCTCTCCTCTCAGATCTGAACCATGTCCCACCCGTCCTGGCTGCCACCCAAGAGTACCAACGAGCCTGTTGGTCATGTTACTGCAAGGATGGAGACCACACACACCTTTGGGACTCCCAGTATCTCGGTGTCCACCCAGCAGACACCAAAGAAGTTTGCGCCTGTTGTTGCCCCCAAGCCAAAGTACAACCCATACAAGCAACCGGGAGGTGATGGTAAGTATTTATTTTTTTTAGGAAGGAGCCACAACTGTCTAATTCAGAGGAACTGACTGTTAACACGGGCTGTTCTTGACTTGCTCTTTGTTGATGAGTTTGTGGGAGCCTCCCTGTTTCAGATCATTCAAATCAAGAAGAATGTGAAGGTATCTCTTACCCTTGCTCTGGCTTGCTACCCTCCCGAGAGGTGCAGGGCTGGGGGAGGACATGAGGACAGATCTTTCTTGTTTTTAACTGGGGACAGATCTTTCTTGTTTTTCACTGGCAGCAGATGTCCTATGTCCAAGACTGGTACTCTTCAAGGGGTTTTGCTTGTTTTGTCTCTGCTGGTATATCCAAGGAGCTGGGGCTTAAACAACCCTTTTCAGTATTGGTTCTTTCATCACAGCCCAATGGGAATCCTTTACAAATGTGGGACTGAGCTGTGGGAGTATGGGTATAATTGGGGTGGTAGGGCATAAGTTTGGCAGAACGGGTCTAGCAGTGCTTCCTCTCCAGCCTGCTGGTTTGCTTCAGTTTTACCTTCTTTTCCCTCTACTATGGAACACTCTTGAATATGAAATAATTTAATGATATAATTCTGAGGATATTTACGTGACCATTGCAATAGCCTCTGGAGCTCTTATGTCAGTAAAACAAACGCCTGCCAATCACTGTGTGTCGGCCTTCCTCTCCCTCCTGCTATAAAAGTCCTCCTGTCTTCACGTAGTCGAGCAGCAAGTGTGGGAGTTGGGTTCCTGGCTTGCGGACACATGGAGGGAGGGAGTTCCTGGCAGCGGGAGCACATGGCTGGGAGCGCCTCTGGGGTTTGCAACTAGAAACCTGCCAGCGGAGCACCTGGGCTGCCCCTGGCTGACAGTGGAGAGTGTGTGATGGAGCCTTGCTGCAGCAGAAACAAGGTGGAAGCCAAGGATTTTAGGAGAGAGTGGTAGCTGTCTTTGGCAGAGTAGTGACTTTTCTATTCTCAGTGATATACTATGGTTAGGAACGGGTGGAAAAATCTTCCCCCTCCTCTTCTCCATCCTCCCCCCAAAGAAAAACCTCAGCTGTATTCAAGAAAATTGCCAAACCAGCTTTTGATTTTTGGTTTTGATGCTCTACTTTGTTCCATCACCACTTTTCCCTCTTCTGTGTTGAGTGCAATAAAATAAATGTCATCTGTATCTTTTTTTCCTTTTTCTGCTCTATCTTTTGAAAGCGTATGCATTTGCAGGAAGACTGCAGAATAATGGAAAGGAGAAAGAAAAACAAAGCAGCATATTAAATCTCGCACTTGAGCGATTTTCTAAAGTCAAGGACATTATGTAGGAAAGTTGGAAAAGTCTGTCGAGTGTTTCGTTTTTTTCCCTCTGCCACTCTAACTTCGGAGAATTCAGAACGAAAAAAGAAAATGTGTTGGAGGGGAAAAGCGAAGTCATATGCACCTGTTCTGTTGCCTTCAGTAACAAAACATTAGCGAGTAAGAGGAAGAGAAAGACATTTGGAATTAAAAAAGTAAAAAATAATCCATTTCTGAAGTGCAACGAAAATGTCACCTTCAAGTCAAGTGGAAATTCTTATTTTTCTCATTCTCTTAAAATTTAAAATAATAATGGAAAATGACACTTTTTTTTCTAGGAAAACTGTTGTTGATCAACCGCTATTTTTTTTTGTGAAAAATGTCAGTATGCCTTAATTGTCAGTGCTTTAGTGATTGTAGATCCGCTTATATGTGACTGAGGAACATTATCACCTTCTAAAAAATTCTTTGTTTCTTGGCATTTGGGGAAGGAGACTTTCCCTAAGAGCAGAGCAGACGCTGCAGGCTGAGAAGGGGAGACGAGGCATACAAACGTTCCTCATGCAACACTGACTACCCAGTCCCGCAAGCAGTTGAGCATCGCCAGGTCTGTTAGAAACCAGGAGACATCGGGAGCTCACAGGAGGCCTTTTTCAGTGCCAATCCCTGGCCTTGTCTGATGCTGGGCTTTTGGAGATCCCATCGTCACCTGACAGGCCTGGAAGAGCTAAGGGTTGGCCAAGACCTGGTCAGGGACTGGCTTAGTGATGTGACAGTGTGCCTGCAGCTTAAGCTAATCCACTTTCAGAAGGTGACACGCTGCTGGTCGGTGTCAGCAGCCGGTGCAAAGCCATTAGCCCAGCCATATATAAGCCTGAGAACACGAGACTTCTGGGATCTGGCAGACAAGGGGGGACAGCGAGAAAATATTTAGCCCAACATGCTTCATTCACTTTCTATGGCTCCCTTCTCTCCTCCAGGCTCCCTAATTGTTTCTTCAATGACCTCCATTGTTTTTGCAGCAATAATTCAGCCTGGGAGATGGCTTCATGCCCCACTGGTTCCCTGTGTAAAAGGGCACCGCGAGTTGTTTTGCCTAAATTAGTTCTCCGTTGGTCACAGGTTTTTCCCATCTGGTTAGCTGTGAGTCTATAGGTGGAGGAGCTGCAGCATCCCCTTGTTACCCCAGTGTGTTTTCATCCCTCCTGCCCCTCCGGAGGTGCTTTGCTGGAGGCACATGGGCTTTCTGCCCATGTGTGGCATGCCGCGCAGCATCCTTCTGCAGGAGATGAGAGCGAGCAGCGGCGCCGCTCCAGGGAACGGCTCTCCCAGGGCTGCGATGGGGCAGAAAGCGGCCGTGCACATCACAGCCTGGCACAGCCTTGCCTGCCTCAGCTATGTCGCTGGAGTTGGTTCCCTGCTACCAGAGGCTCCAAGGATGGTATCGGGAATCTCTCTGGGAGACAGGCAAATTCTGTTCCTGGTAATTTCTTCAGCTTGTTGCTTTTAACATTCAGGAAAATGCATCCTCTGGCCTCACATTTCTTTATTATTATTTTGTAGTTATGTTGCTCGCACATAGCGGGTCTGCCTGGCTGATACATTTGTGGTTTTATTTCTTGAACGCATTGAAAGCGGAATGGAAAGACACTGGAGTGACAGGCTGTGGAGCAGGCGCTGTCCGCATGGCGGGGGAATGACTGTACCCCCCCTCTCCCTCCCACCAAGACATTTCCTTGGTCTCACCTTGACTTTGATTTTATTTATTTTTTTCCCCAACACCTGCACAAAAATCAGCCAGATTAAAAGCTACTCAACAGAACTTTAAAACAAGTTAGAAATGGTTAAATGATGGGAAAAAAGTGAAATCGCAACAGCCAGCGGTTTATAAACCAGCAGCATTTTAATGTGACCGGAGCACTCAAAGTATGCGTGGTTTAGACCAGCTAAGTGAGCAATTTTCCCAGCGCTGCCAGCTCCCCTCCTCGCTATGTGCCACGCTGACTCACTGCAACTTGTTTCAAACTAGATTTGTCAACTCATCAAAGCAGAGACCATGTCTTGTTGTCACAGGGATCCGTTTGGGGGCCCCCAAGTATGACTGCAGTAGTAGTAGCAGTAATAATAATAATAATAATAAATAAGACCACAGCTCTGATTAATGTCCTGCACGGGTCTCTGCTGTGCAGCTGGCTGGAGAGGCAAGCACAGCTGTGTTTTTATAGGTCCTACAAACACCGGACCAGACTTCCACCTGCGGTGGTCTGGGCTGGGTTTCTGGAGGATTTAGTGCTAGCGTTCCCCGCTGTGACAGTTTGTGGGGGATTAACCTTGCCTGATCCTGGGAGGCGTGAGCACCACGGTGCCTGGGACATACAGGTGCCTGACGTCTTACACAGCTCTATTTACCCCACGGAGGGAGAAGAGCTGTTTGAGCTTGGGGAAGATGATTTTCTACAAGATAAACAAGTGTGCATGGGGAGGAAGTGTAGCTGTTAATGAGTTAGGCTGGAAATCAAAATTAGATGTCCAGACATTCAAGCAGTGGCTCTAAAAGAGTGGCACCAGGGCCAAGGGTGGTCCATAGATGCAGCTGGATGCATTTGCAGTTGGAAAGCATCTTCTGCATGTTGGGAGAAGACGGGTCCCGAGATGGATGAGGCATCATCCAGCCATGGGTCCTGACAGTCCACCTCTTGTATTTGGCTCCTTTCTCTGTGCTCACACATGTTTGGTGCTACCTGCCTCTTCCCTCTGTTCCTTAGCAGCATGCATAGCGGGTCTTATCCTCTGTACTCACTGAGCAAAAAAATCTCTTAAGCAAAATAATGCCTTCTTCCAAGGAGACAGTATTAATTTTGTTTCCTTTAAAAGCATTGGATGCCCTATCATCAGAAGTGTTCAAGGTCAGGTTGGATGAGGCTTTGAGAGTTGTCCCTGCCCACGGCAGGAGGGTTGGACTAGATGATCTTTGACTAGATCAAGGTCCCTTCCAACCCAAACCATTCTGTGATTCTGTGGTTGCCCTGCCTCCTTTCCCTGCCGCTTATTTCTCTCCTGCTTTCCAGCTTTTACACTTAAATTGGTGTTTCAGCATCATCAACAGAGCTGGGGCCTTGGGGAAACACTGCCACACAGCTGTTCCCGTCTGTGCTGGGCTCAGGAAGATGGGGAGGATTTATAGCTTGCAGATGAAGTAAATTCCTTTTCTCCTCTTTTCACTAGTCCCAAAGATCAGGGCCTCACCCTCCAGGGCAGACGAAGGAGGCGTCTGGCGCGGAGCGAGGTTGGTGATGGTTGATCACCAACATGTGCATGCTGCCATGGGCCTGGTGGCGGTGGCGCTGGTGCGAGTTTGCACGCTCCGTGGCACAGGGAAGAGAGCTGGCAGCTGCTCCGAAATGAGTGCTGCTGTGGTGGGGCAGTCGGGGTGTGCTGGGACGGCAGCAGGGGTTGCGAGGCCAAAATCAGGGGCTTCAAAAACATGTAAAAACCTGTTGTCAGGCTGAGGCGCTTGGAAAAACCTGAGTCGGGGCTCTTCAGGCCATCGGTTGGCTTGAACGCAGTGCGTGGCAGGCTTTGTGGTGTGATTTGCCTTTCAGTTTGGATCCTTTTAGTTTCAAGCTTGTTTTCATAACCGCAAAAGCTCTTTTCCCCTTGCCTTCTCCTCTCCCTCCAAATCAAACCTCACAGACATGAGCAGTGCAAGTCCAGGAGAAACAACACTGCTGATGAAGCCGGGCCAGGTTGCAGGGTTGTGCTCCCCAGTCCGGCATTCATGAGTGCTGCCACAGCTCCTGCGGGTCAAATACACCTCCTCTGCCACCATGTATGGTCACTCAAAGGGTGATTTGATGGTGGCAGGGAAGGGAACGAGTTCATCCTTGCCTACTGGGAAGTGCCAGATCATTGCTTGGCACCCAGGGGGTCTCCTGCTCCTGCAAAGATGACTGTCTCCACTCCCAAGAAACCAAGTTCCTCATATTCTTGCAATGACTTTCATTCATATGAATCCAACCATGTGTGTTTCTCAAGCTGCCTGAGACAGACCGAGATACCACAGTGCCAACCCTGGCCAGAAAGGGATGTGCAGACAGCATCCGTCCCAGGACAGTTGCTTGGTTTACAGGGCTGCACAGCGCTTGCACGTGCTTCTCTGTCACCCTCTCAGGCTTTGAGGACACACTTTGCAACATTAGCCACTTTAGTTTATGCTGCTGGGCCCTTGTAAATTCAGTATTTATTAGTGCTGATGTCTTTGCCTTGTAATTGCCACCCTTGGTGAATATAATACCTGCAGAAACAGTTAATATGGATTTAGTAATGGAAACTAAATGAAGGGATGAGAATCAAGCAAGCTCTTCCCTTCTCCTTCCTTTTCTTGGGGGTGACTTTCAGATATGGTGAACAACAAGACTCACGTGAAGGTCTTC
Source organism: Aptenodytes patagonicus (assembly GCF_965638725.1). NCBI lineage: Eukaryota > Metazoa > Chordata > Aves > Sphenisciformes > Spheniscidae > Aptenodytes > Aptenodytes patagonicus. Next base: position 11,646,480 of record NC_134954.1, on the reverse strand, counting down.
GAGGTTTTAATTACTTTTTTTTTTTTTTTTAAAACCACCTCCTTCCATTTACCTTGGTTGGAGGACAGGGCAGTGACTCACGAGACAAGGCACAACAGCAGTGCCAGCTCCAGAGTGAGGTTACGTGGTTGACACCAGTGTGTATGCTTGAACCTGGCTGATCCAGGTTTCCCAGGGCTTGGCCCTCCCTGCCCTCCTCCTCTTCGTGCATGTGGAGGCTCTTGAGCACTGGCTAATTATATTCTGCTGTGTCTGTAGGGGACTGGGAGCATGAACTATCAGGCTGTTTGGTGGGGTTTTTTTATAGGCAGTTATACCTAGTGGGTTTTGTTTACAGCAGCTGCCATCAGTAGCTCTGTCTAATTTTTGAAGTTTGGGTATGGATTTATTGGACTAGACACTCTGTGTTTTAGCTGTGCTGTTCCCTGCTCTGCAATCTATGACAGTTCATAGAAGCTAACCAGGTCCAGAGTCTATTCATTACTTGGATGAGAGCCCTGAAAGAATAAATTCAGGCTGACTTGGGAGTACTGCAGGTTTTGTGTTTTTTTTCTGGTTGTCTGTGCTGGGTCTGCACCATAGCAAAAGGAGTCCTCGCTAGTGGGAGGACTGTGTTGGTTGAGAGGTGGCATACCTGCTCCACGGTGCTTCTCGTGAGCTTCTGCAGTGCTGTGCTTGTCATCGGACGGAGGCTGGGGCGCAGCGAGCTGTGTCTAAGCTGTGCTCCGGTGGTGGCTTGTGTGTGCCTCGTCCAACACTAACATGAGATAATGTAATTTAGTCTTTCATCACAGTGGAAGCAGAGGCTCACTGTCTTGCACATGTTGTGAGTTACGCACGTGGACTGTTGCTGCTGCCCAGATGAGGCATGGGAATACGTTGTTACTCGGTCGTTTTGATGCTCAGTTGAGTCCCGTGAGTACCAGAGTTTTTCCAGTGGGATCTGCTGGTCTCTGCCTCCTGCCTTGCTCCTCAGCTCTGCCACCAGCTGAAAAAGTCATTGATGCTCTGGGGGGGAGGCAGTGTCCCAGTGATGGGACAAATAAAATAGGCTGAGAAGTGCTCTAACCCTTTCCTGGTCCCATCGTGCTCTTGGGATTGAGCTCGCAGAGATGAAAAATGTTGTGGAAATAAAGAGGTAACCTTACTGTTGCAAATCATCCTGACTGTGCCTGAGCACAGCCCCCACGTTGGTGCTTTTTTTTTTTTTGAGAAAGTGTTTTTAAATTGAGTATTAAAAACTTTTAAAGCCCTTCTTAATCCTTGCTCTCATTCTTCCAAGTGTTTTTTGTGCTGAACGAAATGGAGCAGATGAAATAATACTTTATTCATTAGTGTCAGGACTGCATCATCCACAGGCTCTTACAAAATACAGCCAGTGAAAATGAACTTGAAGCTCCAGGCCTCTTTGTGGTGGCTTTGCTACCTTCTACGCAAGAGCATTTAAAGCACAAACATAGCCCCCAGACCCCTCAGAACAAGCGGGAAGGCGGGGGTCCCTCATTAAGGGATAGCTGCAAACCAGTTCGGAGCAGCCTTTCGGAAGTCTCCATTGATTTCTCTCTAATGACATCCTCTCCCCCGTTAGTTAAGAACCAAGTGAAACCAGTTGGAAACAAGTGGTGGTTCTCATTTGTATAATAGCAGATTTAAATTGCCCCAAGCAAGCCGAGCTGTGTTGAAGAGGCGTGAGACTGAGCTGGTGCCTTTGTGCCCAGGCAGCATCCCTCTACTCGATAGCTTATGAGTTATGGAGGCATGGAGTTTTGCGCAGTTGTCCACAGCATGGTGAACCGGTATCAGGACTTGTGATTCTCACCGGTGCAAATTAACCGGCTGGGTGGGTGGGTCCTACTGTTTTGATTGCAGTCTTCCCAGAAGTTGTTACTGCTTGGGCTGGATAATAGTGTCTGCATCTGCTTTTTTTGTTAGAGACAAATATGTTGGTCTGTGCTCTTGGCTTCGCTCTCAGGATGAACATTTTCTTTTTTGAAATACCACCTCAGATAATGGCACCGGGAAAAATGCAAGATAAAACAGGTGCATAAAAACTATTATTGAACCACTATACTTATCTGTAGTTCGCAAAATGTCAAGTCAAGCCACCAGGTTTTATTAACAATTCTGACTGTGTTTTGTTAGAATTACAAATATTAAACTTTCACAGGCTCTGGAACACATTGCCTCTTATTTGGAAAGTACTTGAAGTAGTGCCTAGCCTTGTTCTTAATTCTGGTGAGTGAGCTCGTATTTTCTCTGTTATTTGGTATCGTAAAGCAAACATTACGCTTTTCAGCAGGTAGATTTTTAATTTTTTCTGCCATGCCTATTTTTTTCTCATTTTCTTTTCTTCCTGTCTGTCTGCTCTTCCAAGATACTATATTTAATTTTTTCCACTTCATTATTTCAAACATTGAATAGTGATTCAGCTTTGCAGTGGCCTGTTCTGTGAACCACAATAGTTTGGGTAGAATAAAGAAAAAGGGCAAAAAAGGGAAGGGAAAAAGAGAAAAAAAGACGGTTCTGACATACACTGGAATGGAAAGAAGCCATCTTTTTATAACTCGAATTGCAAACATCTGTCATTGACTATATCAAACCTACTTTTAAAAAGATAACGTTTGTCCTCTGTATAGTTTTAAAGGGCTGTGGTGCCCAATCAAAGCGAGAGTGCAATGTTAATGCAGAAATAGCTTGAATTCAAGCAGGCAACACTTGTCCCTTTTATTATAAGCTGAAATTTTAACATCCTCCAGATGCTAGTCTGTTAAATAATAACAATTGTTATATGACAGTTAACAGTCGAGTAATATTTTTTATTTTTTTGCCCTTGTTCACACAATGCAGCTCTTATGTGCCCTGAAAACTAACTGTTATAATAAAGGATTATATATTTTTCCTTTTCTCTGCCTAAAGCTTTTTTGCTCTGCCAGACAGAGTACTGCTAAGTCAGAGCAACCAATGAATGTCTATTGGATTATATTACAGGTTGGTCTAATAAAAGGTTAGAAGAATGAATGAGCAACTCTTGAAGCCACAGAAGCTGTACTTGTGGCCAAAGAGCAGGCATTTCTGGCAGCGAACACTACACAATTACAATTTGGACTAGATATACGAGGCCCGAAATGCTTGTTGCTAAGCAAAGCGTGTTGAGATGGACTGGGCGCAAGAGCTGAGGGTCCATGAGCAGGACTGAGAGTCCTACAGCTCTGGCTGCCCTGGGGAGGGTGGTTATGCAGAAGGGGGGGAAGCAGGGATCTGGTCTAGTTCCTAATAAGCAGACATCACTATCTAGAAATTCCCCTTCTGTTGTCTTCTTTAACTAGTATGCACACTGGAAAGTTGTAGCCACAGAAGAACGTGCAAGCATGCTCTAGGAGCTTGATTGGGGATTTACCCAAACTATTTGAGGAGCTGTGAAGTGCAAAAGACTCACAGGTCTTTTCCAACTCTTAATTCCTGTGATGACAATGACTAAGGAGAGGTTTTGGTTTAGTCTAGAAATGACCAAGCCATAATGCAAAGCCTGGTGTGAAGGGCTGGTTGGTAGAAATCATACTGACATGAGAACTGCATTTGTTTTGCCAACCACTGAGTTTATGGGAAATGCCGTGGAGGTGAGGAATAATTGTAAGAGGAGGGACCTGTGCATCTGGGCCACCTCTGTTACAAGATGCATTTAGAAGGATTTAGCAACTGGCTTTTCTAGATATTCTGCAACGGCATTGGGCTTTGTACAGTATTGGCACCTGTGGTGTGAGGGTCTGCCCAGGGGTCCTGCCACGGGAGCTGCCCCTGAGCAAGCTGGTGGAAGGAGAGGGGGGGCCCTCAAGAGTAGGAAAAGAGTACTAAAACAGTACTAGTAAACACAATCTTTCAAAAGTAGGTTTAATATAACAAATTATAGAAGTTTGAATTTTGTTATAAAAAGTGAATGTGATGAGGGTTAAATTCTTACTAAGTGGAGACTGATGGTCTCTGAGGTTGGTGACCCCATCCTGAGCCGTATCAGCTGGCAGCAGAACTGTTCTTTGGTAACAACATCCTTAACTTTTTGCCCCACGTGCCCCTCAGCGCAAGCTCACAATATGAGCTCCAAGTTTCCCATCTCCCCCACTGGCCCCATCACCTAGGGCTCTTCTGCAAAGGACACGGTGCCAGGCTGTGGCTGTTTCAGCACATACTGGGAGTACGTTGAGCGTCCCGATGGCTTATTGGGACCATCGGGCACTTACAGTTGGGTGTGTTTCCAGCTGCTGTCCTCATCCAGAGCAATCCAGCTCAGCTCTTTGCAGGACCAGGTTATCTCTCGGCCCCTGAAGTGTCAAGATCAGCTTTATAATGTGCCGTCGAACTCTTCAAGGGAATGTGCTAACCTGCTGCGCGTTATATATTTGCAAAGTCTTTTGCAGGAGAGTGAAAAGGGATAATCATAGTTCCTGGGCCACTTCTCGGGAAGGGTAAGGAAAGGGGGGTTTCTCAACGAGGATCCATTAACACCGCTCCGGCTGACAGGCAGTGAAACACAGGAGGTAAAAGTCCATTCTTCTCCCTTCCCAGTCCTGCGATTTAAAATGTTTGAACGCGCACTTCACAAGCCGGGGAAGTAAAAGCCCCCAGTTGTGCCAGAAGACTCTGCAAAGGCCATGGCGAGCAAAGGGGCTGCGGAGTGTTAATACAGTCCATCATTTTGTAACGAGCCCAATGTTCTTGTATGAGCTGTGTCAGGCTGTTGTCTGCACGCTGTCTTTGCTGATCACAGTAATCGGGTCATAAGAGAGGGAGAAGTAATAGTGCGTCTCTTAGCAACCAGCCCCAGGAGAAAGAGAAAATTACTCAAACAGACTATCCAGCCAGGGAAGTAGAAAGATGAAATTTTCTGAAAGTCTGTTGGAAAGTGCTCAGGGACATAATTCTTTTATGTGTGAGATCCTTATAGGCTGGATCCAATGATATCAGACACTTTTTTTTCTTGTCATCTTCCCGGTAAACTTTTATTTTTAATTGGCCTCAGAAAAACAGGGGGGAAAACCCCCCTCTGAAACAGAGACATTTTAAAAAATAAGTGGCAGATTTTTGTATTATCTTTAACAATGCCAGGGAGAAGGGGGGGGGGGGGGGGGTCAGCGTGTCTCAGGCAGGAGATGAGGGGAGCCTCTTATCTCTGCGCAAGTGCTTTGAATGCTTCCCATGTCAGTACTAGCCAAAGCACGTTGCTGTATCTGCCGATGCCGCGGTAGCATGTACAAAACAAACTTGTTGGGTCTCTGTTGCATTGCACGGGGTGTCACGTCCCATGAGTGTCATGGACTGTGCCATGCTGATTGACAGCTTGGCAGAGAGCTGGACCCTATGTGCCCTCCCAGCAGCTGTGCTGGGACAGCCCAGCTGAGAGGTCAAATGGGGCAGGTACTGGTCAAATTCATGCCAGCAGCCTTTCCCTCATTACCCTGGTTTTCTGTCCTCTTCCAAGCTACTGGTTTGTGTAAGACATGTAGGGGAACATCTTTGAGGCCTACTCAAAGGCCATTTGGCCAACGTTGGCCCCAGGGCTCAGAGGGGAGGGTGGTGGTGGGGACAGTCTGGAAGTCATAGTAATAAAATTAGGCATTTGCACTTTGTGTGCAGGATGGGGACACGCTTGTGTGCTCTTATCTTGTGCTTTTAAAAGATTTTTTTATTCCAGAACTTGCACTTCTGTGGTCAACTAGTCTACATCCTTCCCGATGGGGTATGCTGGCTGCTTAGGGGAAGGGGACTATGTCTGGGGTAGTCTGCCCACCCCACGCTAAGCAAGAGCATAAATCCATGTGCATTTAATGGAAAGACGCATGCTCCAAGATGGTTGGGCCTCCCCCAGATTTGCAGTTGCATCCTTAAAACTATTGCGGGGACAAAATGTTTCTGAAAGCCTGGCTTAGTCCCTGGTTCTGAGGAGACATAGGGAAACTGTTGCATATGTGGAGGGGAACAGACACTTTTAGGTGACTGATCCAGCTACTAATCTGTGCCCTTCCTCTGCTTTTGTCTGCTCTGTGATCCCACGGCATGTCTAGGTTGTGCGGAGGGATCAGCTCACCTCTGCATGGGATAGCTTGACTTCCAGTAACAGGTTTACCTGCAGATTCGTGTGGTTTAATGAAGGCTGCAACCGTTCCCCCAAACTGGGATCCTGGACAGCTGGATAAAGGGTTCAGGCTGACCTCTGGGCTGCCGTGGTTGATCTGTTGTTGGTACCTGGGTTCGCTCGAGTCTTTGCATGCATGGGCTTGGGTTGAACCTATGGATGGTATTGCAGACATGTTCCAGGAGAGAATTGCTAAAGTTTTCAGAGACAAGGCTGATTTCAGCATCTTATCCTGGAAATAATCAGTAGAAGACAGAGGAGGAAAAAAACAACCTTGCAGCTGTACAGAATTAATAGCTTAGGAGCAACATCTACTACTGTCAGGGAAAAGTGAGATAAGGAACAATATTAATTGTAACTGCTTCCAAGCAAGTCATAGAAGGCTGTGCTGCTTTGCTGTCTTGTCATAAAGAAGACAGACTTTCTTCCTTAAAAGTTTAGTAATTGAAGAGTTTCCTTGCTATTTTTGTGAGTGCCAGTAAGCGATGTTTCCTGGAAATTTTCCCCCAACTCTATAAATACCGCCCCAGGGCTTACAACAGTGACTCAGTTTGGGAAGTCAACACCATGCACTTCCTCAATGCAGCCAGGCAGCCCCCCGGGCGGAGTGCATGACTTCTGCAAAACCATTAATTGGTTGTTAAACTGCAGTAAATTAGGCTCCTTCTTGAAAACTGAATTCCTGTTGCTCAAGCTTACCTTCCTGTCATGTTAGAGATGAAGGCACAGGGGGCAGAGGAGGCTGAAGCACAGTTTGGGTCTGGAAAGTTGTAACTGATGTTTCAAGGTGCCACCTTTCCTCTTGGTAACATACTCATCGAATGACCCCAACTGACAGATAGATGAGATGTTCCTAATTGCCACCCCTCACTGTCCTGGCACCAAGATTCTCTCACAGATCTTGCTTTTGTAATTGGGTCCTTTCCTCCTTCTCATTACACTTTTGACATCGCTTTTTGTACCGACTGGGCACAAATAGAGCCATTTGTAATTCTTTGTATGGCACCAAGGAGAAGTAGGACCTGGCTGACTGAATTAATTCTGCAAGTATAGAAGGAAAATTGCATTGGGAGCTCAGGTCTGACACAGATGTCTTACATAAAAATGAATTTATAAAGACAAGAGGCAACACATGAAAGAAGTGAGAGCTGGGTAAAATCACAGCTGGCCTGCATCTCCTCCGATATCAGCGTGGATGTGAGACCACACAGTCATAATGGGTAATGTATGAAGTGCTGCAGTATATTCCTCATCTTCTGCTTAGTCCATTCAGTGTCTTAGATTTGGATTAAATTCATAATTCCATTCTCCTTGTTAACCCGTCCCTGCCAACAATGGTCCTGCGGAGTGTGAGCCTGTAATCCTTCTCTACAGCAGAGAAGGCAGTTGGGTTTGTAACATGAGAATACTTGACCGACTTCTCTTGGCGCATCAGGCGCTCAGCCTGTGTGTGTAAAAACGGGACATAATGCCCTCAAGAGGGAGAAATGACCTTGTGGCAGTAGGAGGGGTTCAGGCTGGTGGATCTCCAGCTGCCAGATCTCTAGGCTTCGTTCAGTTGTTCACTTCCCTCATTAGGGACAAGAGTCTTTTAGAGAGCTGCAGGAACAATTGGTTTGGCTGAGCCTGAAAACTCTTGGTATTTAAAACATTTCTGCATGCCAGTAAATTGTTCTTGTTGGCCGGAGAGAAAATATTCAAACTTAGCAGCTAATCCAAGACAAGAGATATGATGCGTGATCACAGCTGAGCTCTTTCCCTACAATCGCAGTTGGACTTTTTAAACAAATAATTGCTGAACCACCATGTTTCCACTCTGAGTGTATGGTGCTTTCCTGAGATACTACTGAGACAAGCGAATGGGGGATCCGTTGGCCTTGTTATGCCTTCTCACGTGGGAAGACTATTAATCTTTGTGTTTCTGGTGCACATTTAGTGCTGCCTGTTTGTATGTGTCCAAAAGTATTCTTGCTAATGATTCCTTTTGCCCCAGCGAGAATGTGTTGTGTAACTGCGGTAGGGAAACAAATAAAAGAGAAATAAGGTAGTAGGGTAACTATTTTGAGAGATGAGCTTTTGCTTGACATGTTGATTTTCCCAAGAGATACGGCACATCCAATACCTCGTGTAAGTTGACCATCCAGCATGGCATGGGTCTCCAGAGTGGGAATATTCCATTTTAAGAACCTGTTGGGTAAGACATGGGCTCATGTTTGATGGACACCGCCAACTATTTAAACGTTAAAGTGCTATGAATTCCACCTGTGAAACTGGAGGCGGAGGTAACACAAGTTGGAAAATCTAGGCCTAAATGTCAGGGCCTAAAGGTCACATTTCATGGGTGGAAAGTGCAGTTGCCACCACAAACGTGAGGCTGCAGGAAGGCAGTTGTGAGGCTCCCTATCTATTTGATCTCCTAGTACCTAACCAAATATGCTTAGTTTACACAAAGTCCAGAGACTGTTTTTTCTAACAAACCTGTCCAGCAAATGTGGTTCTGATCTTAGGACTCAAACTCCCCTTTTCTTGTTTATTTTCTTTCCCGTGATCCAAGAGCAGTGATGAAGGTTCTGGGCATTCAGCCGGTGACTGGGATGGAGCTGAAATTGGAGCTTTCTCTTGTAGCAGTTCTGGCTCTGTCATGCCCAGAGTAATGAAAGCTCTTTATGAGAGATGCCAGGAGGCATCAGAAGGAGCAGGAAGATGCATCTTATTTCTGTAAGCATTTAATTGCGAAATCTTTTGGCTACTTAGAAAAATGATTAGTCAAGTCTATTGGAAGGCAGTGAATGTCTATTTGTGGGGACTAGGGAAGGTTTGATTGTCTCAGATTTCTTACCTTCTTGTTTTTCCTTCTTCTCTATTGCAAACGGTAAATGATTAAAATGAGGGTGTGTTTTGAAAAGGAGATTTCTAAAGAGAGCTCGGAGGATTCTGTCCTTGTTTGTTAATTGTTTCATATGGAATAATCACCATTTGCAAGTGGCCAAGAAATAACAAAGCATTTGTTTGCTGTTCCCAACGTTTTAGCATGCCATTTGAGAATGAAATCTTGGTTTTGTCTGGTTGTCCCTCATTCAGCAGTACCGCAGGTCACGTTTCCCTCTGACACTTGCGCAGCCCAGTTGCTGCTAAGTTAGGTCAGCGATGGCTCCTCTGAGTGGATTTACATAAATGCAGCTGTCTGGACCTTGCAAATACGTTTGTTATTTATGCACAAGGAAGACCTGAAGCCAGATCCTTCTTGTCAGGGCTGGCCCAGTTGAGCTGAGAAAAGGCACAGCCTTCAAGGAAAAAAACACTTTCAGCTTTAGCCAGTAGCTCCAGTTCTTATTTGAAATAATCTGCACCAGGACACAGATGTGTTTACTGTGAAAATGCCAATTTTATATCATTATATCTATATGCTTTTTTCATATTTGTTGGAAAATAAGAGAATGGAGTTTTCTGTCTTTGATTAAATACTGTCCTGTTAGGGCTTGGAAGCTGTGTCCCAGTGGGCTTATTCACATACTGTACTTCAGCTGCGGGCTTGCCTTAATGGGGAGGGAGTTTGTTTCACAGTTAGCTGGCACGTGGAGACTAGGGGCTGGTGAAATCTCAGTTGAGGCTGAGTGTTTGTAGCTCTCATGTGAGTTAGCAAGTGGAGTAAAACTGTAAGCACTGCGTTATCCTCAGGTCACCCTAATAACTCCAGTGAAAATCACCGATCACAATTTTGCTGCCTCCTAGCCATCATATATAAGCTACTGGAGTTAAGAAGGCATCTTTAGCCCTAAGGAGGTCCTTACTGAGCTTCTCAGATCTTATGACCAGTAGCATGGTAGTTATGATGCAAACGGGCTGGTGGATCTGTATCGGTCAGCTGGCATATGGTCTTCGCTGGGGGTTTGGTACGTTGCTTTGAACACAGTGGTGAAACCTGATCCATTTCTCATCAGCTTGACATGTTCTTCATTGCCATCAGTACCTGATAAGCAAAGCGTTGCTTCTCAGACTTCATTGACACGTTGTCTGCTGCCTCTTGTCTCATAAATCTCCCCATGAAGCTCTAAGTAAACACCCCTGGGTGGAATCAACAGATCATCTTTGTGGCATTTCTTGTCATCTAAACAATAATTCATTAAAAATTTAATGACTCTTTTGCTCTGGAGAGGAAAAAAGAGAGCTGGCGCCTGCCTTTAAAGTTTCTGTCTTGTATTGTTTGGTGATTTTTGTTTTGTTTTGGAGGTTTTTTATTTTATTTTGGGGGAATCAAGTTGATAAACTGAAAGAAAACCATCTTATTACAAAAAAGCTTGAGTGCTTCTGAGAACATTTAAAACAAGGATGACTAGAAATGACCTTTCCATCCTGGAGCGAACTTTGAGTGTATTCTCCCTTTGGCATTTCTAATGATAGACTTTCCATCTGGTCTTTGCTTAAAAGCTAAGATGCAACTTGGATTTTTTTCACATTAAAGCTGTGCATACTCTAAAATTAATCCTCTTGATCATTTCACTTCAGGGAGAGGAGTGCAGAAACTCTGGGAATATTTGCTTATTTTTAACAACTCCATTCAGTCCTCCTGGCAGCAGATTCCTTTTGTCCCAAATCAAGTAGTTTCTGATTTGGGGGAACCCTGGATTTCCCTCTGCTTGGATTTGGGGAGATTGTACCCCTTAGAGGAGGTTTTAAAAGAAATTGAAGAGATGTCAGTGGCCCTGGTGGAGTATGTGATCTGGATCAGTGGGAAGAATTTTTGGTTACATTAGCTACCCCTGGTAATACTGTCATTTCTAATGCTGCAAATTCCCTGGTCCCAGTTTCCCATACTGATTCCCCAAAGCTGAATGTGCAAGAGTGAAATCCTAGCAAATGAATGCTTCAGGGAAGAATTGGGGATCTCCTGGGATGTACCAGTGCAACCATTCAGCCTCATTTCAGCAGAATCTTTGGGGAAAGTACATAAACTGATCCTTTTGCTTAGCAAAGCATTTCAACAAATGCCTAATTTGGTACATGCTTTCTGAAGCCCCATGGGACATAACATTTAGGCATGCACTTGAACTTAAGCGTGTAACTGAGTCTGTGCTACACGCAAGCACGTGCATGCACGAGGGGAACGTTACTCTGGATCAGACACCAGATTTTTTTTTTTCCTCCTCCCTGTAACACTGGTCACCACGAATGTGTTTTCTCTCTCTTTTTCCTTCTTCATCCTTCTATTCAATGAAGTTCTACAAAAACGTATGTAGGTGGGAGATTACTGGTGAGCCATCCATTCCTCAAGCATTGTTCTGGTAGGAACAGCAGAAAGTAAGTCTATCAGCAAAGTCATGTTTCTGTCAGAACTGCATGTGAGGCATGCACAGAAAACGTTTTCTGGACATCAAGAAGGCTCTGCAGAAGAGCAGACGTCGTTTGGGGCTCTTGGCAGGTAGATGCTCTGCTGAGGGAATCGGCATTTTCGCTGCAGGTTCTTCTGGTGACCAAATCTATTAAAACAATGGGAGGGAGAAAGGATGTTGCAAATAATGGAAGAGAACAATTCTGGCACATGTAGCTTCCTCTTCATAAAGCTGCTTTTCCCTTGAGGCAATATGTCTTGCGTCTTATGGGAAGGAAATCTTACAGTATAAAAGGAAGTCTGAACTGCTTACCAATGAGTTTAGAAGCCTAGAAGTTGGATTCCTTTTAGAAGAGATAATATGGGTCCTTTTCCAGTGTATTAGGGAAGCTTTTTTTTAAGATGCATCTCCAAAAATAGGAGAACTATGGGAATCACTTCTTTAAAATAATATTTGTGTGTGGCTTATGTTAATATTTCTGGAACCTTAGGGGATGTGTACTCAGCAAAATGAAGGTGTTCAGAGAACAAAAGCAACAGAGAGGCGGTGTCTTTAGCTTGAGCTGCGTGGCAGGACAGAACATGGGAGGATGGCCTCATGTTCCTGGGGATGCCTGTGACGTGGGTTAGAGTGGTCCGAGGGCTGTCCTCTCTTCGCTCTCCTGCAATAGCTCCTGAGGGGCTGTTCTGCCTCCAAGAATAGCTGACACATTGCAGTGCTCTAATTGCACCCGTTTTCCTGCCGCATCTCCTGCACTGGGAGCGGCGTGCCTTCTGCAGGCTTTATTGCCCAAAGGCTGCTCACCGGCCGGGTTTGCTCCATGGCAGCCCCGCTGCTGCAGATTTACAGCTCCCTATCGTGTATCAGGGTAAAAAGCAGGGTCCGTCCAAAAGTTTGCAACCTTTTAGCCCCTCCCCAGGGCTCTTCTCTGTTCCCATTCCCCTCAATTAAAATAAAGGCATGGAGAGAGAGAGGGAAAGAAGGTGGAGTTGATTTTCTATGAGTAGCACAAGTGGCGAAGTCCAGATAACTTCAGTGGGCATATCCAAGTAAGGATATTTTATGCAGACCCTAGCAAGCTGAAAAACAATAAACAAAAAAAAAAGGGGGGGGGGGAAAGCAGCTAGAATCCTTCTGAAGAATTTCTGCATTTTCTGCAGAGAGAACATAATTGAAGGGGCTTTTTTTGATAAAGGCTAAATTGTGTGCAGGCATGAAAAATTCAGCAGGGAATTTAAGCCATTTCCAAACCACATGAAACATTAAATGTTTCGCTCAAGAATAGCTTGAAGATGGCGTGCATCATCCCAAGCTTTAAGCATTCATCTGATTTTTCTCTTGCAAATACTAAATATATAGTAAAGGAGAGCCAAAGTAGGTTTTATCTTCTTTCTCATGATGGGTGTGGAGCCATTGCCTTGAAAGATTTTGCTGGCTGACCTGACACACACTTTTGTTTACCCATCTTGGCTAGATGATTTTGGCTGCAACATTTTGAAGAACGAGGGGAGCAGATATCAGTGCGGCAGTCTCAGCGTGCTGTTCTGTGCTTGTGATCAACTCCAGCCTTGGGCCCTTGTCTGAGTGGCTCTCAAATTAGCCTTTTAAATCCGGTGGAATTAAAGATTTTAATCAAGCAAGATGTTAATCACCATGACATAATGTGATATGTGTGGCCTGATAACGATATAGAGAAAATCTCTCGGTCTCTTGAAAGCAGAGAATCCTGTTCCTTAAATGATCTTCAACACCCACATCTAGGTTTTGCCTAGATGTGGTACTGGATTTTAAAGCTAGGTTATGCCTGTATTTTTAAATTTAAAATTCTTCCTTTGTGTAGAAAGATAAACGTTGGCTAATTTCAGATCATTCTCAGGTGTCTTCTTGATTACTTCTTGTTTTCTTGACAGCCCAGGTACCCAAATGTGCCATGTTTTCTCTTTAAATAAGGTTGTTACTCACTTGGGTATCTTCCCTCCAGGAAATCTGACTGTGTTTGTTTAAATCCTCTAGGAATGAGCCTTGCTTTTGCATGAGCCGTCACCTTGGATGACTGCATGCAGCAAGTCATGCATTGCAAAATTGCAGTGTGAGTTTTTAAAACCTGCTGTTGTTTGGTTTCATTTAGCAAAGCTGGTTAGTGCTCTCCAAAGGAGGATGGTTCTCTCCTTCTCTAGGCAGACACTAGGGCTGGGACTCACAAGTTTGTCTTCCTGTGCCAAAGATGGTTCTCTAAGAAAACTCTTCACCCTTGAATACCTCCACATGCACTCCTACCAGAGCAGACAGCATGCTTTCTCGTCGTTATGCTGTAAGAACACCACAGTGGCAAGCAGCAACACAACCTTCCCATTATTTCACTTGGGACTGGAAAAAGGCAAGAGAGTATTGATAGTTCTCAGCTCCAGGGCACCACTTCGGTCATGGGGGACATCTAGACCAGGGCCTGGATAGTGTTGATGCAACCAGTCTGCTACAGAGAGCGCTAACCTTGAGCAGTGTGGAGACAAGCCGGTCCAGAGCAGTTGGCCCTAGAAGATGCTTCTCTCCGTGTGAGAAGAGAAGAAAGTAGAGGCATTGGCTCCAAAATTCTCAGAGCTCAGGGAAACTGGGCTAATAAGCAACTCTGAATGATGTAGGCTCCGTGATTCATCATACAGCCTCAGCACATCAGGCATCTCTGTGCATTAAAATAATTTCCGAGCAAACCACCTGCTTGAGCTCTCTCTAGCTTTTTACGCTTGCTAGTAACGTCGAATTGGAAGTCATCCTCCTTCCCACAGCATCTTCTGCCTGACGGAGGAAAAGGTCTATTCTTTCAAGCTCACTGGTGGAGGGATTTTTGTTAGAAGGTGAGATGGACCATCCACTCTTCCCCTCTGCTGCTAAGCACTCTCCTTCCCATTCACTGCTCCAGGAATGTGCTTCTGGTAGCGTGGGGAGATGCATATGTTACAGCGAAAAACCTTTGTATGTCACTGCAGGCATCAGCAGGTCTCAAAGTATGATAGAGGTTTTTGTGCTCATAGGAGATTTATCCTCTTCTCTTGCTCCCTGAGCGCACACTCAAACAATATATCAATTTTAATTGTTTTCTGAGAGGTTATTAATATTGGAGTGGAGATTTAGAACGAAGATCAATCATTAATCTGAAAAGAATGGATTTGCACTTTCCTGCAGCAGGGCTGGAAAAGAAGTTAGGATGAAAGAAGATCAAGAGAGATTCCCCACCTAACATAATTTATTTTTTTTTCCTAAAACTGTCCAAGTAGCAGCTCTGAGGGAAAACCAAACCTCAGAGTGAACACTTCAAAAGTCCAGCCTAGAAACTGTAGCAATATGTTACTACAATTTGTTATCATTTTTTTCCACAACATTTATTTCAAGAATAAAATCTCTGGCTTTTCAAACAAAACCACAATCTTTGCAGAAGATTTTCATTTTCTTCTGCATTTTTCCTTTTAACAATATCCACAAGTATTTCAGCAATTCATTTTCTATTAGTTAAATAGAAAAGTTTGAATTCAGTCTGAAAACGATCTCGCCCAGGTTTCTCTACACCAAATAATTGACCCAGCTTTTGGTGTGGTATGTTTTACTGCAAGGGCACCCTCTCAGTTATCCTGGGCCAGTGCCAGACCCTAATATTTTTTCTCTGGAAGGGAGGCACCATGTGCTGAGCAGAGTTACAGCAAAACTGCTGGTTTGACCGACTGCTTTCTCAGAAGGGTCAGAAGCTTCAAAGGTGTGCCCGGGTAGCTACAATATCGTGGTCATTCCTGTTGGGAATGCAAGATGAGAGCCATGTGTCCCCCAAAACCAGCACAGGTACCACATTGCCACCATTTATCCCTACTTCTATTCTGAGAATAGGCAGCCCGCCTGGGTCAGTTTAGGGAGCGAATTTTATCATCATCAGTGTCATGAATGGGAGTATCATTCTCATCCTTGGGAAGTCCTTTCTGTGCCTCTGTCATTCACCTCTTCCTCGCCCACTTTAGGATGCTGCTGATGGGAAGTGCTCTCTCTGCTCTTGTATTCCCCACCACGGTGCTCTGGGCTCTGACCAGCAAGGAGAAGGATGGGGCGGTTCTCGGTAGGGGATTTTGTGGAACATGGAAAACATAAATGTAGTTACTGATCTAAAAAGTTAGTTTAGCACGTTGTTTCCTAACTGGTTACTTTGTTGATTTATGCAAAAAGTGTAAATTTTAAAGCATTTCTGCTCAAAAGATGGTGATAACTGTGCATGTAAGCGTGTATAATAACTTTGGGGTGGTGGGCAGTGATTCCTGGTACAGAAAGCTTGTGCATCAGTGTTTTAGAGTAAACCTCATACTCCATATCAATATATATTTATATCAATTTATATATGGAGGTACGGAGCATTAGATATTTACTTTGAAAGAAGATAGAGGTGAATTCTATTTATCCAACACTTGCTTTTATCTTATATTATCTTCAGGGATTAAGGCTGTAATTTATTATTCAACTGTTACACTGGTGAATAAGCAAGCAATCCATTTTATAGCATGAAGAATATCTAGCTACTTTTTCTGCTCCCCAGTAGCACTGACTAATTGCAATAGAAGGAAGAAAGCCAGGGCTGTTTGTATTGGTGAAAACAGTGAACTAAGACACATCTTAGTCCTTTGCTTTAATCTCTCCAAGTTTGGGTGTTTATAAAAGTTACATAGGGAGGGGTGGGGAAGAGGATAGGAGGAACTAAATAAGCCAGTTTGAGAATCAGATTATGGGGTTTTTTTTGATCAGTTCATGTATGAGTGGTTTTGCTCTAGTCTCTCAAGCTAGCAGCAGCAGACTTTGTGAAGAGAACGCCTTGCAGGAAGGTCAACCCCATCACCCAGGGAGATGGTCTAATTACGGCAGTGGTTTTTCTTGTCCCTCTCCTTTGTGTGCTGGGCAAGCAGAACGGATCCAGCGCTTCCAGATGTTCTGCAGCATGGGCCACTGCTGGCTCCGAGACTCAAGCCAAGGCTGCAGCGCATCGGGTTTCCTCTGACCACTCAGATTGCAATTCACCCCCAAAGTGGGAAAACAACACAAAAACAATTATAGGCAGAGATAAGTCCGAGATTGCTTAAAAACTGTTGGCTGCAGCTTCCAAAACTTGAGGAAGTCCCTTGGCAATAAAGAGCTCCAAGAGATGTTTTTTGCGATCTGTGCAGTGTTTTGTATCTGATCACTAGGCACAGAGGGGGTTTGGTTAGTGATAAGAAAGGATGTATCTGAAGGACACGGTCCCCATCTTCCCTGGCTGCGTCCTCAGGGGAGAAAGCTGACTGAAAAAACAGATTAATTTTGATTGTGCCACGCAACAACAGCCAGGGATAACGAGGTCTTAATCCAGTGGCGTAGCTCATTTTTTTCAACTCCTTCACAACAGCCCTCTTTAGTAAATTAATGCATATGTCAACTCTTGTCAGGTGCTCTTGGCAATGAACAAATGAGTTGAACACCATAATCTAATAAACAAATAGATAACTCATTTTGGTTTTGTTCTGAGTGAGGCAGTGTTTCCCTCATTGAGCTGTTTCATGGACCTTTCGCTCTGCAGAGGAGAGGGATGGTGTGTGGGAATGCAGCCCGTGTTTCCCCTCTGAGGGTGGGGTTTGCTCTTCTGACTTAGATGCCCTGATTTCCAGCGTATTTCCAGTTGTTTGTGTTGAAGTCTCTCCATCTCAGCAGGCTGTTTTCTGTCTTTTTTTTTTTTTTTTTTCCCCCCAAATCATTCGGAACTACTTTTTCCCCTGTTATTGGACCTGAGCAGCCGCAACTGAAAGCGGGATCTCATCGTACTAATTGCTGCACAGACCAAGTAAGACAGACTCTATCCTTATGTCTACAAACAAACACTGGAGGGAAGGCAAAGGAAGGCTTTGCATGCCCATGGAGTGAGGCGCAGTGGGGCTAGGTGGCATCCCCAAAGTCCTAAAAAAAGTCTATGACAAGTAACGATACTTAGAGCTTTTCTGTTAATCTTATGGCTCTTCTTCCTCCTTCTATTTTAGCACAGATTTTAATTAAAGTTTTACAGTGCCGTGGGCTGTTTCTTGCATTGGCTCAGCTTTAGTCCTTCACTAAGGTTTAGTAAAGGACTGACTTATTTTCTGTAGAGCTGAGTTCTGATACTAGCAGACCTCTCCTCTAAGCAGGTACCGGTGTTACGGAGATAACCGTTACGTGTAACGTGATCTGAGCGGGAGCAAAACTGGCTCATTCGCATCGTGTTTACGAAACGGGTTGTTGAGGTGAGCAAAATAAGTCATCTCTGTTGCAGAGAGGTTGGCATGGGACATTAGCTGGAATGCTTTGCCCCACAGTCATATGGAAAAATAAGTTGAAGAATCAAAATGCAGTCTTGTATCGATGCCTTTGTAGTTAGTGGCGTGTATCGTAAGCGTACGATGTGTGGGATGTTCGGCTGGTGTGCATGGGGGAAAACAACCCGGCATGTGGTTATACCTGCCTCCCCCTACCCTGCGACCATTGGGGCTGCAGGAGCATCAGTTGCATTTTGCTGGGAAGGATGACACGGCTAAGTGTCTACAGACACAAGCTGAATAAAAACAGTGTCTCATAAAAAAAAAAAAAAAAAGTGTTGTTTTCATAATGAGGGGCATCCACTGTGGCGAAGAGGCTGAGATTTTGCATAATTTGGGGAACTGAGCCCTTGTTTCCTACCCTTGTGCTAATTACTGCCTTTGGGGTGTTTTGAGAGGGAGGTCAGTGAGTTCTGACGTGAACCAGAGGTGGGTGGGATTTTCCCCACTGGTGACTGGAGCTGGAGTGAAAGATCTGTGTACAGGACACTAAAGATAGCATCTGTTTGTGCTAAATCAAGTTGCTCAATAAAAGCTGCATCACTTGAAGTGAGCCTGGCATCGTGTGCCAGCGCCTCTCCTTTTAGCAGTCACAAACTTGTAGGCAATGTAAGGGGTCCAGCTCCAGTCCCACCGAAGTACCTGGCGGTGCCTAAATGGTGGTAAAACGCAGTCACCTCTTGAGAGGTGGAAAAAAATGGCTTTTGAGCTGCTGCCTCAGCTCAGACCCACATGTCAAAGCCACCAGTGTTGGATCTCCCTGTTAGCACTCTCCCACGCGGCTCCTCTGTCCCCATCAGTCTCACCTGCTACTCCTGAAAGCCTTAGCAACTCATTCTGGCTCTAGTAACACTGGAAGAAATCCAGAGCGATTCCAGTGGAGCTGTTTTGGATTTGTGTTTGCAGGAGGAATTGTACCTAGAGGTTTTAAGTTAATCGCACGGTCATTTTTCCTCTGTATATTTAACCACCGAAGTTAATTAACATTTGAAAGTTTCACAGGCTGCTTCTTCCATTGTCTCAGCGAGCTGTGGTAAAAGGCGGCGTGGCAGGAGGATGGTAGTCTGGCTGAAGTTGTGCAGATAGGAAAAATGCTGGGAATTGTTTCCAATGAATCCCAGGGGGTTGGGTAGTTGGATGAAGGGATGAAGGTGGAGGTGAGGATGCGTAAGCTGCTATGGCACGCGTTGCCTATTACTGACTTTCCATGTAGTAAACAAAATTACCAGATGATTGTTGGGGTGTGTTGTTTTTTGTTTGGGTGGTTTTTTTTCTTTAAAGAGAATATTTTAAGCAGGACTGCGATTCATAGTCCTGAACTGTAGGGGACTAATGTTCCTGTTCTCCAGCTGGGAGAAACTAATTCAACATCTTGTGTTGTAAACACTCACTCATTTTAACTGATTACACCTCCAATGTTCCTCAAATCACTAAAATTACTAATTGCTATTCCTTACACATCAGAGAGTGAATCCTGAATAATTAACCCCAAATAAAATTAGATGAATTGGCCCTTTTAATTAGAATCCCTGCTGCTGTTTGTTCTGAGCTTCCTTTTCTTACTGTTAAGAGACTTTTAGAATGATTAGAACTGTTTAAGACTTAAACAGCCAGTGACCTTTTAATACAATATAAATCCATAAAAGCAATATTTCAGCTAGCAGGTGGTGAAGTAAATTTTCAGTGCAGCAACCTGACAGACTCAGTATTCCTTTTTTAAATGCTGAGGATCAAATTAGCCAGTGTGTTTTTTTTTTTTCTCCCTCTTGCTTATTAATACAGTAGCTGATTAGCAAAAGTAGTTCAAATGGTAGGATTAGTGATTGGTAAGAGAGTGGTAATTTAAACAGTGCTTTGGGTTGGTGGAGCTGCTTTATTTTAGGAATCACAGGTCAATGTGGTACGTTTCGGTAGATTGTGGAGCTGGTGTGTAATCATGTGACGGTTTCCCCTGCACTGACGTGGTGTCGGTGACCCCTCACGACATGGTTTTGACCAAGGATGTGCTGACACAAAACATGATTTTAATCGTGTGCTTTCCTTGTCCGGTGATATGTGTTAAATACAGATGTTACAGGAAAATGTTCATTTTGGGAAACTTAGTAAGATGCATGTTCACACCTAAGAGTCACCAGGTCATATCTAGCTGAAGTTTTCTATAAAAATCCTGCAGCGTCACTTCTGCAGTATGAAGTTTCCCAGACCACTTAGTAATACTGCAATATTCTGCAGGTTTCCGCAGTGGTTGTTGTGGAATACGGGTTCATGGTAGCCTCAATCAAAAGGATTTCAGCCCAGTGCTAAACGAATTAGAGTTTAAGAGTAAATCTTAATTCTTTCAATGTAGATCACCCTCAAATCGCAAACTTTGGCTTTCTGCAGTAGAAGTTAAGTACTTGAAAGGGCAATGGGAAATGCCTGTATCCGCTCAGTGCTTTCCCAAATGGGGTCTGTTTGGATCAGAATGGAAACACATCAGTGGGGGTTTGCTCCATCACTGTCCTTATTCTGGTCTCTGGATCAGGGGAGAGCTGTGTTTTTCAGGTGATTCAAACTGATTCTGTACTGGCTTCAGAGTCAGAAATTATCAAGATGACGATGAGAAAGGGTTATTTTTGTTTGGAAGGAGAAAAATGAAAAACATCTGGGCATATAGTCTTCAGATGTCAGCCAGAGATCTGGGAAGACCAGTGTGAACCCTGTTTTGTTGGTTGATAGATTTCATGAAGTTGTTGTTTCAGGGAAAAAATATGATGTTTTGCTTTTTTGTGTTTCCAAGGGTTTTTCCCCCCAAACAGTCTCTTCTTACTGAACATGTGAGATCTTCTTCGTGTCTAGAAGTTTTAAAGCTGCAAATCTTCATGTCTAAACAACTGTGTCAGTCAAGGGGGGAGGCAATTACTGTGCTGCAACTCATTTGTTGACTGGCAGATATATCTCCCTGAAAACAAAGGCTTGAGACATGCGAGCCTGATCTTGCAAAAAACTGAAGTGCACTTAGAAATTTAAAGGTTAGACTGTAAGTGAAAAAGGTGCTTGGTGCATGAGACAGGATGTTTTTCTCAGCTTGTACT